>NW_026652286.1:103440370-104184737 GCF_009828535.3 Hylobates moloch
GTGAGAGGAACTTGGGAGAACAAGCAACTACCAGATTCAGCCAATGACTGGGCAGCAATGGCCTCTAGTTCTCTGAGAATCCCTTCAAGGTGGGGGCTGCACTCCAGGCAGGGACTCTGCAGCTCCACGTCCTCACTGGGCTTCTCGTGCCTATGGCCAGCTCACCCAGCCCCACCCTGCCTAGGCAGGAAACTTCCAGGCTCTTCCACCAAGAAATGCAGGTACCCTAACTTGCATGGGGTAGGATTTATTCTGTAAATACTGAGTGCCAATTCTGTGCGATTAACAGGAGAGATGGGAGCCACTCTTGCAGAGCTTACCATCTTATTCTAAACTTATTAAATTCTATTTATGTGTTTTTAATTGTATAGTTTCTGCCTGTAGAGAAATTGTTGGTGCTTTGGGAGTTGGGGTGGGGGTGGTAAGGAAGCCTTTTCTGAAAGGGTCACAACTGAAGTGAGATTTGAGTGACAAAGGGAGCTGTTGAGAGATAAGGCGCCAGTGACAGCAACTGCAAAGGCCCTGAGCAAACCTGGTTCTGTTCCAGAAACGCAGAGCGGAGCAGTGAGGGTGGGGAAGGCCCTGACCATGGAGGGCCTTGCAGGTTGTGGAAGGGGTTTTAAACTATGAGGGGACCTGATCCGATTGACATCTCTAAAAGTTCCTTCTGGCTGTTTTGAAGAGAATAGATTGGGTGAGGTAAGGACAGGAGCAGCAACAGCATTTAGGAGGCTCTTGCACCTGCAGGCAGAGCTGGCAAGCGCTGAAGCCTGAGGGTAGGAGAGGACGCGCAGAGGTCAGGTGAGAGCAGGACATGTTTAGGAGAAACAGCGGAAAGGGTTTGAGGACAGAGGTCTTCTTACATGAAAACCCTGGCGAGAGTATGACATACATATGGGAAGACTGTTATTTTCTAGTCATTTCAGCATAAGCTTCGGAAGGGCAGGTGTTGTGCCTACTGAATGCAGCATTGCATACTGTTGGTGAGTCACCTCTTCCTCTGAAACTGCAGTTTCCTACCCTCACCCAGGCACCCCTTCTCCAGGCTCAGGACACCTCAGAGTACTGGTGCATGGGCTGCAGCCAGCCTGACCCAGCTCTATAAAGAAGCTCACCCTTTACAGATGCCCCAGAGAGGCCCCGACTCTGCCCTGCAGTCAGCTTCCTAGGCAAGTGGGATCAGGTCAGTGCACGCGCCTGTCCTTCCCTGAGCATAAAAGGGGAGTGTGGAGGGAGATGGTATTTGAAACTTGGCAGTGGGGACCCGCACAGACATCAAGAACAATCCCTTTGGCTTTCCATTCGCCAAGTTGTTTCAAGGTCCAGGGTTTGTGACTCATCCTGAATGGAAACACTTGTACAGCACCACGTGGCTCCTTTCCGCCCCTGGCTGGGCGGGAGTGACCCAACCAGCTCTGCACTTTCTTTCTTCCCTCTTATGTGTCCATAGGCACCCGGGGTCTCCCTCCTCCAGGGTTTCCTGAAACACAATGCATTCAGCCCTTGTAGAGTTGCTGGGGAAGTGGAAGGAAAACAAAGGTGGCTCTTGAAGCCCCAGGAGCTGACCTTAGATCCTGACACTCCTGGGGTGTGCAAAGGTCTGAGGAGACCAGACTGAGGTAAAGCAGTAAAAATCCGTGCTTGTCAGGAAAGTAGCAAGAGCTGAGTTCTACACTAGCAATTGACTGGCCTGGGGCAGCCTGCAGCTGCACAACTGCCTCGTACAATGGCGTGGACAAGCAGTATCGGTGCCGTAGCAGGCTGCTGGGGACCTGGGAGGCATCCTGCTGCTGCAGGAGTCCTGTGCAGAGCAGAGGAGAGAGCAGTTTGGAAAGTGCAGGGGCCCCGCTCTTCTTTTGGTTGGTGGCAGGGAGCAGGTGGGGCCTAACCTGGGTGGACAGTGTCTACCTCCCTTCTGTGCATTTTGCATTGGCCTTAATTGGCTCTGCCGGGATTGTCACGAAAGCCTGACCTTTGTTCCAGGTAAAGTGCTGCATGTTTCATGTGCACAGCTCATTTAATCTTCACAGGACCTTATGAAGTAGTTATTATATCTATTATCATCACAGAAAAGAACACTGAGCCTCAGAGAGGTCAAGCAATTGGCCCAAGATCACACAGCCTACAAGAAACAGAGATGGGACCCGGACCCTGGTCTATTTGGCTCCCACGTGCCTTACTACTATGTTATACCCACCCCTCTAGGTAAGATTGGGAACCAGCTGTGGAAAGACTTTAATAACGGGATGGAGGGACTGCCAAGCTCTCCTTCTGGCAGGATTGATTTTGCAGTGAGACTGTGAGCTTAATGAGAGCAAAACTCAGGCCTTATACTCCTTCACGAGCCCTGCAGACTCCAGAAGTGCTAGGATGTAAGAGGCAGACAAAAGAGTGATGTTACTGCTGTGAACTTTCATTAGGATGTGTAGAGTTCTGTTATATGTTTGGAAAAAATCCATAATCTCAAGAGGCTGTGTAATGCTCAGAACAGCTTTAGAAATTCTCTTTGGAAATTGCTTTCTGAGCCCCAGGCACATAAATGATATTTTTATATATATCCTCAATCAAGGCAAGCCTTAGTCCTTTGAGGGTAGCTTGGAATTCCATAGGAATCTGAAGGTAACTCAGAGCCAAACTTGGTGAAGGGGGTGAAGTGTCAATTTCAGATTTGCAGTTTTGTTCAAAAACATGTTGATAAAGCAGCAAGGCTGATGGTCATGAGCAGCTCACGAGCTGATTCAGAAGACATTTCTCTGCTGCAGCCAGCCCTGCTTCTGTGACTTCACTCACACTTTCCATCCGAGTGGAATAGCTCACCCTTGCCTCTTTCACACTCAGTCCCCTCCATCCCACACTCCACCCTTTCCCCAAATTCCTGTTCATTGTTCCACATCCTCCCCAAGCGTTAGTGAACGGCCTCATAGCTGAAAGTGCTTTGCTTGAAGCGAGCCCTGATTCTCCCAATCCGAAGGCCCTGCTGTCACCCTGCTTTTTACCCGCGCTGCTCCCTGGGCTCTTCAGAGGCGCTTTCTCCTGCCTTGCTGTTTGTCTGTGCTCTCCACTGGACCATGAGCTCGCTGAGAACAGCGTCTGAGATACTGTAGTCCCAGGATCTGCAGCCTTTGCTGAATTGACCTGGATAAATGTACTATTTCGAGTACATTTGCAGGAAAGGATGAGGTTTGTCCCGGAGAGGGAATAGGGCCAGAGACATACAGTGTCCCACTATTCAGGAATTCGATGCCTACAGCAGGTGTCCTGTGGCTCACCGTCCTACACATGGCTCACCCAGAGTTTGGTAGCTTGATTTTGGAGGCTTACCTAGAATGGCTAGAATTCTCAATTTCTCAAAGGTAGGATTTGGAAAAAACAGAGAGTGGAGCATCAGAAAGGTGAGAAGAGAAAAGACTCAGGACCCCAAACCCACGCACCTCAACTGACAAAACCAACAGACTGTCACTAACCTAAATTCTAAACCTTCAATAAAGAGAAACAGCAAAAGTCTACAGCTTTCTTATCTGCTGGGTTGGTCAATGTGGTGCTGGTGTGGATGCAGCCAAGCGTTTCAGCTATGAGGCCATTCACTCACACTTCACCCTTATTTCACTCTGCTTGTTATGGTCTGAACTGTGTCCCCTCAAAATGTATATGTTGAAGCCCTAACTCCCAATGTGACCCATAAAGAGGTAATGAAGGTTAAATTAGAATCTTAAAGAGGTAATGAAGTTTCAATTGGGGCCCATGGGTGTGGCCCTAAGGCAATATGACTGCCATCCTTATTAGAAAAAGAGACATCAGTAATGCCAGTGGACAAGAAGCCCAGGCAGAGGGCAGCCGTCTGCAAGCCAGAGAGAGAGGCCGCCAAGAAACCAACCCTGCTGGCAAACTTCCAGACTCCAGAATCGTGACAGAAGAAATTTCTGTTGTTTTAGCTACGTGGCCCGTGATTTTGTTTTGGCAACCCCAGCAGACATCGCTGCTTTCATTTTCTTCTCCATCCTTTTCTTTTTCCTGTTGTTTTATTCCCACCTGCTCAATCTCTATCTTTTATTATTTATTTCTTTGTAAAAACAACAACAACAAGAATATAAACTGATTTGGAAACTGTGGTTTAGAATTCTACTAGATAGATAAAAATCAGCAAACTGGACACGTGGGTTTCTGTAGTTACAAATCTTCCATCTAAAATCTTGTTTCCCAGGCGTGAGTTCCATTAGGACTTTTTATTTCTATGCATATAAACGTGCATTTATGCTCACAATTGCATGCCATTTTCGTCAGTCTGATGGGTACACCCTTCCTGATACAATTCTGGGCTTTCACTCAGTTCTAATGTGACTGGAAACTAAATGATTAAGAAGTATGAATGAATTCAGCCCTCCCTAACTCAAGCTGGGGGCATATTTTCCACTCTGTCTCTTGTGCCTTCCACCCAGGAATTTCAAGTCCCAAGACATGGTCTCCAGAAGGAAATCCTTTGCCATCCCCCTAACTTGAGTATTCAGTGATTTCTGAAATAGAACTTGCCTGTTACAGAAATGGGAAAAATATGAAGACACATGCAATAAAAATAAAAAAAAATTTAGAATGAAGAGGAGACACAACCTAGGCAAAATTTAATTTTCATTTTGGCTCATAGGTAATTTTATCCTGAAGTGTGCTACGGATAATGACGGCATGCTGTTTCACTAGAGTAACTGAGTGAAAACATAATAATGATGAAAATAATGACCATAATTGTTTAAAAATTCACCTTGTAGCTTTGTTATCTATAGATGATGTCATTAAAAGTTCTGAGAAATAAATATTACTAATTCAAGTTTACAGATGAGAAAAAGGAAGATCAGAGGAGATAAGGGATTTGCCCAATGCTAATCAATAAGTAGGGGAAATCACCAGCGTTGGACTCCCAATCTGAGTGTAATACATCTTTCTCTGCAGAACTTTGACTTCTTTTTCTTTCTCATTCTCTATTCCTTGCCTTCTGGGATGCCAAATGCATGTTTGTTAGTCCTTCTCTCTGTGTTTTGAGCATCTCTTATAATCTGCTCATTTCTTTCTTCCATATGCCTTTCAATATATATATTTTTTCTATTGGCATGTCTTGAAGTTCAGGGACTTGACTGCTGCTATGTTCTATCCACTGTTAAACTCATCTAGGGAGTTCTTACTTTCAGATATTGCAGTTCTAGAATGTCCATTTGCTTCTTTTTTTATAAATTCCAATCCTATGTCAAAATTACTTATCTTTCCATCCGTTTTTTTCAAACTTTCCCCTATTTTCTAAAAAAATATTTATAATGATTGCCTTCAAATCCTTCTCTGCTAACTCTAACCATTGGATACTTTGTGCATCTGCTTTATCGTATGTCTTCCCATTTATTGTGGGTCACATTTTCCTACTTCTGGCATCTCATTACTTAGGGTTGTTTGTCAGATGTTGTTGTTGTTATGTATAAAAGACCCGCGGCTACTGAAGTTGATGTTCTTCTCCCCCAGAAAAAGTTTGCCCTTTCCTTAGCTAGGCAGACAGTACAGGGGGTATCACTGGATGCTGTGAGGAAGTGAACTAGGTCACGGCTAGGACTGCAGCTAGGTGTAACTCACTCTGGCTTTGACCATCTCCTGGGGGACACATGGGGCACAGGGTAGCATGGGCCCCTTTCTCTAGTGCAGGCTTGTCTAACCTGTGGCCCACAGGCTGCACGAAGCCCAGGATGGCTTTGAATGCAGCTCAATACACATTCATAAACTTTCTTAAAACACTATGAGTTTTTTTGCAAATTTCTTTTTTTAGCTCATCAGCTACTGTTAGTGTTAGTGTATTTTGTGTGTGGCCCAAGACAATTCTTCTTCTTCCATAGTGGCCCAGAAAAGCCAAAAGATTGGACACTCCTGCTGTCAAGGGACTTTGACTCTTAAGGAACATGATACTGAGGGGGATTTGACTCATCTCTCCCAGCTCAGCCCCCTTCCTGTATAAACCAGCCTCTATCCCAAACCTTCAATAAAGCTGAGTCAAGTTCTCCTAGGCTTTGGATTGAGCTCCTATTGTGTCTGTGTCACCTCTTCCCCCAAAGCTGAGCTCTTTAACCTCCACATCACATGGATTCAAAATCTGCCAGGTGTTCTGATTGGGGCCCCGTTGGGTGTGGTTGCCAGCCTCTTCCTCTATTGTGACTTTGACTCCTAGGCACTCTGAGGCTATGGGAGATTTCACAATTCCTGGCTGGCTCATCCCCTCAGTGTTCTGTGACACCCTAGATGCAATAACTGCCCTGCGGGGAAGGTCAGCCATGCTTTAGGGACTGCTGGATGTTCCATTCTTTGCCAGCCTGCAGGGCCCTGGGTCTCCTCTCTCTTCTCTTCTGCTCACAGTAAGCCCACTCTTCAGATGGCCTCAGCAAATGCCCCTTGGAAAGAAAACTGCCAGCACACTCATTTCACTCTGTGGGAGCTATTCCCCTCTGGAATGTTCATTCTTTAAGTCTCCTTTGCCTCTATGATTCTCCATACTGTTTATAAAAACATGATTTTTGTGATACATCATTTTTCCCCCTAGCTGTTGCAGTCAGAGGAATGCCTTGCTAAATCTTACTCAAAGGCGCAAGTTAAAAAACTGACGGTTAATTTATTTTTTCATCAGTGAGAGCACACCAAGTCATATTTTTTGCCAATATTATGAAAATTTGCAAGCATACAGCAAAGTTGAAAGAAGTTTACAATCAACAACTCACATACACAGCAGTGTGTCTGTAAACTGGCTCTCTGGAGGGAAAACAAAAAATCTGATCTGTATTGTTTGCTGATTTCTGTGGTGTGAATGTTTTTGTCTTTGCTAATTTCAAGTTACCAATGTGACGTGGGGGAGATTTGTGCAATATCAGCTTTGGGGAGCCTATGTGAGCCAGCTCAGGCCCACCACTGCGTGGAGCCATCACTTAGAATCTGTCACCAACATCTCATAGTGCTTGTTGAGTCATGTATGTATCTTGCCCTCTATCCACTGTCAATCCATCTTATTTTTTAAATGTATTTCAATGTAAATTACAGATATAAGAATAATTCTTTCTTCTTCAACATTAACTAGAGTTCATTATTTGTTTTTCACTAACTTGTTTTTACTAATTAATTTTTTACTATTTGTTTTGATGTAAAATGTTATCTTAGTCTTAATTGTGCATTCACTGAGTTTTGACAAATCCATATGCCTGTGTAATCCAGTCCCTATCAAGATATAGAATACTATTACTCCAGAAATTTCCTTTAAAGCTTGGCCAACTAAAATTTTCAGCTTTTTGGGACATGGACTGTTACTAAACAAGGCCTCCTTCATTATACTTGACCAAATGATCATTCCACCCTAAATGCATGTCTTTATAATTGTTCAATTTTGCTCTCACCAGGATGAATGATCAGAAATTTGCTAATACATAACTTTGAAAGTAGGTGCACCATAATAGGCTGAAAGCTTCAGTACCCAAAGTGTACACCCATGTTGAGTCATGCCAAGAAAACATCACAGACATTAAACACAGACCAAACCTTCAGTCCCCAGGAAACAAGGGGACGTACAAGTAGCCTCACATCCATCCCTTCTGATTCTCTGAAGCTCCAGCTCCCACACAAAGTACATGTGTATCATTCTGATAATAATCCCATGACGTAGTTGTCATCCCAAAGAACAAGCCTTTCCAACCTCCTGCCCTGGCTGATTCGGACCACACCTCACTTGGCAATATATGCATTTGGCTTCCACCTGCCATAAGTCAAGGAAAAATATCAGGCAATGGTGGAAAACAAAACCCAGGAAAATATTCACCAAGAAAAAGGAGAAAGCAATCATTTGCCTTCAGTTATGGGGAAGGACATTTTAGGCTCAAGTGGTGAGAAACATTGGACAGTGTTTCAGTTCTCAACCACTAAACCATGTTCCAGATGAAGAAGGCAGGTTTGGAGAAGAGCAAATAGAAATCTCTCACCTGATGGGCCAAACTAGAAAACACTTTCAAAAACAATTTCATATATTTGAGATATTAACCACAACAGTAATTGGGACATAGGCCTGTCTTTTATTATTTGAGAGCTGCTAAGATTATGATACCTTGCTCATATGTCATAGCTGATGAAGCTTTTGTGCTTCGCTACTTAGATTCTACCACTAATATCTCACTCGCCAGACCTGTGAGAATGGATGATGCAGATTTGTTTAACCATTAGAGCTGTGTAATAATTAAATGGTTTATTGCTAGAAGGTTCCATATTTCATGACTTCATGACCACATGACTGACTCTCTAGTGACCAGATTTTCCAAGGTGAGTTTGGGTCATTTTCTTTTGCCAAATAAAAATATGATACCCAGAGATAAAGAATATTCAAGAATGTGTTATTATTTAGCTCATTCAACAAATGTGTATATTTATATATTTACTTCTGATCTCTTTTTCACACATCGACAGAGTTACGCTTTGTAGAATAACAATTTGTTAATAATACCATTTCCCTGCTATTGCACATTTATGGTGTTTCCAATTTCTTCATATGACAGGTATTGACACAATAAATAACAAGGCATAGAAAGCCTTCTCTGTATGTTGGGTTATTACTTAAGCATAGATTGAGGGATATAAACCTTTTTAATACCCTTGAGCAACATAAAAAATCCCCTTCCTAAAAGATTGTATCAATTTACAAACCTATTTTAAAAAGTCTCTGAGCGTCCATTTCACTGCAGCCTTACCAGCACGGAGTGATGGTAATATATTGAACATGTCAAGTTTGAGCAGGGCACACAGATCCAGGCTGGATATTACCACTCCAACTTTAGAGAATGTTCTGAAACAGGCCCTGATCAGTAGACTTAGCTGGGTGAACTTTAAGGTCCCAGCTAACCTTCTATGATTATATTTGCAATCAAATTTTAATTATGACACAGCTAGTTATACTATGATTGTTTTAATAATACAGCAATTATTTTCCATAAAATATTACTAAAAATATGCAGAAAATGCCTGAATTAGTTTATATGGTAGATATTGGTATAATCTTTTGGTTTTCAGGATATTTTGAAGACTAAAGTGGGCATGCTTACAATTAATTGATTTAAGATGCAAATTATTTTTACTGTTTAGGTATATATATGTGTGTATGTGTATATCTAATATATATATAGGTGATATGTTTGCTTGGGCTGCCATAACAAAATACCATCAACTGGGTGGTTTAAACAATAGAAATTTATTTCTCACAGTTCTGGAGGCTAGAAGTCTATCAGGGTGCCAGCACGGATGAGCTCTGGTGAGGATTCTGTTCCTCGCTTACAGATGGCCACCTTCTTGCTGTGTCAATGAGGTGTTAAATGAGGACATAATAAAAGGAGAGAAAGAGTTGAAGAGACAGAGTGGGGAGGGTTGGGGAGAGATAGACATATCTTATAAGGCCATAGTCCTATTGGATTAGGATTCCATGTTTAGGACTTCATTTAGCCTGAATCACCTCCTAAAGACTCTTTCTCCAAATATGGTCACACTGGGAGTTAAGGCTTCAATATATAATTTGGGGGAAACACATTTTAATCCACAGCAGTATGAATCTCCAATAAAAATGTATTGTTGGGATAATAGTTGAACAATACTAAAGCATATCTTTTTGAGTATAAAGCATCAAGTTGATTTCGTTTTCAGTCTCAAGCGTTTTTCTATGACTTCTTGTCAAGTTTCCCTCTAGGTCACCAGGTGGGATGGGAGGCCAACTCTCCAAGTCAGAAGAGGTAAGCAGTTGTTACTGAGGAGTTGACTTCCTTCCCATTTTGTTCCCTTCGGATTTGGGATTTATGTTAAGACCTTGTTATGATTATCTAGTGCTACATAACAAATCATTCCGAAATTTAGGGGCTGAAAACCACGGCAGTCATTTTACTATCTGTTACAGTTTTTCTGGGTCAGGAATTTGAGCAGGACTTGCCTACGTGATTTTGGCTTGAGGACTCTCACATGGTGGTAATAGATGGAAGTTGAAACTGGCACAGAGGAGCAGAAATGGCCGGAGTGGCAGGAACTGGCCAGGCATCTCTTCCTCTCTGGATATATAGACACTGGGCCTCTTCATGGGGTCTTTCTGCAGGGCTGGTTGTGCTTCCTCACTGCATGGTGGCTCAGGGCAGTCAGACCACCTGCATGATGGCTCAGCACTCCAGCACAGTGTCCCAGCACTCAAGGTAGAAGCTGCATCGTCCTCTAGGGCTTAGCCTCTGAAGCCATGCAACGTCACTTCCTGAGCATTCTGTTGGTTATAAGTGAGGCACAAGCCCATCCAAATTCAAAGGAAGAAGAGTTAGACTCCATCATTTAATAGGAACATGGCAAGATTCTAGAAGAGCAAATGGGATAAGAGTTATTGTTGCATTCATCTTAGAAAAATACAATCCGCAACAAAGCCCCCTCATGGAGCACCCAGATCTGAGAAAGGGGTGCTTTCCCCTTAAGTCTCTGTCTCCACTTTCCACTTCCTCTGCCTCCTTCTCCTTCTTGTGTTCTCCACGACTATAAAACCAAAATAAACAGTTCTGAGTACCCCTTTTAATCGAGATGTGTGAAAAAATGTGGAAGCTCATCTTTGGAAGAATAATAATAGAAACTAGCTTTATTTATCCTGGGTAAGAGACCTAAGAGGAGACGATGGGATCACTATCCCAGCACATGTGAGGGAGGGGAACAGGCTTGTCCTGGGCTGCTCCAGAGGGTGGGTGGTACAGGATTTTTCATGGACCTGGAGAGGCTTCCATGGCTGATCACTTTTGTTTTCTCTTTTTCGGCTTTATTGAAAAACAAATGACAAATAAAAGTTGTATATATTCAAGGTATACAATGTGATGCTTTGATAACATTGTAAATGATGACCTCAGTCAAGCTAATTAAGATATCTGTCACTTCCTGGAGGTACCTTTGTGCCTATATGTGGTGAGAATACTTGCAACCTACACTCTCCAAAAATTTCAAGCATACAACCCATTGTTATTAACTACAGTCACCCTGATGGATAAGAGAGCTCTTGGCTAGTATAAATAGAGCAAGTATTTTCCATAAAAATATGGAAAATAAGCAAGTGTTTTCCATAAATAGAGCAAGTAGTTTCCATAAAATATCACTAGAAATATGCAGGAAAGGCCTGAATTAGTTCATGTGGCAGATATTGGTATAATCTTTTGGTTTTCAGGATTTTTTGAAGTCTAAAGTGGGCATGCTTACAATAAATTAATTTAAAAATGATATCAGTTTTATATGTTCTGCATACAATTTTCTTTTTAAGAGTACCCTGTGGGTTAAAATATATCTACAGAGCAACCTCTCCTCCTAACAAAAGAAAATTTCAAACCATTAGGCTTGGTCAGATAAATGAATGTTAGAGGGGCAAAATCAGGTGTAGCAAAGGTTAGTCCATTGCAGAAAGAAACTAGGACTGTGGCTCTCCAAATAGGAGAGTACCAAATAGGGTACAACACTTCTGTACCCCAGGGGTGTCTAGTAGTGTGCTTGTGGGTCCTAGAAGATGCAGAATAAGTATGGTACATCATCACAGCGAGTAATTTAGGACTGTTTTGCAGTAAAACAATCAATATTTATTATGCAGTTGATGCAATACTCACATATATTTTAAATTAGATTTTCTATGAGAATTTTCCAGTTGCTAATAGCTAGGCAGGTGTCCCTCTTACATTCCCCCAGGATACTGTGTAGACAAGTTTGTATTGACAAAAATAAGAATGTACACTGAAGAGCAAGACTGTTGGGTTCAAATCCTGGCTCTGTGACTAGTTATATAACCCTGGGCAACTTAACCTGTTCATGCCTTAGTTTCCTCATCTGTGAAATGGAGATATTAATAATAATAATACTCACCTCATGGGGTGATTGTGAGAACAAAATGAGTTAATTTTAGTGTTTAAAGGAGTGCCTTGCGTGTGGCAAGTACCATGCAGATGCTCATTAAATAAAAGCTTGAGAACTATGAAGGAGCCTCTCCGAGAAGGTAAGGAATGGGCACTTGGTCTGGGTGATCATGAGCAGAGGCTGGAAGTGATGCATCCTGTTGAAGGAATTGCTCATGGGGTGGCCACTCCTTCAAAAGGAATTATAAAAATCTGAGACTTGAAGCTAAGATCCCCCACCTGCTGGGTGGCGTTTGATGGTCTAAACTGGGGGTTTGAAAACTCTTTCAGCAAACGGCCGAGTAGTATATACTTTAGATTTGTGGGTCATCCAGTCTTTGTCACATCTATTCAACTCTGCCATTGTAGTGTGAAAGTAGCCATGGATGATATATACCTGAATTAAATGGACTGTTGTGCTGGGCTGGGGCCACAGTCCACAGTTTGCTGCTGCTTGTCTGATCCTGCAGGGCCTGAGCAAGTGACCTGGAAATAAGGTGGCTGCTGAGGGGGCTGAAGAGCAACAGGAAGTGAGAAGGGAAGGGAGATGGGTGCAGCACCACTACAATGCCACCTCCTTCCGGGGGTGAACTCACTTAGACTTTGAACAGGTTCTCTGCAGAGATGACTGAGACACTTGGAGCCATGTGCCTGCAGAGACACAGTGGGGGACCATGTTAGAAATGGGAGTAACAGGTTATTCATTCTTACTATAAGTTTCGTTATTGTATTGCAAAGGTTTGAAAACAAAGCTGAGGCGTTTATTTTCCTGTGAATCAGCTCCAAGCCCCTGGAACAATGCTGTTCCTTCTGCGGATGCTCAGCAAGCCGTTGCTGACTGTCTTTATTTCTTCACCTGCAATAAGATCCCCCCAGGCCCATATGGAAACGTAAATGTTCTTGAGGGACTAATTCAGTGAGACTCTTCCAGGGGAAGTTCAGTCCCCTTGGGAAGTGATTACACACTGATGGAATTTTTGCACACTGGATGGAAAGATGATCTTTGCCTCTTGACTGTGTCACAGTAATAAGTGGGAGACTGATTATTTCTAAGAGTGCAGCTCTTCCCGGCACTGATAAGAATGGAATGCAGCGCTACCATGGAGATTCGGGTCACTAATTAGTCCCAGAAGCCTCTAGGCCTTGAATCACTGTTGTATTAATTATGCATCAAATTAGAATGTTTGCAAAGGCTCAGAGCCAACTGTACTGCAGAACCCGGTGACGGCATGGAGAGATTAAGGAGTGTCGCGCCCAGCACACTGCAGGGACCAGCAGACAAAACCACGGGGCCTGCCTGAGCGTGCAGTGACCCCGCCTGATCTCTGATACAGCTGTTCGCAACTCCTGCCAGAGAGCTTGTTATCGGCACAGGGTGGACAAAAGAAGGAAAGGAAGAGAACGATGGCTTCCCCTCAGTTCCATAATCTAAGCTCTACTGTAGTAATATCCAGCCGAGAAAAGACACAGGACAATCATTTGGACACTTTATTTTCATGGTAACAAATAGAAGATTCTTCCAGATGTTTGCTAACATCATGGAGATAACATGTCTGGACCGTTGTCTGATATTCAGTTTTTATAGCTGAGGAGACATGGCTTTAGCTTTGGGTAAACTATTCTATCTCTTCCTCCTGTTCCTCTGCCTCCTTCTCCTTCTTGTGTTCTCCATGAGCATAAAACCAAAATATACTTGATGCTTGGTTGTAAAATAAACAGATGATAAATAGCAGTCTCTGTGACTGTTGGGTTATAATTCCATCAAGGGCTGGAGTTGAAGTCATAAACCACAAGAAGTGAAGCGTGACCCACAAATAGCCTTCAGGATGGAATTACAGCCCCATAATTCAGAGTGGCCCTTTGAAAAAATAATTCCTAAACCTAGCTTTAATTTGGGGAAAGAGCCACGACAGTGGTGACGTCTTCTCTCATCAGTTCATCAGTAGACAAATTACTCCTCTTTGTTATTCTGATGATATTTTTTAACGTTGGGGTGAGCACCCGATCTGTTTTCTAGGAGGTTACTGTTGAAACCAGGTAGCAGTCACCCAAACAGAACCAAAGAAAGGGAAACTGGAAACTAAAAGTAAAAAAGTTCTCGCCACTGATGAAGGTCAATGATCATGAGATGAGGAGAGACACTCATTACTTTGGGACTGATGAGAAATACTGATTCCTGACCACATGAGTAGTGGCCGAGTTTGTTTTGCGTGGAGTGTGACATAAATTCCGTCCCTGTTCTGCATCTTACTACTTCTCTAAATGTTTTTGCTATTTTCAAAACTGATTCTGCTTGATCTCATAATTCATTAAAGCAAGTTGATCTCATGCAACCCAAGAGTTATGAGAAGCTTTTTCATGATGGTTCTTGCATGATGAAAATAAATTCTCATTTATTACAGAGAAAATAAACCAAATCCAACAATTCTGTAGAAGGTGGATGTTTAAATGGCAGTTTCTTGTGATCATAAATTAAACCATCAAAATCCCATAAGGTTTCTCTGCAGCCTAGATATTAAATAAAACAACAAACCTGCAAGGGCTGGCAAATGGTAAGGACTTCATACATGGTCATTCAGTGCCATAATTTGTACCATAAAATTCAGAAATTCTTTATGAGCTTGTGTGTTATTATCTACTTCGTCAATGACGCTGAAGACATGAGGAGAATGAGGGTCTCATTTGATGCATTGTGCCTTTCCACATAGACAATGTAGAATATTATTTAAAACAGAGTCTGCAGCATGAAGAAAATAGAAGCAACATAAAACAACAAGCTAATATAAATTATTAAGCCAAAATGGACAAGAATATGATCATTTAAAAGTCAAACTTATCGAGGTATAATTTGCAGATATGCTTTTTGTTTAATTTGCTCCTTTCCTAGTTTAAGGTGGAAACTTAGATCACTGATTTGAGATATGTCTTCTCTTTCAAAGGCAAGTATATAAACGTGTGAATTTTACTCTAAATACTGTTTTGGCAACAACACACATATTTTGATATGGTAGGTTTTTATTTTTGCTTTGGTTCAAACTATTTTCTAACTTTTCTTGTGATTAAGTTTGAGAATTTAACAACAGAAAACAAAAACAAATATTTCGGTTATTGATTTCTATTTTAATTTTGTTATGATCAGAAAACATGCTTTGTATGATTTAAAGTCCTTTAAATTTATTGAGCCTTATTTTTTGACCCAGATGTGATCTTTGTCTGTGAATGCTGTGTCTGCATTTGAAAAGAATTTGTGTTCTGCTATTGCTGGATGGAGTATTCCATAGCTGTCAGTTAAGACAGTGGTTAGTGCTTCCATTTATCTTCTCTGTTTTTCTGTATACTTGTAGATCTGAGAAAAGGATGCTGAAATTTCTAGCTATCACTGTGAATCTGTCTCTTTCTCCTTTTGGTTCTGTCATTTTTTATTTCATTTGTTTTGACATTGTTAGATATTATTAGGTGCATGTACATTTGGAATTGTTATGCACTTCTGACGAACTGAGTTCTTTCTTGTTATAAAATGTCTCCCTTTAGCCTACATAATAATATGTGTTCTGAGGCCTACTTTGTGTGATATGAATTACAGCCATTCCAGATTTCTTTTGATTAGCTTCTGCATGGTATTTTTTTCATCCTCTTTGTTTTATCTATATATTTATCCATAATGTATATTTCTTGTAGACAAATATAGATATGTCTTGCTTTTTAAAATCCAATATGACAATCTGCTTTTTAAATTAGAATGTGAAGAATTTTCTCTAGTATTTCTTATAATATAGGTCTGTAGTTTATGGATCCTATCAGCTTTTATTTGTATAAAAATATTTTCTCTATTTCTAATTCACTATTTTGCCTTCTTTTTTTTTTTTTTGTGAGCAACATGGCTGTTTATTTCACCTGGATGCAGGCGGGCTGAGTCCAAAAAGAGAGGCAGCGAAGGGAGATAGGGGTGGGGCCGTTTTATAGGATTTGGGAAGGTAATGGAAAATTACAGTCAAAGGGGGTTGTTCTCTGGTGGGCAGGGGCGGGGGTCACAAGGTGCTCAGTGGGGGAGCTTTTGAAGCCAGGAGAAGGGAATTCACAGGGTTAATCACTCAGTTAAAGTGGGGCAGGAACAAATCACAATGGTGGAGTATCATCAGTTAAGGGGGGGCAGGGCATTTTCACTTCTTTTGTGATTCTTCAGTTACTTCAGGCCATACGTGCAAGTCACAGGGGATGCGATGGCTTGGCTTGGGCTCAGAGGCCTGACATTCCTGCCTTCTTATATTAATAAGAAAAATAAAATAGTGTTGAAGTGTTGGGGTGGCAAAAATTTTTGGGGGGTGGTATGGAGAGAGAATGGGTGATGTTTCTCAGGGCTGCTTCCAGCGGGATTAGGGGCGGTGTGGGAACCTAGAGTGGGAGAGATTAACCTGAAGGGAGGTCTTGTGGTAAGGGGTGATATTGTGGGGTTGTTAGAAGAAACATTTGTTGTATAGAATGATTGGTGATGGCCTGGATACGATTTTGTATGAATTGAAAAACTAAATGGAATAAGAGAAGAAGAAAAATAGGTATAAAAGGACTAAGAATTGGGAGGACCTAGGATATCTAATTAGAGAGTACCTAAGGAGGTTCAGCATAGTCCTGCCAGCAAAGATTATTTATTTACTTCAAGAGTTAAGAGTGGCAGTTTGGGGATCGCATGAGGAGATATCAGCTGTGATGGCTTGGAGAAACAGTGTAAACAGTGTAAACAACAGTACGGCATGTATGAGTAGTTGAGAACGGTGAATAGGAGTATAACTAGACAGAAGATAGTAGGGATGACAAGTTTTTGGGGGGCATAGTCTAAGTTGGTCAGGTGTCTGGAACAAGACTGGGGCCTAATAAAAAAGGAGCGTCTATACAGGAGCTTAAATGGGCTGTACCTTGTAGCATTCTGAAGACAGGTCTGACCTCTGAGAAGGGAAAGTGGTAAAAGTATTGTCCAGTCCTTTTTAAGTTGGTGGCTGAGCTTGGTGAGGTGTGTTTTTAATAGACAATTAGTCTGTCACTGAATACTAAGAGCCTGAAAAAATGCTTGGCTGATTTGACTAATAAAGGCTGGTCTGTTATCAGACTGTATAGAGGTGGGAAGGCTAAACTGAGGAATTATGTCTGACAGAAGGGAAGAAATGACTGCGGTGGCCTTCTCAGACCCTATAGGAAAGGCCTGTACCTATCTAGTGAAAGTGTCTACTTAGACTAAGAGGTATTTTAGTTTTTGTGACTCGGGTCATGTTGAGTAAAGCTAATTTGCCAGTCCTGGGTGGGGGCAAATCCTTGAGCTTGATGTGTAGGGAAGGGAGGGGGCCTGAATAATCCTTGAGGAGTAGTAGAATAGCAGATAGAATAGCAGATGGAACACTGAGAAGTTATTTCCTTGAGGATAGATTTCTACGATGGAAAGGAAATGAAAGGTTCTAAGAGGCGGGCTAGCGGCTTGTAGTATACCATAGCCTGCCTTTGCTGGTGTGTGGTGATTAGGCCTGGTGGAACTGCCATCAATAAATCAAGCGTGATCAGGGTGAGAAACAGGGAAGAAGGAAATGTGGGGAAATGGGATGAACGTCAGGTGGATCAGAGAGATGCAGTCATGAGGGTCAGGTGTGGTATCAGGAATAAAGTGGGAGGCTGGATTGAAGTCCGGGCCAGGAACAATGGTAATTGTGGGACTTAACAAAGAGTGAGTACAGCTGAAGGAGCCGGGGAGCAGAAAGTATATGCATCAGGTATGAGGAAGAAAATAGATTTTGGAAGTTATGAGAATGTACAGAGTAAGTTGAGCATAGTTTGTGATTTTGAGGGCCTCTAAAAGTATTAAAGCAGTGGCAGCTGCTGCACGCAGATATGAGGGCTAGGCTAAAACAGTAAGGTCAAGCTGTTTGGACAGAAAGCCTACAGGGTGCGGTCCTGGCTCTTGTGTAAGAATTCTGACTGCACTAACCATGCCTAGGAAGGAAAGGTGTTGTTTTGTGTAAGGGATTGAGGTTTGAGAGATTAACTGGACACTATCAACAGGGAGAGCACGTGTGTTTTTATGAGAATTATGCTGAGATAGGTAACAGATAAGGATGAAATTTGGGCTTGACTGAAGTAATGGGGTCTGTCTGTGAAGCCTTGTGGCAGTACAGCCCAGGTAATTTGCTGAGCCTGATGGGTGTCAGGGTCAGTCCAAGTGAAAGCGAAGAGAGGCTGGGATGACAGGTGCAAAGGAATAGTAAAGAAAGAATGTTTGAGATTCAGAACAGAGTAATGGATTGTGGAGGAAGGTATTGAGGATAGGAGAGTATATGGGTTTGGCACCATGGGGTGGATAGGCAAAACAATTTGGTTGATAAGGCATAGATCCTGAACTCACTTGTAAGGCTTGTCTGGTTTTAGGACAGGTAAAATGGGGGAATGGTAAGGAGAGTTTATAGGCTTTAAAAGGCCATGCTGTAGCAGGCGAGTGACAGCAGGCTTTAATCCTTTCAAAGCATGCTCTGAGATGGGATATTGGCATTGAGCGGGGTAAGGGTGATTAGGTTTTAATGAGATCGTAAGTGGTGCATGATCGGTCACCAAGGAGGAAGTAGAGGTATCTTATACTTGTGGGTTAAGGTGGGGGAATACAAGAGAAGGACGCAAAGGAGGCTTTGGATTGGGAAGAAGGGCAGCAATGAGATGCGGCTGTAGTCCAGGAATAGTCAGGGAAGCAGTTAATTTGGTTAAAATATCTCAGCCTAATAAGGGAACTGGGCAGGTGGGGATAACTAAAAAAGATTGCATAAAAGAGTATTGTCTAAGTTGGCAGCAGAGTTGGGGAGTTTTAAGAGGTTTAGAAGCCTGACTGTCAATACCCACAACAGTTATGGAGGCAAGGGAAATAGGTCCTTGAAAAGCAGGTAATGTGGAGTGGGTAGCCTCCATATTGTTTAAGAGAGGGACGTACTTACCCTCCACTGTGAGAGTTACCTAAAGCTCGGCATCCGTGATGGTCTACAGGGCTTCCGAGGTGATCGGGCAGCGTCAGTCTTCAGCTGCCAAGCCGAGAAGGAGTCAGTCAGAGAGCCTTGGGCCAGAGTTCCAGGGGCTCTGGGAGTGGCTGCCAGGTGAGTTGAACAGTCCGATTTCCAGTGGGGTCCCGCACAGATGGGACACGGCTTAGGAGGAATCCTGGGCTGCAGGCATTCCTTGGCCTGGTGGTCAGATTTCTGGCACTTGTAGCAAGCTCCTGGGGGAGGAGGTTCTGGAGGAAGGCCTGGCTGCTGTGGTTCAGGTGTTTGGAAGTTCTTGTGCACTGGAGATGTGGCTGGGGTTTGTCTCACAGTGGAGGCAAGGAATTACAACTTTTTTCTATTATTGTACACCTTGAAGGTGAAGTTAATTAAATCCTGTTGTGGGGTTTGAGGGCCGGAATTTAATTTTTGGAGTTTTATTTAATGTCGGGAGCAGATTGGATAATAAAATGTATGTTGAGAATAAGATAGCCTTTTGACCTTTTAGGGTCTAGGGCTGTAAAGCATCTCAGGGTTGCTGCTGAATGAGCCATGAACTGGGTTTGGTTTTTAATATTTGATGAAAAAGAGCCTAAACGCTATCTGATTTGGGATACAGAAAAAGGAGCATTAACCTTGACTATGCCTTTAGCTCCAGCCACCTTTTTAAGAGGAAATTGCTGTGCAGGTGGGGGAGGGCTAGTCACAGAATGAAACTGCAAGCTGGACCGAGTGTGAGGAGGGGAGGTGATAAAAGGATTATAGGGTGGAGGAATGGAGGCTGAGGAAGAATTGGGACCTAGCTCAGCCTGGCGAGGAGCACCCTGGGGAGGAGGGGAGAGGTTAGATGGGTCTGTAGAAAAGGAAGATTAGAAAGACACAGTGATACTCGGGGTTGGGACTGAGGGGACAGGTGGGAGGGAAAGAAGGAAGATTTGGGATGAGTTGCCTTGGGAACAGAGACTAGAGAGGGACTGGTGTGTAAAACAATGCCTGGACGTCAGGCACCTCAGACCGTTTGCCTATTTTACGACAAGAATTATTTAGATCTTGCAGGATGGAAAAATTGAAAGTGCTGTTTTCTGGCTATTTGGAACTATTGTTGAGTTTGTATTGGGGTCAAGCAGCATTGCAGAAGAAAATAAGACACTTAGATTTTAGGTCAGGTGAGAGTTGAAGAGGTTTTAAGTTCTTAAGAACACAGGCTAAGGGAGAAGAAGGAGGAATTGAGGGTGGAAGGTTGCCCATAGTGAAGCCCAGAGAAAAGAGAGAGTAGAGACACGGAGGGAAGGGGTTTGGGGGTTCTTACCCTCCAGAAAAGCAGGAAAAGGGTCGGGGCACAGAGATATGAGGTTGGGGTACAGAAATAAGGGATTGGGGTACAGAGATATAAGAGGTTGGGGTGCAGAAATAAGAGATTGGGGTGCAGAGATATAAGAGGTTGGGGCATGGAAATAAGGGATCTGGGTGCAGGGATAAGAGGTGGGGCACGGAAATAAGGGATTGGGGCACAGAGATAAGAGGTCAGGGCGTGGAAATAAGGGATTGGGTCACAGATATAAGAGGTTGGGGTGCGGAAATAAGGGATTGGGGCACAGAGATACAAGGTTGGTGTACTTGCCCCTCCTCTAGAAAAGCGGGACTTGCTGCTAAGAGTGAAGAAGGGGTTGGGGGTTTCTTGCCCCCCAGAAAGGTGGATAAGGGGTAGAGACACAGAGAGAAGGGGTTGGGGTACTTGCCCCTTCCCCAGAAAAGCGGGACTTGCCGCTAAGGGTGAAGGACCAAGGCAGGCATCCCTGCATGGGCTGACACTTCTGAAATGTGGGTGAATAATCAGAGAGGCGTCCCTGCAATGATTAAACACCAAGGGAAGGCTTCCTTCCCTAGTCCGTGACCAATGCCAGAGTTTTGGGTCCATGGATAAAATGTGTCTCCTTTGTCTCTACCAGAAAATGAAAGGAATTGAAATTAAGAGAAGGGGGAGATTGAAGAGTGGAAAGGAGAAAGTGGTTGAGGGACAATGAGAGAGGTTGGAGAAGAGAGTAAGAAGAGGCCGCTGCTTACCCGATTTAAAATTGGTGAGATGTTCCTTGGGCTGGTGGGTCTGAGGACCTGAGGTCGTAGATGGATCTTTTTCATGGAGCAAAGAGCAGGAGGACAGGGGATTGATCTCCCAAGGGAGGATCCCCCCCTCCTCCCTGATCCGAGTCACGGCACCAAATTTCATGCGCGTCCGTGTGAAGAGATCACCAAACAGGCTTTGTGTGAGCAATATGGCTTTTATTTCACCTGGGTGCAGGCAGGCTGGATCCGAAAAGAGAGTCATTTCACCTGGGTGCAGGCAGGCTGAGTCCGAAAAGAGAGTCAGCCTTGCCTTCATTTTTAAGAGATAATTTTCCTGGGAATTCTATGATGAGAGTTCTGTCAGCCCTTTAAGATATTCATCCATTTTCTTTTGGTTGGCATATTTTCTCATAAGAAGCCTGCTGTCATGCTTGTCTTTATTACTCTGTAAGTAGTATGTCTTTTATCTCTGGCTGCTTTTAAGATTTTTTAGTCTCTGATTTTTAACAATGTGCTCATGATACGTTTTAGCATATATGTCTTTACATGTATTCTGCTTGGGTTTCATTGAGCTTTGTTGACATAGTTTTCACTAAATATAGATAAACTTCTAGCTATTATTATTTCTTCATCCATCATCCCTCTTCCTTTCTGGGACTCTAATTTCACATGGTAGACAGCCTTGATATTGTTCCATAGATACTAGATATTATTTTTGTTTTCATCCATCTTTTTTGTTTCTCTGTGCTTAATTTTGGATATTTTCTATTGGCATGTGTTTGAGTTCACTGATCTCTTCTTCTGCAATTTCAAATTGGCCACAAAACTGTCCAGTATATTTTTTGTTTCAGATCACACAATTTTCACCTCTATCAGTTCCATTGTGGTACCTCTCTCTCTTCTTAAAATATATTCCTTTCTCCTCATAGTGTTGTTTTTCCCTCCTTCTTGAGCGTATTAAGCGTGTTTATGATAGTTATGACAGCTGTTTTAAAATTATTGTTTTCTAATTTCTAAATTTCTGTCATTTCTGTTTCACTTCAATTTATTGGCCTTTTCTAGGTATGGGCCATATATTTCTGCATTTTTGCATACCTGATAAGTTTTTATTTGATGTCATATATTGTGAGATTTTACATTGTTTTGTGTGGATTGTGTTATATTCCTTTTAATAGTGTTGGACTTTGTCCTGGCATCCAGTCAGAACAGCGATTGCCTCTGGGAAGTGGTGAGATTGATGTTCAAGGTAATTGAATGGCTCTATATCTAGATCTGGGTATTGGTTACATGGCTGTGTGCTTGCTACAAAACTCATCCATATATACACACTTAAAACATGTGCATTTTACTCTAAGTAAATTACACTCAAAAATATTATAAAATGTTTTATGTGACCATTTAAAAAGTTTGAAATAATACAATTATATAAAGAATAACAACTAAACGTCCTATCTTCCTCCTCAATTGCACTGCCTCTTCATTATTCCTTCTTCCCCAAAATCTTACCATTCATAAACCAGTTAAATCATTTTCTATATCACCTTCAAAATCTTTATCTATGGATTTACACATGTACCATCGTGGTTAAGACCACAGGCTCTAGAAACAAGACTGCTTGGGACAGAATCATGGCTCTACTACTTAGTAGATTCATTTCACCTAGTTTTGAACATCATACAAATAGACAGAAAAAGTAGGCATTTCCGTATTTGACTTCCTTCCCTCAATGTCATATTTTTGAGGTTCATTAATGTTGCTTATGTCAATAGTTTGTTCCTTTTTCTTGTACCCAGTTATGTATATCATTTTATAAATATAACACCATTTTCTTATCTGTTCTCTGACTGATAGACATTTGGGTTGTATCCAGTTTGGGCTATCATGATAAAAGCTGCTGGGAATATTCTCGTACAAGTTTTTGGTGGATACATGTTTTTATTTATCTAGAGTAAATATTTAGGAGTGAACTTGCTGGGTCATAGGGTATGTTTAAATCTATTTAAAAAAACCTAACTATTTTTATTTAACATTGCTTTCAGTAAAGTATGAGAGTTCCAGTTCTTCTACATCCTAACCAGCACTTGACATGGGGCAGTCTTTTACATTTTAGCCATCTAATAGGTGTGTTTTGATATCTTTTGTGACTTTAATTTTCGTTTCCCTGATTACTAATGATGTTAATCTTTTCATGTGCTTATTTACCATTTGTATATCTTCCTTTGTTAAGTATTTGTCCAAGTCCTTTGCCTATTGTTCTGTTATATAGTACAGTGTAACACAGATAAACCCATAACTTATTGGCTTAAAGATTAGTTTTAAATTTTGTTTACCAGTCTTCCATTTGGGCAGGATTCAGTTTGGACAGCTGATTTCTGCTCCATGTGGCGTCAGTTGGAGGAGCTCAACTGGGGCTGGGTGTTCTCCCATATGGCTTACGTACATGCCTGGCAAGTTGATGCTGTCAGCAGGAAACTTAGCTAAGGCTGTTAGCCAGATGCCTTTGTTCCTCTTCACTTGAGTCTGTCCATTTGATTGCTTGGACTTCCTCAAATGTGGGGGCTGTGTTCTAAGGATGTGTGTTCTAAGAGAACAGAAGTGGTGCTGGAGAGGATGTGGAGAAATAGGAACACTTTTACACTGTTGGTGGGACTGTAAACTAGTTCAACCATTGTGGAAGTCAGTGTGGCGATTCCTCAGGGATCTAGAACTAGAAATACCATTTGACCCAGCTATCCCATTACTGGGTATATACCCAAAGGACTATAAATCATGCTGCTATAAAGGCACATGCACACGTATGTTTATTGCGGCACTATTCACAATAGCAGAGTTGGAACCAACCCAAATGTCCAACAACGATAGACTGGATTAAGAAAATGTGGCACATATACACCATGGAATACTATGCAGCCATAAAAAATGATGAGTTCATGTCCTTTGTAGGGACATGGATGAAACTGGAAAACATCATTCTCAGTAAACTATCGCAAGGACAAAAAACCAAACACCGCATGTTCTCACTCATAGGTGGGAATTGAACAATGAGAACTCACGGACACAGGAAGGGGAACATCACACTCCAGGGACTGTTGTGGGGTTGGGGGAGGGGGGAGGGACAGCATTAGGAGATATACCTAATGCTAAATGACGAGTTAATGGGTGCAGGAAATCAACATGGCACATGGATACATATGTAACAAACCTGCACATTGTGCACATGTACCCTAAAACCTAAAGTATAATAATAATAATAATAATAATAATAATAAAGAGAACAGAAGTGAATGCTGTCAGTCTCATAAGGTCTTGACTTGGGCACTGGGTTAGCTTCACTTCCATCCTACTCTGTTGGTCAAAGCAGTGCAGAATTCACTCAGATTCATAGGAAGAGGACATAGATTGTTTCTTCATGGGGGGAATGAGACCACAATTAATCCACCATAGTCCATCTTCTGATTGGACTGCATAGTTGGAATGAATGATTTGCATCCAACCCATGTAAAAAATAGGATCAGTTCCTCCAAGACCTATGAAAATTTTACACCTTGTCTCTAGCTTTCATCCTCCAATCAAACTTGAAGCTTTTAGGAAAAAGCCAGTTAAGTATGGATCTCATCCCTTAAATTTTCTTATTATTAAGGTAATATCAGC
Organism: Hylobates moloch; assembly: GCF_009828535.3. Classification (NCBI taxonomy): domain Eukaryota; kingdom Metazoa; phylum Chordata; class Mammalia; order Primates; family Hylobatidae; genus Hylobates; species Hylobates moloch. The sequence goes on from NW_026652286.1 coordinate 103,465,014, forward strand.
TCCACTTCTGTTTGCTTCCAGTACTCTTCAGTGTTTTCAAACAATTGGTTTTTATATTTTGTACATAGTTTATAATTGCTTTTGGCAAGATTAGTATAATAAAAGCTTGTCCTCCTACTGTTGAAAACAGAGTCACCTTGTATAACATACAAAATATATTTTTAAAATATTTATAATGAGGCAGGGCACAGTAGCTCATGCCTATAATCTCAGCACTTGAGAGGCTGAGGCAGGAAGATCCCTTGAGGCCTGGAGTTCAAGACCAGCTTGGGCAACATAGTGAGATCCTCATTTCTACACAAACAAACAAACAAACAAAACTAAAAAAAAAATTAGCCAGGTATAGTGGTGTGTGGCTATAGCCCCAGCTACTCAGGAAGCAGAGATAGGAGGATCACTTAAGCCCAGTAGTTGTAGGCTGCAGTGAGCTATGACCACACCGCTGCCCACCAGCTTGGGCAACAGAGCAAGGCCCTGTCTCTAAAAATATATATATTTAAAATGAGGAAAAGTAAAAGTAACCCTAAATAATAGTATATACAATGCAAACACCTAGTAAAAACAAAAAAAATTCACATGGGAAATGATTTCTGGTCTGGAACAATTTACTGATTATTTGACATCAAAGAGCAGCATCGAATGTGACATAAGCAGGTTGCTTTATATGTTTGGGCTCAGATATTTATCTGAAGGACAAGAAGTTTAGATCAGACCATGTAAATAATCCTTTAGATGTTTGAGGCCTACGATTCTAATAACCTTATAATTAAATGTAGCATTTGATTTCCATTTTGGTGAATGTAAAGAAAGCTTAAGAATGTGCAATTTATATGGTCAGTATGACATCAGAATACATAAAAAAGAAATTACCTCAAACCCTAAAATTATCTTTTCAGATGGAGCTTACAGTTCCTTTCTTCTCTAACAGGGTTCATAAGCTCAGGAAGTACCTGAAATTGGGCTAGGAAATAGTCACGGAGTAAACATGGCTTGTTTTCTGAGGGTATCAATTTTAGCTTATAATTTTGAGTAAAATCACATTCATAAATCATATTTCATAAAAATAGACTTGGATAACTTATGGTATAGAATACAAATATTATATAAATATTTAAAGTTTAAAATAGAAAAAAAGTCTCTTTGGAGAGAAACCTTAGGGCAACTATCTCAGATGCTGGAGGAGAAAGACTTTGTCTCTTCTGGTATTCTAATAGGAAAGTTTGAGAAATGCTATAAATTCACTGGGCGTTGGGCAATAAGTCTAAAATCCTGCTCTTTAAGATCTGCAACCATCATTGGATCTATGCCATAAATATGTTTTATTTACCCAGACATCTGCACTATTTATTTAGCTTTAGCCACTGAATGAACAGTTTTAATTCTGTATGAGGTGCTACCCTCAAAACTATTCGTCTGTTTCTCAGTATGTTTTTGGTTGATGGAGTTTGGATGAAATATCTGTTTCTCTGACCCTCCACTTAAGGCAAAACATAGCAGCCTGCCCTTCCTTTCCAGCTGCAGACAGAACTGAGATTAGCATGAACCATTCCTTCCAGTTGACTACCAAGGGGTAAACTATGAAGAGTTTCGCATTGTGATTTAGGGGTCTCAAGTGTTCTCCCTTCCACCATGGGCCGTGACAGTGCCTAAAGCACCAGTCCTCTGAGGTAGGACAGAGTGATCTTGACAGGCCAGTACTATGAAAGATGAGAGGGAAATCCTCTCTCAAGCCATTTGTCATTTCTAAACACCTTGATTCAAGCTAGTTGGCCATAATTTAAAAATAAGCCCTTAAATTATTTAACACTCTTCCTATTTAAAGTCAGACTCTAATTCCTCTTCCCCTGAATATAGTCCAGCCAGTGACTTGCTTTACAAGAATACACTTAGGCTGAACTGATGCTGTGTGATTTTTTTTTTTAAACTATGGTAGGGAAGACAACTCAATTCTGCCCAGAGAGCTCTTTTTCACTCATCTAAATACACGCTGGGAGCCATAAGCCAACATGTAAGGAATTCAGCTACTCAGAAGCTATCATGTTGGAAAGACCATGTAGAAAACTTACAGACATAGAAAAAGTTGCTTGAGGGCTCCAGCCCCCAGGTATTTGAGAATTCCAGGTCCATGCCTCAGGCCTATAAGCCAGGAGCTTTCAGATGATTCCAGTCTTCAAGCCATCCCAGCTCCTGGTAAATTGAGCAGAGATGAACCATCCCTGCTAAGCCCTGCCCAAATGGCAGATTCATGAGCAAAACAAATGCTCTTGTTGTTTTAAGCCACTGAGTTTTGAGGTGGTTTGTTGGTTTGTTAGGTAGTAATAGATAAATGGATTCTTTCCTATTACCTAGTCAGATTCTGAGGAAATGGGACATAAGTAAATCATATTTGTTTTCATATACATTTCCTGTTTTAAAATTGGGTTGTTTGTAGATAAAAAGAGAAAGGCAAGGAGAGTTCAGAATCACAATGCACTAAAAGAGAGAAAGAGTTCAGAGAGGTGGAAAATGAAATACTTTCACAGATATCTGCAATAAATATGCATGTGCACAGAAACTTGGAAGTTTTAAATTGGCAGGGATCTTAGGAATCATAAAACTGAACCTACTTTTCGAAAGTGAAGTTCAAGGAATGAACTCATTTGGGCAGGATTCCAGAGCCAGAATAGAGCCCAGGCTTCCCAGCTGTACTAAATGCTTTATGTACATTATTTCATTTTATCCTGCTTTGAATTTTTTATAAATCAAGTTTATTGTGGTATAATTTTTATACACTAAAAAGCACCCATATGATAGTTTAAAGAGTTTAGACAAATATATAGACCTGTGTGACACCTAACATAATCAATATATAGAAAATTTTCATTCTCCCACCCCCAAAAAGTTTCTTTGTGCTTCTTTGCAGATAATCCTCCTCCCACTGTGCCCAGCAACCCAAAGTCCTTTCTATCTCTATCGATTTTATGCCTATTCCCAAATTTCATATAAATAGAATCCCACATTATGTAGTCTTTTGTGTCTGGATTCTTTTGCTCGGCATAATGTTTTTCAGGTTCACCCATGTAATTGTGTGGGCCAGGAGTTTGCAACTTTTTAATTGTTGAATTTTATTCCATTGTATAGATATATCACAATTGGTTTATCCTTTCTCCAGTTTATGGATTTTTTTTCCCAGTTTGGGGCTATTATGATTAAAACTGCTATGAATATTCTTGTATAAGTCTGGGTAGAAATATTTTATTTATTTATTTTTTTGAGACGGAGTCCGCTCTGTTGCCCGGGCTGGAGTGCAGTGGCGCTATCTTGGCTCACTGCAAGCTCTGCCTCCTGGGTTCATGCCATTCTCCTGCCTCAGCCTCCCAAGTAGCTGGGACTACAGGCACCCGCCACCATGCCTGGATAATTTTTTTTTGTATTTTTAGTAGAGACGCGGTTTCACCGTGTTAGCCAGGATGGTCTCGATCTCCTGACCTTGTGATCCACCCACCTTGGCCTTCCAAAGTGCTGGGACTACAGGCATGAGCCACGGCATCCGGCTGAAATATGCTTTTATATAATTATCTTAGGTCGATGCCTAAGGGTGGGCCATATGGTAAGTGTATATTTAACTTTGTGAGACCCTGCCAAACTGTTTTCCAATATGGTTGAATCATTTATGTTTCTATCTGCCATATGTAAGAGTTCTAGTTTCTCCACAGATTTGCCACCCTACTATGCGTGTAGTGGTATCTCACTAAGGTATACGATTTGCATTTTTCTGATGTCTAATGGTGTTGAGTACTGTGTCTTTATTTGCTATTTATATACCTTTTTCGATGAAGTATCTTTTCAAATACATTCCCCATTTTAAAATTGGGCTATTTGTTTCCTTGTTAATGAATTGTAGGTGTTCTTCATGTATATATTCTGGGTACAAGTCCTTTGTTACAGATATGTACTGTCAATTATAGATGCTGTACTGTAAAAGTCTGTCACTTGCCTTTTCACATTCTTGACAGCATCTTTCAAAGAGCAGGAGTATAAAATTTTGATAAAACCTGATCAGTTTTCTTTCCTTTATGGATCATGCTTTTGATGCCCTATTATGTTAAAGGTTTAAACTTGGGCTGTTGAGAGGGAAAAGGGGCCTATCTGAAAAAATAATCCAAGGCATGACTAAGAAAGCATCAGTTCTCAATTCTGGGATCACATCAGAATCACCAGGTGATTTAAAAACACCTGTCTAGGACCTAGCCCCAGAAATTCCAATTTAGACTGATCTCTGGTGTATCCTAATTGTGGATAGTCTTTAGAGGCTCTTTTGGTGATTCTAATGTGCAGCTAGGGATGAGAATTATCAAAAAAGAGGTAGAGTGTGTGCAAAATATGTGAAATTTATTTCAGCATATATAAGGCTTTCATTGATGGGGTATTTTGTATAATTCTAAAGGAGCCACGTGTTAAAGTGTACAACTGAAATCTAGTATGTAATAATCATTTGTATTCATACTTTTTTGAGACACAGGAGGTAGATAAGCAACACCCCTGAGTTCCAGACGTCACAATGCCATAGTGTGCTTTATGGGAATATAGAGATGTAAGGAAAAGTATCTGAAAAAGACACACACACACACACACACACACACACGATAGTCAAGACGCTTTTATAATCATTTTAAGAGGTATTCATCATGAGGTTAAATAAGTCATAAAAAAAGCAAAATCGGCAGAAAAAGCTTTTTCGCAGAAAGTTTATAAAAATTGCTGGGGAGTGACAAACAGGGTAAATAGGGAAAATCTACAGCTGATACATGTTGAAGTAATTGACTTAAAACGTTTCTTTAGAGGACGTATTTTGCTATAGCAGAGTGAGAAGTTTAGCAAAGCTTCTTCCCCAAAAAACAAGTATAAAATTGGAAAAACTATTTAAAAAATGGTCTCAGGGCTCTGAAAATCAACCAGAGAAAAATAACAATTTGAGAAATGGTTATTGGTGAAAAATGGCTGGAACTGTGGATAAGAAAAGTGTAGATTCTACCGAGCTCTACAGCCTTCTTGCCTAGGACTATCCCTCTCCCTTAACTCCTCCTAAAACTTGGTTAGTGTGCTAGTTTGAGCAAGGCAGGACTGATTATGAAAACTGGCAGTACTGCTAGAGAGGGTTGACTTGATTTGAACTGGAGGTTCCAAACCTATTCCTGGTGGCGTTATCAAGAAAAGCAGCATACGTGGTAGGAAATAAATGGGGAATTTTTACAGCTCTGCTAACCTGAGTTTGCAGTACCAGTTAGGGCTAGTTACGGGCTAGTCAAAATCTTAACAGGAAGTTTCTGGAAATGACAGTCATATAAGGGCTAGATAAGCTCTCTGTGCCTTTCTGGCTGGATGGGAAACTACGTTTACAGGAGACCCATGTAAAGTAAAAGCTAGGACAGACTTAAAAAGTGCCTGAACTTTGAATGCATCCTCTCTCCTGTCTGCCCCACCCGACTCACACACAGATCTATTAGCAGAAGGTGGAAACCTTACAGGCTTAAGGTATTTGAGCACAACCTCTTATTAATCACTGAAAAACCAGCAGATACAGGACAACACATCGGAAGCTAGGCAAAAATGAATGAATGAATGAATGAATGAATGGAGAATTATTTTAAACTGAGCAGAGACATCAGTGGCAACACATCTCAGAGAAACAGATTCTGTAAACTAGTTTGGAGTAAATTATCTAAAGGAACAATAATCTCGTGGGAAAAAACCATAACCCAGAGTTGTTACAATATTAATCTAAAATGTCCAGTTTTGTTTTCTTTTTAAGACAAGTTTTGGCTGTATCACCCAGGCTGGAGTGTAGTGGTGCAATCTCAGCTCACTGCAACCTCCACCTCCCAGGCTCAAGCCATCCTGCCACCTCAGCTTCCCAAGTAGCTGGGACTATAGGCATGCACCACCATGCCTGGTTAATTTTTGTATTTTTTTGTAGAGGCGGGTTTTCACCATGTTGCCCAGGCTGGTCTTGAACTTGTGAGCTCAAGTGATCCATCCAAGTTTACCTCCCAAAGTGCTGGGATTATAGGCATGAGCCACCACGCACAACCAAATGTCCAGTTTTCAATGAAACATCATGAGATAGTCAAAGAAACAAGAAAATATGATCCATACTCAGGAAGAAAACAGTCCATGGAAACTGACTTTGAGTGCACCCAAATATATTTAGCACACTAAGACCTCAAAGCAGCTCTTGTATTTTAAAAATTAAAGTATGATGATAATGACACTGTAATAGGTATGCTCAATAGAGAAACAGAAGCAATAATAAGGAACTGATGGAACTTCTAGAATTTAAAAGCCCAATAACTGAAATAAAAAATTAAATGGGGACATTTGGGGTGGCAAAAGAAATAATTGGTGAACTTGAAATAGATCAATAGAAATTAACCACTCTGAAGTACATGGAAAAACATAGATTGAAGAAAAACGAACAGAGCCTCAGAGACCCATGTGGCAATATCCAGCATACCTACTAACATGTAATGAAAGTCCCAGAAAGAGAAGATAGAGATACACGCAGGAAAAATACTTGAAGAAATAATGGCTAAACATTCTGCAAATTTAATGAAAAACATTAATTATACATCTACAAACTCAACAAACTCTAAATAGGATAAACATAAAAATCCCCATCTATACACATCAGAGTAAAATTAACTGAAAACCAAACCCAAATAGAAAATCTTAAAAGCAGCAAGAGAAAACCAGTTCATCCTAAACTGGGGAATAACAAGGCACTTAATGCCTGATTTCTTATCTGAAAAAATGGAGGCCAGAAGGCAGTGGAATGACACATTTAAAGTGATGAAAAAAAAAACAAACTGTCAACCACAATTCTGTATGCAAAACAATTCTTCAAAAACAGGTGAAATAAATTCCCAGATAAAAATAGACTGAGAGAAATTATTGCTTACAGATATAGCTTCCAAGAAATTCTACAGAAAAGTAACGGAAATGACACTATAAGGCAAATCCACAGGGAGAAATGAAGAGCACCAGAAATGGTAACTACGTGGGTCAATATATAAGATTGTATAAACATATATTTTCTTTTTTTTAAAACACATCAGATTTTGTGAAGCAATAATTAAAACACTATTACTGAGGTTATAATGTTATATAGATATATATATATGACAATAGTAACACATATAAGGAGATGGGATGAAATTAAGCTATATAAGAGCATCAGTGTTAGATTTTGCTGAAATTAAATCAGTATTAACATGAATTATATTGATAAATTAAGAGTACACCTTAATTCGTATAGCAAACACAAAGAAAATAAAGAATCAACAGAATAATAAAGTGATACACCAAAAATAATTGTTTAACCTAAAGACAGCAGTAAAGGAGTAACAGAGGAACAACAACAACAAAAAGGTATAAACTATATTTAAAACAAACAGCAAAATGCAGTCCAATTCTATCAATAATCATATTAAATAGTCCATTAGATCAACCAAACACTGTAATGAAAATACAAAGAATGGCAGATGGGATACAAAAGAAAGATTCAACTATGTGCTGACCACAAAAGGCATACTTGAAATGCAAAGATACAACTAAATTTAAAGTAAAAGAAATGGAAAAGATATATTGTATAAACAGCAATCATAAGAAAGCTGGAGTGGATACATTAATATCAAACAAAATAGACTTTCAGAAAATAAATATTACTAGAGATACAGAGGGACATTTCATAAGCATAAAACAGTCAATACATCACGAAGATATAATGATGCTATTAGCACCATGCTCTAACCAACTGAGCTGACCAGCCATCACATGATTTTAAATATATTTGTACCTAACAACAGGATTCTGAAATACATAAAGTAAAAGCAAAGGGCATTGAAAGGCAATGTAGATGATTTAATAATTATAGTTCAAGATTTTAAGACCCTTGATATTGACAGAGCAAGTAGACAGAAAATTAGTAAAGAGAAAAGGTTAAAAAAACTATTATTCAACATGGTGGTTTAACTGATATGTATAGAACACTTCTCCCTGCAGCAGCAAAAAATATTCTTTCAAGTGCATTTGGAAGTTTCTTCAGGATAGATCATACGACAGGCTTCAAAGCAAGTTTTCGGCCAGGTACGGTGGCTTATGCCTGTAATCCCAGCAGTGTGGGAGGCCGAGGCACGTGAATCACCTGGTGTCAGGAGTTTAAGACCAGCCTGGCCAACATGGTGAAACCCCATCTCTACTAAAAATACAAATGTCAGCCAGGTGTGGTGGCAGGCACATGGAATCCCAGCTACTCAGGAGGCTGAGGCAGGAACATCGCTTGAACCCAGGAGGTGGAGGTTGCAGTGAGCTGAGATCATACCGCTGCATGCACTCCAGCCTGGATGACAGAGCGAGACTACGTCTCAAAAAAAAAAAAAAAGCAAGTTTTCATAAACATAAAAAGATTGAAGTCATTCAAAGTATGTCCTTCAATCACAATAGAATTGAATTCAAAATCAATAACAGAATCTTGAAAAATCCTTTACAATATCTGGAAATTAGATAACACATTTCTAAATAACTCAGGATCAAAGAAAAAATTGAATGTAAAATTAAAGAATATTTTGTACTGAATGAAAGTGAAAAGACAACATATGAAAATTTATAGGATGCAGCTAAACAGTGCTTAGACAAAAAGTTGCAGCTTTAAACATGTATATTAAAAGTTGTATTCACTGTTTAGGAAGGTAATTGTTACAAATTAGGAAATGTTTTATTGTATGCACAAATTTTAGACTTTGTAGGTTTAATGTTGGAACCTCCTCATCACAGGTTTTTAAGTCTTTAAATACATAGCAATACATTATATATATATATATATATATATATATATATGCATGTATATAAGTGCATATAATATACTGTAAAATGCTTTATTCAGAAAAGATCTTGTAGATAATCACCACCATGTATTGACATTTTGATATAGTTTGAATGCATGTCCCTACCAAATCGCATGTTGAATTTCAATCCCCATTGTTGGAGGTAGGGCCTGGTGGGAGGCCTTTGGACCATAGGGGTGGATCCCTCATGAATGGCTTGGGCCATGCCCTTGGTGATAAGTGAGCTCTCACTCTGAGTTCCTACAAGATGTGGTCATTTAAAAGTGTGTGTCACCCTCCCCGACTCTTTCTTTCTTGCTCCTTCTCTGCCATGTGAAGTGCCTGCTCCCCCTTCACCTTCCACCATGATTGGAAGCTTCTTCTTTTTTTTTTTTTTTTTTTTTTTTTTTTTGAGGCGGAGTCTTTCTCTGTCCCTCAGGCTGGAGTGCAGTGGCGCGATCTCGGCTCACCGCAACCTCCACCTCCCGGGTTCACGCCATTCTCCTGCCTCAGCCTCCCGAGTAGCTGGGACCACAGGCACCCGCCAACACGCCTGGCTAATTTTTTTGTATTTTTTAGTAGAGACGGGGTTTCACCGTGTTAGCCAGGATGGTCTCGATCTCCTGACCTCGTGATCCACCTGCCTCGACCTCCCGAAGTGCTGGGATTACAGGCTTGAGCCACCGCGCTTGGCCCAAAATAGATTGTTTACCTGCCCTACAAAACATTTAGTACATCATGTATCTCCAGCGTTTACTCCTTCTGTTGAGATTTTTCGTGTCCTTTCTAGGTAACTAAATCAGTATGCCTGAATTTGATGTGAACTCCTAGCAGTCAGGTACTGTCTAAAATAGAGGTTCACGTTAGTTTGAAAAACAGTGGAGATACTCTGATTTGGTAAGGAAGACTGACTGTAAATAGTAGTAACCAGCAATATTGACCAGGCACAAAAATATGGAACTGAGAAACATCCTGATAATGTCAGTTGGGAAGATACAGTGATTCATGGAGTGCCTGGAAATCACAAGCTGATGTATGTGATAGCTTCCAAATGGCTGGTATATATATTTTACAAGGGTAAAACTTATCTTTGGTGAGCATGACTATATATCAAATAGCTGAAACCATGGATTTGATTTTGTTTTTAATAAGTGGAAATAGAGACGGCAACAAAACTTGCTTCATAATGTCTCCCCAGGCTAGTCGTCTTTGGCTAGAAAAATGGATTTTGGAAGGATTTTGGATGTCTTCTCTCCAGCTCTCTTATCTTACAGATAGAATGGAAGCCCAGGGATGGAGTATTTTATTTACCCCTGAATTTTCTGCACCAAGCAACCTAGCTGGCTCTTAAGAGGTGCCCCAGGAAGTGTGTGGAGGGTGGCTTGTCAAAGAGCAACCAGTTGAGATCTAGAATGAAAAACCAAGTCTCGGATTTTTCAGGCTGGTGTTAGACTTTCACCCTAAGAGATACGCATGTCTGTCACGGAAATAAAATTATTTCTAGGACCCAGAAAAGCCATTAGCCAATGTGAATGCAGGAAGAGAGAATTACTTCACTACTCAGAATAGGGACTCTGGGGACTTTTCCACTTGAATCTTCATGTGGGGTTTTAAATTCCTGAGAGAGCACAAGAGAACCTGCCGCCAATACGTGGCCCTTGTTGAGACACAGAGGGTCTCCTTTGTCCTCCTTTTCTTGTGCCGGATGACCTAAAACAAAGATCTCTGAATAGCTCTTCTCTCCAGGCACTCGGGCCCCTGATTTTTCTCTGCCATTTCTTTTGAAAATAGTCACTTTCTAAGGGTGGCTGTTCCTGAAATAGACACCCAGGAGGAGGCATGGAGCTGGGCGGTATCACATCCTCGGTTGCTATCTCTCCTTCTCTCAGTTGCCCCAGTGTTCTTTCTTCTCACTGGCTCAGCTTGCTCTTCCTGGCTACACCCAAAGCTGGACTACTTTGCATTTCAATGGCTTATCCCCACCTGAGTGTATTCAGTTCCTCCCCTTTCTCACCTTTGAGTATCTGTCTCTGCATTCCCTGGTCATCTTTCTTTGACATACTTGACCTCCAAAGGTCTCTCAGGTTATTTAAGGGTTGAGCCAAAATGCAAAGGGAGTTGGATGGCTGTTTGGGTGAAATCTCAGATGGTATGGGGTGAAAGGAAGGAATGTGGAGGCAGGCACAGGGGAGGAAGCTGCTTCCTCACAGAGGGTTCACTTACCAAGCCCAGCCTGAGGGCCCTGGGCAGCTGCCCCGTGCTGTCACTGCCTCTGGACTGCAGGGTGGGAGTTGGTCTGGACACAGGATACCCTGCCTGTGCCCATTGAAATCCCCTTGGCTGGTGTGTCTGGGTCACTCTTAGCTAAAGAGAGAGCACCAGTGACTAGTGGGCGCTCCATAAACTTTGCTTAATTGTGTTGTTTGCTCTTGGAAGTGGAGGACCCTGACAGTTTTGATCAGTGCACCATGATTGACCAGTTTTCTGAGCCTTGTGGAAACAGTTGTGATTAGTTGTCAGTAGAAATAATGTAGCAACGTTCATTTTTATCTAAATGAAAATAAAGGGCAGAAGTGGTGAGGAGTAGAAAGGGCAAGATAGAAATGGGTTAATAGGAGCAAGGGAATGGAGACAGTTCTGGATGGGAAAAGGAAGAGATCATTAGAAGGGACAATTAGCGCAATGCCCGGTAGACTAAAATTCTTGACATGAGGCTCATCAGCCGCAGAGAACACAAAACGGAGCTGCGTCCCACGGGGACAAAAAGCCATCACCATGCTCTTCGTCAACAGCTCTCAAACGGACAGAAAACATCCCTGAATGCCAGTTGTCTGTATGTATAGTAGCAATGTGGGCAAATTCTGAAATATTTTTAGCTAAGTGCTTCCAAAGGTATAAGATGGGACACAAACACAAGGACAGCTTTTTCTATGCAAAAACAAAGTCACCAAAAATATGCCAGGAATGTGCGTGATCAGCACAAAGCCACGGGACCATCCAGGATGATCTGAATGCAGGGGTTTGACTGTGGAGACTTTAACAGCACGAACCCTTAGGTTCTGGGTGGCGTTAATGGCAGGCACCCATAACCCCTTTCTTGGGATTTTGGAGGAACTCCGACTTGTAAAATCACTGGGCTAGAGGGTGAGGGGAGGGTGGGCAGAGGTGAGCAAGGATGAAGCCATCATGTCTCCCCACCTCACCCCCACTGCACACCTTTGGTTATCCCTCAGGCCTCCCCACAGCAAATTCAACTCATCCCCTCTGCAGCCTAACCCAAGCGTAGGGATAAGAACAGAGTAAGTCAAAACATGTGACCTTCTGAGCAGGTTTTGGGGAGCATATTCCCCTCCTTCTCCAACTGCTCCAACAGGAAAAGGGCAGCTTGCTCACTGAAGGCTTTTGTGACCTGAACCATTAGCAGAAAAACAAAACAAACGCCGTGGTGGGAGAGGCGCGGGCTTGAATCCTATCTGCCCCAGTTACTGGTGGAGCAAATGTGAAGCCCCACACTTTCTCAGTCCTGGGTTTCCTCCTTTATCAAATGCGATTAATCAATAATCCCATCTATCTCATAAATAAGATGATCAATGAAAAGTCTGTCCAACAAAGCGCGGGAGTGCTGGAGGTCTTGTCTCCCTGACCTCTCGTGAGTTACAGAGGGTCTGGGGCCCAGGCAAAGTCTGCCTCTGGTTCTTTCTCCTGTGTGTCCCAGCACTGTGGCGATTAACTCCCGCCCTTTGCCCTGGGACCACCTGGCTGTGCAGGAACGAACCTCATTGAAGAGCCTTGACAGGGTTTCTATTTTTATTCCTCCCCAGATCCTTCTTCTCCAGGGCAACCACACACACAATGCCATTTTGCAATTTATTTTCATTTTGCGGAGGAGAGCCTTCTCTCTTCTTCCTGGCTTGGCTTCTATGGCTTGGCCCTATTAGTCTTGGATGGCTTGGGGCTGTTTTGGCCTCAGAGCTGGCATGGCCTTGTTATGCCAGCTGGGGAAGGACAACACACCTGTGAGTGTGCTAGGCTGGGTCTGGGAGGTGACTGGGCAAGGGTCCTAATTACTTGAGGGTGACACAGGCCTGCCAGCATGACTTCATCCATTTACTTTCGCCAGGCTCTCTGAGCTCTGCAGAGACGTGCTGCGTGTTTGTGCAGCTGCCCAGCCCTGTGGGAACGGCCTCTCCTACCTGTGGATAACCCTTCCTGGCCTCCAGGTGGACACGTGTACTCAGACTGTGGCCACTCTCCCATATCTGGCTTACAGAACATTCACACGGCTGTCTTTCCTTCTTAATGCTGGGAATAGGTGTTGTTTTAAACAAACAAACAGAAAACCCCTGAAAAACAGATGGACTGTGGTTTCTAGACTTCACGTCTCCAAGAACAAGATAGAAACCAGGCGTCAGCCCATCTGACTCTTTGGGACCTGAGTCCACACTTCCCAAATTGGCAGAGTCCTCACCAGAGACGGAAGTGCCGAGGCAGCCAACTAGGGGAGAGCCACAGCTTCCCGCCAGAAGCATGCCTCCCGTCGCCACTATTGTCACTCTGGCAGGAGGACTTGAGGCGGAGGCTGACTAAACCTCATGTGCTGTCTCCTGCACAGAAGATGCTGACCCGCCGTCTGGAATCTGCTCTTGGGCTTGTTTCTCCAGGGGTGGGGACAGGAAGTGCTGAGTCAGCAACGGTCTCTATCCCCATCTCCCTTGGAGCCCACACACTGCTTTCGAATTGGGGGTTCAGTCGTCTGGGACTTGGGAACATGCTTTTCTCTGTGCAAAATGGTCCTGCTAAGGGCTGAACCTACATCCCAAGCTGCATCACCTCCCTCAGAGGAAAAGGATGAAGTGTTCCCAGTGGGCTGGTCAGCTAAATGTGACACAGAGTAATGTGCCAACATAGAACTGGGGATGGAACCCAAGAGACCACGCTCTGCTCCCTCATCACATCCAAACAACAGATCTGGGTAGAAAGTAAGTCTTGTGACCACAAGAAAAATTATTTGGAGAAAACATAATGAATATTCGTCATGGACATTTTCATCATAAGTAGAACTGCTCATAGTAGCACAGAGTTGCCAGGGGACCCAGCTCGTCTGGAATCACTTTGAGGAGCACTCTCCATGTGGGTGCATGAAGTCTGCAGGAGAGCACGTTCTTGGGCATGGGGCCCTGACCCAGGGGCCCCCAAAGTGTGTTCCATGGGCTACTTTTGCTGGAAATCATTTTTATGAGGAAAGGGTTCCATGGTCATATAAGACTGAAAAATACTTCATTCTCCACTTACCAATTCACAATGTACATTAAAGACTCAGAACTTATGCTTAAGAAAATTTTTGACTTAAAATGTGTTAATGTTTTTAAACTCAGTTTAATCCTGTTTCCTAAACATTTGATGATGGAATGCTAATTTTGCAAAATATCTATGGAACACATTTTGGGGAAGGATGCTTATTAATGGGAGATGTTACCTAATGCCTCCAAGTTACAGTATCTTCTCTTCAAACTGGGAAGGTAATATTCCTCAAGAATCATGAGCTCTGTTCATCGAAATGGATGAGTGATTCGCATACTCAGGGCTGGGTTTGCTGGCCTCTCTTGCGTATGAGAAATTTGATGTTACCGAAGCTGTAAGAAGAATTGTTACAGAGAAGGGAATTATTGCCTTTAAAAATTAACTTTCTCATATTGATGGTAGAAAGTTTTGGGCTACAAAACAGTTTAATAGTGCTCTGAGGCTACAAGGTTAATCCCATCCACCAGTTTTCCGTCAGGATCCGTTATGCTGGAATGGCCACCTGGAAAGTCTGGATGGAGACATGATTTTAAACATCTGAGAGTCAAGGACCTTGTCTTTGATTGTTCCGCACAGTTACACAGCTTGGGCATCCACTAGGCACTTGGTTCTACATTTACTGAATGGAATCCATAGGGCTTAGTTTTACATACAGTCTTGGAACATAATGTGTAGTCCTTAGTCCGGGTCATTGCTGACTTATTTTTCACATTCAGGGTTTTCTGTGTACAAAAATTTATGACTGGAGGTTTGGAAAAGCTTAGTCAAGCCCCAACCCCTCTGTAGTGTCCCCCCAGGCACCTCAGTCCTGGACTCACTTGCAAAGATTTCCTACTCAACTCTTCACACGGTTTTCTTGTAGACACTGATCCTGCCAGCACAGGTCTCAGCATTCTTGCTTCACCTGTTATTATTCTTTTGATAATTCATCATGTGACCACTTTCTATCCAATTGTTCTGGGTTTTTTTCTCTTGACCAAATTTTGCTGTGTCATAGTCACCTGTAGCCCAGGATGGACCTCCAGACCAGCTTCAAAACTCTGATAAAACATTCTGCCTCCTGGTAATTACACTTGAAAATGGTTCCCAGTTTAGTCTTAGAATTCATGAAGTCTGTTCCAGGGCAGGAAGTGTAGACTAACCCTTCTTTTTTCTCCCCCAACCCACTAACCTATTTAATGCCTGCTATGGATTTGCTTTCAAAGGAGAACCAGGTGAAAGGGGAATGCAGAAGACTACATTGAGTTCTTTGGGTGTTTCCATTTCTCATTCTTGACAAATTTACCAAGTAAGGAAACATTCTCCTAGAGCCATCTCTGCTGACCCTTCTGGGACACTTCTGGGGTTTGAAAGCAAATCAATGATGCCCGAGGTCAAAGAAGTTCTAGCTTCAAAGGAAAAATGTTCTGTGTTGGTGCATTCTCTGGCCAGTGTTGCCTCTCTGGTTACTTCTGATTGATTCTTTCATACAGAGAGAGACAGAGGATGCCCAGCAGTTACTCCTCCAAGTCACCCCCACACATGATTGTAATTACAGTATAATCGCCAGCTGTCTCTTGGGAATGAGTGCTTGACTGTGGCTTTTTCATTACAGCCTCTTCCTTGAGGATAGGTACCACTGGATGGCACAGTTACATGTGATTTGAAGTAACTCAATAAGAGCCATTTGACTCAATCTGCATTTACATGGTGTTAAAAAAAGAAGCAATAACTCCATTAACCATTTTGTCTACACAATGTCAATTATTTGGCTGGTTTTCTTCCTCCTGAAATTTCTAGCAGGTCCATGCAGTGGAGACGCAATCATAAACTGCAGGGATTAGCCTGCACTTTATGTGAGAATTGTCCCTGCATTCGTTTCTTGGATGAAACTTTTACAAAATGATGTTTGTCCAGTGTGCAGAAATGTCTCTAGGCATTGCTTTCCAAGGGCTAAGCTGGGATGGGCTTAGGTGGTGCTTAAAAGCAATCACCCGAAAGGAACTCTGCAGAAACCACAAAATAATTTGCAAGGCACATAGAAAAACAGTTGTTTCAAATGTGCCCTCGGCACTCATACACATTTGCACAGCTTGGGGAGTTGTGCCTCTTCCATGATGAACTCCATATGTATCTGTCTGGCTTTCTTTTTTGCAGGGACCACTTTGTTCCCCGGACCCATCCTCTCTTCCTTTGTTCTCCCTGCCTTCCACTGCAGATCACTCCTGTGCACTGACTATCTGGATGGCGCCTGGAGAAACAAACAAACCTGCCCAGAAATAACACCATAATGGTGAGGCAAGGGGAAGTGAGCCTCATGCTGGGCCAGGAGGACACAGGGGGATTTCTCAGTTTCTGAAAGCCCATGATGGATGTGTGGCTCTAAAACTCCTAATTTAGAAACAAACAGGAAATGTAACCCTGAGGTTCACACCTTCTTGTAAAATCTTCTGTTCTGCTGCTACTTCCAATTTCAACATTGCCATGGGGGAGGAGAGTGTGAGCAAGATTTTAAAATAATTTTGTAATCGACCACCTGGCTTTCATAACAATATCTGGCCCTGGACTTTATGTTAGACTGTAGGCAACACTTTTAACCTGGGAGGTATCTACTTGGAAGGCAATTAAAATAGGTGTTAGCTGGAGCCACCTGGAAATGAGTTCTGACTCACTTTTTGGTGGCGGTCATTGCGGTCAAGAAATATTTTGCAACACTGCTTCATTGGATCTGAGAGCCCACTAGGTTTGATGCTGAAGAAGTGGTTTGGATATACACAGATTATAATAGCAACTACCTTAAAAAAACTTTAATGCTTATTACATTCCAAACATATAGTCTGATACCATTTTTAAAAACCCAACTCATGTGGAAGTTACTATTATCATCTTTATTTAGCTGCAAGGAACCTAAGGCTTGTGCAATGGAGTAGTCAGTCCCAGGTTATGCTGCTACAAAGTTACAGAGCAGCCACTTGAGCCCAGGCAGAGTCTGACCCAAAGCGCCGTCACTTACTGCCTCTTAGGATGCACAGAAGTCAGGGTGGAAAACTGGGCCATCCCAGAAGCCCTTAATTTGGGATGGTGGAGGGTGGTGGGAGAGGGAGAGGGGAGCCCAGATACTGCATTAATGGGCTTGGGGCCCAGTTCTATTTGTTAAGGTAAAGACTGGGTGAACTACAGTGATTCTGAAAGGAGTTAGCCAGCTTGCTTTAGGCAGACAGTAAAGGAAGGGCCCCCAGAGAGCCTCTGACCTATGTTTTGTGCAGATAAGGGAACTTGCACAGGGCGCTTACCTAAACATGCAGCAAACTAAGGGCCCACGTGTGCACTGGGGGAGTGGGGTGGAGCCACCAGGAATTCATACCTTATACAAATAGGAAACCCAGCTCTATCAGCTTGTGTGTAAAAGTCCTCGTATTCAACTGTGAAGGGGGCAACCAGGAACCTACTTTCAGGACCCCATTCTTTGCTGAGAGTTTTCCTTTCACTTAGTAAAGTCTACTCCACTCACTCTTCGAGTGTCTGAATGCCTAATTTTTCCTGGTCATGAGACAAGAACCTGGATCTAGCTGAGTTAAGGAGAAAAAGAATCTTGCATCAATTCTGATGAGGGTCTGAAGGGTTGTTGTGATTGGAAAAAAAAAAAAAGTTTACAAAGTACCCATAAAATAATGGCTATTACATGGATTTTTAAAATTCCATTTATGGAACTGCAGGTGCTGGAAATTTTATGATGATGATCGTTACTATTTTTCTACCCTTTCACTCTTTTCCATATCATTTCTGATCAAGATAGAAATTAGCTTTCGTGTTATTTAGGGTTCAGTTTACCAAGTTCTTTTTTCCAGTGAGGGTAATGTTCTTTACATGTGAACGTAGTAACTTCTACTAGGACAATTCCCTTCTGAATATTTGTGGGGGTTAACACTGAGTATTCATGGGGCAATCATGATTATGATTATAAAGATAATGATAATTTCCACTTATTAGTATGTGCTAAGCTCTTTTATGTGTTTTTCAATTAACTCTAAAATAATCCTGTATGTATTAGTTTCCCTATTTAACAGATTATCCATGTCACCCATTTTCTCCAAGCAGCTGATGTCTAGTTTTTCTTGGTCACAGGTTACTGATGCATATGCCAAATCTGTGGATATCATAACATCGTCCCCCTTCTCTACTGTAGATAGCAGGGTGTTTTTTGCCAGCATCCCCCAGCATCGTATCTGCCGCCTGCAGAAAGTTTTCGGACCTCTGAGTTCTCATCATGGGCTGTCAGTCTTGGCCTCTGGGTGTCCTTAGCTCCCTCTGCTCTATGTTCTCCATAAAACAGTTCCTGGAATATCCTACATATTTCCTGCCTACTGCGACTGCTTGTTCAGGGACTCTCAAAAGCATGTCCACACATAGGAGGCAGGAAAAACCATCAGATACCACGGTGTGTGTCCTTAACCAGTTTCACTCCAAGGTCTGGCTTGTAAAAATTAAATAATTTTGACCAGTAACTTGAAATTCAAGGCATTTTTATAGCAAAGCATTCTATAGAGTAGAATCAAACATTTACATACATTTAACAAATAAAATAGTCTCGAAGTAGGATGTATCCCGAGACACCAAGGATACCCGTGTGCTCACATGCTCACTGAGAAGTTCTTGACTGTGATGTTTATTAACACGTTTCCAGCAGTTGTGCAGGACTTAGAGTGAAGAATAAACAGAGTCTCTGAGCCCTGCCTAATAGGAGCTGCCAATGTCATAGACAGCTTATGTCTTATAGGGAACACCTAAATCAAGGCCATTCTATGGGCATCTGTATTTGCCCAGTCTACGGGCATCTGTCATCTGTATTAATTTGCTCTGCTACCATGACAAAGTACCACAGACCGGGTGGCCTAAGCAACAGAAATTGATTTCCTTAGAGTTCTGGAGGCTGGAGGTCGAAGATGAGGGTGCTGGCAGGGCTGGCTTCCTCTGAGGCCCTCTGGCTCACAGACGGCCACCTCCTTCAGTGTCTGCACGCGGTCTTCCCTCTGTGCCTGTATCCTGGTGTCTCTTCACGTGTCAAAGTTTCCTCTTTTTATGAGGACACCAGCCAGAATGGATCAGGGCCCAAACCAATGGCCACATTTTAACTTCATTTCCTCTTTAAAGGCCCTGTCTCCAAGTATAGTCACATTCTGGGGTGCTGGGGGTTAGGAATCAAATATACGAATTCTGGGGAACACGATTCTAGCTCTAACAGCATCTAAGACAGCTTCACCATTCCTCAAGTGTGCTCTGAAGGAAAAGCAGAAGCCCGCTGTTCACACAGCAGGCCGAAGGTGAGGGTAAGGGTGGGGCGAGGGCGAGGGTGACAGTGAAGAGGGGGTTGCAGTGGAGAAGGAGCCATTCCTGACAGCAGGAGCAGTGCTGTTGTGAAGTGCAAGACCATCATGTGTGGGAGGAAGCTCAAAACTCCGCGTGCTCCTGGAGCCCATTGGGAGGGAGAGGTGGAAAGTGGCAGGAGGTGAAACAGGCGCCATGGCCAGGATCACACCCAGCAGGGCACTGAGCACCGAGCTGGGAGCCGAGAGTGCGTCCTGTGGACAGAGGCAGGAGAGGCCTTCAAGAAGACAGTGCTGCGGTCAGACCTGCATGCTGGAAAGGTGATTCTGGAGACTCGGTGAAGCAGGTGTCGGAAAGAGCAAGGCTGGGGACAGGGAGACCTGTCAGATAATGGACAGAAGCCCGACAATGGATGAGGCTCAGTAGTTCAACTGAAAACATTGTCCTTCAGATCTAAACTAGTCTCCTTCCAGGGTAAGCGATCCCCACTTCCTTCATGCACAAAGAGAATCATACTAGTGAATATTTCTCGCAGACTTAGTGTGTGCCAGGCCGTGATCTAAGTCCTTTACCTTTACGAACTTGTTTATTCTTCTCTGTGATTACTGCCCCATTTACAGATAAGAAAATCAAGGAACATGAGATTAAAGGGCCTCTCTAAGGTCATAAAATTAATGAGGGGAAGCCAGGGTGTAACTCAGGTAGTCTGGCTCTGTAGTCCACACGCAATCACTATGCTGCACCGTCCCTACTGAGCAAAGCAGAACCATCTTCCACATGCTGCTTGGCCAGAAGCTGTGGCCATCTTTCCACATTGCCCATCTCCAGGAAATGCAGCTTATTCCCAAGGAACCCTGAGGTTTTGCAATGGATGTCATTAGATAGACTGAGCAACCTAGTTGCAGTCCTCCTCCCACTCACATTGCACTTTCCCTGGAATAAGCTCATCGTCGTCAGTTGCTGTGTATTGGATGCCCTCAGTGTGCTGAGCTCTAGAGGTGAGGGGTAAATAAGCTGTTTGTTTTCTGTCTTAGGAAGCTCACAGTCTAGATGGTGGAGTGCATAGAGAGGCCAGCGACCCCTGAAGAGGGATGAGAAGCAAGTCTGGAATCCTCTGTATTAGAAAGCTGTATTCAGGGGAATGGTGTTTGGGGGTCAGAAAGGAAAGTCCTTTCTTTTTTGAAGGGATTTCCATCACATGCTCTCAAGAGAGCTTTACAGGGAGATCACAGCCAAAGTGACGTGCAATCCTCATAGAACTCATTGCTGGGAAGATGTGGCCAGTGATGAGTTCCATGAGGATTGAACCCTCGCACGGATGAGGCACACGGAAATGTCTAAGGAATATGCCCACACAACAGAGGTGAGAGGACTGACTCATTCATTCATTCATTCATTCATTCATTCCACAAGCATTATTAATGGCTTACTGTGTGCGGGGCAGTGTACTAAGCGGTGCGTGAATATCAAATTGAACCATGCTCCAGTAATTCACTCCCAGACCCCTGCAGTGGAGACACCTGTTGTCACCAAATATCAGAGAATTCTTCATTTGTTTCTGACCCTTAGTACCTGCTCAGAAGACAGAGACCTTTGAACAGAATTGGGTTTCATTTTTCTCCCCACTCTGCCAGTGAGCCTTCTTATAAGAAACAAACTCTCAAGCTGTCCACAGGGAATAGGGGTAACACTAACATGATGCCCTGTTACAGACGTTTGAACAGCATTGAGAGGCAAGCAAATCAATGACTTCCTCCTCTGAAAGAAAATCAACTTTAGAGACCTTAAGACTTCATTGTTACAATGTTTTATTTAGAATCTTCCATCATTACCATATCACCTAAATCCCTAATTGAGGACTTAATTTCTGGGAATCTTATACTCACCATTGCCTGGAGAAAGTTTTCCTCTTCTATGTGTTTACAATCTGAGGGAGACGAAACTGAGGCAGATAGACACCAAACGGAAATAGACACAACAAAATAGAGAACGCTGGACAAACACAACTAGATAAGGGTAAATATTGCTTTTGTATACCCTTTGTATAGAATGTTGTATCATATTTTACAGAAAGAATTTTGTTCCCATAGACAGAGAGCCATCATTGTATCCTAGGCTGCTGGATTTGGCAGAGATTCAAAGTCCCTGTGGAAGTGTGGTGTGGCCTGGGATGTACCCCTGTGGAAAGGTTAGAAGGTGTGAAGGCTTCTGGACCTTTGTTGAGGACTTATGAGCAAGTGGGGAGGGAGTAGGGAGGGCTGTCAGCCTCTCTTCTTCTGGAAGGATGGCCCCTTCTGTGGCAGGGGGCTGCAGTTGTCACTTTGCAAAATCCCTTCAGTCCCCTGTCCTTCAAATCGGCAATTTTATGTGTACCTTTTGCAACGGAGACAGTTAACTGACCTCACTTCCCACTGCTGTGCCTTGGTGGGAAGGGATGGTTAGGAACAACTGATTCACGCATCCCCAGAGGGAAGGAGGTACAGAGAAAAGCTTGCCCCAGCCAACTATTCAGATGTCCACAAAGCAAAACATGCAGATATTTGGAAATAGCTAAATAATCAGTGGACTTGATCCAGTTTTACTTCTCATGCAACAAGTGCCTTTTGCACCGAGCACATCATGCTTATATTTAGTGTCAGGAAGACTTGGCCACAGCTAAGTCTTGGCTCTGTGTGTTTGCACGTGCGTGCATGTGCACGTGTGTGGGTGTGTGTGAGTGCATGAATATGTATGTGAATGTATGTGTGTATATGAGGGAGTATGACTGGGTGTGCGTATGTGGGTTTGTGTGTGTGTGTATTATGTGAGAGTATATGTGAGCATGTATGTGTGTATAAGTATGTGAGTATGTGTATGTATGTGCATCTGTGTACCACTGCATGTGGGAATGTATGTGTATATGAGTTTATGTGTGAGTGTATGCCAGTGAGTGTATGTGAATGTGCCAGTTTGTGAATGTAAGTGTAGGCATGTGTGAGAGCTTGTGTCTGTGTGTGTGTGTGTGTGTGTGCGCACATGCTCAAACATGTGCCTGCGTCTGAAGGCTCTTGCAGAACAGGAACCTGGATTCCAGCTGGTGACATGGGTAGCATTTCCTGAAATTGCTTCTGACTCACAAGCACTCTAAGACCAGCAAAAATCACACCGAACAATTGAAATATGCAGAAACTCAGGTTTGCTTTCTTTTGGTTAGTTTACATGAGGGAGTTGTTATTGGAGAAGAAATTTATCTCCAGGTTTCCTGAACGCAGCAGAGGCACAGCCTCTGTCCTGACTTGGTGTGACCTTTGCCCCCTTCCTTGCTGGGCTGTATGGGGCCGTGTATGTCAGCTGCAGTCATAACCAATTTCACGCAGAGTTCCAGGTTGCAGAGCTATCTGCCTAACCTCATTGTGGTTTTCATGCCATGGCATGTATGTCTAATGGAAACCACACTGGGCTGGAAGTCAGGAGTGTTCCTGTGTTCTTGGGTAGATCAACTAAGCTGTCCAAGCCTAGTGTACTCCTGGGTCAACTTGGGATCAGCAGCGTGGGCCTGCTTGCCTCAGGACTGATGAAGAAAGAGGAGAGGAGGGTAGGAGGACACTGAAAGAAGCACTAGCCCTAGCATTTGGTGGTTAGCTTTTGAACCTAACCAGTAAAATCAAGGGACTCTACAGTCAGCTCCTATGGTCTCTGATGTCCAGTCCAAATTTCCTTCAGTTTCCATGGCTCCTTGCCCTGTAGCCACCTGCAAAGGGAGAGAGAAAGGGAGCATCCTCTCATTTATTGACTGTCCCCATTCATCGACTTAAAAATAACCCTTAATGTTCCACTGTCCCTAAGTAAAATCTGATTTTCCAAATCCCTGAACTTCTATCTTTGCACATTTGCTCCTGCCCTAGCCTTCTGCTCTTCTGCAGGGACTAGCTTGTGTCACACACATCTGAGGCTGGCTTCCACCACCTAGCCTTGAGAAGCAAGCGGCAGCATCTCCCTCCAGGACCCAAGGTCAGGAGCATGTGATCCTCACCCCAGCTGGACGCCCCTCGCAACTCCACCCCACAGTCTCGGAAGTTTTCTCATTGGAAGGGAGAGGGAGGCCTGGATCACAGTCAGATCTGAGCAGAGAGGAATTCCTCTGTGAAAGTCAATTCAGACTTTCTTTATCCAAGGGGCACACAATGTGAGCATAGATAATCTCTTTGGAAGTTTAGATCAAATAAGAGTCATGTATAAAGGCTGTTCTCTTTTGTCTGTGATGAGAGCCAGAGAATTCCATTGTCACTTCAATGATTCCTTCTTTGTATCTTGGCCATGGCCCTCCTGCCTTGGAAACCCTTTCACCTATCAATAAATATGCACAAAGCACCTCTTTGTGCCAGCTGGTGAGTTGGGTATTGCAGGATACAGGGCTGTCCTCATGGGGTTTCAGTGCAACGTGAAGAAAAGATGTTAAACCAGAACTACAGGTCGGGCGCAGTGGCTCACACTTGTAATCCCAGCACTTTGGGAGGACGAGGCGGGCGGATCACGAGGTCAGCAGATTGAGACCGCGGTGAAACCCCATCTCTACTAAAAATACAAAAAATTAGCCGGGCGTGGTGGTAGGCGCCTGCAGTCCCAGCTACTCGGAGAGGCTGAGGCAGGAGAATGGCGTGAACCTGGGAGGCGGAGCTTGCAGTGAGCCAAGATCGCGCCACTGCACTCCAGCCTGGGTGACTGGGTGACAGAGCGAGACTCCGTCTCAAAAAAAAAAAAAAACCAGAACTACAGTAAAATACAATGTGTTGCAAAAGGAGGTGTGCAGGTGGCTTTGAGTATGGAGCACAGGGATTTAAACTTCTCTAGTGTCAGGGAAACCACCCACGGAGAGATAACTTTAAGTTGAAATTTGTCAGGCTTGGGAGTCAGCTCCAAGACGCATTCCCAGAATAGTGCCTGGCACAGGAAATTCTCCCTAAATATTTGTTGCAGGAATAACAGAGGAGTCAACAAAAGGGGATGATTTTGTGGAGAATATTCCAGGCCAAGGAAATTTCACATCTGATGTTATGTGGCCTGCTCAATGCAGCAAAAGAAGCCGTCATGGCTGCAGTAGAGAGATCAAAAGGAGAACTCCTAGGAGACAAAGATGGAGAGGGAGGCAGAGACCGGAGTGCAGAGGGCTTCAAACTTTATTTTGGAGTTTGGGCTTATTCTGGGGTCATGAGGAGCAAACACAAGCTTTAAGGCACTGTGATACTCAGATAGGTGCTATACACGTTAAACGGGGCCTTCTCAAACTGTAATGTGCAATCGAATCACTTGGGCATCTTGTTGAAACATGGACTCTTGATTCGGTAGGTGGGGCCTGGGAATCTGCACCTGTTCTGAGAAGGCCAATGCTACCGGTTCCAGGGACTACACTTTGAGCAGGAAAAACACAACATCTTGCATAAATCCTGACTTTCTGGTCCCATAACAATCGATATCTCCTCATCGTCGTGAATCTGTAAAGTTCCGTCATTTATTTTGGTACATAGGATAATTAATCCTCAGAACTGGAATAAGTCTTAAGTTCAAGGCATCTAATCTAATGAAATGGAGCCTCTGGCTGGGTAAGCCACTGCCTATGGTGCCCCCATTTATTAATGGTAGCCGTGGGTATGGACCCCAGGTTTCCCTGAACATCAGCTCAGGATTCTTTCTATTGTGTGAACCTACCTCCTTTTTCCACATGACCTTTCCTCCACTGTGTCATATCAGGATACGGGTGGAGGTGGCTGTGCCTAGAAACAGGCGATTGGCCCATACTGGAGAGGATTCTGGACGCCATCCGAGTCCTGGAGGATTCACTGCAGTGCTCTGTGGCCTTGGAGCAAGGCCAGCTCAGAAAGTTTCCCAAGCCCAAATTAGCCACAGCCTGAGATCCACTCATGATAACTATACTATGGTCTTTCTCTTTTCTGGGTTGTAATGAGTTCTGGTAGTTTGGCCATTGGATGATGTCCTCTGGGTACCCACAGTGATGAGTCAATGCTCCTAGTCACCATGTTTGGCCCTAGGAAAATCTGCAGTCATAGGGAGCCACCTGTGTGGAATATGGCAGGGGCATAAAAAATTCCTCCACCTAAATACATCACTTGCTTACTTGTCATGTGGCCCACGGTTCCACCACTGGTTATTCACTCTTTGAGTTAGCACTGCCTCATCTTCTATCTCTTTTTAACAAAAATCTGAGAAAGCAAACTATTAAGTCCTCAACATCCATCAGTTCTTTCGCTGACCAGGGAAAGTGTCTGGCTAAAGAAGGCCCCCCAGGTGGGGATGAGGAATTGAGAAAAGCAGGAAAAGGAGAGGCAGGAGTCACCACAGACAGAACTCACTCCCTTCACTACCTTGCCCGGGGCCAGCTCTGATTTTGACCTCCAGATGCTTCCTACTTTTTCTGGCTCCTCATCAAAGTTGGTGGTGATGTAAGGAACTGGAGTAACACCAGATTCCAGACTCTGGGTGGAGTTTACAGTAACGATATGAGTAATACCTGATGCTTGCACGCGCCTCTTTATCGCACAGTCAGTAGGAATCGCCTAAAAATCAGGTGTGCCTCTTCTAGGGTGGGACAGGAATGAGCTTAAAGTCAAGGATACAACGTATAGGATTTTTGAACAGGACAGCAATGGATGACACACTTTGGTAAAGAGATGCCCACCACAGGCCTTTGAAATGGTGCCCTGCTCCTTTCAAAGCAGTATCTCACGTAGTCTTAACTGTATCTTAACAACTACCATAACAGGAAGGAAGGAAAATATTCTCCCCATGGCGTAAAAGGTCACTGAGAAACTTGTCAAAAATGCACATTTCTGAGTTCCAAACCGGAGATTCTCATGCAGTGGGTTTGGGGTGTGGCCTTGGAATCTGAACCTTTTTATGTAGGGAGTGGGTGAGCCACCTTTTGAGAAGCATTGATTCCTTCATAATAGAGTTTTGGTCTATTACAGGGTGGAAACTGAGACTCATTCCCATCAGTGTCCCTCTCAGTGCTTAGCCTAGTGCTTTGCACATATTTTGTTCTTTACAAATGTTGGCAAAAGTTTAATGGTCAGGGAAATATTCATAGAAGTAGCATCTGAACAGGGTCTCTAAATGAGAAAAGGCCTGGGGTGGAATGCGTTCCAGAAGGAAGAAATATCAAAAGCAAAGGCATGAACATGGGGTTTTCCAGATGACAGAGCCCTACTCTTTGATGGAGCACAGAGTATGTATTGGGAAGAATGAAGAGATATGATCACAAAAACACATTAAGATCATGCTGTGCAGGACCTTGCATTTAGGGATTTGTGCAGTTCAGAAGCAATGGGGACATGTTGAATATC
Organism: Hylobates moloch; assembly: GCF_009828535.3. Classification (NCBI taxonomy): domain Eukaryota; kingdom Metazoa; phylum Chordata; class Mammalia; order Primates; family Hylobatidae; genus Hylobates; species Hylobates moloch. The sequence goes on from NW_026652286.1 coordinate 103,491,817, forward strand.
CATGTCTCTGTGTGTTGAGGGTACAAGGTAGGCTGGGATTAATTTGCATACCATGAAACCACCTTCTTAATGCCAGAGCAAAGCCATTTAGGAGGCTTTCGTGTAGGCTCCAAGCAGCTCCAAAGCCTTGGCATTTCTGCAGCCAATCCCCAGGGAAATCTCTAATTCTCCACTCCCAGTTTTCCTTTACCACCTGAATGGTACCGGGCCATCAATCTTCATCTCCAGCCCATCTTCTTTAAAGGAGTTTATGGCTTCAGACCTGCCCAAGCCCTCCACCCCACCTGGATGTACCATAAGCACCTTAACACTTACATGCCCCAGTGTAGACCAGTATTTTTCTCCAACCCTCTTCTATTCCTACCCTGGTTTGTGGTAGCCACCTACTCACCTAAATCAGAAACTGTCAGTCATTTTTCACTCATCTTTCACCCTCGTGCATCTGAACAAACAGCCTCAGGATTCCATTTCTCAGATTTGCCCCTTTCCTACCTCTAGGAAGTTTGTGATAGAAATTATAACATTTGCTTTTCTTTTTCATATTTCCATGTATGTGGTTTCTCCCAATTTAGCCAGCTACAGCATCTATATCCAAACTGGTGATGGGAAGGAAATTCTATTATTATAACAGAAAAATGGAGAAAAAGGGGTCAATATTCACAATTTAACTACCAAAATAGGATCGCTGAGTTCCTAAAAAGATTAGTCTCCAAAGAAATTTTTCCTTAAATTTGTTAAAATACCAATAACATGTCAAAAGTCAGGGTTGCTGGGGCTAAATATTGAAATTTTTGGCTTTTTGAGGTATAATTGACAAATAAAATTGTGTATCTTTAAGGTATACAACTTCATGTTTATACACACGCATACACACACACATACACTGAAATGATCACAACAATCAAACTAACACATTCCTTAGCTCACAGTTACCATTTTTTTCCTTTTTTCTTTTCATTTTTTATGGTGAGAGCAGGTAAGATGTACCCTCTTGGTAAATCCCAAGTATATAATACAGTATAGTCACCATGCTGTGCACTGAGTCTCTGGAACTTCTTCATCTTCAGTAACTGGAACTTTGTACCCCCTTGACCAACATCTCCCCATTTCCCCTCCTTCCAGCCCTGGCAACCACTGTTCTATTCTCTGTATCTATGAGTTTGACTTTTTAACATTTCACATATACGTGAAGTCATGCGGGGTTTGTCTTTCTGTGCCTGGCTTGTTTCACTTAGCACAATGTCCTCCAGGTTCTTCCATGTTGTTGCCGATGGCAGGATCTCCTTCTTTTTAATGCTGAGTAAGAGCCCACCACTGGGTGTACATGCAGAGAAAACGAGGATCTTGAGAGATAGTGTCAGTCCCATGTTCGTTGCCTTATTTGCAATAGTCAAGATATGGAGACAACCTAAATCTCTGCCAACAAATGAATGGAAAAAGTTTGGTCTATAGAAGCATATTTAATTTACTATAAGTCAAGTCTAGAGAGATTTCAGGATCTGTATCCTAACGGAAGTCCTCAAACCCCAAGAGAGGAGAGAAGGCCCAACTCTGTGGTCCAATGAGGAGTGAAATAGAAAGGAGGCCCGTGACCCGCGAGTCCTGCCTTCTTCCCATGGGGCTGAAGCCCAGAGGATAGTGACGCTAGAGCCTCCCAGGGAGGTGTACAAAGCACAGAGGGTGGGGGGCTGCGCAGGCCTCATCAGAGCCCAGGGGTCGGCTGCATGGATGGCTGTGAGCTAGCAGGGGATGGCATGGCGGCATTGCTCCTGAGTGGTCCTCACTCCTGTGGGATATGGGGTGATCTGGTACCCCCTGCATGCCATGGGGGCATAGGGTCAGCAGGGTGCAAAAATGGACCATGTGAGTGAGCTCAGAGGGGCCAGGAGTGAGGGATCAGCCGTGGCCACAGGGGTTAAGTCAGGCTGGTCAAATGGAGAACTCTCTGAGCGGAATGGTTGATGGGCAGTGCAGATAGTCGCCATGAAAGGCAGCTGGGTGCCTTGGGACCAGAGAGCCCGGAGCTCGGAATCAGACCTGCCAGCACTGACCCAAAAGCACCATGAGGCCACGAGGCTTCCCATACCACCCCCACTCCTACATCCCTAAACACCTTCTTGGGAGGTGCAAAGCCTTGAAGAGGAAACCCGGAGAGCTGCACCCTGGCCTGAAAGACCCAGTTACCCCAGGGAGCCTGTTGGAACCAGAGGAGACCAAGATGCCCTTTGTTACAACAGAGTATTATTTAGCAATAATAGGAATAAAGAATTGATACATAGTACAGCCTGAAAAACTTTGAAAACAGGAAGTCAAAGAAGCCAGTCACACATACAGAAAACATATTGTGTGAGTCCATTTATATGAAATGTCCAGAATAGGCAATTTATAGAGACAGGAAGTAGACAATTTGTTGCCTTGGTATGGGGGAGGGGAAGGTGGAGGGAGTGACAGCTATGGGTATGGGTTTCTTGTTTCAGGGATAACAATGTTCTCAGACTGTGGTGATGATTGCACAACTCTGAATATATGAAAAAACCATTGAGTTGTACGCCTTCTTCAATAGGTCAGTTGTATGATATGTAAATTATGTTTCAATAAAACTGTTATTTTAAAAAAATATGTCATTAATTGGCAGTTTATATGTTTTCCCCATCCCCACTGCTTAGATGGGAGAGAACTTGTGAAGAAGATGAGATCAAGAACATCTGAACGTGTGGTATTTAATTTCCAATTCTGCCGCAATTGCTCCATGCTGACTCTCTTCAGTTTACTGTTTGGTTGGCTAGTAAAGATGACTGGGAGAAACATCCTTTGAAATCATTCTGTTGGCATTAAGACTATTGCTGAGGATATCATTAGTTTATACATATCCTCTCTGCGAGGTCTCTCAAGATAAATTTGTTTTGGCTTTAGATTCAGCAATAGTTGTTCTTCTTTTACTTTTATCTTCTAAACATTGTGATGTGTGTGAAGGATTCTTCCCTGTTGGTGTTGACTGCTAGAGAGCTGACAGCCAAATCTGTGATCCTTTCCTTGTCATTATGCACACATACACAGATGCATACACACACACATACACATACAGGCACACGTGCATGCATACACACACATGCACACACACATACCTGCATACATAAACACATAAACAACGTAATGTGCTAATCTCACTCCTGGCTCCATTTATGTCCCTACCCTTGTTTTCTCTTTGCCTTCTACTTCTAATTTTAAAAAAGTCTTGCTCTACCCCATGCCTATTTCCATAAAAATTCTTTCTTGGAACAAGCAGCACATTAATCCAACCTCCAGAGCATCTCTTGAATGTGTGCCCTCCCCATTTTGCTAGAGCTTTCCTGCATCTTGCTTGTATTGTTGTCGAAGTTTCCAGACCCTTGTCTTATGTCTCTGTACATTCATCCTCCACATCTCTGCTAAAAAGATCTTTTAAAACTTGTCTCTGCTTGTATACCTTAGTGTCACTCCCTTGCTTTTAAAATGCATCTCCAGTTTCTTGGATGAGCACAAGGGCTTCTTCCTCACCCAGGCTGGCCTCTCTCTCTTCTCTACTAGTCCCTGGATGGCACCAAGCCCCTCGCTGCTCCTTGCCGCCTTCTCCTGGCTCTGGGACATAGTTCCTCTCTGCGTGGATGCCTGCGTCCTCCTTGCTCTTGCTGATGCCCTACCTCTGTGGACCTGCTCTCACTCTGTGCTCCCAGCATCCCGTAGGGTAGCTTTTACTTCACTGTGATTCCTGGGCCTGTCACCGCTGTAGCTGATGGCTCTTTAGGGCAGGAATGCTGCTCTATTCTTTTGTGTGTCACTGGTCCTTAACAGTGTGTTTGCTTTGTAGCAATGACTGTTGAATTATTTTGTGTACGTTCAAGTTGGTGGCTTATAAATGATATTGCTTTTTCTTCCTCTTCCCTAAATTATAAATAATCTCCCCAGTGCTGAAATCAAACAAAGAAAGAGATAGAAGATCAACGTTGTGGCTGATAACTTAGAGACTGCAGGATGGATGAGTGGCTTTACTCCAAGGCCACATGTTGGCATGTATCAGGGACAGTTTGAATTTACGGAATACCTCGATTTACTCACAATCACTTCCTCACACTCCTCAAGGACAGAGATTTTCCTCCAGACTCAGCCTGCAGGGTGGGCCTCGGGCCTGGCCCAGCATGCTCAGCCCATGGAAGCTGGAGCCGGGTGGAACACAGCTGTTTTGTGGGCAGACAGGGGCTTAGAGAGAGAACCACGAATGCAGTTCTATTCTCAATTCAGCCATCAGGTCACTCCTCCACAACGCTGGGAGAGAGAGGAGCAGAAGTTACTCTTCTGAAAACATTCAGAGGCAGAAGTTTCTATTTTATGGGTGAGAGGAGTATGTAAGTCAGGGTCTTATAAGAAAGAGAAAGCATTTCTTGCTGATGTGAACAGAAATGAATATTGGGATATACTGAGCATTACTGTTAATCCTGTTGGGTGGAAAATGGCATGATGGTTATGTTAAAAACAGTCCTTATCAGTTAGAAAGGCACACACACACACCGAGATATTTATGGGTGAAATAACATGACATCTTGGGCTTACTTTAAAGTATTTCAGCAAAAACAAAACAAACAAAAAATGCCCCAGAACAAACAAACAAAAAACAAAACAAAACAAAAAAACAAGAAACCAAACCAAACCAAAGAAACAAAACAAGAAAAGAAACGAAAACAAGAAACCAAACAGATGAGGAGAGGGACAAAAAACAGGTAAAATAATTGGCAAAATATTAATTGTGGAATGGGGTGATAGATACATGGGAGTTCATTATTCTATTCCTTTCAATTTTCTGTATGTTTGGAATTTTCCATAATACAGTTTTATATAAAGGGATTTGGGGCAGCTTAGGGAATCTCTGCGTTGTCAACAAAGCCAGGCTGGGAGGTAAGGCAGCAGGAATGACACCCCAAATCACCCACAGAACTAAAGGCACGACGGCCCCCCAGTGCTCACAGCAACCGAGCTGGCCAGAGTGAATGACAGATGCCACGCTAGATCTGCTACCAACTCTGTGTCCAGAAACCAGACATTACGGTCACCCCTGTCCTCCTACAGCCAGAAGGGACTTGCTGCCGTCTCTCTCCTTTGGACGGCCAGCTTCTGGAACAAAGCCTTGAGCAGCTGCTTCTGACTGGCTGAGCCTGGGTTATGATGCCCTAGTTCCATGCCCTAGGCTGGGGACACAGCACCTGGCAGGCAGGAGGTGTGCTGTGCCTCAAACAGTGAGAGATTCCTCCAAGTTAGGAAGCGATTAAGATCATATTTTAACAGAAGGATAAATACCCACTGCAAAGAGAAAATGGTTCTCCCAACACTTTGAAGTGTGATAAAAAATTTTATTATGTTTTCATTGTAGCACCTACAGCTATTAACACTTGTACAGTTCTTTGCAGTTTGCAAATGTTTTCACATACATTCTCACTTAATTCTAAGAATATTATGTCTATAGTTTACGGGATCTTCCAAAATTTACGCTTCACAACAACTTTACGAGTCAGAACTATCCCCATATTATAGACAAGAAAATTGTGGGGAAGAGAGGCAAAGTGACTCACCAAAATTCCAAGAGCTTTTAAGAGGTGGCCTCAAAAGACAAACCCGGACCAGGCTGTGTCACATCCCTGTGACATCACCAAACTCTTAGTAATGACTTCCAGTGAAATTGCTAGCATTTATTCTTCTCTATCTCAATCTGACCAAGAACCAAAAATTCATAGATTTCTGTCTCCCTTTGATAATTTTTCTAGATAGCTTTTCTCAGTCTTTTGAGGATTGTCCCAAGCAGACACAAGGGCCAAAAATCTATGAGCAGTTAGAGTTCTGGACAGAGCTGCAAATTTGTATCTTACACTCTCAGGCAATACAGATTACCTGATTCAAGTTAATTGTGGATGAGATGGTGGCTCTGATAGAAGGCTGGTGAGTTAATTGTAAAAAAATGTGAAGTATGGAATAGGTTTCCAGGCAATTAAGCCTGCAAAGTAAGTTGGTGATACAGGACACTGCTGAGCCCCAAATATTAAAGAAAATCAACCAAGATGATTGCCTGGGACTCACTAAGAAGTGTTTCTGCAAGGGCACCTGGAAAAGGGACGGAGATCTGCGAAGTGTCAGGGAGGAGTTGCCGCTCTGGATGCAAATAACTGGCCTCAGCACATTCCAAGGGAGAAAGTGGAAAAAAGGAAAAGTGTGACGCTATGTCAAAAGAAGGCATCGGCCCAGCAAGCTCTCCCCTGCTGCTTAATACAGGAAATATCTCCCAAACATCTCCGCTAATCCTTCACCAATACAATGAGAAATGAGCTCCTCTGGCAGCCAAGCAGTTATTAAGCTAGGACAAAAAAATATTCCGCCCATAGCAACAGAGCCAAAGATAACAGCAGGGAATAGCGAAGCTGCAGAGAAATGGCAGATACAAAACATTCAATCTTGGGAGTCCCCCAAAGCAACTGACGTGTGAATAAAAGAAAGGGCCTCATTTTGCCCAAGAAGCTCAGCGGTGGATTGTAAATGTCAGGACTCAGTGTTTAGCCACGGCCATGCTGAACTCAGCTGCATGGACTAGAGTCATAGGTTGTAGAAATGACAGGCAGTCCTGAAATTGGGCAACACTTGAGGCTTTTTGAGCTGGTCACTGGCCCGTTGATGAAACATACATGCGAGGCAGGAGAATACCAAAACTGCGTTCCACATTCGCAACACAGAGATTCTTGAACACTGTTCCTGGGTAAAGACTTCAGGGATAGAGGGAGATTTGCTTTCCAGTCAATATTTCTCCAAAATACTTCCTTTCTTATTAAAGGAAGTATTAAACTCTCCCAATGTTTTTCCTAGTTCTCTGTCCATGCTGGGAGGGAACCTTTCCTAGGTATACAATCTCTCACCATTACCTTGTAGCTACTGATTGTCTTCATTCAAGAGGAGCAATTTCATCTGCCATTTAAGAAAGAGGTGGGTTCCTGCCTCAGGCTTTTGTAGGCAGCAGCAGAGGCAGCTGGTGAGAGGCGGAGCCAGGGCCCAGACTCAAGGGAAAATGAATTCGAAAATTAACTTTCTATAACCTTTTACTATTTAAAAAATACTTTTGTGTTCTTTGAGCAAACTTGTTAGAGAGTAATAGAATTTTACTGTTTAAAGGACTTTAGAGGTAATCCAACAGGTTACTTCACAGAGGGGAAACCGAGGCTGGAAGTATAAAATTATTTCTTCAAGATGGGCCTAGACCCATTCTCCTGCCTCTGGGTCAGTGCTTCTTCCATTCACTGCCTCATCCTACCTAGACCCTGCCTTGATCTGGGAAATACGGACACCGGATGGTTTTTATGTTAGAGTTCTTTTAGGAAGAAAGTAAAAAATATTCCTTATCTTGGCAAACTCTCCCAATTTTATGGCTTCATTGGCCCGTAGCAAAATTATCCAAGTTCCTTTAATTTATCCTTGCAAAGTTTTAGAATTTTTATTAATTTTAATTTTTAAAAATTAACCCACTGTAGTTCTATATGGAAGTGAAATGTCAGCTGTTCACGTTAACTCCAAATCCACCCACTTCTGTTCCCGTGCGAGCACTCTCCCTGATCACCCCTCTTTTCATCCTCCTCTGAGAGGAATTGTCCATAGGATGACAAAACCGTAGGCTGGAAAATACAACGTGCTATTCGTTGTTGGTTGATTGATACACCACAAATGACCCCTCAAACCACCTGACTCCACCTGTGCTCTCCAAATGGAAACTGAACCGACCTGCTTTGGCCCCAACATGAAGATCCCACCAGGTCTTCCCTGCACATACTGAAGAATGTAGGCTGTGGACCATGAGCAAATTACATATTCTCCTTCACCTCAGTTTCCTCGTCCGTAAAACAGGGATTCAATAGTACCTCCTTCGAGGGTAATGAGGGGTAAGGGAAGATTAATGGGACAATCCATTTAAAGGGTCTCAGAAGACTGGCACATAGTAAATGGTAACTATCATTATTCCTGTGACTACTGAACTCCAAAAAAAAAAAAAGAAAAGAAAAAGGAAAAAAGGAAAAAAAATGGGAACATTAAATTCTTGCAAACAGCCTGGTCCATTCTTACCTTTAAGGACATTAACTTATCTCCAGATTTCAAATTGTTAGGGATAAGTCTATAAACTTTTAATCAGTTGCTTTCCCTCAAACTCCAAATTCAACCTTGTGTGCATGGAAAGGGGCCAGCAAGTATGTTGAGAGTATTTCTCTCCCTTAAACCCTAGGAACACTCCGATTTCTCCACTCATCTGGATCAATGTGTAGAAACATCTCTTCACCCTTAAGTCTAAGTTTAGCCAAGACTTCCATTAACATTTTTCAAGAGGATAACACACACACACACACACACACACACACACACACACACACACACCCACACACACACATGAACCTGGAAATAAGTGAGCAAAAGTAGTTCAAGTTTCTTAGATTATACTCACCAATTATTGGTTGTCACCGCTCAAAAAGTACCCTGCCCTTACCTTGCCGTCCTTGACACGACCTGCTTAAATGGCAGTCAAAGTCTTATAACCCATGGCAGGCTTGGGCTGGCCCAGCTGCCGAGTGTGGTAGGAATTCTACCCCTCCCGGTGGACTCTTTCCCGAAGCCCTTTCTCCAGCTGGGGGCTGTCATCTGTTGTCTCAGACCTGGCCTCCCAAGCCTCCCCTGTCCTGGTCCCTCAGGTGAGTGGGACACTTTCTGACTGTCTGGACTTTAGGCTAGCCCCTCCCGTTACCTCTCTCCTGGAGATTGCCATGGTTCCAGTTCTACCTTTGCTGTTGATTCTTTCTTCTCTGCCTGTTTTACTGCTGTGCAGTTTTATTTGGCAGAAGCATGTACATCAGCTGAAGTTAACACTGGTTCTACCCTTCTCTGCAGTTCCTAGTCTTCATCCATCTCAACATGGCATTTGGGTCTGGCCTTTGTGACAGCCGCTTCTTTCTCTAGGGTTGCTTGTCTTACATCACCTCCTTTCCAACCTTGAGTTTCCATTAGGACCACCCATTGGGTTCTTGTTTCCTGTGACCTAATTTGTTGTGAGCTAATCTGCCGGAAGCTGATTTGCTTAACAGAAATGATTGATACCTCCTTTGTCCAATAACTGTTCAAGCCTCTCCTGCTTCTGTTTTTAGCACTACCCCCTTCCTCAAATTCCCTTTGTTGACTCATTCCTCTAGAGGCTTTAAGGATCTTCCAGAATTCTGACATCAGTTTAGCAGAATCAAACATATTATGCATATACTATATTTTCCACATATAGTAGATGGAAAAAGACACCATTTGCAAGTGAAGAATCACATTTCTTGCGGCTAAGAAGCACTTGGTTAGACAAGAGAGGTGATTTATTTACTTCTTCTGTGGTTGCTGAGGCAATGGATAGGAAATGTCACTGCCTCAGGCAATCCCAATCAATTTTTGCTTCCAGTTGTAACCAGTTTGCTGACAGAGCAATAGGCCAGGCTCCCAATATTTTTCAAGTCATGGCATATGTAGAAAGTCATAATTGTATTATGGCCAAAGAGATCAAGCTATGTTCACTTCCGGGGCTCTGCCTTCTCCAGACCCCACACAGTTATCCTGAGAGCTGAGGGAATTACTATCTCAGCACATCCTCAACTCATCCTGCTCGGGCCCAGGGCTAGGGAAGCACTGCATGAGGTTTCCAGTAGGAGTAACTTAATTTTCTGTTTACACCACTGCCCTTCAAGCCTTCTCTATGCAATCTTCTTTCTCCATGTCTGGAAGAAGTCCTGGCAGCTCCATTTGCTTTCCTAGGTACGTTTGGGGATGATCTTATTTTCTATTTAGCTTAAATCAAAATGCAATTCTCACCCATTTCAAAGCTTCTCCCCTTCCCAACAGTTCAATCCCAGCCTCAGAAACTTGCAGCAGGAAAGAGGATGGGCTGTCTTTCTCTCCTTGCCCCTGCCCCCACCTTCCTGCTGTGACCTCCTGGTTGGAGGCCAGGTAGTGAGTGCCAAGGGCTTACTTGGCCATTGCCCTCCATATTTGGGGTTGCTGATGTCTGTATAGCAGACATCCCAATGCTGGCTCTTTCTCGCCTGGGGCAGCAGTGCACCCCATTCAGCCTTTCTGCCAGGGTTGCCTCATTTGACCCAAGCTTTGCTATCTTCTGTGCTTACCCCGCAGCCAAAGGGAAAGCTTAGTCATGCTGCCTCACTTGTCGAAATGCAAGTGGGTCCTTCAGCCTTCTCACCCCTTGCCTTTCCATCGCAGGCGGCAGGTCTTTCGACTTCTGCACATGAAGGGAGGCCCCAGTCTTTGAATCCAGAAACACAGGACAAGCTCTTCAAAGGTCACTCCAGGCCCCTGATAGCCCTGGGGCTGTGTGTTCCCTGTGCTCAAAGCCCTTCAGCTGACTGAAGCCAATCTCATACATGTATCAGGATCAAGAGGAGAAACTGGGATTATATGAAGTCAGGTCACTCACAAGGTTCAGTACTTTTTTGTCTATTTAATTTTTAAGAATTAAAACCAAGCTCTTATTTAAACTATCAGCAATACTTATTGGCAGCTGCAATTAATATTCACAGGAGCCTATTATGGAAGACACGGTTCCGTTGCTTCTGACATCACTGCCCAAGTCTGTTTGGAATCTGGAGCAGCTCTCCTGGAGATGTTTCAGCCATCCTGGAGTTCAGAGACTCTCCTCACACAAAACTTTTCCCAGAGTCCAGGCTCGGCCTTTTGCTACGATTTGTACCCTGGATTCTGCAGCCTGTCTTATAACACATCATCAGAGTCCCTCAAGATTCTCAAATGATTACATTTCAAATGAGAGAATTTTAATGCCTTCCAGGAAAATGTAGATGTTTTTCTTAGACATACTCAGCAAATCCCATGCAATATATTGAATGATCTGCATGAAAATGTTTGGGCGGACATTTCCTCAGAGGGCAGGCTGCCACATTCCTTTCCCATGAGCGCAGCTTTCTAGGTGGCACAGAGAGGTAATGCCCAGCCTTCTGTCTCCTGAGGCCGGGTTTTCTCCCATTGACACCCACAGCTGCTGCGAGCATGCAGCATGAGCACCCAAGATCATTGAGGCAGAACTGGTGCCAGCGGCCAGGGCATTGGAGGAATTACACTTTTACCTTCTCCCTGGATCTCCTGCACTGTGACTGTTTTGAAAATATTACAGAGCCGGCTGCCCACTATATATAGAGGTGGAAAAAAACAAAGTAAGAAAATAAAAACAACGAAAACCTTTAAAATCACAAACAAAAAAAAAATCCAGTCACCGCCCATTACCCAGATCTGGGGGCAAATTCCTTCACCAGATTTTGTACTGTGAGTGATGTTAAAGCAGAATGTTCTACCAGAGGCTATTAAAAGCATTGAGAATATCATAGAAATGGAATCATACAGTATATATCCTTCGAAGACCAGCTTCTTTCACTCAGCATGTCTTTGAGATTCATTTGAATTGTTGTGTGCATCAGTATAGCTTGTTCCTTCTTATATCTGGGTAACATTTCATGGTATCAACGTGCTATAGTTTGCTTTTTCATTTACATGTTGAAGGACATTAGGATTAATTGCAGTTTTTGGCAATTCTGAATACAGCTGCTATAAACATTATGTATGAGTATTTGTGTTCACAAATTTTTCGTGTGTGGTGAAGTTTTTCTCAACCTTAGCACCACTGATATTTTGGGCAGGATAATTATTTGTTGGCAGGGGTGTGGGATTTGTCCTGTGCATTGTGGAATGTTTAGCACCAACATTAGATGCTTCCCCACTTGTAACAAAGAAAAATATTTCCAGACATAGCCCTGGGAGACAAAATTACTTCCAGCTGCAATTCACTGCTCTCAGGTAGGTACTCAGGAGTGGAATTGCTGCTGAGTCCCATGATAAGTATATGTTTGATTTTATAAGAAATTGCCAAACTATTTTCCAGAGTGTCTGAACCATTTTGCATTCCCATCACCATTGTTGCTCCACATTCTCGTCAGCACTTGGTATTCTCATTTTTTTCTTAGCAATTCTAATAGTTGTGTAGTGATTTCTCATTGTGCTTTTAATTACATTTCCCTAATGGCTAATGACATTGAACTTCCTTTTGAATGCTTATTTGCCAGCTTTATATCCTCTGGAAAAACGTCTTTTCAAATACTTTGCCATTTTTGATTAGATTGTTGATTTTCTTATTGTTGAAGCTTTTTACATATTCTGGATACAAGCCTTTCTTGCATAAGTGATTTGCAAATATTTTATCCCAGTGTATAACTTGTCTTTTTAGTTTCTTAAGATTGTCTTATGCAGAGCAAAGTCTGTGTGTGTGTGTGTGTGTGTGTGTGTGTGCACCCGCATCCATGTGTGTGTGTTTTCCAAGATAACCAGTTTTAGGTTCACACGCATAAAAGGTCAGGAGATTGAGGTGCAGGATGAATCTCCTCAAAAAGTGAAGCTAACTGAGTCTCCCCTTCAGCAATCCAGGGATGCAGAATGTGTCCGGTCTCTCTCCTCCCCACATAGAAGGAAAATATGCACATCAGTGCACACCAATGGCCAGAAAACCCCCAGGAACCCATGCAGGTGGGAAGTGAGGGGGATAGCTCCTCATCAGTTGGGGAAAGAGAAAAATGGACCTCACAGAAGTCATAATAGGGGAGAAGTAGCAAGACTGCAGTTTTCCATGAATATGAGGGCAGGGCAGGCCGGTGGACCCTAGGGCAAGAGGGGCTTTGACACTCAGGTGGTAAAAGATGTAATTGTTCTCATAGTGGCATTGCCCTTTATCATCAAATGTCAGCAAACAGAGCAGGTTGATCTGTCTCCTTCATGGCTGTGGCTTCCATCTTGACCTCAGTGGCCCAGGGCCATCATGGCCAGAGTGCTCACGAGAGGGTAGACCTTGATGGTCATGGCCTCAGTGACCAGGGACATCATGAGGCTTGGGGTCACAGCATCCCCCATGTCCAGGACCTTCATGAAGAATCTTCACTGCCCCCACTTCTGCCACCACCAGTACTTTAATGAAAGAGATGCTTATTGGTGATGATGTCCACCAACTCTAACAACGATCCCACCAGAATTTCTTCATCCATTTAGGGGTCCTACTCCAGAGAGACTTCCTCTGGCCCCTCAGAGTGGAGGAGGTGGGAGAGGTTCATTTTCTTTTTGGCCACCACAGCCTTTATGGTATGATCCAGGAATTGGTTCTTGACTCTCCCCTCAATATTAGGCCACCCTGCATGGGGTCACCTGGCCTATCCCAGAAGGGGTCGTCTTTCGCTGGAGGGATTGGGGGACCCAGAAGCTGTGGATCAACTGTCCATCAGGGTCTCCAGCGCCTCCATGGAAACCAGGCATAGGTCGCCAGTGCCAGGGGGAAAATGTCTTTGGACCTCCCAGGGCCTCCTGGTAGGAAACGATGGACTATTCAACCAGGACCTCAGAGGTTAGGTGGCAAGAGCAATCAGTCATCTTATCTGAATAGTCTGGTTGTTTTAGCAGTTATTTTGAGGGCTGACTGTTTCGGCTACCCATGATGAAAGTAAGGCTCTCCTGGACATTGATGCCTTCTTCTTCAGAGCTCAATAAACCCTTCCAAGTACCTATGCTTCCCAGAAGATTGGCCAAAACAGGAGGCAACTTATAACTGTCTGCCCCATCAGGCCACCTGATCCCTCAGGCTCTAGGATCTTAACATATGGGTCTTATTCATGGAACACTCCTCATCTAGGAGGATGAGCTCATAGGGTATGGGGTCATAGGGGTCAGGATCAGTTCATGAGGACTCACCTTGTCCAGGAAGAGCTTCTGAAAAATTCCTTCCTCCCAACTCTGGTTACACGTTTCACTCCTGGCTGTTGCTCCCTGAAGTGACAAGAGGTGATGAGAGCAGACCCAGGGACTAGGGGCACATTCAGGGCACCTTTACCTTTATGTTGTCATGACTCAGACACTGGCCCATTTCAAATGCAGGTTGGTCTGGCAGTGTCTCTCAGTTAGGCCCCTAGCCAAAGTCCTTGATCTTATTCACATTTCCTTGTTTGGATCCATCTACTTCAATATATAAATATTCTCTCAGTTTGTTCCTGTCATGTCACAATTGCCTTCTTCCAGTTTTTATTAATCCATTGGCTAGGAACTTCAAGATTCTCTACTGGCTTTGCATCCAGAGCCCCTGACACCAAAGAAGCTGCACCCATGAGCTCTGAGACTTCAACAGGGAGTACTGGGGTCCCTTGACTGTCTTTGTCTGCAGCCTCAGAAGGAGGTGTTGGTCCTGGGAAAGAAATTTTGGCTGTGCTTGGTTCTATGCATGCTTTTCCTTCAACGGGGCTTGACTTGGCAACTGGGAGTGACAGCACCTTCTTAATTTTGAGTTTGCAGATTCGTTCTTCTGCTTAAGTCTGTTGTTGAGGCTCTCTATTACATTTTTCATTTCATTCATTGTATTACTGAGCTCCGGAATTTCTGTTTAGTTCTTTTCTATTATTTCTCTTTGTTGAAGTTTTCATTTTGTTCATGCATTTTTTTTTTTTCTGATTTTGTTGAGTTGTCTATCTGTATTCTCTTTTAGCTTGCTGAATTTCTTTGAAACAATTATCTTAAATCCTTTGTCAGGCAATTTGTAGATTTCTATTTCCTTGGAGTTTGTAACTGAAAATTATTATATTCCTTTCATGGTATTATATTTTCTTGATTTTTGTGTTCCTTGTAGTCTTGCATCTGTCTGTGCATTTGAAGGAGCAGTCACCTGTCCTAGACTTTATAGACTGGCTTTGGTGGGAAAAGACATTCTTCTGTGGGTGGGTGTGAAGGCACCAGCTGTGTGAAGCATGGCGGCTCTGGTTCAGGGGGTGGTTGTAGGGTCACCTCCTGCTTTGAGGGGTGATAGCATAGATTCTGGTCAACTTCATCAGCTAAGATTGGTGTCAGTGAGGCCAAGGCTGTAGGTATTTATAGTGGTGGTGAGGGCTGCTTGAGTACTCAATCATGAAGGGTGCTGTGGTCCTCCTATTCTCTTTCCCCCTCTAGGGGGAAGTCATGGCTGAGGGGATATCTCTTGGTTCCAAGGTCAGGGCTTGTGTGAAGTGGTGCTGGGGTTGGGGGATGGATTCAGCCCTGGGAACATGGGGTAGGGGGCAGTGGCACCTCATTCCCTGGAGGGGAGTAGTGGTGTGGACTCCGGGCAAATCCATCAGCTGGTTTCACTGTCAGCAAAGAATGCGGAGATCCTTGGTGGCAAAAACTGTGGGTGTGGGCTGGGCCCGGTGGCTCATGCCTGTAATCCCAGCACTTTGGGAGGCTGAGGTGGGCAGATCACGAGGTCAGGAGTTTGAGACCAGCCTGGCCAACATAGTGAAACTCTGTCTCTACTACAAAAAATACAAAAATTAGCCAGGCATGGTGGCACGAGCCTGTAGTCCCAGCTACTCGGGAGGCTGAGGCAGGAGAATCACTTGAACCTGGGAGGCAGAGGTTGCAGTGACCCGAGATTGCGTCACTGCGCTCCAGCCTGGCAACAGAGCGAGATTCCGTCTCAAAAAAAAAAAAAAAAAAAAAAAAAAGGTGTGGGTATCCACAGTGGTGGTGAGGGCTTTGGGGTCCTTGATGGGGAAGGCTGCTGGGCTCCTCTTGTTCTTCTTTTCCCTCATGGGGAAGGTCATGACTGAAGGAATCTCTTTTGGTGCTGAGCTGTGTTGAACTGGGGGATGAGATGACATAAATAAAATGTTTTCTATGCTTTTTGATGTGGCCATGCTCAGTTTTTTTTTTTGTTTTTTTTTTGATGGGGTCTTGCACTATCACCCAGGCTGCCATGATCTCAGCTCACTGCAACCTCCGCCTCCCAGGTTGAAGCAATTCTCCTGCCTCAGCCTCCCGAGTAGCTGGGACTACAGGCACCAGCCACCACACCCAGCTAATTTTTGTATTTTTAGTAGAGACAGAGTTTCACGATGTTGGCCAGGCTGGTCTCCAACTCCTGACCTCGTGATTCATCTGCCTTGGCCTCCCAAAGTGGTGGGATTACAGGCGTGAGCCACCACGCCCAGCCCATGCTCAGTTTTTGTACTCCAATGGTTTGCTGTGGCTTTTTTGTTGTTATATTCCAGAGCTCTCTTAGAGATATTTTAGTGAGTAGGTAGTTGTTTAATCATCGTTTTTATGGGGGCAATAGAGTTGGGACCTTCTACTCTGCCATGTTTCTGACATCATTTTTAGATGTCCTCTTTTGACCCATGAATTACTTGGAAGTCATTTTTACATTTCCAAGTATTTGGAGGTTTTCCTGTTGCCTTGTATTGTTGGTTTCTAGTTAGTTCCATTATGATCTGAGAACATTCTTTGTATGATTTCCGTTCTTTCAAATTTGTTATTTTAAATTTATAATCCAGAATTGTGCCTGTCCTGGTGAGTGTTTTATAGGCACTTGAAAATCAATATTCTGCTGTTGCTGGGTGAGTGTTCTATAAATATCTATTAGATTCAGTAGGTTGACCGTGTTATTCTGTTCTTATCTGCTCAATTTACGTATCACTGAGAGAGCAGTGCTTATTTTCCTTAACAAGGAACTTGCTTCTGCTTCTGCTTCTGCCACCTGCCTGGGATCATTAGCAGTATGGTACTACTTCAATCCAGTGTCTCAGTTGAGATGGTTTGAAGCTAAGATCTAATTCCTCTGAAGCCTGTATACTTCTGTTTAATCGTACTTCTAAGGGTGTGGTGCACCAGTTATTCACTCCTTATCAACCTCCAGTTTCTTTCTTCCTACACTAATGAGATTGCCAGTAGATATTTTGACTATTTAGACTCAGGAATGGGAAATGCTCATAAGGCAAGAGTGCCCACGAGGTAGATCTCACTTTGATGGATCTCTGTTCTCCCGTCTATAGTGACTGGTAATTCTTCAGCACAATTTTTAGCTCTCCAGTACCTTCAAGAATATGCTTTTACTTATTTTTGCTTTCAGTTTTCTAGCTGGTATCAACTAAAGGATTAATCTGTATTATTAAGTCAGAGATCACTAGAAGCAAAAATATTGTTTTTAGAATTAAAACAAAATCAGCAAGATCCCATCTCTCCCTTAAAAAAAGAATAATCTCTTGTGGGATACAGAAAAAAGAAACAACATGAAGACTGTTATGATAAAGTTATGAAGAGGACACTATGTGAGCACATATAGAAGATATTTATCCAGTTTAGGGTATAAAGTCTACATAGAAAAGGTATGAGGTATAGCCTTGAAGGACAAATGAGATTATCTTAATGAATATACAGAAGAATGTCTGTGAAGTGGAGTAGCATGTGCAAGCACATATGGGCAAGAGGAAGCACGATAGGTTCAGGAAACACAGACAGTTTATCCATTTTACTAATTAATTGATTCAGTGAGCTAGTTACAATTGAATATCTAGTATGTCAGATAATGTTGGAGATATGAAAATGAACAAAAGCAGACACAGAATGACCAAGATGTAGTACTAGGGAGTGGATTTACCCTCCTTCCCAGAACAACTAATAAACTGGATAAAATATATAAAGCAATATTTTTTCAGATATTGGAAATATGGCAGCATAGGATAATGATCTCTGAGATAGGGGGAAAAGGAGGGCTCTGTGTTTTCCCCCAGATTAATTTTTGAGAAGTTTCTAGACTGTAATGAAGGGAGAAAGGGTGACCCAAGCAAGCCCAGTAATCACCCTGACTTAAGAAGAAGAAATTGAGAGTCTGAGGAGACCACTATGGCTAGAGTTCATGGGACAGAGTACTAAAGAGGAGACAGCTGCTGAGAGATGAGAGAGAAAGAGATCTTCAGAGATATTTAGAAGGTTCTCTCAAGTATTCAACTGAGAGCTGCTCAGCACCTGCATGTGACAAATCTATTAGATGCTGGGGAAAGAACCACCTGAAAGGAGCAGGGAAACAAAAGCTAGGGCACACATAGAGCTGGGAATAGATTATGTTCCCACCAACAGAGAAGAAAACTTCATACTATAATTCAAAGGCATAAAAGCATTCAGAACAGTGTTGCTTATTGCCTCAGCAGTGTGAAAGAATTGGCCCTAGACTAAAGGCTTGTCTGGTCCTGCGTAACAAAGCTTAAAAGAAATTTTAAGAGGAAAAACTGTCTCCAAGTAACCTAGCTATGTCACAAAACAATGCTTCCACTTACAAAGTAGAAAATGAGGAGCAAATTTAACTTAAAGTATAAGCAATGAAATAATAAGGATCAGAGTAGAAATAAATGAAATATGAAAGAGAAAAACAATAAGAAACTCAGTAAGAAAAAATTTCCTTTTTTGAATAGATCAGTAAAAGAGAGAAGACACAAATTAACAGTATCAGGAATGAGAGGGAGTGACACCACCACGGCTTTTATAGATATTGAAAGTGCAAAAGGAATTTTTATAAACCACTTGATGCAAATCAATTTGAAAACACAGATAAAATAGACAAATTACTTAAAAAACACAAACTACAAAAGCCTACTCAAGAATAAATAGATAACGTAAATATTGCCACATCTATTGATGAAATTTAACTTGCAGTTAAAAACCTTTCCAAAAGCAAGGCACATATGGTTCCTGCGTTGATTTCTATCATATATTAAATGAAGAAATATTAATTTTGCAAAAACTCATCTAGAAAATTGAAGAGAAAAAACTTTCCAACTCAGTGTATGAGCCCAAAGACTTTAAAAGAAAAATACTAACCAATATACTTCAAGAATATAAATTCAAAATAATCTAAAATGTTTTCACTAAATCAAATTAAAAAAATAAATGAAAATATTAATATACTATTACAAATATTGTTTATATTAGGGTTGCAATGTTGGGTTAACATTAAAAAGTCAAACAATATAATTTATCTTATTAATAAGCAGAAAAAACTGTATGATCATCTCAATATATGCAGAAAATCACATGAAAAGTCTAACATCTATTCCTGGTAAAAAATTTCCAGCAAATTAAGAATAGAAGGGAACTTCCGCAATCTGAAAACAGATACCTACAAAAAGCTTACAATGAATGTAATTCTTACTGTTGAAAGACTCTATGCTTTCCCCCTAAGATCAGCAATAAAGAATATCTAATCATACTGTACAGTACTGTACTGAAGGTTCTAGCCAGTGCAATAAGACAAAAAAAAAAAAAAAAAAAAGAATTAAAAGGCATTTAGATTGGAAAGGCAGAAGTCAGACTGCCTTAACTCACAGATGACATAATTATATATGTAGAAAATCTTAGATAAATGAAGAAAGTAAATAAGCTACAAAATGCTGCTAAAATGAATAAATTAGTTAAGCAAGATTGTGAAATCCAAGATCAGTATATAAAATTAATTATATACCCATATGCTAGCAATAGTCATTGACATTAAATACTAAATTGTGATACTGGGCCTTTCCTGGTCTCCAGCCTGATATATGTATATATTTTTTCTTTCTTCCTTTATCCCCATATCATGTAATAAAAGTTATATTGACTTTATATTAGAATGTTTGAATATTGCTAACTTTACATCCTAGTATTTAAGTATTGTTAACTTTATATTATTAAGTTATTAATATTAGTAAAGTGACATCATCATTTAAATTATGGAATATTGAGAAGAATAAACATCACCCCAAAATCTTGCATCTTCTTCTGGGGAAAAGTTTAATGTATTTTCATTTGTATGCAGAATACTTGTATCATGTTAGGTGATACAAGTATTCTTGTAATTGTGACCACACATTCTTGACATGTTGTTGAATACTTGTTATTGACATGTTATTGACATATGTTGTTGACATCAGGCCTTCAACTGATGTCATTGTTATTGTATCTACCCCAAATTTATATGTTGAAGACCTAACCCCTAATATGATGGCATTAGGAAATGAGGTCTTTGAGATTAACTGGGCTTAGATAATGTCATGAGGCCGGATCCCCCATGATGAGATTAGTGCCTTTATAGAAGGTGAAGAGATACCAGAGCTTTCTCTCTCTGCCATGTGAGGATACAGCAAGAAGGAAGCTGGCTGTTGGCAAGCTAGCAAGAGGGCCCTCACCAGAGTGGGACAATGCTGGCCTTCTCATCTCAGACTTCCCAGCCTCTAGAGCTGTGAGAAATAAATGTCTCTTGCTTAGCCCACTCAGCCTATGGTTTTTTGTTATGGCAGCCTGAGCTTACCAAGATACCTGACTAGAACAAAAGACTGACCTCCCATAAGCAAGAATGAATTCTATCAGCAGACAGCCTTTGGACTAGAACCAGACATTGGCTCTCGCCTGGGTCTCTAGCCTACCAGCTCACCCTGCAGATTTTAGACTTGCCAGCCTCCATAATTGCATGAACCAATTTCTCAGAATAAATCTCTCTCTCTGTCTGTCTCTCTCTCTCTCTCAACATCCTATTAGTTTTGGTTCTCTGGAGAACTCTCACTAATGCAGTCACTTTGGAAAACAGTTTGGTGGTTTCTTAAAAAGTTAAACATCTACTCATCACATGACCTAGCCATTCCATTTACCTCAGGGAAATAAAGCAAATGTCCACACAAGGACTGTCCATAGATGCTTATAGCATCTTTATTTCTAATAGCCCCAAACTGGAAACATCCCAGATATTTATTAATGGGTAAATTGATAAATTGTGGCATATCCATACAATGGAGCAGCACTCAGCAATAAGGGGGAAAAACCATTGATACACACAACAGCATGGTGAATCTCAAGTAATTATAGACTGAAAGAAGCCAGGAAAAAGAGTGCTCATGGCATGATTTATTTTATACACAATTCTAGAAAATGTAAACTTATCTATAGTGTCAGAAGCAGATCAGTGGTTGCCTGGAAATGGGAGGAGGGACAGAGGTTACAAAAGAGCATGATGAACTTGGAAATGATAGATGTGCTTATTATCTCGACTGTGGCAATGCTTTCAAATATGTCAAAGCTCATCCACTTGTACACTTAAATCTGTGCAGTTTATTGCATGTCAATTATACTCAGAAAAGCTGTAAGTGCCCCAAACAACAATGAAAACAAATCAGACACAGGCTATACCTTCATGGTGTTCACTGTTTAGTGGAATCATTGCTAACATTTACAGAGAGCTTCCTATGTGCCAGGGAGAGCAGTGTACAGCTCATTTCTTTTAACACACGGGGAGTATTATTATCTCCTTATTGTAGAGGAGGAAAGTGAAGTTAGCAAGTTTAGGCAACTTGCCTTAACTTGCTAACTTCACCTTTCTAACTAGAGATGTGAGTCTCTGACTGCATAGCCCTTCTCAGGGTTATGTATGTACACTCAGAGGTTAGTATAGGGGGAGAGCAAAGTATGAGGAGAGACAGGAGGGTAAATGAGCCTCAGGACAGAAGCCGAGGACTGCATGCCAAGCTCAGGGGCCAGACCTTCATCTTGCAAGTCCATGGCTTTGCCAAGGGCTGCCATCCATCAGTCAGATAAGATAGAATCAGCAAAAGTGGATCAAAAGAAAGGAAGGATAAAAGGATGGAGACAAGAAAAGGATGAAAGAAAGGAAAGAAGAAGGGAAAGGAGAAAAGGAAAAGCCAGTCTTATCTTCAGGGACTTTACATAATAATTTAAGCACAAAACAGCATACTTCTGGCTGCAGGGGACAAGTGCGTAGAGAGAGAACAGTCTCAAGGCTCGAGGCCTGGACGGATGAGGCAGACTGGGTAAGGTTGGTTTGCTGAGTCTCGTCCTCATATATACCTCCTACTTAGCCATTCATACTCTTCATTTTCCATGTGTTAAGGATAGTGGGGAAAATTCACTCTGATGATATACTGAGTCAGAAATGGCCTGTGATGCTGAGAGATGATGGGCAGAGTGGGAGGGGGGAAGGGGAAATCAGTCAATGTTCCGTGGAGTTTCCCTGGAAATGCTGAATGATACCTTGGGAAGAAAACCTTGTGTCCCCTGTGGTCATAACACAATGACACACAGATTAGGGATGCTCACCCACAATGGGTAATCCCACAGACCTCAGGCAGAATGACTCACATGGGGGCCAAACGGAGAAAATATCTCCATTGTAGTATTTTATGATGGTTACACATTACGAATGTATTTAACTTACTGTAAATGTCATACGATGGCTCCCAAAAGGAATTCTTTACTTTTAGAAAAATGAATATTCTTTTTTTCTGAAGAGGCCAAAAGGTACAATCTGAATAATCAACTTAAGACAGAATGCTATGGCTTGAATATGTCCCCCAAAATTCATCTGTTGAAGCCCTGATCACCAATGTGATGGTATGTGGAGAGGGGCCTTTGAGAGGTAATAGGTCATGAGGAAGGGGCCCTCATGATAGGATTAGTGCCCTGTAAAGAAGAGACACCAGACGACTTACTCCCTCCACCATGTGGGGCACAGAGAGAAGGTGGCCACACGCAAGCCAGGAAGCTCACCCTCACCCAGGAACCAAATCTGTGCAATCTCGGACTTCCAGTCTCCAGGACCGTGGGAAATAAATGTACGTTGTTGAAGCCACCCAGTTTGTGGTATTTTGTTATGGCAGCCTGAGCTGACTAAGAAACAGAACTACTGCAATTAATTCTGGGAAGAATGAAAATGGAATAATCTCCAAACATCACAGCCCAACCAAGCTACAGAGAAGACAAAGTGACAAAGAGGAGATAAGTGTTCTAGTTGTGACTCTCCAACTAACATAACATGTGTCTTTAGGTGAGGCTTCCCTTTTCTGCCTCTTACTGTATTCAGCTATAATATAAGTGGTTGGACTTAAATGCGTTGAGCCCCCTCTAGTTCCTTCAGACTCTTCCCTTCTTTTTATTGTTGGTGGAGTTGTTACGAACTATACCTTTACCTAGCCTAAATGGGGGACTTATATTTGTTCAAAGAGACTGAACAATTAAACATTTAAAAAATTTATTTTTCTAATTGATCCATAATTATACATATTTATGGGGTACATAGTGGTGTTTTGATACATATAATGTATAGTGTGACCAGATCAAGGTATTTAGCACATCCATAATCTCAAATATTTATCATTTCTTTGTGTTAGAAACATTCAATATCCTCCTTCTAGATATTTAAAACTATATATTATTGTTAACTATAATCATCCTACAGTGGAATAGAGCACCATAACTTACTTCTCCTATCTAGCTGTAACTTTGTATCCTGTAACAAATATCTTCCTCTTCTTCTTGTTCCCCTACTTTTCCCAGCCTCTACTATCCTCTGTTCTACTTTTGACAGGAAAGTAAGTTCTTTCTAAGAAATGATGAGATTAACATTTTCTTGGCTTCCACATATGAGTGAGAGCATGTGGTGCTTAATTTTGTTCTTGGCTTATTGCACTTAACATGATGTCCTCTAATTCCATCCACGTTGCTGTGAATGACAGGATTTCCTTCTTTTTTATGGCCGAATAGTATTCCATTGTATATTTCACACATTCTTTATCTGTTAATCTGTTGTTAGATACCTAGGTTGGTTCCACATCTTGGCTACTGTGAACACAGCTGCAATAAACATGAGGGCGCAAATGTTTCTTCAAAATACTGATTTCCCTTCCTTTTGGCTAGATTCCCAGTAATGGGATTGCTGGATTATCTGGTAGTTCTATTTGTAGTTTTTGGGGAACTTCTATATTGTTCTCCATAGTGGCTATTCTAGTTTACATTCCCATCAGTAATGTATGAGTTCCCTCTTCTCCATATTCTCACCAGCATTTGTTATTTTTTGTCTTTTTTGTAATAGCCATCCTAACCGGGGTGAGATGTTACCTCATTGTGGTTTTGGCTTGCATTTCCCTGATGATTAGTGATGTTGAACGTTTTTTCATGTATTTATTGGCCATCTGTATGTCTTCTTTTGAGAAATGTTTGTTCAGATCATTTGCCCATTTTATAATCACATTGTTTTTTGCTGTTGAGGTGTTTGAGCTCCTTGCACATTCTGGATGTTAATCCCCTGCTGGATAAATAGTGTCAAGTATCTTCTCCCATTCTGTAGGTTGATCTTTTCACTTTGTTGATTGTTTCCTTTGTTATGTAGAAGCTTTATAGCTTGATATAAACACATTTCTTTATTTTTTTGGTTTTGTTGCCTGTGCTTTTGATATCTTATTTGTAAAACTTTTTCTCAGGCCAATCTATGTTTTCTTCTAGTAATTTTGTAGTTTTGGATCTTACATTCAGACCTTTAATCCATTTTGAGTTGATTTTTGTGTAGATGACAGGTGGGAGTCTAGTTTCATTCTTCTGCGTATGGATATCCAGTTTTCCCAGCACCATTTATTGAAGCGATTCTCCCTTCCCCAGCGAGTGTTCTTGGCACCTTTGTCAAAAATTAGTTGACTGTAGGATATGTGGATTAATTTCTGGGTTCTCTATTCTGTTCCATTGGTCTACATGTCTGTTTTTATCCCAGTACCATGCTGTTTCGGATTCTCTATTTCTTTTTTCTTTTCGAGACAGAGTCTCACTCTGTTGCCCAGGCTGGAGTGCAGTGGCGCGATCTCGGCTCACTGCAGGCTCCGCCTCCCGGGTTCATGCCATTCTCCTGACTCAGCCTCCCGAGTAGCAGAGACTACAGTGCCCGCCACCATGCTGGCTAATTTTTTGTATTTTTAGTAGAGACGGGGTTTCACTGTGTTAGCCAGGATGGTCTGGATCTCCTGACCTCGTGATCCGCCCACCTCGGCTTCCCAAAGTGCTGGGATTACAGGCATGAGCCACCGAGTCCGTCCTGGATTCTCTATTTCTAAACGGTTCTCATTTATCTGCAAGTTATGCAATTTCTTAATTTCAATAACAAATTTTCCTAAACCTGGGGCTGACTGCAAGAGGTTTCTGGAGCTTTGGCACAATCATAAGTGGTTAATATGTGAAGTGCCTGAGGGCAGGTTTGGTTGCCAGACAGCTAGTTTTAAGTTTTTAAAGAACTAAAACACCAGGGCTGGTTCAGCAGCACCTGTAGCTCTCCTGTCATTTAGAGCTGCTTGTGGTGAGCGTGTGCCAGCAACAGGTGTTCAGGCTCAACTGTCATCACAGGTAGGTGGGCAAGACCAATTAGGCAGTGCAAAATCATTAGTGTGTGTAATTATTCCAGCTTCCCTTTGAAAGTCTGGCCATGGGAGAGATAGATGGACAGTAGAGGGGTCTGGCTGTCTGGGTGGGTGGAGGAAGGTGGGAGTGTTTCATGGAATTTCACAGTCCCCTTGGCAAACATAACTTGAGCCATTAGACTGATCTCATCCATCTTGATGTTATTTCCCTCAGCAAGCAATAACCTCAGCTTTCCATGGCCTGTGGTTTCTGTGAGTTGGGAATGAATTCCCTCACTCTGAGTGAAGGTGTCCAACTGGAAACAGAAAAAGCAGAAGTATTTAGTCCATAAAGGCTTTTTGTCATCAGGGAGTGGCCATAATTTGGAAGAGTCCCATGGATAAAGGTCACTTTGGACACCAGTATAAGCTGGAGGGGCGATGAATCAGTCAGTCAGGCATTCTTATAACAACACTTATTAAGCATCCACTGTGCACCAGACCCTATACTAACTGTTTCATATACTGGAGATGAACAACTGTGGTTCTTGTGTTCCAGGAATTTATATATTAACAAGAAGGATGAAAGCAGAAACTATTAGACTTAATAACATGGATTGCAGGTATTCAACCACCTTGGCTTATTTAAAGAAAACAGCAATTTCTTAAGGGTCAGCCATGTGTTACGTCTTAAATATAACATGCTTTGGGCATGCAGAGGAAAAAGTGACCAATTTAAATGTTAGAGAGTTGTGAAAAAGGGTTTACTGAGGAGATGACATTTAACTTTGGCCTTGAAGAGATCATAAGATTTTGAAAATATTTTAAGAAGTGAGTTGCAAAGGAAGGAAATTGCATGGATTCCATAAATAGTTATGGAGCATCTCGTCTGTGCAGCATGGTATAATATGCTTGAGATACAATGTTCAGCCTATATAGCTGATAGTCTCTGTCTTCTTGGAATTTACATTCCAAAGAGAGAGGCAGATCCTATGGAATAAATGTCCAATTAATCATTTAACTACAATTCCGAGAGGTGCTACGAAGAAACAAAGTCTGCTCTGAGAAAAAATAACTAGGAGCCTGACTTGGTCTGTGTGGCCCGGATAAGCCTTAGGTCGATTCTCCAGGATAAGAAAGAATTAACCAGAATAAGATACTAGTTGTAGACAGCATTCCAAACAGAGAAGTTAGCATTTGCAAAGACCCACAGTAAGCCAAGGAGGCAGCATTTTGCCCCTTTGGGACTTTAAGATTCTGAAGAGTATGCTTCTCTCTGATATAATCCCATTTCTAGGGCTCTGCCTCTCTCTAAATATACACCAGGAGACCTGGGTTCTAGATGCAGCCAAATCACTAAGTAGGGGATAAGCGAAGGTATTTCAGCTAGGAGTCACTAATCATAAAATGACTTAAATAGATCATTCCCGCAGCAGCTTATAGTGTTGTGTATCTAAAATAGTTTTATAAACAGATGCCTAAGGAAGGATAGCTCCAAGCGCTTAGGTTGGTGCTTGCATTTTGTGAAATTTCTATGTTCGGATAAAAATTTTAAGTGGAATTTCTTTTTGTTTCCTAGCTTGACTCAGCAATAGGAAGCATTTTCAGGAATGCTTATGGTCATAAACTTTGCTTTGGTCTGATGATGTTAGTAGTGCCCCTATATTCTGCTCCATCATTCCTTCCCTTCACCTGCAATCTAATGGTCATCTTAGTTTATTCTTAGACCTCCCGGATGTTCACCACGGCCCCCCTCCAAAAGACCTCCAGAAAAACTTGCTCATTAGAAAAAATCTGAGTTTGTCAGACTTACTGCAATATGAAAGAACATCTCTTTTTTTTTTTTTTTTTTTGAGATGGAGTCTCACTCTGCCTCTCAGGCTAGATGCAGTGGCTCGATCTCGGCTCACTGCAACCTCTGCCTCCTGGGTTCAGGCGATTCTCCTGCCTCAGCCTCCTGAGTAGCTGGTATTACAGGCACTCACCACCATGCCCAGCTAATTTTTGTATTTTTAGTAGAGATGGGGTTTCACCATGTTGGTCAGGCTGGTCTCGAACTCCTGACCTCGTGATTTTCCTCACCTCAGCCTCCCAAAGTGCTGGGATTACAGGCATGAGCCATTGTGCCCGGCCTGGAAGAATGCCATCTTGACAGAGTGTTAGCAGTATCTCAAAAAGGCTAAGTACGTTACAGGGTTTTAGAACTTGGACAGGGTGGTGTTAAATCATGTCCTGAAAGGTAGAGAACTAGTTGAGATTGGGTAGAGTTGATGACATGTTAGTTTTGGGTTAATGAGACCAGTGAGGAGAGGTCTTGAGGTACGTCTTATTGGATAAGCTATTAGTCTTGTTAAGCAAGCCGTTTTATTGGTTCACCATCTTATCTTTCAGGAACAAATATTTTCTGGAGCAAGTCACTAAGATTTGTTTTGCCCAGCCACAGTCTCGTTTATTGATAAAAGAGGAGCATATATTTAGTCCCAGAACTGTTTAGCATAAGTGTGAGAAAACATGTTGGTTTCATTTCTCACAGGTCAGTCAGCTAAAGGGGACACGCATCTGTGTGGAAGGAAAATTATTTAATAAAACGAAAACAATAAACATGAAAGCAAAGTAAAGTAATTAAGGCTACTGGTTTTTTCCCATTGTTCTTAGATTTTCAGCCTCCTTTTCGGATTCTTGCTGATTCTCCTTAGGCCTTATGCCCGGGAAGCGCTAGGGGAAAGGGGCTGAAAACCGTTGGGAGCTCTTCCCTGAGTATCAGAGTCACCCACAGTTGTGGGGCACAGGCACTTTGCAAGTGTCTCCCCTTCCAGACACGTGTGGATCACCTCGGCAGGGCTCAGCGTGCTGGTGAAGGAGCTCCCAGTGGGCTCCAGCTGGAGAAACAGTGCCCTGAGTCTGCCAGCTGAGGTGAAAACGGAGACAGGGCCGGGCGCAGTGGCTCGTGCCTGGAGTCCCAGTACTTTGGACAGCCACGGCTGGAGGATCACTTGTTGCCCAGGATTACCTGGAAACATAGCGAGACCCTGTCTCCACGAAATGAAAACAAAAACCTGAGTGAGACTGGCCTGCGTTGCTGGAGAGGTGAAGAATGGAGTTGGGAGGGAAATGAGAGGCTGGACAGCTGGTGCAGCCCGAAAGTCTCTGTGCCTCTTTCACGGACTCTTTGCTTCCTGTAAACCGAAAATAAAATTATAAGCCCCCAACCCCCAACCATCTGAATGCCCTCTTTAGCCAGGACACGCTAAGATTTAACCTGAAAGACTGGTTGAGGCTGTGATGGGAAGTGAGGGTTGGAAATGCCTCATTAAACCTCTCTACCATTAAAGCAGACCTTCAGTCTGGCAAGAAACATGTACAATGTATTCTCTCTGAAGCCTGCGACCTGGAGGCTTCATCTGCATGACAAAACTGTGGTCTCTACAACCTCTTATCAAAACCCAGACATTCCTTTCTACTGATTCCAGCTCTTTAGATAAACTCTTTCAACTAATTGCCAGTCGGAGAAATTTTAAATCTACCTATAACCTGGAAGCCCCTGCCCCCACCTTCAAGTTGTCCTACCTTTCTGGACCGAATGAATGTAAATCTTAAATGTATTTGGTTGATGTCTCATGTCTCCCCAAAATGTATAAAACCAAGCTGCACCCCACTCACCTTGGGCACATGTTCTCAGGATCTCCTGATGGCTGTGTCACGGGCCATGGCCACTTATATTTGGCTCAGAATAAATCTCTTCAAACATTTTACAGAGTCTGACACTTCGTCGACACTCTTCTTCATGTCTAGCCACTTGCAGCCTTCAGTGAAGGACTGGATGCCATCATCTTAAAAGTGAGGTGGTTGGCCGGGCGCGGTGGCTCACACCTGTAATCCTAGCACTTTGGGAGGCCGAGGCGGGCGGGTCACCTGAGGTCGGGAGTTCGAGACCAGCCTGACCAACATGGAGAAACCCCGTCTCTACTAAAAATACAAAATTAGCCAGGCGCGGAGGCGCATGCTTGTAATCCCAGCTACCTGGGAGGCTGAGGCAGGAGAATCACCTGAACTCAGGAGGCAGAGGTTGCAGTGAGCCGAGATCGTGCTGTTACACCCCAGCC
Organism: Hylobates moloch; assembly: GCF_009828535.3. NCBI lineage: Eukaryota > Metazoa > Chordata > Mammalia > Primates > Hylobatidae > Hylobates > Hylobates moloch. The sequence goes on from NW_026652286.1 coordinate 103,520,993, forward strand.
TGGGCAACAAGAGTGAAACTCCGTCTCAAAAAAAAAAAAACGAGGTGGTCACCCTCCACAGACAATGGGAATGAGTCTGCAGTTTCCAAGACCGTTGTACTCCACAGTCATGCTCTGTCTGTAGGATCTTCAACTAAAAACAAAATTCTGTGGACCTAAGCGACTAGCTGTGTACCAGGCTCTGGGAACACACAGTGAGTAGCACAAGCAGTCCTGCCTCGGGAGGCCTGGTCTAGGGGCTGCCCATAAGGACAAGGACAATGTGGCTTGAGAAGTTCGTTAAAAAGAAGCCCGGAGATCAGAACTCATGGGAACAGCATTTGATACAGACATGGGGCTAAAGGGGCCGGGGGTGGGAAGAAGCCATATCAGACTATTTCTTTCAGAAAAAGTTGGATTTCATTTTTGAAATCTAACAAGTTCACTTGCATCCCTATGACAATTGTCTCACTTCTGAATCCAAATTCTTAGCTAAGGCATAAATAGCCTTAGCCTGGGCTTGTCACCAGATGAAGTCGAATACCTTCACCTCCAGTATTTTCTAAGGAAAATATGTCCTTACGTCTCTGTCAGGGGAATCTCCTTCAGGACAGATGAGTTCCAGAGCTGTCCCTGTGTGTGGCACCCAGGAGGTTTTCACAGTGTGAGAAATGCATCCTTGGGAGATTGAGGATGGGTGAGAGGCGCACAGTGTTTTTATAAAGTGGAAGTTGGCTGGGGGAATAAAAGAGGTCAGAAATGTGAACTGCAGAAGCAGGTATATTATGAGGCAGCAAGAATACACATCTAAGTTGAGAATCTGAACGTTAATCCCATCCCCTTGAAACAGTCAATGCTTGACTAGTCCCTAGAAAAATTTTCATGGACCCCTATTTAAAGAATATTCATTTAAAAATAACTCTCATTTGCAAACTTAGCTGAGAAGCACTCCATCCATTCAGTATTTAGAATGCAGGAGTCACCCCTCCCCCAAGTTTATGGACCTCCCTTCTCTCCTTTTAAAAGAACATACATGTTTAGGCCAAAGAGTGGGCTGGGGCAAAGATGCCAAAGCCCACAGGCTGAGTTCCCATTCCCCTCCTCCCACCCTGCACAGCTTCCCTCACCTGAACTGTGGAGACTTCTAAAGCAGGGGTACCACTCTGCCTCGGGGTCAGTCCTTTGGGGAAGCTAGTAAGGTTAATTGAGCCTCAGGCTGTTTCCATGACAACAAAACAAATGGTGTGGTTCATAGAATCACAGTTTTGCTACAGCTGAAAGAATTTCAACCTGTCCAACACTTATTTTATAGGTATGGAAACTGAAGCCAGAGAGATGGGTGATTGATATTCCCCACATTTCACAGCTTGTCAGTGGCAGAACTGGAGCTGCGAGACAAGGCTTCTGATTTTCAAAACCAGGGCTGCACCTGCAGCAATGAAGCTATTTGACACACAGGGAGAGAACAAATGGGTGGACTGATTGTATTGTTCACTTTTCACCTAGCTGCCCCACTGTCCTTTAGACGTGCTTGTGATTTCTTCATCTGGGAAACCAGATGACCATGTACATCTCAGGGATTTTCAGAGGAACTGCAGCTGCAGATGACTGAATAACTCTCCTAAGAGTTTTTCACAACCTTGATCACCCCTCAAGTGGTCTCAGAGTCCCCAGGATTCCTACTGGGCTAGAGCTGGACAAGAGTCTGAAATGCTTCTAATTATTCCAAATTACAGATGTTTCAAAATGAAAACCCTGAGCAAAATCAGCTGCTTCTCTGGAGCTTTTTCATTTAATTTGGACTTAACTGCCCATTCCACACTTTGTACCTGCTGGAAATTCCAGAGGATCAGAGCAGGCCAGCCATGACCAACTCCCAATTAAAGACCCCCGTCAGCTGCACCTGACCCAGACGTAAACAGCCCTCCATGATTCTGGGAGAGGCCAATACCTGTTGTCTCAGCCTGTTTATGCTGTTATAGCAAAATACCTTAGACTGGACAATTTACAGATAACATACATTTATTGCTGACAGTTCTGGAGGCGAGAAAGCCTAAGATCAAGGAACTGGCAGGTTTGGTGTCTGGTTTTGTCTCTGCTTCCAAGATGGCACCTTGTTGCTGTGTCCTCACGTGGCCACAAGCACAAGGGTAAAAGGACTTCGACAGCTTTCCCAGCCCTTTTTTACTTTTTAATTTTTATTTTACTTTAAGTTCCAGCCCATTCATAAAGTCACTAATCCCATTCACAAGGGATCCACCCTCATGACCTCCTAAAGGCCCTACTCTTAATACTATCATATTGGTGTTCAGGTTTCAGCATGAATTCTGGAGAGGACACACATATTCAAACTATAGTCTCTTGTTGAGTGGGACTTCAGAGTTGGAGAAAAACACATCCCCCTTGCTTGGACACCATTACCTTCCCATTCCTCTGTCTGAAAGGATCCTGAGATGTGTCTATAGACGTCAGCATGATGGTACATCTGAAACTGAGCCTCCACGGAGCGTGCAGATGAATCAAGTCTAAAGAGCGAGGAAAAAAACAGAAATGAGTAATTGGTGAATTTAGGAAGAATAGAGAGTTCATCAGGGTAATCAGAAACAGTTTTAACATCAAAATTAGCAATCTCATTTCCTGAATCCATGGGTAATTATGTCTCATCATTTTAGAAATGCCTATAATAAATCCTTTAAAAATAAATTCCAGTAACTTTGCAGAAAAATAAGAACCCAAATGAATATGACAATTATCTAGAGTTTAAAAATATTAGGATGAGAAGGGATTTTTAGAAATCATCTGTAAAATGCAGATGATACACATACCACTTAGAATTTTGGTGAAGATGAAATGTTAGAATGAATGTGACCCACTTGGCCAGAGCCTTGTAAATACTATTATTATTTCAGCAAATATGGTTTGATCACTTTATGGGCCAAGGAAAGATGTGAGGTCTGAAGAGACTGACTTGTCTGTGGTCAGAAAGCTGCCACTGAACAACCCAAGATTAACATCCTTTAGAGTGATGCCCAGGATGGAATCCTTTCTGCTTTGCACAGTTCCAACACCCCACAAGTTTACATCAACATATTGTAACTCAACCCCAAAACTCTAGAAAACGCTAAGGAAGATGAGACTTTCTCAAAGACTCCTGGCACATTTCAGTCACTACACATCGTTTGAGGTTGCTGGAGGCATCACGGAAGGCTTTGCTTCCACCAGAGCCTCGGGCATTCACGTTGGTTAGGGGGCTGCTCAGGAGCGCCTTTGGGAAGAACTGGGAAGAAGGTGGTTAAGGCTTACATGGTAAGTGATGCCTTTTGAAAAGGACGTGATGAAGCCTTCTCTTTTACCCCAAATTTCCCGAAAACTCACCTACAGTGGTTATTTACTTTGGCTTCTCTCAGAATCACTGGAGTCTGCTTCATATCAGAATTCTGAGGAGCCGATTAGGGAGAGAATATGAGTTGGCAAAGCATGGGGTTGGCTGGCCAGGTTTGTCCTACCAGAATCTCCACGAGGGGCTCTTTAATGGAGAGAGGCAGAGGTAGACCACGCAACTCATGCACCTATTAAAACTTTCCTAATAACATATAAATCCTCTAACATTTTTTAGCTTGGAAAAAAAGCTATTAAATACTTTGTTACTAAGATATTCTATTAAATTCATTCTTTTAAATGCTGGCATATCTTTCCCCCTCTATTCATTGGATTTGGCTATTTTTTTTATAGCTTTAGACCCTTTCTATTCAAGTTTATGTTTAGCTGCTTTTTAAAATATATTTTTTTTCTTGTTTTTCCCTCCTTCCCTCCTCCCTGGTACTCTCCTGGATTTTAAAGAACATACTTTTGGGGAGGATTGGAAGAAAAGGCTGAGGCTAGAGCTTGCTCAGTCATACTTACCTAATCACAGCCATTCATCCTTCACAGCATTCCATTCCCTCTTTGTGTGTGTGTGTGTGTATGTGAGTCTATCTATATATTTATGAAGGCTGAGATATATCAACTTTTGAAAAAAAGATGGGTAAATTATACGTATTTATAATTTTGCATTCTGTTTCTTTGTTTTCTAGATGTCAGCTGAGGCCTCCCTGCCTCTCTTGAGATTAGGCAAAATTAGCAAGAATTTCCCACCACTATGGCCAATGGATTTCTGAAGTTCCCTCCAATATTTCTTTGAATTCATGGGGAGGGGACAGAGTGAAGCTGTGTTCTTAAGGCCTCTTCTGTGTCCTGGGCTACTTCTTTCCTGCTTGCCACTTTGGCTGCATTTATATCCCATAAAACTCTTGTCCATTCTAGAAATTAAAGAAACCAAAATACCCTCACATAAAAAATTACAGTGAACAGAGAAGACATTTCTACAGGTTTTAGGAGGATGGAAAAGGCATATTAAAATTGATGTATGACATAGAAACACAAACAGCCCCACATAGAAGAGTGGGCCTTACCATTCTTCAAATGTGCTTTGGCCACACTGTCATTTCACTGGCATTCCTGCCCTGGTACAAACCCTTGCTGTTTCCTTGGCTCTTCTCTTTCCCTTCCTTTTAAGAACAAAGACTGAAAATTTCTCATTTTATTTCATGCAGAGCCCACATCTCCTTTCTCTGGTGTGTTGGTTCTAAGCAAAGGAGCCTTACAAATGTTCTTGCCCAAAATCTCTACCCAAGGGGAATTCTAGTGCTGCCCCTGTGAAGGTAGCTGCACCACAACTAATATTATTTTTGTATTTACTTCATGTTTAGTCCACATGCTGGCTATTTTGTATGGCTTTAGATGAAAGCTATATACTACATATCTATAGAACAGCAGAAGGCATTTGTATTGCGAGTCCTTTTGGATTCAGGGTTGTTCCTCTGATTATCTGGTAGGTGTTGTTGAAATACTGCCTGTTTTCTCTCTCTAAACCCACACAGGAAATAGGGTAGGCCTCCTGGGGTGTCTGGCAAACTGGGAAGTGGCAAGATTCAGTCCACAGAAGTCGAAGTGAGGGTTTCCCCACAGGTGATCAAGAATGGCAAGAGCCCAGTGGTTCGTCTGAGTCAATAGCTCTTGCAGAGCACCAAGGATCATGCTGGGGAATCGAGATTAGTTGAGAAATCCAAAGATCAGGAATAGAGTTTAAAAAGAAGCCAAAAAAGTGTGCCTGCGTGTGTATGTGTGTGTGTGTGCATGTATTGGGGAAGGGGCTCAGAGGCAAAGCCAAGGATTAGAGGCCAGGCAGAGCTAGAATAGCCTGGAAGGATACAGGAACATCTACAACTTGCCGTTTTAGACAACATGCAAGCAGAGGGCTGCTCCATCCCTCACAGGGACGTACAGGTACTCCTGGGCACCCTTTTGTCCGTAGGAAGCCACGGCTCCTGTTCGAGTTTCGTGTTGTCAGGGTTCACTGGCATCGTATTCTTTTGTCAGCATCAGTCGCACCTCTATGATCGTTGTTGTTGGGGTAGTATTAAATGTTTGGAGTCCCCCGAGGGATTTTTACAGGGAGCAAGTTGTATTTTGAAATCTAAGGAGTATACACTGACTTGAAGCCTAGCTGCAAAGGCAGTTTTATACCAATAGATGTGTCTTGTGATGTAGAATAATTTGTCACTATAAAATTTGTAAATTACAGAACTCATTTATTAGCTTCTAGCTGAACCCTCATATTCAGGCATTTATTTTATTTTATTTTATTTTATTTTATTTTATTATTATACTTTAAGTTTTAGGGTACATGTGCACAATGTGCAGGTTTGTTACATATGTATCCATGTGCCATGTTGGTGTGCTGCACCCATTAACTCGTCATTTAGCATTAGGTATATCTCCTAATGCTGTCCCTCCCCTCTCCCCCCACCCCACAACAGTGCCCGGAGTGTGATGTTCCCCTTCCTGTGTCCATGTGTTCTCATTGTTCAATTCCCACCTGTGAGTGAGAACATGCGGTGTTTGGTTTTTTGTCCTTGCGATAGTTTGCTGAGAATGATGGTTTCCAGTTTCATCCATGTCCCTACAAAGGACATGAACTCATCATTTTTTATGGCTGCATAGTATTCCATGGTGTATATGTGCCACATTTTCTTAATCCAGTCTATCATTGTTGGACATTTGGGTTGGTTCCAAGTCTTTGCTATTGTGAATAGTGCCACAATAAACATACGCGTGCATGTGTCTTTATAGCAGCATGATTTATAGTCCTTTGGGTATATACCCAGTAATGGGATGGCTGGGTCAAATGGTATTTCTAGTTCTAGATCCCTGAGGAATGGCCACACTGACTTCCACAATGGTTGAACTAGTTTACAGTCCCACCAACAGTGTAAAAGTGTTCCTATTTCTCCACATCCTCTCCAGCACCTGTTGTTTCCTGACTTTTTAATGATGGCCATTCTAACTGGTGTGAGATGGTATCTCACTGTGGTTTTGATTTGCATTTCTCTGATGGCCAGTGATGACGAGCATTTTTTCATGTGTTTTTTGGCTGCATAAATGTCTTCTTTTGAGAAGTGTCTGTTCATGTCCTTTGCCCACTTTTTGATGGGGTTGTTTGTTTTTTTCTTGTAAATTTGTTTGAGTTCATTGTAGATTCTGGATATTAGCCCTTTGTCAGATGAGTAGGTTGTGAAAACTTTCTCCCATTTTGTAGGTTGCCTGTTCACTCTGATGGTAGTTTCTTTTACTGTGCAGAAGCTCTTTAGTTTAATTAGATCCCATTTGTCAATTTTGGCTTTTGTTGCCATTGCTTTTGGTGTTTTAGACATGAAGTCCTTGCCCATGCCTATGTCCTGAATGGTAATGCCTAGGTTTTCTTCTAGGGTTTTTATGGTTTTAGGTCTAACATGTAAGTCTTTAATCCATCTTGAATTAATTTTTGTGTAAGGTGTAAGGAAAGGATCCAGTATCAGCCTTTTACATATGGCTAGCCAGTTTTCCCAGCACCATTTATTAAATAGGGAATCCTTTCCCCATTTCTTGTTTTTGACAGGCTTGTCAAAGATCAGATAGTTGTAGATATGCGGCATTATTTCTGAGGGCTCTGTTCTGTTCCATTGATCTATATGTCTGTTTTGGTACCAATACCATGCTGTTTTGGTTACTGTAGCCTTGTAGTATAGTTTGAAGTCAGGTAGCATGATGCCTCCAGCTTTGTTCTTTTGGCTTAGGATTGACTTGGCAATGTGGGCTCTTTTTTGGTTCCATATGAACTTTAAAGTAGTTTTTTCCAATTCTGTGAAGAAAGTCATTGGTAGGTTGATGGGGATGGCATTGAATCTATAAATTACCTTGGGCAGTATGGCCATTTTCATGATATTGATTCTTCCAACCCATGAGCATGGAATGTTCTTCCATTTGTTTGTATCCTCTTTTATTTCATTGAGCAGTGGTTTGTAGTTCTCCTTGAAGAGGTCCTTCACGTCCCTTGTAAGTTGGATTCCTAGGTATTTTATTCTCTTTGAAGCAATTGTGAACGGGAGTTCACTCATGATTTGGCTCTCTGTTTGTCTGTTATTGATGTATAAGAATGCTTGTGATTTTTGTACATTGATTTTGTACCCTGAGACTTTGCTGAAGTTGCTTATCAGCTTAAGGAGATTTTGGGCTGAGACAATGGAGTTTTCTAGATATACAATCATGTCATCTGCAAACAGGGACAATTTGACTTCCTCTTTTCCTAACTGAATACACTTTATTTCCTTCTCCTGCCTAATTGCTCTGGCCAGAACTTCCAGCACTATATTGAATAGGAGTGGTGAGAGAGGGCATCCCTGTCTTGTGCCAGTTTTCAAAGGGAATGCTTCCAGTTTTTGCCCATTCAGTATGATATTGGCTGTGGGTTTGTCATAAAGATTCTCTTGCCCTTGTATTTTAATTAAAGAGTTTCTACATTTTGTTTTTGAAATATTTGTTTTTCTGATTATAAAGGTAACATATGTTCATCTGCATTCAAATAATATAAAAATAGGTAACTTAAAAAGTTGAAATTCCTCTATAGTTCTATATCTCCAGAGATTGTTGTAAGCAGTTGGGCATATTTATGTAACTATATTGAAATTTATATTTTATATGTATTTTGAGATTTGAAATTTATATTTATATTTATTTATAAATGTACCTTTATTTATATAAATATGCTCATATAAATATATATTGTTTAAATATATTTATATTAATGTAAATATATATTTATATTTATAAATCAGTCAGTTCTACATGAATTTCTTAAACTCAAAGATATAGATTAGACATCTTCACATTGATGCTGATAGATCTACCTTATTTTATTAGTAGTTGAATAGTATTCCATTGTGTGATAATTTTAACGTAAATTAACCATGATTTTATATGCAGTCCATTCTTATTGAATATTTATATTATATTCAATCCTGCACTAAGTATATTTTCACCCATTCATTGTGAATTCATGAGATATTTCCATAGAGAAAATGGAATTGCCAGGTTAACAAGTATGCATCTTTAAATTTTTATTTTATTTTATTTCTTTTGTTTTTTTTTCTTTTGAGACAGGGTCTCACTCTGCTGCCTAAGCTGGAGTGCAGTGGCACAATCATGGCTCACTGCAGCCTCAGCCTCCTGGGCTCAAGCAATCCTCCTGCCTCAGCCTCTTGAGTAGCTAGGATTCCAGGTGTGCACCACCACACCTGGCTAATTTTTTTATTTTTTGGAGAGCCAGAGTTTTGCTATGTTGCTCAGGCTGGTCTCAAACTCCTGAGCCCAAGTGATCCTCCTGCCCTAGCCTCCCAAACTGTTGAGATTACAGGCATGAGCCACTGATCCTGGCCCTAAAATTGAAATATGTACTACAAAACTGCTCTGCACCAATGTTACACCAGTTGATACTCTCATGAAATGACTGTTTCTTCACCTCTGACCAATATGGACTGTCTTTCAACCTTGTAATTATTTGCCATTGATATCCAAAATGTGGAATGTTTTAGAATTCTTTTTTCTTTTATTATAATGAAAATAAATGTTTTTCATATATTTACCAGTTATTTGTACTTTTATTCTATTCATTTCTTGTTTATGTACTTTGCTTGTGTTTCTACTGGAGTTTCTGTTATTTTTGTATGTATTTGTAAGAGTTTTTTCATTATTGTAGATATTCACCCATTCAATCATTTAACAAACATGGAGATTCCATTATATTCCAGATATTGTGGTAATTTCTGGAGTATTCAGTGGCGAATAAAATACTCGTCGTCCCTGACTGCATTAGGAAGAGACAGACGTCAGGCAAATAAACAAATACACATCTTATTATAAAGTGTGATTTATTCATTCATTCAATGAATTATCGGATGTCTACTAAGTGGTGGCACGGCAGGGCACAGGAGGAGTTCTCACCACTAAGTAGATTATGGTACAATTGTTATGAATTCTACATGATGATATGAGAATATTTATTAGGAAGACTGCACCAACTTTGATAATCCAAGAAGGCATCTCTGATAAAATTGTATTTGAGCTGAGAAATGGAGGAGAGGCCTTAGGGAGGAAGGAGAGCATGTGAAAAGGCCCCGTGCCAGGAAGGAGCACAGATACAGCTAAAGAGTAGGAGGAAGGCCAGCGGAGCTGTAGCACAGAAGTTAAAGAAGAGAATGACTAAAGAGAAGATTGGTCTGTGAACTGAGTTTGAGCAGGCTGGCCCTTCAGGGCTGTGATAATATTTTAAGCAACACAGGTTGAAAAAAACTGCAAATATTCTAATATTTATGACAAAAACCGCAAGTCTGCACACACATTTTGTATTCACATACATGTATATAGATGCATCTGCAGGGTCCTGGGATTGAGTGGGCTTGTCAAGGGAGACTTAACTCTTACCTTCTTTTTATTTTTTAAATTTTATTTTAAGTTAAATAAAATGTAAACATATAATTGAAAATACATCATTTTACGGGAAAACTTTTCTATAAGTTTTTAAAAAGGGCACCAATCACAGTCAATTGAAGGGGCTCCAGATGGGCTTTATGTAGGAGGCTGCGTTTTTGCAAGGACTTGAAAGCAGAAATGGGGCCAGGCATGGGCCAGTCATGAGCGAGTGTGTGGAGGTGGAGATTTCAGGACATTGTTGGGATATGGTGGGTGAGCCAGGATTTAGATACGTGAAGGGATATGGCTGGAGAGGATATGGCTGGGGAGGAGGCTTGAGGAGACCTTGGATTCAAGTTGTTTTTATTGTATTCCATAAACAAAGAGGAGTTTATTGAAGACTTTTGGCCAAGGCAATGACATTATCATAGTTATGATTTGTGAATTCCAACCTGGCACAGGCATCTGAGACGATGTAAAAAGAAGCAAAACTCTAAATGGGAGAACTAGTGAAAGGTGAATGTAGCAATTTGGCTTAGATTTCCTGATGTCTTGCTCTCCATAGTACCAATAAAAATGAGAAAGCAAGACAGACATTTGCAAATGGAGTTTAACAGTGCAGCAAATTTGGAAATCATAATTTTTTTCTTTATGGAGTAATAAAACAGCCCCTTTGTACCATGTATATTGATGAACCCACAGAGTCTGACTGTACAAACCAGCTTACAGAATTTTTCTTAGTCCATTTGGGCTGCTATGACTCAATATCTTATCCTGAGTAATTTATAAACAATGGAAATTTATTTCTCACAATTCTAGAGGGTGAGAAGTCTCAGATCAAGGCACTGGCAGATACTTTGTGTGTGGTGAGGCCTTATTCTCTGCTTCCAAGATGGTTCCTTGTTGCTGCGTCCTCACGTGGTGGAAGTTGAACAGCAGAAGGGGTGAACTCACTCCCTCAGGCCCTTTTATAAGAGTACTAATTTCATTCATGGGGGCAGAGCCCCCATGGCCTAATTGAAGTGGTGTCGTTGTCTGGGGTAAATACCCAAGATTTGTTGTGTCATGGCCACAGAAAACTGGATGCAGACACACCAGGGTGAGGTTAAGAGTGCAAGTTCAATACACAGAAGAAAGAGGAGAGCTCTCTGTGGCAGAGGGGCCCGGAGAAAATGTGTTGCCACTTCTGCAGTGAAATGCAGAAGGTTTTATAGATGGGCTTGAGGAGGCGGTGTCTGATTTACATGGGACACGAAAGATTGGTTGGACCAGGTATGCCATTTACATAGTGTGTGAAAAGCTGGCCACCGCACTCTAATCTTTCATTATGCAGATGGGTTCTCTATCAGGCCAGTGCCATGTTGCCTGCTTCTTTACTGTCTGGTGACAAAGAAAAGGGAAGGTAGAGCCTCCATGTTGAGCATACTTGGCTTCCAGGTAGCCCTTTTCTATTGGCACAGCTGCCAGCATTCACCTGTGCAAGCTTCCAGCTTGCTTATCTATGTCTGCAGCTCAATTTTTCAGGCTGCTCTTTGTTAGAAAAGAAATGATTTGGGGGCTGCTCTTTGTTAAAGAAACCTTGCTGAGGATGCTTTTGCCCTCACTATCTGCATAAATAATTTCTTTATTGTATCATAATCACCTCCTAAATGACCCAACTCTTAAGACCATCACCTTGGGATTTAAGTTTCAACATATGAATTTTGAAGGACACATACATTCAAACCATGTCAGAATTGTAAAACCAAGATAAGGTGGTCTCACGTATGGGCCACATTTTAAAATTGCATGTATGTTATATCCACAAGGTCCAGCAGCATTATAGGAAGAAGCAAAGGAATCAAACTATTACATTACTGAAAGCAACAGGTAGCATTTTATATGCTTAGAGGTTCACCTTAAAACCAAAGCATCATACATAAAGGCGTCTGGTTATGTGAGGTGAGGCTGAAGTTCGATTTCACCACGTCTGCTTCTGGGGCCTTCCATCCACATGAACAGAGTGCCAAAAACCCCAAAAGAAGGCAAGTGAAAAACAATCGGGCAGAGCCTTATCTCCAATCAGTTGTGGAGAAGATGAGAAAAAAGAGATCATTTTCTCTGGATGTCTCTTTACCCTTCCTTAAGATTTAGGTCATCAAAGCCTTAGAGCTCCTTGTAGCGTCTACTAAGAAATCCTTTGTGTGTGTGTGTGTGTGTGTGTGTGTGTGTGCCAACGTTAAGAAATACTTATGTGAAAATTGTATAAGGTAGGTGCGTGAGAGATCATACCAGTCATTGAATATTTTAAATAGAGGGAATTTAATGCAGGGAATAGGCTCGCAGTGGCTGGATGAGCTGAGAAGCCAAATAGGGGTCAAGGAGGTAACCCAGAGATTGCAGCAGCAGGAAACCACTACCTCTTGTGCAGCTGGAGGTAGAAAGAAAGGGGATGGCACTCTTAGATCCAGAGAACAGTCACCTCGAAGAAGCTGAAACCACTGCAAACCTGGAGCCAGGGAGGAAACACAGCCTGTGCCAGAGATGCCAGCCGAGGCAGAGAGGAAGGAGAGATACCTCCTCCTTCTCTCCTCCTGCCCTCCAGTCTCCTGCCAGGGTCCTCATGGCTGGACCGTCAGAGCCCAGCTGACAAGGGAGTTTGGGGAATACAGCCTGCAGGAGTTGGCCGTGTGATACAGTGAAGATGGGAAACCAGGAAGAAAGGTGAGCTGGCAAACAGCCCCAGGACTGACATGGTATCATTATTTCACCTTGTTTAGCAAGTTTCACTAATTTGAGTTTTCTGTAGATTATTACTCTATCATTTCCTCCATTGTCGGGCTCTTCCTTTCTTTGCTTTTTTTTTCCTTCTACTTCTGTTTATTTCATGATTTCTTGGCTAATGAGGAAGCAAAATCCTAGTTTTCTGGGACACAGGCTCACTTCTCTGTTTCTAGAAAGAACCACCTTGTCTTAAAGTAGAGAATGGATTAGAGGTAGAAAGGGTGAGAGTGTCCTCTGCTCCATGGAGCCTGCGCTCACCCACTGATTAGGTGTATATCATATCAGGAGGTGAATGTAGACAATGAACCAGGGCAGGTGAAGAAGGAAAACGGATTAAGCAGAGGTGACTCACTAAAAATTGTTAAGATGAGACTGGCCTTCCCATTGGCCGCTCCGTCTCTAAGTATCAGGTGTCCTGTGCTCTTCTCTACTCCATAGCCTCCACAATCCCACAATGGAAACTCTGTTTCTACCAAACGGGTACACAAACAGACACAAGAAGTATCTATGCCTCGAGCAAAGACCACGAGCCGTTTATACCATCCTGTGGGTCTAGTTGAGTATTCCTCTTCTAGAGGTACTTGCATTTAAAATTTTATCTCAAGTTATGCAATGAAATGCCTCTATTAAGTAAATAATATGTGTAGGAAGTCTATTTCACCTCTCAAAGCATATCAGATGCTGGTCTGCTATTCTGCAGGGCAGGCCCTGGTTCTGAAGGGGGTCAGCTAAGACTGGGAGGACAGACAGAGTGAGAGGGAGGCTAGAGTGGACTACTGGGGAGCCGAGAGTCAGACAGCCGGGAGAGATGTGCCCGGTGCTCAAAACTACACATTTGTCATGGTTAATGTCAGGTGTCAACTTGACTTGATTAAGGGGATGCCCAGATAGCTGGTAAAGCATGACTTCTGGTGTGTCTGCGAATGTGATTCCAGTAGAGATTGGCATTTGAATCAGTGGACCAAGTAAGGAAGATCTGTCTCCACCCAATGTGGGCAGGAATCATCCAATCAGCTGAGGGTCCGAATAAAACAAAAAGGTGAAGGCAGAAGGCAAATCTGTACTGTCTCTCTCTTGTGAAGCTGGGACACCCTTCTTCTCCACCTTTGGACATCAGAACTCCAGTTCTCTAGCCTCTGGATTCCAGAATTGCGTTAGCAGCCATTTGTGTCCTCAGGCCTTCAACCTGAGAGTAACACCATTGGCTTCCCTGGTTCTGAGGCCTTGGACTTGGACTAAACCATGCCACAGGACTCCCTGGTTCTCCAGCATGCAGACAGCCTATGGTAGGACTTCTCAGCCTCTATAATCATAAAAGCCAGTCCCCTGATAAGTCATCTATCTATTGTCTGTCTATCATCTATCTATCTATCTATCTATCTATCTATCTATCTATCTATCTATCTATCTATCTATCTATCTATCTATCATCTATCTATCTATCTATCTGATTTATCTGTCTGTCTATCTAATCTATGTATCCTATTGGCACCCTACTCTCTCTGGCCTCTTGGGTTGTAAGTCACATCTCTTAAGATCTGAAAATCTTGATGGAGTAGATTTTCTGCATTGGATAAGAAAATGAGGCTAGTAAAGCCCCCTAATGAGATTTATCAGATGCGGGTAGAGGGAGAGTGGTTAGAAACCATACCACTTAAAGCTGCCCAGTTAACTGAGTCTATCCTGCAGAATCAGGGTGAGCTCAGTGCCAAGGAAGGCAGAGGGAAAGAAGTAAAGGAGACTAAGTGATAAGGTTATATAAATAAAAATCGAAGGGAAAACATTGCCTTATCCAAAAAGAACACATTTACATTTTGATTTTATGTAATATACCTCCTGATCCACGAAGAGAACTCCCTAACCCCCCATGCTATGCGATACCGGGCAAGGCTAATCCCTGAGCCCTGGTCAGAACAGCACTCGGAAAACCATCTGTATGGATTTGCTGGCTTTCCTTAACAGGAGGGCCGCCGGCTCAACCCCTTCAGGGCCTGGTGAAGCTAAATTGCTGTCAGGCTGTGCAGGGAAATGCAAGAAGGTTCTTCCTCTATTACAGACGGGCTCTGTTCTTCCAGACTAGGGCTGCAGAGTATTGGCCGAGGATAAGAGCAGTTCAGGTTAGGAGTGAGGACTTGAGCGCAGAAGATCTTAAACTGGACTCTGCCCTAGAGAGAGAATCCACGAAGCACCAAGGACCTGTCCCGCTCTTGGATGCCCCTATAGGCAAGTGGCCCGGGCAGTTTGTTTTGCAGACAGTGGATATGCGGGGAAGAGAGTCAGTGAGGTCAACCCTGTTGTCTGGGTCATAGTTGGGTCAAGAAACAAATTTTGTTCAACAGGAACAACAAGGAAGTAATGATATAAACCAATCAAATTCTCTCTCGGGAAGTGAGAATGTGTGATGCGCCTAAAAAGGAGGGCCCATCAGGCTTAGACTCTGCCGGAAACATCAATGGGTCCTTTTTCCAGCTCCCAGTGCAGTGTGCAGCTTGTCCGCAGCGTGGGAAAGCTGAATCCTAGTGGGCTGTCCAGATGCTCGGAGGCTTTCTCAGCTGCTCCAGTTCCCCATGTATCTGGACAATGACCCTCGGCCCCAGAGCTAATCTGGGCATGAAGTGTTCTTGTGATTCCAAGTCCACTAATAGCATTTTAAAAATTATCCACTGTGAGGTGATGATTAGCTACTGTCACTTCTCATGATCACCCTCCCTCTTCCATGCATATATGCCTCCATGCATATATGCCTGGCTTGTTAATGATCTATAAATCTTCTAAAATGACATCTCAGCTTAAGCATCTTAAAAGTTTTCTGAAATCTAATGACTATAAGGGACTAGAGCAGAGTCTCTGTAGAACATTTGAGGTCATCCTCTCCAATCAGTGGCATTTTTCAGAGGACCTGCACCTTCCTTACGTGGACCTCCAAAGCTTAGGTACCTGGCCCTGAGTGAGAGGCAGAGCAAGTTTCTCCCTGAGCCTTACATCACCCACCCACCCCCCGCCCCATGGCAGTAGCAGGAGGGTGTGACATTCTGAGGGCCTAGGTGCTTGTCATCTTGGCCTAAGTTTGCCTTGATATGACTTAGCTACATGTGCTTTGGAAAAAAACAAAAGCAAAAACAAGCCAACCTGGTGAGAAAGCCTGAGATGGGATTGCTTCTCGGCCTTTTGGTTAAGTCAGGCGGAGAAAGCCTGTGGTGGGAACTGGAGCAATTCACTCTGGGCACTTGTCTGGTGAGGTCTGTCGCTGGCTGCTGTGCGGGTGGACCCTGGAGCTCTGCTCTCTGCCTGCTTAATCCTACTTCCATCATTGAGGAAAACAAACATTTTGGTCATATTTATGCAGCATTTGAATCACATTTTAAGTAATAATGCCAGGTCTCATGACTAGAAGACCAGTGATAGCAAAGAAAGAAGCACAAACATTAGATTACAGGTGTGGCCATGAGACGGGCTCCTGAAGGTCATTGCACCCACCCCCATGTTTCCACCTGTCCTAAGATTTCCAGAAAGAGGGAGGGACTGCAAGGAGGCACATTGTTTTCAAGTGTCAATTTTTTAAATGGAGAATCTAATTTTCTGAAAGTATTATTGGTTAGACTTTAAAGGAAGGATTTATGTTCCTATGAATTGTGTAGAAAGGAATTTTAATAACAGAGAGGCAGTGTGAGGCAACATGGGCTGAGATCGTAATTCAGGGACGAAAAGGCTTTCCAGGAGGGATTAGCAGGCACTGCAAACTCTCTCTATTACAAGAAAGCACTTCTATGTACTGGAGTCCTGCAGTGAATACACTTACAGGCATTTATTCACACAGTTAATAAATAACCCATTGCTTGCCCTTGCATCGATAATAACCAAGATCTGAATGCTAGGAATCCACACCTTGCTGGCTGCAATTTGATTATGTGGAGCAGGGTTTCTCCACTTCAACCTCAGCACTAGTAATATTTTGAGCTGGGTCATCCATTGTTGGGGTGGTAGCAGGGGTGCTGTCTTGTGCACTATACAATGTTTAGCAGCATCCCTGGTCACTCTCGTTAGAGTATTAACCACTGGTACTCCTCTATAGTTGTGAAAACCAAAATGTTTCCCAACATTGCCAAATGTCCCCTCAGGGACAAGTCCCTCTCCTCCCCCCATGTTGAGAACCACTCATGTAGAGGAATGACATCTTTTTCTCCAATGTTTCCCAACAATTAAGTTAGCTCTTTGGGGAGCTGCAGAGGGGCAGACGACGTCATTCCCAATAATGCTGATTCCCAGCAGGCTAATAGGAGTGGGACGTGCTAACCACGTGCCTGCCTGAGTTAATGATTCCAGTCTGGACAGGAGGAGTGGAAGGTCACTATGGCAGCAGTCAGTTTCACTCCCATCGCAAGCACCTGGTTTTCCTATGAACAGCCCTGATCAAGTGCTGAGTGGGCCGGATCCTGCTGAGGCTGAGAAAATATGAATTCTGGATTCAAAACATTAAAACAACTCATTGGCAACAGGCAGTGGCTAGAACAGAGATGAATAATTACACCACCTCCCTAGAAGAACACTCTTATTTTTACAGGAAAGAAAGCTCTGTGTGCTGAAGCAGAGGAGTGGAGAAATGTTGTCCACATAAAAAAATGCTCCCCAAACATGTGACATTACCCCAAGGGCTCTGAACAGAGGCACAGAACATCAAAAACAGACAAACAAAAACCTCTTGGCTCTATAGACATAGTGGATGCTTGCTCTACATTTGAAAAAAAAAATGTTTCTGTGGTCAGCAACATCTGAGTGCTGTTGGATGAGGTAACCCTGGGGTTGCCATGGAGACATATTTCCTAGTGGTGCCTGCATCATGAAACTGCATGAAGTTGCTTCTCATCTGCAGCTGAATGCCTCGATATTGAGGGAAGAGAGTCATTTGCAAACCAAGACGTACCACAAAAGAGAACAAAGCTGTTGCAACAGGGAGACTCTCCAAGCCCCTTCCATCAACAGATCTCAAAGGTCAGTTTGGACCCAAGGAGACCGATGTGGGGACAGCAGTAGTTTCTGAGCACGCAGCAAAGGTGAGACAGAGGCAGAGTAGAATAGAATATGCATGAAACAGGCATGCAAGTCTCCGCCATGCTAGCAGCCCACATCCAAAGAGGCATCTGTTTTGAGCACCCCTCTTTTGAAGTGGAAGCTGGCCCCTATGCTCTGTCTTGCATTTTGGATTCACAAAAGAGGAAACATTTCTACAGCCACAAATAGACTAGAAAAACACTTTAAAAATCCACATCTTTGTCAACACTTAATATTTTCCATTTTCTTAAATCATAGCCATCCCAGTAGGTATAAAGAGGAACCTCAGGCCGGGTGCGGTGGCTCATGCCTGTAATCCCAGCACTTTGGGAGGCCGAGGCGGGCAGATCATGATGTCAAGAGATCCAGAACATCCTGGCCAACATGGTGAAACCCTGTCTACTAAAAATACAAAAAATTAGCTGGGCTTGGTGGTGCGTGTCTGTAGTCCCAGCTACTTGGGAGGCTGAGGCAGGAGAATCACTTGAACCTGGGAGGTGGAGGTTGCAGTGAGCTGAGATCACACCACTGCACTCCAGTCTGGCGAGAGACCAAGACTCCGTCTCAAAAAAAAAAAAAAAAAAATGTCATTGTGGCTTTTATTTGCATTTTTCTAATGGCCAATTATATTGAACATTTTTATGTGTTTATTGCCATTTATACATTTTCTTTGAGGAAATGTCTACTGAAGTCCTTCTCACATTCTTTAATTGGGTCGTTTCTTTTTATATTGTTGAGTTAGGAGTTCTTTATATATTCCTGAATATTAGACACTTACCAGATATATGATTTCCAAATATTTTCTCTCATCTCACAGGCTGTCTTTCATTTTCTTAATAACGTCCTTTAATGCACAAAAGTTTTACATTTTGATGAAATCTGATATACTTTGTTTTCATTTGTTGCTCGTGTTTTGTTGGCATATCCAAGAATCCATTGCCAAATCCAAGGTTATGAAAATTTACCCCTGTGTTTTCTTTTAAGGGGTTCATGGTTTTTACTCTTTTAAAAAAATTCAACTTTTATTGTAGACACAGGGGGTGCATGTGCAGGTTTGTTACAAGGGTATATTGCACCCAGGTAGTGAGCATAGTAGCAATACGTAGCTTTACCCCTCGGCTATCTTGCCTCTGCGGGTTTTCTCTCCATGTATGGGAAATCTGTCACATGTCCCAGCTCTAGCCATCTTTCTAGCCCCTTCCTTTCTGTAAAGCTTTCTCTGATCCTGACATATTGAAAAAAAAAAAAAAAAAAAAAAAAGAAGAAGAAGAAGGCTATACCTATACATCTTTCTCATTCCTCTGAGGTCTCTTTGCATGTGACACTGCATCTCTTCCCGCCAAAAGGTAGACTCTATTTCTCTACGCTTTGAATCTCGGGCTTGACCATGTGGCTTGTTTTGGCCAATGGCCGATATTGTTACATGGGTATATTGTACCCAGGTGGCGAGCAATAGGTAGCTTTAGAAAACGCTGTTGAGGGTAAGACTCGACTGCATTCATGGGGCCTGAATTCTGCTGAAGTACGTTTCATAAGAAATCAGGCTGTGATGCCTAACTCATGCATATGCAAGTGGTGATAGGACGCTGCTGCATGGGTGTTTCTCACAAGGAGCAATGTCGAGGGGATCCAAGACAGGTGCATGAACGTTTCTAGATGAAACTCAGGACACTGCCAGTCCCAGTGGCTTTCTCTCTAAGGATGAACTCATACCCAGGGAAGACCGGAATCAGCCTTCAACAAGTGGTGCCTTGTGGTTGATGTATCTGCTTCCAATAAGCCAAGTTTTACAGTCTGTCAGTGGGCTGACTGCAGAGTTATAAATGTTGATCTCATAAAAAAGAAACATGAGTGGTTGACACATCACGTTGTATCTGTGTCGTTCTGTGCTCTGGCAGCTAGACCAGCCCTCGCTTACAGCAATGGAGGTGACATAAAAGCAGAATAATCAGATTTTAATTATAATGGAGATTTCTCCACCCCATGGGGCTCTGGAGGGCAGGACTATTGTGTGACTTCTGGTTTCCAGGGAAATATATTTTCCTGTGCCACTGCTGAGATACACTTTGTAAATGCTCCCCAAAGAAATACTGCAGAATGGGATGGCTTCTGGCTTTTAATAACCAGAGTGAGAACTGATAAAATATTTGAAAGAAATGGTAACTGAAGAAATACATAGACTTCAAAATAACACTTTTAAGCTCTCAAGACTTTACCCAAATCAAAGGATTTGTCTGCAAATATGATGACTTCAGTCTCCACTTTATGGTATGTCTAATTGCTAGAAGAGGTGGAGAAAGAATAGCTCATCTGAAGAACAACTCCTCCCCTGAATGCCCACTACATTTGAGGCTCTGCCTCACTTTGCTTCCTGGCAAGATATACTTCCATCCCTGGTCTCCCTGTCCTTTTCAAGATTTTATTCCAACCTATGTTCTAGCCAGGGATGCAAAGGAGAGAATCTCCCATCTCTGATGCAGGGAACTGTACATAACCTGATTAAGGGGACAGAACCATTCATCACCTGGTGCAGGAGACAGGACTGTCCATCATCTGAAACAGGGACAGAATCACCCTTCACATGAAATGCAACACAATCATCCATCACTAGATGCAGAGGACAGAACCACCTATCAATCACCTGATGCAGGGGGCAGAATCACCAATCATCTGATGCAGGGGGCAGACCCATCTATCACCTGATGCAGGGACAAGGCCATTCAAAACCTGAGGAGAAAGAGAATTACCCTTAAATCTCTGCCTGGATGGGGAAATCCTTAGGATCTGAGGCCACTCCAGGGACCTGTCTTCTCTCTGTGTCTGCTTCTCTCTTTTTATCTGCTCCTCTGCTCTCTGCCAGCTGACCTCCTCACCCTCAGCTCCCACATGTCCAGTTTGAACAGGGTTTTGGATGCCCCATTTGTCACTGAACCTCAATGTGCCCTTCACCTTCACCTCTGCTGTTCATGCCTCCATCTCCAGATTCCTCTTCCCAGCTTACCTCTCTCAGCTCACCTTTTCAGGACAGGCCATAGTAGGTCTTTGGAAGCCTGTAGACTGGCTAGCATGGGTCTTTTGACTGTTGAGTCAGTGGTGGTGGCACTGCAGAAACAGGAGGAACAGGAGGAAACAGGCAGAGCTGCAGGTGGAGCAGGTTCTCTTGGGAGGGCTGTGCCCCTACAAGTGGAGGTCAACCTCTTAGGAGGCCACTGGAGACCGTCCAAGTTCTTAAAGACAACACACTCCATCTCCTCCATGACTGTGTTCCAACTTACTTTCCCAACCTTCCACTAGCCCACAGGAAGCATTTGCTGGCCCTTGCAAACCCCTCAGCTATCTTGCCTCTGTGGGTTTTCTCTCCATGTGTGGGAAATCTGTCACATGTCCCAGCCCTAGCCATCTTTCAAGCCCCTTCCTTTCTGTAAAGCTTTCTCTGATCATGACTTACTGAAAAAAAAAAAAAAAAAAAGAAGGGTATACCTATACATTTTTCTCATTCCTCTGAGGTCTCTTTGCATGTGACACTGCATCTCTTCCCACCAAAAGGTAGACTCTATTCCTCTATGCTTTGAATCTTGGGCTTGACCATGTGGCTTGTTTAGCAAAGGGGACACAGGCAGAAGCTTAAAAGAGTATGCTCAGGGCTTTCTCTCCCTCTTGCTGATAGAAATCTTTCATGAGGGGAATCTAGACTAGACTTCTGGAGAATAAGAGGCCACATAGAGAGAGGTCATGCCTTTCCCAGTCATCCTAAACACGTGGATGAGACCATGCTCAATCACCCAGCCCTACTGAGCCAACCCTGAGCGGAGCTGCCCAGCCCACCGCAGAGCTGTAAGAAGCAGTAAGTATGTGTTGTTTTAAGCCACTAAATCTTGGAGTGGTCTGTTATGTGGCAAAAACAAACTGATGTGCCATCCCTCCCCATTCCCCATGCTGGACTCTCTCTCCCTTCTGGAACCCCATAGTATTTATCAGTATCTTTCATTAAGTGTCTGTCGCCTTCTACATTTTCTCATGATTGTTTATGGAAATACTTAACACGTATGGGAGAGTAAACTACTTGAGGGCTGAGTGCATTCTCAAATTCATTTTTGTATTTCTTCCAAGCTCTAGTCTTGCAGCATCTGATTGACCCCTGACACGAAGCAAGCCCTACAACGTATATGCAGGAATGAGAAGCAATGTGGAACAGTGATTTAGAACACCAGTGTTGGAATTGCTGAGTTAAAACCCCAGTTCTGCTACTTACTAACTGTGTCTTCTTGGGCAAATTATTAAGCCATTTTATTTCGCCACAGTTTTCTCATCTCTAAAAAGGGCATAATACTGCAACCTACATCATGGAATTACTATGAGGATTACTTGAGTTGATGTAAGTTGTTAAATATCAATAAATGAGAGGCAACTAGTGCTGCGTCTGGCCCACCCAGCATGACGAGGCCACACCATGGTCCCCTCGGTTCTCTACAGCCACCAAATGTCATCACGTCTCTCATCTACTGAGTGACAGGATCTACTGGCAACCTACTGATCTGATAATCCAGCATGAAGAGAGATGGCTGGACTCTCCCCAGGCTCTTCTCCCTCTATGGAACAGAGGGGTATTTATTTAAAAGGGAACCTTCAGGAGGTAGGTGGTAAATGCGGGCCTTTCAAGCCGTTAGGACAAGCTGCAGGTGCCTGCTCTATCTTGCATGACTCCAGTGATACTGGGAAGATTATGGTACCTCTCTCCATCTCCATTCCTTCCTCTGTAAAATAGGGTAACTATCTGCTTCACAGGATTGGCATGGGGCATAAATGTGCACGGCTCAATTAAGAACAGCCTTTACTACTCGTTTTCCTTCTCTCTTATCTCAGACACTTGCATTTCCACTGCAATGGTCCTGGCTACGTGGTCTTGCCTGAAGGAGACATTAGTTAATGCTGGATCTCTGCCAAAGGCCCCATTATAAATTCACCTAAATTTAGGACTGTCTGGAAATACCTTCATCTCCTGTGACCTTAGTTTCGACTTCCACCTCCATATATGGTGGCCATTTGCATAGCTGTAAAACAGGGCTGTGGCACATGACCACGTCTCCTCCATCCTGGGCTTGCCACGAGCTGCAGACCTGCACTGAATGTCAACCAGAACATGAAAGAGTGTGGTGCTGGAGCACACGGCTGCAGCAGACTCGATTTAACCTTCTAAACATCTTTCCGAACTCTTCACTGCTACAGCTACCACTGTAGTCCAAGCTCGTATCATGTCTTATCCAAACAACTGCCACTGCCTCCATCTCACCCTAAGACACATTCGGAAAGCAGAGTGTACAACAAGGGCTTCTGTGCTCGTTGCTTACTGAGGAGCAGCCCCAGGAATCAGAAGTGAGGGGCAGGCAGAGTGGAAAAGGAGGGATGGACAATACTGGGTGTGTAAGTGAGGTTACTGGTTGGGCGCCTAGGGCCTACCTGGAACCTTCTGAGCCTTCACCATCCCCTGCACCTTGCTGAGGGTTGCTCCTGGAAGCACGAACTCCCCTGCACTTCCAGACTGTGCCTATGCATGGGCCAACAGAGCTCATGCAATCGGAAGCTCTGGGGAAGAAAGCACTTGGGGTTGGGGCTGTTAGTGTGAGGTGGGGTGAAGCAAACGTGGAAGTTTCCCCCCTGGCTGCAGCTGGACTCAAAGGTGAGACTGAGTGGGCATGGGCCAGGGCACTGCTCACCCCTTGCTTTTCTCTGCCCTGGAGCTACGGTGACTGTTTTTTCAAAATGTAAAATGTATCTGTCCCAGATGCTTTCTCAACGGTCAGGATACAGTCCTAACATGGCCTGGGAGACCCTGACCCAGCTGTTGCCCAGCTCTGCCCGCCACACTTGCCTCTTCTCCCGTCACCACTACCTCCCTCTCTGCAATAGGGCCACGCTGCCTGCTCATCATTTCAACAAAAGTGCCTCTGCACGTGCAACACCCTCTTTCACTAGTAAAGCCCTATTTGTTCTTCACTTTTCAGCTCAGGCATCGCTTCCACAGAGAAGCCTTTCTAACTCCATCTCTAGGATGGGCCAGGATCCCTTGTAAGCCTCTTTGAGAATCTTCCTTTACACACAAGGAACTGGTGTCCGCAGCTCCTCCCCTTACCTGGGGTGAGGTGGGGGGCGGGGAACAGAAGAAGGGAAAACCAGTTCTCACTGCATACCTCCAGGATCTGTGGCCACTTATACTACGTTCTTGTGTTGCCAACTAAAAATATTAGGTGATTAAAAATTAATCAAACTAATAAGACAAGTGCCAAAATTGTTAATGGTTATCTGAGCTTTCTGGTGGCTTTACGCATGAAAGACCCTCCTTCTAGATTCCTGCCTTTTCGCGGTCTCCTCTCTTCTCCTGCGTCCTCTCATTGCACAGCTGGCGTCTCCCTTTCTGTGGGACCTGTGCTGTTCTCTTCCTGAGACTAGCTAGGTCCGGGAGAACATATCTTCCTGGTTCTTTGAGTGCATGTCACCCTTTGTCCAAGCCTTGGGCTCCACCACTCGTTATGGGCTTGCGGGAGAGAGCCTGCAGTACGTAGTGTCAGGAGGAGACACCTTGCAGGAACCTCTCAAGGAAGCAGATGTAGATGTTTCAGCCACCTGGTTTAAGCAGATCACAAAACTTAGGCAATAAATTTGACTTTAAATCTCTGTCAACTACGACCAAAAAAAAAAAAAAAAGACTCGAGGGAAGTTTTCTGATTTGGAGAAATTACATCCAGGAGTGTCTGTTTCGTAGGTTTGGGAGAAGTTGCCAATTTTGAACCTTTCTTTCAAAAGATTCAGCCTGTCCCCGCAATCACTTGGTTTTTTTCTTCCTTACTCATTCCTGGTTTTAAGCTCTTCCCCCTGGGGACACCCCGCTCCTTTTTTTTTTTGCCTTCCTCATTCCCTTCTGCCTTGGCGCACCCCCTCTCTTCCCTCTTCCATTCCCCTCCTCCGTGTTCCTCCTCCTTTTCTTCTCTCCATTCTCTTTCCTCCCCACCTTCCTTAATGCTCTCCTCTCTCTTCATCTTCATCTTCTCACACACCTCTCACAGGGTTCCCATTCCAGGGGCTTCTGGCAACTTTAAAGACTTGAGAGAACTCAGCTGTCACTAAATATTCCTCCCCGCTCCCCCACCAGTCCCTTCCCCCAAAGGCTTCGGAATAGTTCAGGCTCCAGCTGTCTCTCTTTTTGTAAATGAGCCTCTGCCACATTTTCCTTATAAATAAGAGCCATTCAGAGCAGTTTTCTCTTGAGCTGAGTGAGGGCCGCGAAGTGTCCATCCTATCTGCATTTCCCCAGCCCACCGTGCCGTGCTGTCAGACACCTTCCAGCCACTGCACCTGAGGCCCAAAGGCAACCCACGGTTCCTGGCCAGCAAGCCCACGGTGAGTGTGGCACCTCCCACTGCCCTTGCACCCAGCTTCAGCAGCCCTGCCCACCAAGGCTCATGGAGCCTTGGCCAGGGAAATCTGCCTCAGGCTTGGTCAGTGTTTTAGGCAGAGGAGTCACTTCTGAATGCAGTTTAAATGTCTTTGGCAGCAACAGAACACGAAGGTCTTTTAAAGCAAGTCGTCCCCTATCTGTCAGAACAGGGGAACCAGTTAAGATTTTATTACACTTTATCTCCAGAGGTGGGGGTGGCAAGGGAGAGCTCGGGAGTTATTTTCCATGTGTGAGATAGACTAAGTCCTGTGGCTTGCTAAGTTTATGCATCACCAGTTGCCAGAGTTCCTTTTGCTTTTTACCCTGGAGGGGAAAAATAAAACATTAAAACATCCACTTACAGATCAATTGCATCGTCTGCTGCTCAACAACACATGGGCTAGGACAGGAGGCTGCGGGCCAGGCCTCATTATCTGCAAAAACGGGTGCAACCCAGACAGCCTCTCCCTCCAAAGCCCTGACCGAGGGATTGCTGTCCATGCAGCTGGAACAATGAGCACTTGTGGGGGTCCTCCCCCCATCAGTCTAGGGCCAAAGGCTATCAGCTAGGGCCCCGAAAGCAATACGAGGTCTTCTACCAATGTTTTATTTTTCTTGCTTGGCTTTCTTTGAAATTTACATCCCAGAAGAATATCCTGGAACTTTTATAGATGACGGAGTTCCTTGGGAGAGATGGAAAGGGGAGGAAGAGGAAATGGGAAGAGATTGGCGTGGGTGCAAGGAGGAGGAGGTGCAATGATGGTTTAAAGGAGGAATGGAGGATGGAAGTGGGGTGGTGTGCAGAGCTGTGGTGAACTCAGCCTCGGAGCTGGGCTTGGCGGGGTTGGACAGGACCTGGGCTGCAAGCAGGGATCCTGTACATTTGAGGTACAGACTTTCAATCCACAGAGGTGTGTGTGTATTGCCCCACTTGATCCCAGCTTGCTTTCCTTCATTCCTTTGTTCATTCATCTGAAAGTCCTCATGAGCACTTGTTTTGTGACTGTTACTGGGGACATAGCAGTGTACAAGACAGGCACGCTTCTTCTCCTCTTGGAGCTTTCGACTTGGCATCAGCCCATTTGCCTCTGTGAGGAAAGGCAGTCGAAGCACCCATGAGTCGTTCGACTCTCAGAATCCAGCTTTGCCCGTGGTCTGACCAAGGCTGAGCCCCAGAGCTGCCACGTGGAGAGGCTGCTTGTCCACAGGCACAACTCCTGCAGGGCACATCGGAAAGCGAGGAGGCGTGCTGCTGGAGAAGGCCTAGCAGCAGTAACCGCCACCCTGCCAAAACCTGCCCTAACATGGAGAAGACCCAGGCAGCCAATGGCCTCCTGAATTGGGTTGTTTGACAAAGCAATGAATGTAGCCTGGAGAGAAGTGGGCTGGGACTGCAGGGCATGCTTTAGCTATCTTCAAAGATCTGAGGAGGCCATAGAGGGGGCACGGTGGAGGTATGTGTAGTGGCTCCAGAGGACACAGTTTGCAATGCTTGCTGGAAGTTAAAGAAAAAGGAATTTGGGCTTAATGTAAGAAAACATTATATAAAACATAGTAATGAGCTCCCTGTTTTTGGAGGCAGACAGGCAGTGTCTGCACCAACCTGCTAGTGATGGCACAGAAGAGGTGGCTGCACTGCATGAAGCTGGGCCTGCACGGTATCCCGTGCTCCTTCCAATTTTAATACCGTATGATTCTGTAAAACACCAAGAAACTTTATTTTTAAAGCCACAAACCACTTATTTTTAATTTGGGTGTTCCTTTCCCATATTATTATTATTATTTGTGGAGTGGGAAAAAAAATGTTTCCAAGGCCTTTCCCTTCTTTGCTGCCTCTGAAAAGCCAGACCTGGGCACGTTTTCATATGAGTATTTTACCCTAGAAACTCCGGGCAAACAGGGCCCAGTGCCTTATGCACTGGGAAACTGCACAGCTCGGAGATCCGGAGAAGTGCGTAGTGTTATCTCCAGTTTACTGTTCATTCTTAGAAGGTGCTCTGATGATGATTTAACTGTTTTCCTGTCTTGGTTTGAAGAGGCAGGAATTAAATGCCAGTGAGTATGTGTAACAAGAACTGTATAACCCTGCCCTTTGGGAAGGGTGTGTGGATCAAAGGTGAAGCTGAAATTACTCAGATCATGTAGACCTGCACTTTGAGGTTCTCTGGAGCAAGGCTTGTGATGCCTGGGACAGCAGTACTGGCAACAGCAGGCCTGGTGCCCTGAAGCCCCTGCTTCCTGCCTGTTTCTCTGGAAGTCAGCTGAGCTTCGTGGCCACTCTAGAGCACAGCCTTGGAGCCCCTCTCCGCACACATGCGTGTGCTGCCTGTCTCGGGTTAGCCATGGCCCATGAAGCTATCTCTGACTCCTGGGCAGCCAGAGGTGGGGTGGGGTGGCAGGGTGGGAAACCTCCCAGGCACCAACAGTGACCTTGGTGAGGCGCTGGGGGTGAGTCAGATCCTCCTCACAGACTACACACGGCTGCCACCTCCTGGAACTTGCCATAACCCAGGCAAGTCAGATCCTGGGCCTTCACTTGTGATGTCAGGGATGGGGGCATTGCAAAGGAGGGAGGCAGGGACAGCAGCTGGATGTTACCTGCTCTCTACTCAGGAAACCCGAGGCTGGAGATGGCTGCAGCTCTAGGCGCCCTGGGGGCTTCTGCCAGTCCCGCCTGGCTTCTCTCTTGGAATAGAGTGGAATCCTCGCAGGTTTATAAAACCAAGCCTGATTTCAGGAAAGGGGGTGTCCTTTGGGGCACCTTTGATTTATCCTGCCCTCCTCATCCACATCACGCCCCACATTGGTGAAACCATGGCATGTTTTCCAAGAAGTCCTTTCTCTCTCTCTCTGAGCTGAGGTGCCGTTACAAGCTGTTCAGAGGCCCCCATGCCCTAGTACCTCTGACACAGGCAGTTGCTGTGGCAAAGGAGAGGCACCAAACAAAGACACTGGCCCTCTCTAAAGACTTGGTGACTCTAGAGCCAGAAGTCAACAGTGGGATGGACAGATCATCTCCAACTCCTGTCTTCAAAATGCACCTGTGTTTTAATGGCTACCCAGGGAAGGAGATCCAGTCACTGGTTAACATTCTGCGATGGTGTCTGATAGCCCTCATGAGCTCCAGAATGTTCCTAGCCCTCTTAGACTTTCTTTTTGTATCTTCATCACTCCGACATTGGTGCTCTTTCAGGCCCTGTTTGCTGCAACCCTGACTGGAGCCTTCACATTTAAGTTCCTAATGAAATCTTCTCTTTGACTTTTGCTCATTTATAAAACTTTGTGCCAGTCCTTGGGGTCCAGAGAAATCAGTTTCTAGACCAAATGCCAAGTGCCGTCTCCCAGATCTGCAGGTGAGGGTAGTCACTAAAATGCCAAGTGACCTTTTTGCAATCAGACAGCTGAGGGTGACCTTGCTGGCTGGGCTAGGCCAAATGGGCTCTGGCAGTTCACTGTGTCTCATTTCTCTGCTATTTGACCTGGTTCACATTTGGCTGGGGGGACTGAGCCCAGGCAGTGGGCCCAACTCAGCGGTGTCCTCTGGCGTCTGCACAAGATCTTTATCACGAAGCTAGGCAAGGGCTGTACAATCCTTTCTGTTACTTCAGGGTAATGGTCAAGGTAGGAAGGAGCTCTGGCTGACCTGCCTGGAAGAACAGGTTGAGGTTTATAAGGTTGATTTCAGTAGTTTTGGGGTTTAATGGAGAGGGGCTGGCTGATGATGGCCTGGCCATAGCACTGAAGTCCAAAGACCTAAGGTATACAGAGGTCAAAGCTTCAGGATGGGCAGGAAATTTGTGCAGGCCAGCCTGGAGAGCCTTCTTAAGTCTTGAGGATGGTACATTCCCCAAGGGCTGTGACCACTTCGTAAATGTATTTTCACTCCCTTAGAAAACTCAGCACAGTACTGTCACATAGTATACAGACGATGGTCAAGAGCACTGAGTTCCAAGCCCTGCTCTAGGATTCAGCCTTGTGACTTGGGTGAGTTAATTAAATTATCTTCTCTGTGCCTCAGTGGGCTCATCTGTTAAATGGAGATAATAATAGTACTTGCTTTGCATGACTGTTACAGGGATTAAATGAGAGGATAAGCAATGACAGCAGTGTCTGGCACATTTGCTGATAGTATAGGCACACAACAGGTATTGATTGAGTGAATGGCTAAAATTCAGATGGAATTATATTGCAGGAGGACTAAATTCCTAGTTTGAGGCTGTTTATCTCCAGTGCTTAATTTCTGGTATTTGTCACCTATTTTATATGCTAGAGAGTTTCATAATTATTTAAATCATGTCACCAAGACAGCCTGGAAGAAACTAGTACATATATTGAAACCCCTTCCACCTCAAGGCTGTAAGCTGGGGCCAGGCGTGCACTGCCGCCATGTTCTCCACACATGTTTAAGTTCACGGGCTGAAATGTGCAATTCTTTGCTGTTGATGGAGCTACAGCTGCCTGGACGGGGCTCGGTTATGCTGTTCAGCCCCGTGCTGCAGCTGGCTCCTCTCATGACCAGAGGCCAACATACATCCCATGGTTTGTTAGGGTCAGGGCAGCCACCTGGGACCACAGACCAGAATGCTGCTCACTTATCTCCTTGGGGATTTGTATTTAGCCCTTGACCTTGCTGGCCCTCTGCTCTGGCCACCTGAGAAAGCTGGCACAAGACAACAGGAAATTGGAAGCTATGTCACAGGTCAGGTGTCCAGGGAAAGGCCTGAAGGTGACCACCCTGGGTGTCACGTGGAGGGAAGGGAGGACACCCTGGCAGGAAAGCCTGGACTCAGCTTGGGCTGTAGCCAACCCCTCTCTCTTCAAAGCACCCACCAAAAAAGCTATAACAGAGCAGAATGGCTGGGCCTCTCTCAGCCCTTCCGTTCCCGCACTGAGCTCACTTGTGCACCGGCCTCATGACTCCCCTGCCAAGTCCCTTGGCTTCCCTCCGCAGTCTGTGGAATCTGAGCAGGATGATCCCTGGCCCAGCTGTTAGGAATCATTTTAAGGATGAAAACAATTAAGCTGGGCAAGAAGCCCACCACTGAATCCTGCCGCCTTTTTTGCACCCTTGCCCATTGTTCTCCTTTACCCCTTTCTGGGTCACCTTTTCTATCTATCCACGAACCTGCTGAGAACATTCACTGACAGTGTGCTGGCTTTGGAGGCACCCGCCCAACCCTGTGGCTTTGGAGATCCTGGGGTGTGGGAGGAAGGGGTAACCGGATTCTGGAAGCATCTCCCCCAACAGGACGCTGGGCCAGATTCAGCCAAAGTGCTGGCCATCTGTGTAACGTTGCTAAGCAGTGTCCTTCCTGGACTTGTCCTCCCTGCCCTCTGGGCATCAGAACTCTTGGTGCTGATGTAACAGATGTGGACACTGAGGCATGTCTAAGGAAGGCTGTAAGCCGTTTATCCATCCACCCTAGGCAGCCCTTCAGGCTCTACAGGCCAGAGAGCTCACTGCTGCATCTAAAGAAGTTCCTCAGATATTTTGAATGCTCCTTGCAAGGGCAGGACTAGCTGAAGGAAGTGCTAGACAGGGCCCTGGGGCTCTGGACTCCAGCCTGCGAGCCAGGCAAGGGGATGACAGCAACATCTTTGGTCTCTGGTGCTCCACATGGCTCCTGAACTCCTCTGGACGGTGTCTGTCTCCCCTGCCCCCCAGGCCACTGTTCTTCCCGCTGCTGTGTCCTGGTATCTAGGACCATGCCTGGCACACAGTAGTCTCTCAGCAAATTTGTCTCACTAAGGCTGACAATGCCCACTTTCTGCAGCAGGGCCAGCATCCTTTCTTCACGTTAAGGCGTTGCTATTCCTTCTTCACCTGGGTTATTTGCCTTAAGTATCAAAGTCCTAAGCTAAAGGAACAAAACGCTAAGGTGGCTGATTTCAGGCATCGACAAGGGAGAAGAAGGCCTGTCTTGGGGTGGAGGTGGCAATGGGAGCTTCGGGAAGACAGAGAATGCTTGTGAGGCTCAGCTCCCCAAGTATCCCTAGAACTTCTTCATTACCTCTGTGGCTCCAGGAAAGGGACCCAGACACTGGCCCATGCCCAGTGTGAAAGCTGGCAGCAGGCGTGCAGGGGGAGCTGGGAAAAGCAGCTCGAAGTGCATGTCTCAGTGCATTTCTCAGCGTATCACCTTACTCTGATCACCCTGTTGGTGAGGGCGGCTGTCCCGCCCACCTTCACAGCTGCCGGGGTGTGGCTGGGGAGGGGAGCCTGGGCTGTGAGAACAGATGATTTCAATTTAAGCAGCATTTGGGGAGAGTCCTGTTCCACTTGCTCATTTTTCTTAGCACTCCCCCCACCCCTGCTCCGAAACTTGATTCAATCAGTGGTGGATGGGAAAGGCCTGTTTCCATGACAACCCCACTGTGAGAGAGAAAAATCAGCCACAGAGCAGGCTAGAATTTTATCTGGAAGAGGGCACTTGGGTGGGTTTAGAAATGGAGGCCCAGCACACAGTGCGATGGGCTCGCATCCCATGGTGGGACATCAGACCCTGGAGAAGGCATGGAACACGGGGTGCCATCAAGGATGTTTATGCTCAGAGAGACACACCTGCTCATTGCCTGGTTTCCATTAAACCTGCCTGATCTCTCTGGGCTCCAGGCCTACTGCTTGGGTTTATTTTCATGGCTGATGTAACCCAACCAGACTGATGAGTCTGGATCTTTCTCTTTTTTGTACAGTGCTTCCTGTTTAGTTGAGCATGTTCAATATTTCTGTGCACATTCATTTCCCATCTGATGTTTCCAAAGAGGACTGTGGTCTCGATTTCATCTTCCAAGGTGAATGCTCTGGAGCCCAAGGACCCAGATGTGTTGATAGAAAGCATGGTGTGGACGTTGTTCACAAAGGTTCAATCCAAAGGGAGGGGATCTTTGGGAAAGATTAAGGGTTTCAGTTCAACCTCTACACCCTTTTAGAGTTGTGGAAGTTGAGTTTCTAAGGAGAAATTATTGGCTGGACTTGGCGTCCCAGCCTATGTCCAGAATGAGATGTTCAGGAAAGGTGTTTCTAGGAGGCACGTTGCTCTGAAAATGTCCCAGTCTGGGCTTGAGGACTCAGGATACATCGACCCCTATCATTCTCTGAGGTTCTCAGTCTGCTGGTTTCCTGGGAGATCTATATGCAGCCCAGCTCTGGGCCTGGCAGAACTCATGGCCCTAGGTTTGGAAAAATCCCCAAATGTAATCTCCTCCAAGGGTTTTGCCCTTCATTCTGAACTCCATGGGGCCTTTTAAAGTAGATTGAATCCATATGTTTCTGATTCATTTACACTTAACTCATCAGAATGTTCCCTTTTTTTAAATGCGTGATTTGTTGTCTTAAGATGCCTTTGCAGTCTTGTTTATAAGCGCTTCTTTCCCCTTTAGAAACAAGATACTATGTATTGTCAAGGCATGTGTTGGGGTGGCTGTGGTAGAGACCTTCTAGTTTCAGGTCTGAGTCTCGTTTTGGTTCCTAAGAGGAAATGCACTATTTTTGCAGAGCTGCTTGGTTTGAGTGTTAAAAGATTTCATTTATGCTCTGAGCATGGGTTTGACAGCAAATATTTTTACTCCTTCTCTTAGGGTGGAAACTCAGTGAATGCTGCTTCCGAATAGCAAAGTAACCTTGGGAAAATTACTTAATCCTTTTGGTCCTCCAGTCTTTCCTCTGTAAACTGGGGATGAAAATACCCCCTACGTCACAGGGCTGTCATGGCAATAATGTATTTCAAGATGTTATAAAAACATGAGTCATAGAATTAGCTGGGGTTCCTCTAAACAAGCCCATGCATTGCTCTAGCCTTTCCTTCATATGTCATCCCTTGGGTCCACTTTACTCCAATTAATACATCAAGACTCAGCCCAAACATCACATAGTCTAAGACCTTCCTTGTATATCAGCCTTGACCCCCCAAGAACAGTCCATCAGTCTCTCCCCTGTGTTCGTGCAACACCTTACCCACGTCTCTATCCTCCGAGTCATCACTTGTTAGCAATTTGCTTATATAGCCCTATTTTCCCTTTATAAAACTGAGATCTCCTTGAGGGCAGGAAAATTATACTCATCTTGGTATTTCCAAAGACATGGACAGAATCTGGCTCATGGAGGGGCTCAATAATAGTTGAAAATAAGAAAAAGAAGACAGCAAAGGGAATACAATGCTGTAAATTCTTTTGGGAATTCAGGATGAATCCAGTTAACTCCACCTGGCTTTGTAAGAAGTGAGGCTAAGGAGAAAGTCATGAGTAAGATTTCTCCTTTTTTCTGTAAGAACTGTTAATGCCAATTAGAGGGCAGCTTCCAAAAACCACCAGCAGCAACAGCACACTTCTTCAGTAACTGTATCAGCTCCTTTAGTCACGCCCAAGTTTTTGAGACGAAACTAGAGATACCCAACCCATAGGGTCATATGTAATAATAAATATCAAAGTCCTACAGTAGAATTCCAAGCTATTGCTGAGGCAGGAGAATGGCGTGAACCCGGGAGGCGGAGCTTGCAGTGAGCCGAGATTGCGCCACTGCACTCCAGCCTGGGCGACAGAGCGAGACTCCGTCTCAAAAAAAAAAAAAAAAAAAAAAAAAAGAATTCCAAGCTATTTCCTTCTTTAAGGTATATCATGTGTAATGGGAAAGAGGAAAGTCTTTTCCCATTTTACGAAGGATTTTATTGTCAACACTGGTCCTCTCCTCTCTCTCAATCCATAACCTATGAGCATAGCTTTTCCCATTTTACGAAGGATTTTATTGTCAACACTGGTCCTCTCCTCTCTCTCAATCCATAACCTATGAGCATAGCCTTGGAGAAATAAAAAATAGGTCCATATAAATTCAACATTCAGAGTCATTGAATGTTAGATATGTAAAAAGCAAAGTGTGACTGCTAGTTACTGTAGGTCTTGGGGCAACAAAGAAGCATTGAAAAGATCCCTGCCTTTGAGTATTGGTTGTAGATAAAGATGCACAGCTAACTGCATGGCAGAGAAGATTTTGATAATTGCTAAAACAAAGGAACAAAGCATGGGTACAGAGGAGGGAAAAGTACCTATGACCAGTTTAATCTGGGAAGGCTTCATGGGGGAAAGGTGGTAACATTTGACCTGAACTTTGAAATACAGCTAGAACTTGACAGATGGTAATAGAGAGAGCTTCCAGACAAAGAGAATAACCACCTGAACATAGTTCATAAGGTGGACACGTGCAGAGCGTATTTTATGAACATCAAACAGACCAGGCTGGAGTGTATAGTTACTGGAAGGAACAGTGAGAAATTAGGCCAGACAGATAGGCTTGAGCTTGAAGTTAAGGACTTAAGACTTTATATCACTATTTTTTATTATGGAATGATTTTATCAGAACTATGGTATAGAAAGATCATCCAGGCCACAGTGTAATAATAATAGTCATCCTTTACTGAATACCTGCTATATTCAAGCAACCATTCTAACTGATTTATATGAATTAATTCATTTCATTGTCATTTCAATCTATGAGGTAGATTATATCCCATTTTACAGATGAGTAAAATGAGGCACAGATAGGCTGGGTGATCTTCCCAAGTCCAAACTACCAGAAATCAATAGAACCAGAATTCAGATCTTGATTTTTGGCCCCAGACCCCATGCCCTTAACACTTAACACTCTCGTAGCAAAGAAGCAGAAAGCAGGCAATTAGAAGCTATTTCAGTATCTAGTAACAAGTTCTGAGGGCTGAATGGAAACAGTGGTTTAGAAATAGAAAGAAAACAGGTATGAATGATACAGTAGAGGCACTGCCCCCAATTTGCTGTGGAGTGGAGGATGGTGAAGGAGAGCAGAGTCAGAGAAGACTTTGTGGCTTGGGATTTGAACCACAAAAGGCAAAGTAAATTTCAACGGGAAGGTGAAGAGTTCAGTTTTGAACATGTGGAACATAATACACATGTGAAACTATCTTGCAAACCATTGGAAGTGTGGGCTGGAGAAAGTTTGCAGCTACAGATGTTGAAACATTGTGGGAATCATTGAAGCCAGAGTAGGTCAGGCCATCAGGAGAAGCACAATCTCTTTGATGCCTTGTAACATAAACTCATCATTTTTCTTTTTCTGGTTACTTAAGGTATAAAATTCAGTTGTTGATTTGAGATCTTTCTTTTTTTAAATGTAAATACTTATGGCTACAAATTTTTCTCTTTGCATTGCTTTCACGGCATCCTATAAGTTTTGGTATGTTGTATTTTCATTTTCATTTATCTCAAGGTATTTTCTAATTTCCCTTGTGATTTTGTCTTTAACACATAGGTTGTTTAAGAGTGTGTATTTAATTTCTACATATTTGTAACTTCCCAGTTTTCCTTCTACTGTTGATTTCTAGTTTTATCTTATTGCGGTTAAAAAAGATATGTTGTGTGACTTCAATAATTTTAAATCTGTTATGACTTGTTTAAATCTGTTATGACCTGAAGAATGTTCCAGGTAACACTTGAAAAAATATGTACCCTGCTTGTGTTGAGTGAAGCATCCTGTATATGTATGTTAGGTATAATTGGTTTGTAGTTGTTCAAGTTCTCTGTTTCCTTATTGATCTTCTGTCTGGTTGTCTTACCCACTTTTGAAAGTAGGGTATTGAAACCTTCTACTATTATTGTAGGCATGTGTACTTCTCCCTTTGAGTCTGTCAATGTTTGCTTCATATATTTTGGAGCTCTGATATCTGGTGCATACATGTTTATATTTGCTATATCTTCTTGGTAAATTAACTCTTTAATCAATATATAATAACCTTCTTTGTCTCTTGTAAAGTTTTTAATAGTATGTTGTCTGGTATTAGTATAGCCATTCTTAACTGTTTTTTGCTGATATTTGCATAGATATTTTTTACTATCCATTTTCTTTCAACCTATGTGTGTCTTTAGATCTAAAGTGAGTGTCTTATAGGCAGCATATAATTGGATTATGCTTTTTAAAAAATACAATCTGGCAACCTGTGCCTTTTGTTTGGGAAGTTTAAGCCATTTACATTGAAAGTAATTAGTAATAGGGAAGAACTTTCTTATGCCATTTTGTTATTTTTCTGTAAGTCTTATAGCTTTTTTGTTGCTTATTTCCTGCATTCATTCTTTGGGTTTTGTTGATTTTCTTGTAGTGACAAGTTTTGATTTCTTTCTATTTTCCTTTTGTGTATATTCTACACATATTTTCTTTGGGGTTACATGGGGATTACATATAGTATCCTAAAATTATAACATTCTATTTTGAATTGATACCAAATTTACTTCAATTGCATATAAAAACTATACTTCTTTGAAACTACTCCCAATACTTTATGTTATTGAGGTCACAAATTATATATATAGTGTACACATTAACATAGATTTATAGTTATTTGTATGTACTTGTTTTTTAAATACCACAGAAAATAAAAAGTGGGGTTATAAACCAGAATTACAATGCCAGACTTTACATTTGTTCATATCTTTACTTTTACCAGAGATCTTCATATCTTCTTTGAGTTACTTTATAGCGTCCTTTCTTTTCAACCTGAAGGACTCACGTTAGCATTTCTTGTAGGGCAGAACTAGAAGTAATGCATTTTCTCAGTTTTTGTTTTGTCTTTATTTCTCCCTCATTTTTGAAGGACAGTTTTGCTAGATACAGTTGTGTGTGTGTGTGTGTGTGTGTGTGTGTGTGTGTTTTATTTTGGGACTTTAAATATTGTACAACTGCCTTCTGGTCTCTAAGGCTTCTGATGAGAAACTAATCTTACTGAGGATCTACCATATACGATAGATAACTTTTCTCTTGCTCTTTCAAGATTTTCTTTGTTTTAGCCTTTCAGCAGTTTGTCTTCAATGTGTCTCAGCATGGGTCTTTTTGGTTTTATCCTACTTGAAATTCATTGAGATTCTTGAATTTGTAGATTCATGTCTTTCCTCAAATTTGGGAAGTTTTCAGCCATTATTTCTTCATGTAAGCTCTCTTACCCTTTCTCTCTTCTCTTTCTGGGACTTCCACAGTCATATATTGATCCTTTTGATAATATCTCTAAATCCCTTATCCCTTAGGCTCTGTTCACTTTTCTTTATTCTTTTTTCTTTCTGCTCCTCAGACTTGATAATTTCAAATGTCCTATCTTCAAGTTTATTGATACTTTCTTCTACCTGTTCAAGTCTGCTATTGAAACCTTCTAATTTATTTTTCATTTCGGTCTTTGTATTTTTCAGCTCCATCATTTCTGTTTGGCGATTTTATAATTTCTATCTTTTTGTTGATACATTTATTTTGTTCATATATTGTTTTCCTGATTTTCTTTCATTCTTTTTTTCTTTTTCTTTTTTTTTTTTTTTTTGAGACAGGGTCTTATTCTGTTGCTCATGCTGGAATGCAGTGGCAGGATCATGGCTCACTGAAACCTTGATTTTTCTAGGCTCAAGCAATCCTCCCACTTCAGCCTCCTGAGTAGCTGGGACTACAGGCACATGCCACCATGCAGAGCTATTTTTTTTTTTTTAAACAGAGACAGGGGTCTTGCCATATTGCCCAGGCTGAGCTCAAGCGATCCTCCTTACTATACAGCCTCCCAAAGTGCTGGGATTACAGGCATAAGCCACTGTGCCCAGCCTCCCTTCATTCTTTATCTATGTTTTTCTTTAGCTCTTTGAGCATATTTAAGAGAATTGTTTTAAATTCTTTGTCTTATATCTCATCCTTGTGTTTCTTCAGGGATAGTTTCTGTCTTTTTATTTCTTTGACTGGGCTATGTTTTCCGATTTTTTTGTGTACCTTGTGATGTTTTGTTGAAAATTGAGCATTTGAAAAACAAACAAAAAAAACCCAAAAAAACAAAAAAACCCGTAAACTTCTCCCAGTCTTCGCAGGCTGGCTTTGTGTCAGAGCCATCCTCATCTAATTAGCCAGGCTTGTGTTCTGAGCCTTTGGATCTGAGGAGAAAGATTAAGGTCTTCTCAGGTCTTTTCTGAGCGTTCATCTTGCCCAGATGTGCATGGCATTTCTATCACCCCATATACACAGCTGTTTATACATGTCTTAATTCCCCAGTCTTACCTCAGTTTCTCCTCAGGGACTTAAATTGTCTACTCTACATTTCCATCTGTCAGCCCAGGTATCTACAAGTCTTAGTCTCTCTGCAGCTTTCCCAAGCAATGCCTGCTACTTCTCACTGCCTCAGCTCTGAGTTAGGTGCAAGAGACCAATCTTCAGGAAGCCCTCAGATAAGTTAGGACATTGTGAATACTCACTCCCTCCAATTCAAGTGATGGGATTGAGAACTGCCATCTCCTTCAGACCAAGATGGTGGCATGTCAGAGGAAGGAGGGAAAGGGTGAGTAAAAATACCCCAAAATTTTCTACCATTTTAAACTTGACTTATTTTTGATTGGGCATTTTCTTGACTGCTGTAGACCTTTGACTGTTTTTCATAGCTCATATAAGAATACTTTATCCTGTTTTTGTTTTTTTTTGTTTGTTTGGTTGTTTTTTTGTTGTTGTTATGTCTCTGTGAGGGAACAAGGCTTGGTACTCCCCAGTGTGCCATTTTGCTGATGTCACTCTCCATTATCATTTTTGTGACTCCTTCTGGCTGCTGGATACCCTTGACAGACCAAAATGAAGGCAGACAAGAGAGTCAAAAACTATGTCTCTTTTCATGTGCCATAACAGATGAATTTTTCCCATGAACAATATCTATGCTACTCAGGAATGACAAGCTATAAAGAATGAGCGTATATAAACAGAGGCCTTGGAAAGCCCCAACTCTTTAAATCTTAACCGCTATTCCAAAACATCAAACAACCCTATCCTTGTATAACCCTAATGTGAACTTTGATTTTGCCATGGTTGAGGTGATTTTGCCATGGTTGGTCCCAAAGCATATCTTGTTCTGGATAGGCAGCTGTGAAAATACTAACTTTCTTAGCTTGGGTTCCCCCGAAAGCAAAGTCATTTATCTGGGAGGTGATTCCAAGTTGCAGAAAAGAGGGATGAAAGAGAATGAGAAACAGAAGAAGAGGCCAATGTAAGAATGTTGCACTGATGCTGCTGCCATGCACATTGAGAGCTAAATTTTGCTGATATTCCTGAGAAATATACAGAATCATCAACCCCCAGGAATTGCCCACAGAACAGATGGGAAGCCAGAGTATTTATTAACTGTCAAGGGTTTCCCTTGGGGAAATTAACTCCTTCTCTGATTTTCCTCTGAGCTGCATATGTACCTGGGCCTGTCTCTGAGGTATTACGCTGCAGGTGGGGCAGTAGTGGAGTCTGCCACTGGTCAAGGGTGTGTGGGAGCTGGCTAAAGTGGTACTCCGTGGCAACTGGGGATGCTGATGTGTGTTGGGAAGAGTCAAGATGTCCATAGAATGGCAGTCAGGTGACAGCCTCATAAGCATAGATGAGGTGCTCTACCAAACAGAACTCAACAGTGTAAATGTAGAATCTCATCTTTTCTTTTTCTCCTATGTCCCTTCTCTACTTTTTCCTCATCAAATTTCATCTATTTATAAAGAATATTCATGCCATAATAATATGGAACTGAATTCCATGCTTTTCCAAGCCACTGCAGTTACACAAGTTGGCCCCCTACCACGTTGTTTTCTTAGCTTCTCAGTGGCTGTTAACCAGAGATACATATTTCAATCCCAGAGAGCAGTCCTTAGCATATTCTTGGGCTTTTCAGGGTAACTTTCTATATGTTGAGGAAGCAAGAACTCAGGGTTTTCCAAAAAGCTGTGGGTCCTAGTGGTTAATCTGTACTGGTTTGCATTAGTTTACGTGTGGGAAATGCAACACAAAGGAAGTGCCCAGCAACCCTGCACATAACGTGCAACCATTCATTCCGACTCTTTTCCCTGAGGATTTCTTTTGGCTGAACAGCAAGCTCTCTAGGCCCTGGAACCAGAGAACATCTCTAACATAACATAAACGCTGGGCAGCTGCTGGGAGCTGGAGAGGGCTCAGTCTGAACAGCTGTGTGAGGTTTGACCTTGGGGAAAACAACACCAAATCCCACCACCATAGGCTGGTTTCCATTTGGACTTAGTGCAAATGAGGCATAATAACAATTAAACAGATATACTTGGAAGGGAAGGAAATTAAAAAGGCATTTTATGTGGGGTAAGAAGAGTGGGTAAAGAGAAGAAATTTCATGGATGATAGCTGAGAGAAGCTTTTCTGGAACTGATAGAGGTAAAAACTATTATGGGTTGTTAGCTTTATGAGAGTAGGAACTTTCACTTTTCCTTTATGTGATTCTGTACTGTTTAAGTACATTTGTTTATTACAAACATGCCCGATTTTCTAACCCATCCCCCTAGAACACAGAGAGACCCTGCAATTGTAGAAGTGTAGACATGTGAAAGGAGAGGGGTTGAGGGGTGAAGCTGTGTTTTAAGACAGCCACAGACACTGATTAGACAGCTTGGGGTGCTTCTTTGAGTTGGATACTCAGTGGTAAACATCTTGGCTAAAAGATGTCCTGGGAAAGATTACATGAGGACTTGGGGCTTTAAATCTTGGGAGAAGACTTTTGTAAGATCACTTGAAATTCCCTAGGAATTGCTTACAGCACTATCATAAAAGGAACAAAAAAATCCATGTGAAAATATTAATCATAGGAGGCTGGAAAGGCAAAGACATTTGTGGCTGTGGACAATTTCAAATAAATTTTGTTGCCTTCCTTAAGCAATGCCAGCTGTGGGCCTGCTTTCTCAAACCAAGATGAACTGTAAGAGAAGAAAGGGGAGGAAAAGTCCCTCCCCCATACAGAGTTCAAGTGTGTCTGAATTAAGGCAGCTAAATTCTATTATTTTCATGTTCCTCAAATCACTATTGCAGGGTGGGGCTCATAAAGGCATAATAAATGTTTGTTCAACTAAATATTTCAATGACCCAAAGTCTATGTGGATTAAGAAAATTAAAATTATGTTCAATTTTCCTATTGAATTTGAATCCTGAGACTTTACTAAGCTTTCTCATTGTGTTTTTAAATGGTTTCTTAAACAAGTTTACCCAAAGGCTTGGGTCATTCAATGAATGTGTTTGCTTTATGGCATAGCTTAGCATGAGCTTTGCTGTCAGATGTGAGTTCTGGCTCCACCATTTACTAGTTATCTGACTGGGAAAATGGTTTAGCCTATTTAAAAGCTAAGTTTCTTCAGTTATAGAGTGGGTTTAATAACTGTACCTAATCTATGGAAGTTTGGTGATTAAGTGAGATAATCCTTATAGAATACCTACCTCAGTATTTTTCACAGAGAAAGCAATGAATGTTAATTGTAGTTGGTCATCA
Source organism: Hylobates moloch (assembly GCF_009828535.3). Classification (NCBI taxonomy): domain Eukaryota; kingdom Metazoa; phylum Chordata; class Mammalia; order Primates; family Hylobatidae; genus Hylobates; species Hylobates moloch. The sequence goes on from NW_026652286.1 coordinate 103,562,321, forward strand.
ATATCCTCCTCCTCTTCTCCTTCATTATCTAGAAGAGGGGTGGGTAAACTAGGGCCCACTGCTAGTTTTTGTAAATAAGTTTTATTGGAACACAGCCATGTCCATTTGCTTATGTATTTTCTATAGTGGCTTTCATTCTACAGGGCAGAGTTGAATAGTTGTGATAGAGACCATATGACCCGCAAAGCCTAAAATATTTACTATCCGGCCCTTTACAGAAAAAGTCTGCTGATCCTTATTCTAGAAGGAAGAAAATCTAGGGATGTGTTTGTACTTTTCCCGAGCTTAAATTACCAGGAACTCATAGCTTTGATTTGAAGAAACTAGATGAAGAGTTTGAATAAACCCTTAAAGCATGGAACATTATGTTTTCTTCATAGATTTAAAAAATATGCCTAGAGGCAGAGATGATCACATGCTAAGAAATACACGAGGAATCTTTAAACCTAAACATTTTACCTGAAGAGAAAGAACAGTTAGAATCTTTTGGCTTAACAGAAAAGCCACAGAAGCAAGCAGAGAAATCCTAATGAGTTAGAGGACAATCCTTTCCAAGGATTTTGAGTGTGTCTTAAGTTATTTTATTGAAATAAAAATTCCTTTTTCTGAGTTCAGAGGCATAATCTGGAGAAGGTCAGAGAGCACTTATAGCCAGGAAGTGTTTGCACATAATAACAGATATGCTATTTGTTCCCAGGAATTTTTTTTCTTTAAACCTCAGAGTTAACATAGTCAAATACAGAGCAAGTGGAATTCCTGCTCTGTAATTCTAAAATTGTCTTTTTAGACTCATAGAAGAGAAAACAATCTGAAAAAAACCACTTGGAAGAAAGAGTGACTACAGTTGATGACAACAGATTGAAAAGAGAATTAAAAAGGGTCAAAAAACCCACAATGCTTTCAAGATTAGATAAAAACTGCTCTGGGCAGATGAGCTAGAGAGGGTAAGAAAGAGACAGGACCTGCCTAAAGAGAAGGGTTGGTATGGCTCAACATGAGGCCAGGCGAACCATAAGGACAGGGTTAGTGATAGCATTAGAAGTTGGCTGGCCTCGGGCCACAAGCACCACCCTTCACTGGGGCTTTGTGAGCCACACGAGAGTTGAGTGAGGGTACCACCACCCTTTCCTGAACACATGACATGTGTCTCTTGGCCTAAGGGGCTATTTTAGATGATCTTGTCTAGAAGGAATGATGGACGGCCCTTTGTGCCCTTAAACTTTGCTCATCTCTTTTCAAACTACCGCATATAATTCTCACGTTAAGGGCTAAGGGTGTGTGTGCATAAACAGAGAGTGGGACCTGGGCTACTGCAGGGTTGAAGTAAGGTAGAACTAACAGTTCCCAGTGTCTGTCCTGAGGCTGGAAGACAGTGCAGGGTTGACGTTAGCTGTAGATCTCCCCCAAACCAAGACTGTGGTGGGATCCACCCTGTGGAACATAGTAATGGTTAAGAGGTTGTTAGGAAATTGATATGCAGAAGTTCCCAAGCATTTCTCATTTGTCTCTTAGCTTGTCCTAAGGTGTGTAACAGTGATCATGTAAAGCACTGGAAATACTGCTTGCAGGGCAAGTGCTCAATGCGTGATTGCTAGTTGGTTTTTTTTTTTTTTTTTTTTTTTTTTTTTTTTCAGGGAAACAGAACAAATATGTTAGATATAGATATATACAAGAGGGGATTTACCATGGGAATTGGCTCACACAGTTCTGAAGGCTGAGGAGTCCCATGATAGGCTTGTCTGTAGATTGGAGAACCAGAGAAGCTGGTGGTATGATTCAATCTGAGTTCAAAGGTCAGAGAACCCTGGTGGGGGATGAAAAGAGGAGGTGCTGATATAATTCCTGGAGTTCAAAGGCTCAAGAACTTGGAGTCTGATATTCAAGGGCAGAGAAGATGGATGTACCAGCCCCCAAAGAGAGGGAAAATTCACCCTTCCTCTACCATTTTGTTGTCCTCAGTGGATTGGATGATACCTACCCAACACTGCTAAAGGCAGATTTTCTTTATTCAGCCTATTGACTCAAATGCTAATCTCTTCCAGAGACACCCTCACAAACACATTTAGAAATAATGTTTCACCAGCTATCTGGGCATCCCTTAGCTCAGTCAGGTTGACAAATAAATTAACAAACACATTGTTATTATTTTTATGGTTGAAACCAAACTGAAAACTTTGTTTTTTGCTGTTTAGCAAATAAATTCTGTTTTTTAAAAACAAACAAGCAAAAGGCACCTAACCCTAACCTAAGAAGTCAGCACAGCTTTCAGATCCTCACCCCTAGAAAGCTCTTGTCCTGGCTGCTCCCTCCTCCTTGCTCTGTGAGAAATTCCTTATGCAGCTATGTGCAGGAACTGACTGCGCAGGATGATCCGTGAGCCACATGTGGACTACCCCAATCTGCTTTTTGTTCCTAATTCCTGAATGAGCAACTGAAAATTCCCCATGTGATCACTCCCTCTACCAGCTCTTGCTTTCCCAGAAACACTAGGCTTGCTGTTTTGTACATTTGCAGGATAAAAGAAATGTAAACATTTAAATAATAATGTATTTTTAAAGGCATAATGGGGTTAGTTAAGTAAAACAACCCATCTCACATCATCTGCAGAAGAAATCTAATAAGTTTTGGGGTTCATTGGGGAACCAGAGAATATTCAATTTTATGAGAGGATTAAGTTTTTATTGAATTACGTCTTTATTCAAGGCGCTTTGGTTCATCTACTAAAATAGGGAGTTTAACTCAGTGATCTTTGGACTAGTAAAATGAAAATCATGATAAGAATCTTTTCATAAATCAGTTCTTTCTTTTCTTTTCTTTTTTTTTTTTTTTTTTTTGAGACAGAGTCTCGCTCTGTCACTCAGGCCAGAGTGCAGTGGCGCCATCTCAGCTCGCTGCAACCTTTCCCTCCTAGGTTCAAGTAATTCTCCTGCCTCAGCCTTCTGAGTGGCTGGGATTACAGGTGCGCGCCACCACGCCCAGCTAATTTTTGTATTTTTTTAGTAGAGATGGGGTTTCACCATGTTGGTCAGGCTGGTCTCGACCTCCTGACCTTGTTGTGATCTGCCCACCTCAGCCTCCCAAAGTGCTGGGACTACAGGCGCCCGCCACCACACCCAGCTATTTTTTTATTTTTTTTGTATTTTTAGTAGAGATGGGGTTTCACCGTGTTAGCCAGGATGGTCTCGATCTCCTGACCGAGATCCGCCTGCCTCAGCCTCCCAAAGTGTTGGGATTATAGGAGTGAGTCACCGCGCCTGGTCTATGAATCCATTCTTTCAATAAAGACTCTGCTGGGGCTGAGGGCTGCCAGATATTGGGTGTCCCTGAAGATGAAGCCAGTTGTGTCTATTGGCCTCTTCTCCAAATAGCCAAAGCAAGTGTGCTCAGTGCCCTGGAGTGGCCCAAGGGCAGGGGAATGAATAGTAAAAAGTGTCTCAAGAAAACTGAGTTCTAGTTATGGTTTTTCCATTAACAGTTGAGGCTCCCAAGCTTCTCTGGGCTTCAATTTCATCATCTGTAAAAATAAAGGCATATGACTATTGGTGATTTCAAAATACTGATCTCATGTCAAGTTAGTGACTTAAAACCCCTCCAGGAGAGGTTGTTAAAGGTACACATTTCTTAGCATAAATCTGGAAACAACCTAAGTGCCCATGAGTAGGGGAGTGGTTAAATAAGTTATGGTATATCCAACCATAAATGCCCTTTGAAAAGTATGAATTAAATCTGCATGTGCTGATATAGAAAGTTCTCTAAGGAATATCATCAATTGAAAAAAGTAAAGTACAGAGCAATATATATGGCAAAATTCCTCTTGTGTAATATATCTGTGTGTGTATCTGAAAATGCATATATATTTATACATAAATGCACATACATATATGGCACAAACTTGCTTTCAGTTATTGTTTACGTGGGGGTATACATGAAACTGTTTAGAGTGTTTATCTTAATAGTCTAACAGCTGTATGGGCAGGGTAATATTTAAGGTATTGCTAATAACAATAGTAATGTTAATAGTTAAGGGCTGATTCACCCCACCTATTTCTGATGTCTTCTTTTTTTGTACCCGTCAACATTTATCTACTAATGTGTTATAACAAGAAGGGGACTTGGTACTGTGGGCAGAATACTGAATGGGCAGTAAGTGGATCCGAGTTTAAATCATATTCTAGTTGAATATTCTTGTGCAAGTAACTTAACTTCCCTGGATCTCAATGTCCTCATCTTTTAAATGTGGCAATAGGACTAGCAATAAAACATGGTGGTTCTATTTTAATTTGCAGGTAGTGTTTATAAGTTATCCGGGGAGACACACAGGAGCGTACACACACACACACACACACACACACACACACTCAAATATAGAAAAAATGAGTAAAGAGCATTGCTAACTCTCAACAAATACTTTAAAGTTCTTTCTTAACACTATGGGCTACAGAGGAGAAATAACCTTTATCCTTGAGGAATTTTATGGTCTTGTATGGGAGACAAAACAAATTTGTGTGACCCAACTAGAGAATAATATAAAGCCACATATGACAACCTTGGATTAACCTCATTCTTACGGAGCTCCCTTTAAAATATTACTCACCTGAAACTCAAGAAAAACCAGACTCGGCAATAAATGTAAAACCCAAGTCTCTCGGCCACATTTGCACTGAAATGTAAAATAAAGGGTTAGACAGGTACAATTTCCTTCGTAGTGATAAAATCCTCTGATTCTATTATATAATCTCCAAAAGCAGGTCCAAACTGAATAATTTTTTTCCCCTGAAACTAGATTCCTCCCTGTTTAGTAGAGTCCCCATTTCCAATTTAGGACTTTGCCAACCCCATACAACTTCTTTGCGCAAAATTCCCCAAGATAAGGTCAAGGAGAAGGCCTTACATTACGTCAGCCCCATTATCTGAGCTCCAGAGCCTCCCTTGGCTCCACCCTGTCTGGGCAATGCAGTGGGAGAGGGGACTGGGCTGGGGGTGGCCAGGTGGCTGTCTAGCCTGCCTGGTCACAAAGACCCCAGTGAGTGTGAGATGAGCACATGACAGGGGCTCTGGGCAGGTCAGACTTGATGCCTAACTTGACCCCGCTGACAGCCAGAGTTTGATAAAGACATGATTGAGTTGGGGATTTCTTTCTGACAGTTTAATGGATGGCTATAATTAGGGGCCTGCTCTGAGGGTGTGGAAACACACAGACCCCATTGTAGGGAGGCTAAATGCTACAAAGGTCAAGGCCAAAATATGGTATGAAAGAAGCTCAACGTTTTCCAACATACAGGAGAAGTAAGTCAGCAGTGAAACGTGTTTAGTGAGCATGATCAAGCATAGCCAGTTCTTTTTGATGGTTGTCATCAGTGGTGGGTCTCTGAAGCAGAGTTTCAGTCCTTGTGGCTCCAGAGACTAGCACTCTAAAGGTGGAGTTGACAGGATAAACTTCCCACCTGATCTCAGAAAGCAACTGACTTTCTTTTCTTCTCTTGGAACCATCTCCTTGACTAAAAATAATAATGACAACAACAATAACTGAGACATACACATCGAATTTTAATGTTAAATTTAAACAGTATTTGTCGGTTTGTTTATGCTTCTTTGTCAAAATAATGATTAATGAAAGTGGCTTTAAGCCCTAGATACTTTCTGGGATGTTTTAAAAGACTTTTTCTTAGAATAAAGGAGTCATGATGTGCCAGCCATAATAAGATCCAACTAACAATGATCAAAAAAAGTACAGTGAGTAATGGCAATAATGTTCTCATTAAAGGAAAATAGCTCACAACTTAGAAACAGAAGGAATTAGTGAAACTCCATCCATCGAGGGCTCATAGGCTGCCCTTGGAAATGCTCTTACCTGGTCACAGTACTAGTGAATTCATTTCCTGGTTAAGTTTGTAAGGTAGGCATCTTGAAAGACATTCATTAATCAAAGAATCAAATAATCCCAGGGCTGAAAAGGATTTTGGAGGCCCTAGAGTGCCAAGAGGCTGACCCACCTCTGCCGTATGGATTCTGATGCTCTGACTCCTTTACACTGCCTATCCCAATCTGGGTAGCTATGAGTATTAACAAACTTGTCCTGATACAGTAGTCTCCCTTATCTGCAGTTTCACTTTCTACAGTTTTAGTTACCTGTGGTTAACCACAGTCCAGAAATAGTAAATGGCAAATCTCAGAAAAACACATAAGTTTTAAATTGCATGCCCTTCTGAATGGCATGAGAAAAATCTCATGCAGTCCTACTCCATCTCACCCAGGACGTGAATCATCCTGTTGTCTGGCATGTCCATGCTGTCTGCACTACTCACCCATGAGTCACATAGGAGCCATCTTGGTTATTAGATTGACTGTCATTTGTTTTGCAGTGCTTGTGTTCAAGTGACCCTTATTTTACTGAGCAGTGGCTCCAAAGAACAAAAGTAGTGATGCTGGCCATTTGAACATGCCTAAGAGAAGCTGGGAAGTGCTTCCATTAAGTGAAAAGTTGAGAGCTCTTGACTTAATAATGAAAGAATAAAAATTGCAATATTAAAGTTGCTGAGATCTACAGTGAGAATGAATTTTTTACCTGTGAAATTGTGCAGAAGAAAAAAATTCATACAGTTTTGCTGTTGCACCCCAAACTTTATCATAGGTGTGTATGTATAGGAAAAAAACATAGTTGGGGTTGGTACTATCCTAGGTTTCAGGCATCCATTGGGTGTCTTGGAACATATTCCCTGTGGATAAGTGGGGACTACTGTATTGAACTAAAATCTGTTTTTTTTTTTTTTTTTAACCTCCCACTGATTGGTTCCATTCTACCAATTGCGGTCACATAGACCAAGGCTAAGTCTCTGTTATATATGCTACTAGGACTGGCTACGTAATTTGCAGGGCCCAGTGCAAAATGAGAATGTGGGGCCCATGTTAAAAATTACTAAGAATTTCAAGATGGTAACAGAGCATTAAGCCAAGGGTGGAACCCTTCTAACTGCAGAGCTCTGTGTGGCTCTACAGGTAAGCACACCCAGAAAGTTGGCGGTGTAGGGAACTTTTTGTTTTGTTTCTGAATGACTGGATTTGGTACAGTGTTAATAGAAGGAAACTTTATTTTTCCTCCACTTTGTGTTATAGCTCTTTTTCAATTCCTTCTTCCTTCCTGCAGATCCCATGGAATATTCTGGTCTTTTGCAGATATTAAAAGCCCAGTTCAATATTTTATTAAACTCCAAGCTCTCAATCACTACCTTTGCCCTGGCTGGGGCTGGGAAACTTGTAGAGACTTGCTTCTTTTCTTTGTTCTCCTGGCTGGTCTACCTCCCACTCTTCATGTTGCTGTTGGCTCCTTCAGGGCTGGCCAGGGATAGAAGGAGAAGGGCAGCGGATGGGAAAGGTCTTCCTTACTTGGTAGGCCCAGGTGTGATCTGGTGTAAGGGCTCTCTGAGCTGAGCACTCAAGTGCTCCTCCTTTCTTTCATGGGTACATCTCTGGGTTCGTCTAAGCTCCTCCTCTGGGGACTTTGAACTGCAGTTTTCTGGTGCGGGGATGCCTCCTTTGGCTAGAAGTTGATGACATTCTCTCAGCCCATGGCTAGTGGTTCACTGCAGTCTCCTGCTGGGGTTGTCCACCCTGCACTCCCTAATTCCAGTGGTCCTCTTGGATAGAGTTTTCAAACTGCCTCATGCTGGTCTCTTCCTCAGGATTCACATGTGGACCTTGGGAAACATGTGTTTTTGCCCTGTCATTTGCATAGCTCCCTTCAGTCTGCCAGCACAGCTTCTACTCCCTGCCCACAGCCAGAAACTCTCTCCTTCAGATTTTCTTCCAAGTAAGTGTGACTCAGATACCAGTTCCAGAATCTGCCCCAATTCCAAGGAATATATGGCAATCCTGTTAGAGGTTCTTTGAAACTCATCTCAGTTGGCCTGAGTAGTGGAGGATTAGGAGGGCATTTCAGCATACAACTTTCTTTACTTTTTTTTTTTTTTTAAGGAAGAATTTTGCTCTGTTGCCCAGGCTGGAGTGCAATGGTGCAATCATGGCTCACTGCAGCCTCAATCTTCTAGACTCAAGCAGTCTTCCCATCTCAGCCTTCCCATCTCAGGTCCTGAGTAGCTGGGACCAAAGGCATGTACCACCACACCTGGCTGATTTTTTTTTTTTTTTTTGAGAGATGGGGTCTCGCTTTGTTGCCCAGGCTACAAGTTTCTTTCTGAAAAGCTTACCATTTGTTGCTCCTCCTTAATGGATACTTAGTCTTTTCTTATATCATCTGGAGATGAGTGATAGACCAACGCAAAAAGAACAAATTATTGGTCTTGCCCCTTTCTCTAAATTTGAAGGTAGTTGGCACCTATTGTGCTTAGTGTTAGGGCTTTAGCAGACAATGAGACAATAAAGAGAAGTCCCACTTGAACATCCTGTTACACAAGTAATGGACTAAGAAACATTTGAGGATAACTACAGCTATGGATTCAATGTTTGTGTCCCCCACAAATTCATGTGTTGAACTCCTAACTTCCAATGTGGCTATGTTTGGAGATGGGGCCTTTATGCAGGTAATTAAGGTTAAATTAGACCATGAGGGTAGCGACCTGATCTGGCAGAATTTGCATACTTATTCTTAATTCCCTTTCTCTCACATGTGCCCTTCTCTCTCCACCATGTGAGGACATAGTGAGAAGGAGGACATCTGTAAGTTACGAGGAGGGTCCTCAACAGAACTAAATTGGCTGGCACCTGGATCTTGGACTTCCCAACCATCAGAATTGTGAGAAAATAAATGTCTGTTGTTAAAGCCAGTCTGTCTATGGCATTTTATTAGTCAGCCCAAGCTGAGTAAGATGACTACTCTGCACTTTCGTGAGTGTTGCCTTTCTAAATGTGAGCACCTGCCATTCCTTTAATCCTCCCCAGCAAACCAAAATCTGTTTGCTCACCTCTCTGGACAGGCTCTAGTTTGTTACATATTGGAGTCACACTTTTCACAGGAATTGTTCTCCGTGGAGAACCATGAGCATAAGTGGAAATTGTGTTAAGTCACCTCACTCTTGAAAACCTGTTTGGTTGTTCTTAAAATGTAAATATAAAATGTGAGATCAGTAGGATAAAGAAAGGGTTGGATGCACAAACATATAACTAGGATTACTCTCTTGTAAACACAATTTAGATGGTTGTGTTTCTCTTTTGCTGAGGTTGCATGGTAGAATTTGGGTAACGTAAATGCACTTTTGATGTAATGTGACTGTACTCAACTTAAAGGATGATGCCCAGATCTGAACATGCTATCCCAGGGTGGTCTCCTGAGCAAAAGGAAGAGGACTCTCAACCCCAGGACCCAGAAACTATAGTTCTCTGAATGTTTCCTGAAAGTGCAGTGATGCTGGTGGCCTAAATCCATTCTGCTGTCTCATTTTCTCTATTTCATCCTTTCTGTGTGCTTTTTAAATGCAGGCACAGAACTCATACTTACATCTTTCTTTCAGATTCTGTCCTTTGATGTATTAAAATATATTTATTGCTCTTAAAGTATCTCCTCACATGATGCTTATTAATTGCAAAGAGAAAAACAGTTAACTTTACAGAGGGGAAACCTGACAGCCTTCCCCATAAGCAAATGACCAGTGTAAGGCACAGCGGCATCATGTGCCTCTGGATACTATGCACTAAGAAGGACATAACACCACTGTGCATATTGCTAAAAAGGCACAACCTCCATCGAACCTTGAGAAAACACAAGACAACACACCCAGATGGTGGAACATTCTATAAAAGTATATCAATGTCATTAAAGACAAGAAAGACTGAGGACCTAGCTCATAGATTGGAGGAGATTAAGAAGACATACTAACTAAATGCAATGTGGATAAGAAAAAGGCCATTGGTGGGAAAATTGGTGAAATTCAAATAAGGTCTGTAGATTAGCTAAGAGTATTGTATAAATGATAATTTCCTGGTTTTAATAATTTTACTAAGGTTTTATAAGATGTGAATGTAAGAGAAAGCTAGGAAAGGTTTTTGCAATTTTTCTTTGAGTCTATCATCATTACTTTAAACTAGAAGTTTACAAATTGTATTTATTGGGTCCCTCCTCTGTGCCACTCTCTGTGCTGGGAGGAGAGCAGTAAACCAGACACAAGCTCTGCTTGCAGAGGCTCACAGTAGACTTTGCAGAAGATCAAGCAGTCATGTACTATGTGTTATGATGGGTGCATGCATACAGTGCCAGAAAGAGCAAACAGCAGGGCTATTGGCTGGAGAAAACTGGAAGTGACATGGAAACTGAATCCCAAAGATGGAGTGGAGCTATCCAAATAAACAGATGGCTTATGGAAGAGAGATATGGGAAGCTGTTCAGGCACAGGGGCAAAATGTGCAAAGGCAGAGCCCGTTGGGGAACTGTAGGACTAGATCTGAGTGTGTCCTCAGTGTGCTGGAGGGCAGGAAGGGTGCGTTTGAAGTCTGTGAGCACGAAGGGGAGTAGAATGCAAGGGCCAGCCCAGGAAGGTCTCCTGAAGGCCTCCTAAAGAGCTGGGAATGTGAAGCCATTGAAGGATTCCAAACAGATATTTGAAATGAGATTTATGATGCAGTGCATGCACTCTGGTCACCGAGTAGCTAACTGACTAGAGCCAATAGTCAACGGCTAGTCTCTGATTCCAGTCAGAGTCAGTGTGGCCAGACGAGGCTATCGAGGTCATCCAGATGAGTGGACAGTGGCCTCAGCGGGTGTAGAAATCAGTAAATGCCTTGGTGTCTTTGTGAATCTCACCTCTTTCCTAAGAAGGGAAAAGGAATTAATGTGATTACCTACATGAGCTGAGTTCTGCACTGGACACTTCAGTCTCATCATTCCTTTATGTGCCTATCAAAGCCTGATGTTAGAGGGATAGTCATCTTCATTTGAATCATAGGTAATTGAGGCTCTATAAGGTTCAGTGGTTGACATCCACTCCCTGCATCACAGAGGGGTGAATGACAGAACTGAGATTCAAGTCCAGGTCTGCATGGCTCCAGAGCTCATCCTCTATTTACTGTAAAATTTCACATATAATCTAATAATATACCCGTCAGCCTCATGTCATTGGCCAGTTGTCATGTGTAAGGTTTACAACCGAGAGAAACTAGTTTCCAGTGGCTCCTATTTCAGGTCAGACAGACTGTAAGCACACACAGAGCAGCAATCTGCCCGCTTGGTCCAGTGCTGGGCCTGCACAGTCCCCGCGGTGAGTTCTCACCACAGCAGGCAGAGCTCTGCCCCGTACCCTCCCTAGCCCCTCTGTACCCCGGGCTGCCAGGTGAGTGGAGCTGTGAAAGTTTGCTCCACGCTTTTCACTTAGTGTTCCAGTTAGGGAATTATTGAATGGTCTTAAGCTATTTCTCATTCAGATTTGTGGCACACTTACTCTCTTTCACACTCAGCTGTGTTTCATGTTCAACTTATGTCCAGGTTCAAACTATTTCACAAAGATGATTTTAGATTATAAACTAAAGAGACCAAAAAGGCGGGGACATTCAAAAAAATTAGGCCTCAAATTATACAATTTCATGACTCAGTCTGCAAATGTAATCTTGTGTTGCCTCTCCTCTCTGCTCGGGGCCACCGTGATATCTTCCTGGTGTTTTCAAGTGAGGTTCTGGATATTTATTCTGAAGACCATTCTCCCTGACTTCTTATGTCTTACCTCCTTTTGCCCACAAAGAAACCTCTTTCCCTCTGATCACGTAATGTTCCCTCTCAGACTACATTGCTTTCCAGAGACCTTTTCATTGCCAACACTTCCAGAGGTCTGTCACACTGTCTTCATAAATGTGCCCAACATGGTTCCTACCCCTCCACCTTCCACCCACTTCTGGAAAGAAACACACTTTTCCCAGAACACTTTAAGTCCAAGCTTAGGGAAGCCACTTAGCTCCCAGAACCCATGGTAGATACAGTTGCAGGTAATTTGAGTTATATCCAGCACAGCAACAAATTCTTACCAACTTAGTCTTCATGAGCAGATGGGACCCAGTCCTCCTCCTAGCCCAACTGTAAGCAAAAAAATTATAGCAAAGCCTTTGCTTGGGGTCTTTTGGGACCAAACCACTTACAAATAGAATATCCCAGAGAACATTTTAATCCTTATAACTGAGGTATTTATCATCTAGAAATGTAGCCATTTCTATGTTGCCAGGTACCTTAGGCTATTTGAATAAGACCTCAATGCTGGGGTGGTTGCTATGAATGCTAAGCCAGTCACCTGGGTGAATAGCAAAATAGGATTTTAAACAATAGTCTGGGCAGGTCCTATGCAAGGGAGAAATTTGGCTTAACCCAAAATAATAGATTTTTAATGGTGGAAACTATGGGTAGCATATTAGCAGCAGGTGAAAAATTTTGTGTGGGAGGCTTCTGCCTTCCAAGCAGTCCTGTTTGTCTGCTTGTGATCCAGACCTTCAGAATTTGCTATCATGTCCAGGTAGTTCAGTGCAGGTGGGAATATCTCAAGTGACGTTTAATATTTAGTGGTGAATAATTTATGGTTTTCTCAAACTTCCTTTGCTCCTTTGTTTATTCATTCATATAATCAGCAAATGTTTATTTGGGTACCAGAGATTCAAATATGAGATTATTACTTTTAAAGAGTTTATACTGTATCAGAGAGAAAGACATTTTAGTGGGAAACAGTGTACAATCAGTAAGAGCTATTGTTGAGTTATGTAAAAGGCCCCGTGGAACACAGAGACAAGAACAAATTCTGCTTGAGGATCATGGGATGCTCTGTGGAGGAGATTGTGTTTAAAGTCGCAGCTGGACACCTTCACTAAGAGGTGAGGGGAGAGGGGTGGCATGGGAAGAGGACATTTCAGGCAGGGGTAGGGTGACCTACCATCCTGGTTTGCTTGGGCCTGAGGGAGTTGCTGGGGATCCAAGACTTTCACCGCTAAAACCAAACAGTTCCCAAACAAACTCATGGTCAATCGCCTTAGAGAGGGGGAAATTTATGCTAAGCATGAGAATGGTTTGGCCCTTCCCATTTCTACAATAATGATCAGTTCTATGTAGTCAATGTCTCTTTTCTCTTTAGATACTTGTTTTCTTGCCTAGCAAAAGTTTTACTTATTATGGGTTATTTATAGTAAGAGCTTTAAGATCCACTTTCTATAACACGTCACACCTCATTTGCTCTCCTAAACCAATGCAATGCTTCATTGAGTCCTTAAGCAGAAATGAAGAACTGAGATCTGTTCTTACCTCTTTCTTTTAGCTACCCTTCTCTCTTTCTTGTGCCTCTTTCTTCTTTCTGCCGACTTCCTTCTCCTTCCCAGTCTCTGTCTCTTTCTTCAGCACCAAGTACCTTCTCTGTTTCTGAGGAAGCAGCAGAGGAGGCTATGTGATCCAGAGAACTTGTTCTTGGCTTCTGGAAGCAGAGATGCAGGAATGGACCAATAAGGCATTAAACAAATTCATTTAGAATCTCAAGAAAGAAATATCTAACAGTATAATCATAATAACAACATTTTGATTTCTTCAGAAGCACTCCAATAGCTTCACCCGCATTAGCTAATCTTTTGCAGTGAGGAGGTGCAATTCCCTCTAGCCTGGCGGATTCTGTTTGGTTACAGTATTTATAGTGGCTCCTTTTCAGAATCTGATTCTCTGCCCCTTTCTCCTAATGAATCTCCATGTTGGTAGAAATACATTTATACCTTCCCTCCTTTAAAAATGGAATATGACACTAGAGACAGAGGGCATCCTAGTCCCAATCATCCAAGTTCACATATGTAACACATCTCTGTATTGTATATTCAGATGCATTTTCCCATCTCTATACCTAACCACCACATGAACAAGTAGAACTTTGGGTGGACAAGGAATGGAACCACACAGAAGTTTAAAAGCTTAAAACAGAAGTGGGGGTCAGCTGAACAGCCTGCAGGTCCTTGAAAGTGGGGCTGTGAGTGCTGGGTCCATCAAGATGCCCTCAGCACAGTGCCCACCCAAAGAGCTCACTCTATATGTGTTGACTTCCTGATTGATGTGTGTGCAGTGAGAAGGAGTCAAACCAAAGACCAACGATTCTTTTTTTTATATACATTTTTTTAAAAATTATACTTTAAGTTCTAGGGTACATGTGTACAATGTGCAGGTTTGTTACATATGTATACATGTGCCATATTGGTTTGCTGCACCCATTAACTTGTCATTTACATTAGGTGTTTCTCCTAATGCTATCCCTCCCCCAGCCCCCCAGCCCCTGACAGGCCCCAGTGTGTGATGTTCCCCTTCCTGTGTCCAAGTGTTCTCATTGTTCAGTTCCCACCTATGAGTGAGAACATGCAGTGTTTGGTTTTCTGTCCTTGTGATAGTTTGCTGAGAATGATGGTTTCCAGCTTCATCCATGTCCCTACAAAGGACATAAACTCATCCTTTTTCATGGCTGCATAGTATTCCATGGTGTATATGTGCCACATTTTCTTAATCCAGTCTATCATTAATGGACATTTGGGTTGGTTCCAAGTCTTTGCTATTGTGAATAGTGCCGCAATAAACATACATGTGCATGTGTCTTTATACTAGCCTGATTTATAATCCTTTGGGTATATACCCAGTAATGGGATTGCTGGGTCAAATGGTATTTCTAGTTCTAGATCCTTGAGGAATCACCACACTGTCTTCCACAACGGTTGAACTAGTTTACACTCCCACCAATAGTGTAAAAATGTTCCTATTTCTCCACATCCTCTCCAGCACCTGTTGTTTCCTGGCTTTTTAATGATCGCCATTCTAATTGGTGTGAGATGTTATCTCACTGTGGTTTTGATTTGCATTTCTCTGATGACCAGTGATGATGAGCATTTTTTTCATGTGTCTGTTGGCTGCATAAATGTCTTCTTTTGAGAAGTATCTGTTCATGTCCTTTGCCCACTTTTTGATGGGGTTGTTTGATTTTTTTCTTGTAAATTTGTTTAAGTTCTTTGTAGATTCGGGATATTAGCCCTTTGTCAGATGGGTAGATTGCAAAAATTTTCTCTCATTCTGTAGGTTGCCTGTTCACTCTGATGGTAGTTTCTTTTGCTGTTCAGAAGCTCTTTAGTTATAACCCATTTGTCTATTTTGGCTTTTGTTGCCGTTGCTTTTGGTGTTTTAGTCATGAAGTCCTTGCCCATGCCTATGTCCTGAATGGTATTGCCTAGGTTTTCTTCTAGGGTTTTTATGGTTTTAGGTCTAACATTTAAGTCTTTAATCCATCTTGAATTAATTTTTGTATAAGGTGTAAGGGAAGGATCCAGTTTCAGCTTTTTACATATGGCTAGTCAGTTTTCCCAGCACCATTTATTAAATAGGGAATCCTTTCCCCATTTCTTGTTTTTGTTAGGTTTATCAAAGATCAGATGGTTGTAGATGTGTGGTGTTATTTCTGAGGCCTCTGTTCTGTTCCATTGGTCTATATCTCTGTTTTGGTACCAGTACCATGCTGTTTTGGTTACTGTAGCCTTGTAGTATGGTTTGAAGTCAGGTAGCACAATGCCTGCAGCTTTGTTCTTTTTGCTTAGGATTGTCTTGGCAATGTGGGCTCTTTTTTGGTTCCATATGAACTTTAAAGTAGTTTTTTCCAATTCTGTGAATTAACTCATTGTTAACTTGATGGGGTAATCTATAAATTACCTTGGGAAGTATGGCCATTTTCACAATATTAATTCTTCCTATCCATGAGCATGGAATGTTCTTCCATTTGTTTGTGTCCTCTTTTATTTCGTTGAGCAGTGGTTTGTAGTTCTCCTTGAAGAGGTCCTTCATATCCCGTGTAAGTTGGATTCCTAGGCATTTTATTCTCTTTGTAGCAATTGTGAATGGGAGTTCACTCATGATTTGGCTCTCTGTTTGTCTGTTGTTGGTGTGTCAGAATGCTTGTGATTTTTGCACATTGATTTTGTATCCTGAGACTTTGCTGAAGTTGCTTATCAGCTTAAGGGGATTTTGGGCTGAAACGATGGGGTTTTCTAAATATAAAATCATGTCATCTGCAAACAGGGACAATTTGACTTCCTCTTTGTCTAATTGAATACGCTTTATTTCTTTCTCTTGCCTGACTGCCCTGGCCAGAACTTCCAACACTATGTTGAATAGGAGTGGTGAGAGAGGGCATCCCTGTCTTGTGCCAGTTTTCAAAGGGAATGCTTCAGTTTTTGCCCATTCAATATGATATTGGCTGTGGGTTTGTCATAAACATCTCTTATTATTTTGAGATACATTCCATCAATACCTAGTTTATTGAGAGTTTTTAGCATGAAGGGATGTTGAATTGTGTTGAAGGCCTTTTCTGCATCTATTGAGATAATCACGTAGTTTTTGTCTACCAAAGACCAAGGATTATAACTCTCCAACAAGCAAAAATACAAACTGGGAGAATGTTGTCAGTGGCACTTCCTCCCTTACACCACCAGCTTTTATAATTATTTCTCATGATCCCAGTGTCCCATTGACTCTTTTTAACCCCCAACAGCCCAAAGCTGTGGTGCCCAAACAAAGCTTCTGTTTTCCAGGAAACAGCTGATATTCCTATTGTTGTATTCCTTATTTTTATTCTGTAAGAGTGGGAGAGAGTGTACAAGTAGGTAAAAGTTACAGGTTCTAGCATCAGACCTGTCCTCCACTCCTGGCTGTTGCTTACTACCTGTGTGACTTGGGCATATCATTTTTTTATCTCAGAGCCCTTTCCTTTATCTGTAGAACAATGATAGCACAGATTACCTCAAAAGATTGCTGTGCAGTTCAGCTGGGATAAGACTGGAGACATGGGGGTCTTCAGGGACTCGAGCTGAGTGAGCAGCCCCGGAACCACTTTTTTGAAGGTTACTGGTTGGTTGAGCCAAAAGGAAAAGAGAGCTCTGAAGGATGTCTCATTAGCACTTTTAAGTGGGTAGTAGGTTTGCTCTGTCTGATTGGCTAGAACTGGTCACATGGTATCACTCAACCAGGAAGAGTCTGGGAAGTACAATTCTCACAGGTGCCAGGAAGGCACAAAGCTGGGAATATTTGGTAATTAGTACAGCGTGCACAGTAGCTAGCACTATGACTGGCACGTTCTTTGTGCCACTCTATGCCAGCTGTATTTTAGTTCAGATCTGTTATCTATAAAATGTTGTACGTGTATTGTTTAATATATTCAAAAGCGTTAATTGCTGGTAATTGATATATAACGTCCTCCCTTTCAGAAGTTTCTACAGCTTAATAGAAATTCCTGGAGTGACTCAACTCTCAGCCAGTAACTCAGTTAGTGGAAAGATTTGGGAAGTTTTCTGAAGGAGGTAGAATTTGAACTGGATTTGGATGTTTGGGTAGCATCTCAGTAACAAGCTATCAGGTAGGACTTTTGACGCATGGCACAGAGTGCCTGAGTTCTTTGCTTTGCGCATGCAATTTATTTATTTATGATTTGCCTATTTGTTTATTCATTCAGTTATTCATCAAATGTTTACCAAATGTTTATATGTGCCAGGCACTGGAGATATTAGCGTGGAGGAAGGCAAAGATGCTTCTCTTTGTGAAGCGTGCATTTTAGTAGAAGACATTAAACCAAAAAAAGAAAGTAAATATAGTAATAGTATAGTAGGTGGTGATATGGTTATCAATGAATGAAGCAGAGCAGGGGGTAGACATGCCAGGGTTACAGAGAGTGGGAGGGTGTTGCTATTTTGTTCGGGGTGGTCAGAAAAGCAATAGAAGAGGCAGGCTCTGTGCCAATCTAAGAGAGGAGCATCCACAGAGCGACCAGCAAGGGCCACTGCTCTGAGGGGAGAGTCTTCTGGGCCTATTTAGGGAAAAGAGTGAAATGGTGGAAAGAACAGAAACTAGGAGCTGGGTTATTATCAGGGTTTTAGTCTTGGCTCCAGTGTTGATTTACTGCTGTACTTGGAGCTGGCAATAAATAAAGTGGTTGCAAGGATCCACTGGGAGCTAGGCTGCCTGGGTTTGAATCCCAGCTCTGCCCTTTACTAACTGGATAAGTGGGGTGAATTGCTTCTCTCTCCAAGCCTCAACTCCTCCATCTGTACATGGGGGTGGGGACCCTCATACTTCATGCAGTCTTTGGGAGAATTAAATGAGTTAATCCACATAGAGCATGGAAACCAGGCCTTGACATGTTGTGAGCCCTCTCTGATGTTAGCTATTGCTATTCGAGCAAGTTATTTCCCCTCTTTGGGATTTAATACTGTCGTCCAGCAATTGTAAGCTTTGGAGACATGGTCTCTTTAGCTTCTCTCAGGAAGTCTGAGGCTAATTTGTAGGTTATGCTGTGGATCATTAGCTGGTCATTTGTTCTATCCTCAGGAACTGTGTATTTTCACAGTCTTCTTGCTGGATTTAGCTTCTTTCCAGTGAAGTTGAGCATGGGATCTTTCATTTGTCTTTGCTAGACTTCCACTTCTCTCTGCCTCACTGGTGGGCTTTATTCCTTCCTGGAACTTTGCAGACTACTTCAGTACATTTTGTTGATTAAAAACATTCTCTCCACAAACTTCAATACACTGGCAAAGGATCTCTGTAGCAGAAACTTTAAAACATGAAACTGCAGGCTGCTTTCTGTTTGGAGACCAAGCATCTGGGAAAGATGCCATTTGAACTAAGGGTGCACCAAATCATAGACACTCTTGGATGGCCCTTCCTGCAACATAGTTACAAATGCCAACAAGCATCTTACTGCTCTAGCCATGTGCTCTGGTTGCTTATCATATAAAATAGTGCATTTGAGAACCCATCCTATCCTTGGTCTGAACATTTGTCTCCCTCCGAAATTTACAGATTAAAATCCTAAACACCAAGGTGATGATATTAGGACGTGGAGCCTTTGGGAGGTGATTTGGTCTTGAGGGTAGAGCCCACATGAATGGGATGAGTGCCCTTATAAAAGGGGCCTAAGGGAGCTTGTTTGTCCCTTCTGACATGTGAGGTTACAGTGAGAAGATAGGGTCTATGAGGAAACGGGCCATCATTTGACACTGAACCTTGGTGTCTGGACGGTGAGAAATGTGTGTTTTTTTTTGTCAGCCACCTGATATGGTATTCTGTTATGGCAGCTCAGACACAGTCCTGCATCTTTAGAACTCAGGGTACACTGTGTGCTCCATCAATGCTCACGACCATTTGGTACTCACGCTGGAGTGCGGGGGTTCGGAATGAACACTGAGACCAGCCGTGCAGCATCTGTCCTCTCTTTCTGTGAGCAGTGCCATTCTGTATGTGACATGGACTCCTAGCTTTAGACCCTACAGATCACAGTGCAGTGTCTTTCACAGAATAAGTGAGGGTACTAGTGATACTAAGCTGGGTGATAAACCCTGCTAGGCCCCAGAGAGGTGCGGCCTGCATGGAGTGGAGAGTGTGTGGCCAGGTGAAGCAGCCCAGACAGAAGTGCCAGCACCACCATCCACTAATTGGGTGACCTCAGCCATGCACCTGAGCTCTGGGCCTCATCTTTCCCATCTATAACATGTGGGCATGTACCTTTGTTTTGACAAATAAATGACAATATATGCTTTTAGAAACTGGTGGCTACTAATCTTATGTAAAGAATGTGTGTATTTATCTTGCCAAACAAATACATGGTTGCTCGTCAATTTCAGATCATGACAAGTTGATATCATAATGAATTTGTCGTATTTCTTGGTCAGGGAAGGAGAAAAAAACCAGTGCCTAGTGATGACACCAAGTAAAGGTAAAACCTGGCCAAGGGTGGACCTGGCTCCAGTGTCTCTTCCAGTTCTCCTTCACCCTGGGGATTACTCATTTATCTCTATGAATGCAGATTTATGGACCTATAAATGAATATATGTGTTAGGGCCACCATTGCTTGTTGTAACTCCACAAAGCATATTGACCACAAAACCTATTGAGGGCCATGGGGGCCCAGCCTGCAACCCAGCCCATCTGCACCCTGCATCCTTATCCACTGCCTTCCTTACCACCGCCCACCCACATGCCAGCACTGCCGTGCGGCCTCTGCTGCGGCTGTCCCTTGGCCTACACTGCCCTTTCCTAATCTTTCCCAAGGCGACTCCTAACACCTTTTAAGACTGCCTAGAATCACCAGGAAGGCTTCGCTGGCCCACCCCTGCCCGCCCGGCTTCCCCAGGCTGGGAGAAGTCCTTCTGGGGGCTTCTGTGTGCACCTCTGTGCCTCCACGTCCCTCCCCACACGGTGACTTTGTGATGATGCGCTTGCCTCCCCTTTCCATGGATAATGAATTCACCCAGGACAGGGCTTTGTCTTTTTCATTCCTGAATCCGAAGCTCACCTGCTACTAGAGAATTTGTGAATTTCCGTTGAACACATGGAAGGCCTAGGAAGCTCTGGGGGAGAATGAATGACTTTCTTCAAGGCCTCCTGGCAAAGCAGCAGTGCAGTGGGAACCGGAGCCGGAGGACGCTGGCTCCTCCCCTAGAGCCCTCCGTGGAGTCACGGTGGCTCTTCTCTCCCATACCCAGCGTCCGGCGCTTGGCTTTGTTTCCCGGAGCGGGTGGCACTGTTTGGCCGCCACAGGCACAGCATCGTCTCTAGGCATCGCCCTCCGCACCCAGGGATGCGGTGTCCCCAGCCTTGCCTTTCTTGATGGCTAAAACAACAGCGCCACCTTCCGGCCTCAAGGCCACCGGGTGTGGCCGGACCTGGGAGACCTTGGGCGCCCTCTTGTGGAATTTCAGAAGTTGGGCTGCGGAAATGACTCCGTTATCCCCAGCTGACCGACCATGAGGCCCGCTGGGCACTTCCACCTTTGAGGTTTGAGCGGTTCAGTGGGCCTGTGCAGGGAAAGCCAGCCTAGAAAGCAAGCCTTTACAGCCACCTTGGCGTAGAAGATCAGAGGCATATGAGGTGAGGCACAGGGGACATGTCATGCTCCCTGGAGACAAAATGTCCAGAAAGCTCCTCTAGGCAGCAAATAAAGACGTTATGAAAAGGAACCGTGGAGAAAAAGAGGTGAAGGGAAAATAAAGGGAATGTTATTCTGACCCACATGCCTCACCGCTAGGGCTGAAGTCACTAACAAGGCCATTTAGCAAGAGCAGGCTGGAGTTGACAGCCTTTCCCCAGGAGTCTGCTGGTTTCCAGGTCCCCCGGTTTGAAGCACTCAGGAACACACTCAGCCCCTGAATCTTCACTCAGTTCCGTGGTGTTACTGGCAATCGTTGGATATCCCTGGCTGGGGCTCAGCCTCGGCTCCGGTGTCAGCTACATAAGAATCTCAGCATCTTGGGAACGTGAGCTCAACTTGAAATACACTTCCCTGAAAGGATTACTTTGTTTTGGGACAAGGCTCATATCAATCTGTCCTGCCAAGAGATTATTGCTGTTAAACCGTTGGTTTTCATTGCTGTCAAACATAATCTTACAAGGAGAGAGAGGGGCAATCACCCTCAACGCCCAGCTGCAAGAGAAGACTTTTGATATGGGCAGGACTTTTCCTGGCACTCTCTGGAGAATAAAAAAGGAATATGTAGAATGGCTGTTGTGTGATTAATGCTTACACCCACAGTGCGGCTGAGCCATTCCCAGGGGTGCACTGAGTGGGATCCCTCCACCTGCAACGACCCTGCTGTCATTTCACAGGTGCCCGTGGAGAAGGCCCATTGAAGACCTGGGGCTGAAAGTGCAGCTCAACTTTGCACATATGTTTGGATTTCCTCTCTATTCCAAGGCAGACAGTCCTCAGGGTTTGGCCTAACACAGAAAGGATGGGAAGAATAAAGAAACGGTGTTCCAACAGTATTTCTGCAGATCTAAGCTACTGAAGGGATGCTAGACCAACCAGTATAGATGCTTCCTTTTCCGTAATGCCTCGAAAAACACTTGGGAGTGTGAAGGAGTGAAATTTTATGCTATTGGCCTTGTTCTCATTTGCTTTTGATTATTATAAAATTATTCTAACGCAAAACCCATAAAAAACTGGTAACTCAGAATCTCGCCAGATGAACTGTTACATCGGACTACGCTCTAGGAAGAAGTATTAAAAATCAAAGACATTAACTTTCCAAGTGTTCATTTCCATCTGTTTTCCCTCTCTGGGACTCAGTTTCCTACTCTGTACAATTGGGATGGTGACCTACTTTCAAGGACCTTTATAGTTCAAATGCTCTTTGGTTCTGTGAAAAGAAGCCTTATATCATCCCATGGTGGGCTGCACGTCACATTATCACACAGAGTGGTCCTTGCTTTACAGAAAAATATTCATTTGCTCATTCATTCGCCTATCCACTCATTCAACCAACAGTGAGCACCTACGATATTCCTCACACTGCTGAGGGCGGAGCTGTAGGGTGAGCCGTAAATAAAGCGACGTCCTGGCCCTCACGGGGCCTGCATTCTTATGAGAGCCACACACAATGAAAGATTTAAACATATATAATGTAACCGGAAGTGACGTAAGCCAGGCACAGAAAGACAAACACCACATGGTCTCACTTACATGGGAACTCTAAAGAGCTGAATTCATAGAAACACGGAGTAAAATAGTGGCTAACAGGCTGAAGGGTTGGAGGACTGGGGAGATGTTGGTCAAAGGACATAAAATTTCAGTTAGGAGGAAGAAGTTCAAGAGATCTGTTGTACAACATGGTGATTACAGTCAACAATATATTGTATATTTGAACATTGCTCAGAGTATATTTTAAGTGTTCTCACCACCAAAAATCATATGAGATAAGACATATGTTAAATAGCTTGATTTAGTCATTCCACAATGTAAACATATATCAAAATATTATGCTGTACTCAATAAATCCATACAATTTTGTCAATTAAAACAAATGTAGTGTAATGTAATATAGTATAATAAAAGAATATAAATCAATAGTAAGTGCTATGAAGAAAAATCAGCAGAATATGGATTATGGGATAAGGAATGCTATTTTTTAGACATGGTGGTCAGGAAAGCCTGAGAAGGTGTCATTTGTACAGAGACAGTGGAGTAGGGGAGTGAACCATGCCAGTTAGAGGAAAGAGCAAATGAGAAGGCCTCATATTCAGGCATGTGCTTGGTGTGTAAGGACACTGGGAGACAGGGGGAACGAGGCTGTATTCCTGGATGTGGTCTTAGGTTTTGATTCTAAGATGGCTTTAGAGTTTAAGAGCATTCTCAAGAGTCAGTGTTGTGTGCAAGGCTCACTGCTAGGCCCTGGGAGTACCCAGAGATAAAACACAGTCTGTGCTAGAGGACACTGCTAAGGGACATGCACTCATCCACACAAGAGAAGGAGCTGACGGTGGAAGGAGGCGTGTGCCAAGCATCCAATGCATGGTGCAGACACTAGTTCTGAAGGAGCTCCAGAGATGGGGACTTGGGCACTCAGAGATGCCTGGGCGAGCAAGGGGAGTTTAATGTGGACCTTGAGGAAAGGACCAGGCAAACTGAGAGGCAGACTGTTCAGGCAAGGAAGGAGTGAACAGAGGGAGTCGGCAGAAGTGGGCATGGCCTCACCGGCAATGGCTTGGTTGGAACAAAAGCATCTCACAGCAGAGCCATGGGAAATAAGGGGTGTGAAGAAGCTAACCAAGGAGGAAGGATGTGGCCTGATTCCTCAAGGCTGGATAAGAAGGCGCTCCTCTGAATTCAAATGAGATTTCATGATCAACATGGTTAGGACTTTGATGCTATTACTCTAGGAAAGGGTTAATGGTTTCCCCTTGAGGCCTCATTCTCTAAGTGCTGAAAGGGCTGTTTACCTCACAGGCCACTAGGCCCCACCTGCCCCAGAGGCCCAGTTAAGGAAGGATGGCTGCTTAGCGCTGCCTCCAGGGTGGAGTCTTCTCTCGTGTGAATGGCTGCTCTCTGCACTCTGCCTAAGTCCTCCAGGTGCTCAAGGGCCTTGTGACCAGAAATCATCTTTCTGAAAGCCAACCTGACTGGCCCAGGAGTGAGCCCATCTCCATCCCAGCCTGTGTTTTCCTGTCCCTACTCCTGAGTATGAAGATGTGCAGGACCCCAACTTACTGGAGCACGGCTTGGAGCCTGGGGCAGCAGACCCTGTGTCCACTGAGAACTGTGGATGTGGAATATGCCCAGGACTGCATTCTCAGCCGTGCCTGCCAGCCGCACACTGGTGCCCGCCTGCTGCACCATCTATGAGATAATGTCTCTCCATTTTGGGATTGTGACATAGTTACATCAGACCTCAGTGGCCAGTGCTTGCATTCCAGGCCTGAGATCAGTGTGACAGCAGAGAAACCTGAGCCGCGAGGGACATTCTCAGGCTCAAAAATCACAAACCCGACAGGGAAAGGAATTTGATCAGAAAACGACACCATTTAGGTTATTTTAACGCCTGGATCTGAGCTGCCCTTTAAGCAGAGCCCCTTCTGTCGCAGGACTTTATTACCAAGTGACCCCGGCAGACGACTTTCATTTGTTTTTAACTGTAGAACAAGGTCATGTTTGCTTCGGGCATACTACATGGAGTGGACTTTGGGTGACAGGGTAAGGCCTGGCTCAGGCCTGTTTTTCCTTGCACAGAGCATGCAGGCTGACAGGGCAGAGGCCAGGTTCTGAGGCTTTGTAGCAAATGACCTCCTGTGGATGCAGGGAGAACTTCTTCCACTCTTGCAAATACAACTCCTAAAACTTCTACCTTTACTGAGGCACTATACTGTTGAATGCCACCTAGGCATTCTTTGATCATCTGAAACTTGCAACTAAGAGGTGGGAAGAGACAACTGTTAACCACTTAGAGGTGACTATTAGTTCACCAGTCAATCAATTTATGAATCAAGAAACATTTGTATATCTATTTACTAAGCATTTTTTATGTGCAGGAGAGAGTACATACGAACATACAACAGTCTTCCTTCTTAAAAAGTACACAATAAAGGTATGAGAAACAAGATTTGTATTCAGAGAACTCTAAGACAAATGGTCAAATATTCAAATGGCCTGGCACTAGTGGTAATTCCAGCGGACAAACAGCATGAGAAAAGGCCGGGAGACAGTAATAAATACGTGCCCATTGCAATGAGTTACCCAATCAAGCCCCTTTACCTCCTTAAGATGGCAGATTAGAAGACCCTCTTCCCCAGAGGAGTGGGAAAGTCTGCCTTCAGGCTGTCAGTAATACTAAATAAGAGTGCTTGATTTATAAATTTTAAAAACATAAGAAGGTTTGATATTCTGCCCAGAGCAACGGAGGGCAGCGTGGTTTACCAGCAAAAGGACTGAACAGAGTGCCAGGAGCCCTTAGCTCTAGACTTACTGAACAGAAAGAACTTGGGTGAACTTTTCATTGAAACACTGAAGGCTTTAGGTTCACACCTGTATATGAAGGATAGTCCTGGTGTAGGGCAGCAAAAATGCCACAGAGCTAGAAGCTGGAAGACCCAAGTCCTGGCTTTGCTAATAATAATGACATTTATTATGCACTGTGTGCTAGAGGTTGTTCTTAAATATATTAGCTCATTTAGCTCCCTTGCCCACCCAATCTCTGTGAGGAAAGCACTATTCTTATGAGCATTTAATGGACAAGGAAACTAAGCTACAGAGGTGTGAAATCACTTTCCTAAGGCCAGAGAGCTAACTACTGACAGAGCTGGGATTCTACCTGGTTGGTTGTCGGCATAGCCCGTGTTCTTAATCTCTGTGCTGCTGCCTCCCAATAAACTGGGTGAGTGATCCTGGGCAAAAGACAAGCTCGCTGCATTTCAGTTTCCTCTTCAGTAAAATGAGGACATGAGTATTAATAACTTGCCAAATTACCTTAAACAGTGATTGTCAAGATCTAAATAAGACATTGGATATGAAATACTTTGTGATATAGAAAGTCCTATACATGTGTGAAGTCTATTCCTCAGAGGAATGATGAAAAGATGAAATGAGATGGCTGATGGGAAACGCTCTGGGACATGAACATAAAAGTGTGACTTGGATGATCAGTGCCACCACCGTCCTGGGAAAGGCTAACTGGCAGTGAGCAGGCTCTTGGACTCCATGAAAATTTAAGGATGTGGCTTCTTTTTCATATCTGTATGGTATCTTTAGTCAACTTGATTTGGGCAGGTTTAAAGAGGAAAAATGAAGGATAGGAAGTTTTTATCCTAGAAGCCTAGAGAAAGTGAAGCATATTCCTTTCAAGAAGAGAATCTCAAGGTTTCTTTCCTTTCTTCCTTCCTTAAATTGAGACCCCAATGAGGTGGAAGAAAATCTCTACTGAGATGAGACGCATTTTTAGGACACACATGGAGACCATCATCGTTGTTCCAGAATCTGGCCATGTGCTAAGAGACAGCTTCTGCTCCCTATCAGATATTACCAAGCTGGACAGCATCTTTTCTATGATCCAGTTCAACTTCTGTGTATGGAAGAAACTGAGGTCCAGGGAAGTGAAGAGATTGGTCCAAGATCACCAGAACCCACGACTACAAGGCAGCTCTTCTGATGCCAGGCAAATGTGTGTTCCTCCCCATTTCACTGCCTTTCTTTTGGGTGGGTTTGGGGTGAGTTAAATTTTTATGAGAATCTACATCATAATCCTGTGACAATTCCAAAGAACAAAATGATTTTTTAAAAAATCTCTTCTTTGAAATGGCTCCACCTCTGCCTTCATATTGCCCGAAGAGTTAAACAGACACAATCTGGATGAGTCTCAAAGATAGTAAGAATCACCTGTTTTCTTGTGGTAAGAAGGTGCTTCCAGAAGGCTGATTTTTCACTTCTCAGGCCTTCCCTTTTCACACACTGGGGGCAGAGACTCTCTCCTACTGACAGGAAGAGAATTAGCCTCCTTTGGTGTTACTGCTCCTTCCCACTTTAGCTCAGCATTATACACACAAAACGGGTGGGTGCGGAGCCCTTTCACCAGGGACTGGGTTGCAGAGTCTGTTAGTGGAAAAAAAAGCAACACCCTTTTTGAGCCTGGAATTCATCAGATTTTTTTCCTGTGGCGATACAGAGGCCCCTTCACCCCAGCAACCAAGAGGCTACAGCTGGATATGTGCTTATGAGATGGGTCATAGTTAAGAGCTGCCAGCCTGGGGTCTGTTTCTGGGACATTTCCACCTTAGATTAGACAGGCATTGGAGTCAGGAGCTAGCTGGTTACTGTAGCAACAGGACTTCAAAGCTTCACATTTCAGATGGAAGCTGCTACGCTATGAAACTTGCTCAGGACCCACTTTTTCTCAGTTTGAGGTTAAGTACTCCTCCGCCCCCCACACCCGACCACACCCCATGCCCAGTATACTTTTACAGCAGAGAGGAGGTCTGGAGGAGACAAGGGCCTAAGGCTTCACCCTTGCTCACTTGGAACTAGGCATTCTTGCTGTCATCTGGTTTAGTCAAGGGGGTTGTGAGGGGTGTGGCCTCCATCACGAGTGTAGGAAAGATGGAAAGAAAATTGCCAGATGGGGATGAGGATTCCAAGCCTATCAGGAGGAAAGAAACATGTTACTCACCACCACAAGAAGGTTGCCAACTTCGCTTATGGATCAGCAACTGCTGGTAGGCAAAGTCTGTTACATGCCTGTCACTAGGCTATGCACCCGAGGATGGAGGCACTAGCTGGGGCTTACGAGTCAGAACAGATAAGGAGAAAATTGTCTGCCATGGTATATGCTGGGAAAACTCTGGGAAACAAGACAATCTGCCTCCAAGGGATTAACAGCCCAGTGGGGAAGACAGACCAACAGGCAAACCCTAAGGGCAGGTTAGAAAGAAGCTTGACTAGTGTAGGTCATTCAAAATGAAGACAGCTGTGTATGTCTCAGTCAAGCTGTGTGGGTCCAGCCAATTTAAGATAAACTCTGTTTAATTACGTTTTATGTTTTAAAAGGAAACTTCTTCATTACATTGCCTATCAGTGCAGTTAAGTAAAAAGGCACATGGAACTATATGAACAGATGCCATTAACAGGTTTTTGCTTTTACATATCATCTTTCCCATTTGAGCATTAATTACTCAGTATATATTTTTCTCATCAGTTTTCAGAAAGTTTTTCGAGGATAAACTTGTAGAGGGATCTGGGGAGAGGAAGCTTTATTGGGATCTCTAGGGGCTATTTTATATTTTCCAATATCTGAACTGTTTTTACAACAGATTTTCCACAGAAAGCTCAACAAGTCACTAAACTTTCTGAGTCTCAGAGTCTGGGACTTAAAATCAGGGGAAGAGATGTGAATGGCTAAACTTTCTAGTTGTGTGAATAGTTTGCAACATATAAAGAATTGGTCAAAATGTTTATTCTTAGGGTCGGGGGTTATTCTGACTTCACAGAAGGGAATATCTGGCCAACTTTCCTCATAGAATATCAATTGGGGAATCAAGTATAGGGAATATCATGCATTTAAGGTTCACATATAGCCTTAAGTTGATGTCCATATTGATTTAACTATCAAAAAGGCAATTAGATTAGTGGGGTAGCCAAGTCACCCACAAAGACTGATGAGCTGATATAGAAAAAAAAAGGGATAAAGAAAAAGCAATTTTGAAGTTCCATAAGAACAGGAGAAATGACAGATATGAAGAGTTTTTTGAAGAAAGTTTCTTCTCGGTTGCTATTTAGTTTTAACAAAGGAGTTTCAGAAATGAACATAGAGAAGCAATTGGGTGAGGCTCCCTGCTAGATGAAGAAAATTTCTATCACTTGGGAAAAATCCACAGAAATCCTAATCCTATTAAAAACTTAGGTCATTCCACCCCAACAGTACTCTTTCTTCCATGTCCAAAACCATACGTGGAGCTTGCTTGTGTTTCAATACAAGCTCTTGCCTCAGTCCTCTCCAGATTACTAAAAGGAGGTATATAACCCTGCTCTTCAGCAGGACGACCGCAGGTATTCCCGCTGCATCCGCATATGCACACTTACTTCCCTTTGATCTGTGGCAATGAGCTCTGGTGCTGCAAATGTCATATGCCATCCGCAAACCCACATGGATGCAGGGTACACACCTGAACAGGGGGTAGCCGCTGATGAAAACATTTGAGCAACAGATTTCTTTACCTCACCCAAACAGATCCACCGAAAAGGAAACTTTTTGGGTTCCCACCCACACGCAAGACGTACAAAGCTGTCTGGGGCAGGTCTGGTACAGATTAGCCAGTGCCCTCCACTGGAATAAGTGGTTAATTTCAAAGAGGTTTACGGTGGTTTCTCCACATATCTTCACCCTTCAAGCCTTACCTGCAAGCCTTTCCATAAAAGTCACCAGCACACTATCTCTGGGATGTGGAAGGTTGGGAGAAAGGAATCGACAAAATGAAAGTAACAGTATCAAGATCCAGACTTATTCACAAATTTTGCCTCTTAAATAAACAATCTTTAATTAAGTAAACTTTAATATTTATTTTGTACCTATCATGCACTAGGTATATACATATAGTTAGGGGGCATAAGGACATAATAGGACTAAAAAAGATAAAAGACATGTTCACTGCCCTTGAAGAATTATAACGTCTTACTGAGGACTTCATATACATGCACATTGACTAGACAGGCAGTGTAGATAACTGAAAAGAAAGTGGGAAGAGTTTGGGCTGGTGCAATCAGACAGTGCTTCTTGAAAAGGGAACTTGAATTGGTCCTTACGGGCAGAGGTAGCCTACTTGCCCAGCTGGAGGAGAGAAGGTAATCTACCACGTAGAAGGAAGAACAAGAACAAAAAAATGAAAGCAGGAAGGAACATGTGGTTTGGGCAGAATAAAAAATCCCTAGATTTTTGTGGAAGTTTCTCGTCTAACCTCCTGCCTAAACCATCTATAATACATTCTGTCCCCAAGAAAATGCTCTACTGCCAACTAAGCCTATGTGATTCTCCTAGAGATGCATGAGTCCTTAATGAAAGCTGCCCTCGCTCTTCTTGAAAAAGCCACTTGCATTTATAGATAACAGAGGGTAAACTTTAAACACAACTGCATAAAGTGGCAAGGAACTGGCCTGCTGTCAGCTCACTGAATTTGGATCCCATGCAAGCAGCATGTGTAAAGGAGGTAAACTCCAAAAGTGTTTTTCCTCCCTTAATAAGGTCTATTCTCCTTAGTGTCAAGTTATGAAACGCAGATATTTCATATCAACCTTCATGGTTAATCTTTTTGATAGTTACAGGAGCAGGATGATTCTTCACCCAGGGGCGCGGGCAAAAGGGCTGATTACCTATGCTCACAGGTCACCAAATCCAGTTCAACACACTATAAACAAGTCATTGCTTCTGTCGACATTTGAGTCCTTTGGTCTGCAATCAGGGGCTTCTGTGTCTATCTAGCTAGGTCTTTACTCTCATGGGTTAATCAAAGTTTCTGGAAGTAATCACAGCCAACTCTCCTTTGCTTATAACAGGGTGCAGCAGTAACATGGAACATAAGGTGGGAAAAAAGACAAAAGTGTGGATGATTCATACATTATTCACAAACTTACCTTCTTAATCACTACAACACTTTAATATTAAAATTAGCTTACACTTCCTAAACAAACACTGACTGGTGACAAAGGGATTGGGTTAAAAGGAGCAGATAATGTCACTTCAAGAAATGTTTTCTAAGTTTGGATCTTGATTACTGTTACCTTCGTTTTGTTTTTTTAATTCTTCCCTCCTAAGCTTCCGCATCCCAGAGATGGTGTGCTGGGGGCTTTCATGGAAGTGCTTGCAGGTAAGGCTTGGAGAAGTGAAGACAGGTGGAGAAACCAGGTTTCGTCAAGCTGTTGAAGAGACATCAAAGCCAGGAGTAATTCTCTGCATCCTGTCACATGCTTGTTTCTGCCTCCAAGAAAGCAGAGTTAAAATGGACTTTCAGCAGAGACAGGTGAGGATGACAGGGAGGCACTGCAAAGGCTCCGCAAGTCTGAAAATAGCATAGTGTGTCTGCCAAGGTGACTGCGGGTGCCCAAATTTCCCCCACCACTTCACAGTGGCCTTGGCTTTACACACTGTTGCTACCAAGTCACTGAAGGAAAAAGATTCTGATGATTTTCACTTGTTTCACGCTTGACAATTAAAACATTCTTCTGGATTTCCTTTTTCTCTTAAACCAGTCAATGTTGTCTTTGTGCAATAAGAAATATCAGGTAAGTCTTAAGATGTGGACATCACGTTTGGGACAATGTCTCCCTCACCGCCTCTCTCATCCTTTATACCATAAAAGAGTGATGGCAATATGCTAGCTGAAATTCACCCTTCGATGGTTTCATTTTCTTGTCTACAAAGGCAGGGTGAGCGACTGCTGCCCTGTGATTTCTGGCACTCCCAGTGGAAAGGAAGCAGAGGGGCCAAGTTATGGGAGAGCGCGCCCAGTTAGGCCTTCGACTACAAAAGTATCATGGTTTCCCTTTCTCCCCAGTTACCATTCTTTCCCTGGTTCCCATCCCCTTCCACATCCAGCAGTGTGGGCTGACCTTCCTTTCCTCATCCTGGGAAAACACATCTTGCTCCAGTGCCAAGTGAGATTGGACAAACAGCCGGTGTGGAGGGGGCTGTGGGAGGTACGGCTTGCCAGGACAGCTTGGCTGAATGGGTTCCTGAAACAAGGCATCTCCAAATGCTCCCTGCCCCTCAAACAGCAGAGGAGTGTGATAATCATGCTGTCAAGATTTTTAGAGCATAGCACTTACACTTTTACTAGGCCTCACTCCGGACCTATTGAATCAAAATTTGCATTTTAACCCGATCCCACATGAATCACACACACATTAAAATTTGGTAAGCAGTATTCTAACTCACTAGACCACAGGTCCACAAACTGACTCATGGGACAAATCCGGCCAGCTGCCTATTTTTGTAAATCAAGTTTTATTGGAACACAGCCACACTTGTTTATGAATTGTCTACAACTGTTTTTACACTACAATGGAAAAGCTGAGTAGTTACAACAGAGACCATACTGCTGCAAAACCTAATATTTAGTCTCCAGACCTTTACAGAGAAAGTTTGCTGGCTCCTATACTAGACTGTAGACTCCTTAAAAGTGAGAACCTGGTCTTGTTCTGCTTTGTAAGGTAGAAGGGCAGTTCAGTATAGTGGATATACATGTAGGCTCAGAGGCAGACTGACATGATTTGTATCTAGGCTCTGCCACTCCCTTGCAAATGACCGTGGGTAAGACAGAACCACTCTGTGCCTCATGTTCCCCACCTATAAAATGGGGATGTATTAGATTGGTGCAAAAGTAATTGCATTAAAATGGCAAAACTCCAATTACTTTTGCACCAACCCACTACATCAGAACCTACCTTTAAGGGTTGATTTGTGGGTTAAATAAGTGAAGATATGTAAAGACTTTAAGTAATGCTCTCAGAAAATGTTAACTATTAGCTGGTACCAGGCACCAGGCATTTTGAGAGTAGACAGGGGATTTGCTGAATGTTGGCAGAATGACCCATCCCTAGAGCAGACATTGTCTATCAATATCCATTCTCTGCTTCTTCCTTGCTAACATCAATTATTTCTGTAGACATCTGACCTTCATGGAAGATGACCTCATCTCTGGGGGAAAATACTAGTGAAAGCCAATCACAATGCCATTCTCAGTGTCAGTGGATTGGCATGAGGTGGGTGGTTCTAGCTAATGAGTCACAAGAGGTTTTTTATTTTATTTCATTTTGATTTGGGGTCTCTGTCACTTAGGCTAGAATGCAGTGGTGTGATCATAGCTCACTGCAGCCTCAAATTCCTGGGCTCAAGTGATCCTCCTGCCTCAGCCTCCCTAGTAGGTGGAACCACCGGCGAAAGCCACCACGCCCCACTCATTTTTTATATTTTTTGTAGAGACAGGGTCTTGCTATGTTCCAGGCTGGTCTTAAACTCCTGGCCTCAAACAATCCCCCAACCTTGGCCTCCCAAAGTGCTGAGGTTATAGGTGTGAGCCGCTGTGCCCGGCCTAGAAGAGGATTCTTGAAGGACTTCTGGGAAATGGTTCCATCATTCCTTAGAAGAAAACACAGAAGAGATGCTCCTGTTCTTTTATGAATTTTATCTCTGGGTGTGATGCCTGAAACTGCAGCAGCAGGAAGGCAGGCAGTCTGAGAGCATAGCTGACCTAATTAGAATGGCAAGGAAGAAAGATGGAAAGAATTCAGGCCCCTTAAGAGGTCTCAGAGTTGCTGAATCACCAAACTCCTGGGCTTACCTACTCACGTACTAATGTTATGAAAGAAAATAAATTTTCCTCATAATTTAATTCTTGTCCAGAGCATCCTGATTCATATAGCCAGGGACCATAGTTAGTTACACATATTTTTACTTCATCCAGGACCTAACAACTGGTGTTGGGTGCTATGAGCAAAGGAAGAGCAGTAGCTGGAAATGAATGACCTGGGTGTAGGACGCAGGAAGACTCAAAAATGTTCTAGGCGATGCAAATCAAAACCACGAGATATTAATATCACCTAATACCTTTTAAGATGCCATTATGAAAAAAACAAAACATTACAAGTGTTGGAGAGGATGTGGAGAAACTGGAACCCTTGTACATTGTTGGTGGGAATGTAAAATGGTCTAGTCACTATGGAAAACAGTATGAAGGTCTTCAAAGAATTAAAAACAACAATATATGATCCAGCAATCCTACTTCTGGGTATTTATCTAAAATAATTAAAAGCAGGGCCTCGAAGAAATAGTCATATTCCCATGTTCACTGCAGCATTATTCTCATAATCAAGGCGTGGAGCCAACCTAAATGTCCCTCAATGAATGAACAAAGAAAATGTGGCATAGCCATACAAAGGAATGTTTTCAGCCTTAAAAAGAAAATTCTGTCACATGCTGTAACATGGATGAACCTGGAGGACATCATGCTAAGTGAAATAAGCCAGTCAAAGAAGGACAAACACTGCATGATTCCACTTATATGAGGCATTCAAAGTAGTCAAACTCACAGAAGCAGAAAGTAGAATAGTGATTGACAGAGGCTGGTGGGAGGGGAAATGAGGAGTTGCTGTTCAATGGGTATAAACTTTTAGTTATGCAAGATGAAAAACTTGTAGCAGTCTGCTACAAAACACTGTGCTGCTTCTAGTTAAATGTACTGTCTCAAAATAAATAAATAAATAAATAATGTACTGTACACTTAAGAGGGTATATCTCACATTATGTGTTTCTTTACAACAATAAAAATCACCTTGTAAACTGGAAATTTCCAAAATGGAAATTGGAGTAGCTTATATTGATTTTAAAATTTATACATGCTGTCACTGATAGGTGGGAATTGAACAATGAGAACACTTGGACACAGGTAGGGGAACATCACACACTGGAGC
This sequence comes from Hylobates moloch, assembly GCF_009828535.3. Classification (NCBI taxonomy): domain Eukaryota; kingdom Metazoa; phylum Chordata; class Mammalia; order Primates; family Hylobatidae; genus Hylobates; species Hylobates moloch. The sequence continues at coordinate 103,596,505 of NW_026652286.1, forward strand.
CTGTCGTGGGGTGGGGGAGGGGGAAGAGATAGCATTTGGAGAAACACCTAATGTAAATGACGAGTTAATGGGTGCAGCACACCAACATGGCACATGTATACATATGCAACAAACCTGCACATTGTGCACATGTACCCTAGAACTTAAAGTATAATAAAAAAAATAAAATTTATATGTGCTCCTAGGCTCAGATTTAGGAATTTATTTTCCATTTAGGTTTTATTAAGTCTAATCCAAAAATGCAAAAATGAAACTGTGAGTTATATGTGATGAAAAAGTACAGCTTTCTTGAATTCAAATAAGCAATGGCAAAGATCACATTTAGAATTTGACAGAAAGAACACAGCATCCCTGCCTCATCTTTTTTATAGATGTTAGGAGAAGGAGAAGTAGTCTTATTTCAAATATCAAAACTCTGACTTAAATGAATAAAATTTAGTCACGAGTAAATACAAAAAACAAGCAAACAAAAAACCTTCCTGGATTAGCACAGGCCCAATTCTTCCCGGCCTTTTATCACCCTGTCAGCTGGGAGTATCTTTTCCAGATACCTGTGGCCCTCTACCAATTGTTACTCTCTTGTTGTCTGAACCTGCTACCCAAACTTGGCAGGTCATTTTCAAAGCCAGATGAGTTTTGATTGTTCCCTTGGCAATATCCATTATTTCCCTCCTGGGTAGAAGGGGGATCTGAGGACAGCTTATCTTTTTGGGGTACATGGAGTAGAGGTGGGGACTCTTATATAATATGAAATAAAAATAAGTTCTTTGGGCTGGAAGTGTCAAAAGATTCCTTAGAATTTATAGCCACAGGGATTTCATGGTGTGTCTGATGTACTGATTTTGTGCCACATTTGAGCCAGAACTGGCAGCAGATTCAAAGCAACACAGGTGGCTAAGCACACATGAGGGGAAGGTATGGGGAGAGAAAAGTGGCATAAAATAAGGCTGTCCCCCTATGCCCATTGAGAATAAGATCTTAGCCCTAACTGAAGGAGCTTAATGATCAACTCGAACACATTGGCTGGACTCCTGCAGGTACTCACGGAAGGTAGAGGTGCTGAGCTACCTTTTCTTGTCAAAGTCTAGGGCTGGAGATGCTTCAAGAACTTTGGAGCCATAAAGTCACTGTAATGGTCAACTTCTAAGGCTAGAAGGGGCCATGAGACATCTTATTTAAATCCTTGCCTTTGGGCAAGAATTGCACACCTAAGCTTCCCGAATACATCAGACACAATTTAGGGTTAAAAGCCTCCAGAGGGGCAAAAAAGTAAAAAGATTTTACAACTTTCTTCCACAAACCACTTTAATTATGTGCTCATCACCTACTTCAGAATCTAAGAGAACTTTGACACTTGTTTTTGACAAGTGTCTTCTCATCAGTCTAACTCCATTGTCTTCTCATCAGTCTAACTCCAAGACCTTCCTCCAAGTGGTAGGCTCTGGTAATCCAGCGAAAGCAAGGCGCTAACAGGCGAGTGTGAAGCCAAAGGGCTCCCAGTGACATCCTTGACAGCTTTTTGCCAGCTATTCACATACATTTAATATACAGCACTTCCCTGTGACTGTCTGCATCCCTTTCTACCAGCAATTCCTCCTGATTTATCATTCTCCAGCAATTCCCAATTGCTTTGCCTTTCTAATAGATGTTGCAGTCTGACAAACACCTTTGCCTTCATGCTGGTGTCGTTAAAAGACTGATTATAACCATAAGGAACGGGAAATAAGATATTGTTGTTAAGTTTGCTAATCTTCTCTGTTCAGAATAATAAAAGTTCTCTGTCAAAGACTTATGAAGGGAGATTTCACCCCCCCCCCCCCCCCCCACCGGCTTGCTAGTCCTACTCTTTGTGCATTCTTAAGACAGGAGGCAAGTGCTTTACATTAGAAAAACTGAGGCTGAATATGCAGCCTGTCATGCAATTTTGCTGAAGATAGAGGGTCAAAAATTCAAAAACTCAATTGCTCTAGGGCAGGGGGTTGGGAGCAAAGCCAATAAATAAAATGTGTGGTGCAAATGCCTTTCAGGAAAGGGTGTGAAGGGTGGGGTGGATTTACCAGAAGCTTTGGCAGTCAGCTTTGAAGTCTTCTGGAAAGGAAAGTGTAGCCTCCCAGGGAAGCAGCCTCATGACATCTTCCATAAGGCTGATGTGTTGGGAAACAGCAACACGTGAGCAAGAAGTTCCTTGAAAAATTTTCTTCCCTCCTTCTTCTTCTGGAACTGTTGGGAAACTAGATTAGACCCAGGAGTCTGGTTTTTGAGAATGGCCCTGAATGAATCTTTAGTTTCCGGGTAGGAACAGAGAGCTCAGAAGGTTGTTTTCTCCTCCAAGGAAATCTGGCCACAGTTTTTTTCCTGTTCTACCCAGAGCTTGTGTGCTGGTGGATTAAGCACATGTGTGCACAGGGCCAGGATTCTGGCAAACAATCTCAGGGAGGATGGCAAAAGGAGAAGCAAAAGGGGCTCATTCCTCTACCTCACAGCTTCTTTTCCCAAAGGAAACAGGATCTACTCACCAGCAACAATCCCAACATCACAAAAGGAACATGGAAATAAATGTGCATGCAACTGGGACACATAGACCCCTGTCACCTGCTACAAATGGAGCAGAAGTGGGAGACAAGTGAGCCACCGAGAACCTAGGCCTTCTTAGCTGTAGCCTACGTCAAGAGAGCACGGGCTTCCTGACTGGTCTCTGGTGGCCGAGTAACTCTACTTCCCTGACCTGGGAAGAAGGCGTGAATAACCAGCTAGGAGGAGACACCCATTCTCTTGGAGTTGCCTGGGGTATCTGAGGCAGAGGTGGTAGCAGCAGACTCCTCCACAGAGGCACTGAGGTCCAAGGATTCCAGGATGATGTCCCCAAGGCAGTAAATCAAATGCCTGAAACAAATGGACAAAAAACTTAGGGTCTGGCTCAGTCAGGAAACACAAGATCCTGTTTATGACATTTATTTTCTCCTCCCCCATCACCGATACCCTAAACTTCAATAGCCTGATGAAACCTCTGCCATGAAATTAATGTTTTTTAAACTAATAAAGCCTCTGACCCTAATAAAGGCAAGAATAGTTTTTATATAAGACCAGTTTTATTCAAGACTAAGTTTTATAAAATTCCATTTCTCTTTACATAGTTATATTAGCACTGCTCTGAAGAACTGTGATAACAAATCCTTGAGATGTCAGGTTACTAGACACTTTCAGAGCTCCTGACTACTGCTGTTTCTCATAATTACCTTAAATTTATAGGCTGCATTACAGGCAGTGAGGCAAAGCCAGGATCCTTGAGGAAGTTAATAAACACAGTCTACTTTGGGGTAGGGTTTGAGTGCAAGATTACTCAATACTTCCAGAAGAGTAACAGCCCAAGGGATGGAATCTACCTCTTCTGGATTATTCTAGGACTCTTCACCCAGCATTTCTGGTCCCTTTATGAAATTCCAACCTTACTGTCTTGTCTACCTGATATGAAGCAAAGACAACTCCTGGTCCTGACATGAATCACAGCTTTGCTATAAGGCCAGGGGCTCATGGTGAACATCTTTACATGGTCTGTGATACACAGGCCAGGGTACGCTCTTGGAGCATTCACAGGGGCTGGCAGATGTTGGCAAGAGCACTGAGCAAGTATGCTGAACAAGCCTGGAGGAGAAGAGGTCATTTTCAGCAGCTCGTGTGGGGGCCTGCATAGAGTTCTTCCAAACACAAATGGTGGTTGGTCCAAGAGTGATTTCCTAGCACGTGATGACCTGCTCAGAAGCCTGATGGTGTGGATTTTACTTAGTGTGTGGATCTGGACATCAAACTCTGTAGTCAGTGCCCAGAGCAAGGAAAGACTACAATGCTCTTCTTTGGAATGTGGGCTTTTCACTCAGAAACCTTGGATACCTCTGAGACCAGAGATGGCTTTAACTATGCTGATGTTGGAATAACATTTTTCCACTTACCTGTTGATGAGGGGTTGTTGTAGTGACTCCAAGACTAGACCCCAGCTCAGCTGGCATTTGTTCACCCCAAGAATTTCTACTACGAGATCTGAGGAGGAAAAAACAGATGGAATTTGTGTGTTATCACTGAAGTTTTAGATTCTAAGGACAGTCTCTCCCCAGGATCTCTGCCGTTTTGACATAGGTTAGGTATTTCGGGCATACCTCTAAACCACACAGCCAAGCTAAAATCCTCACAAAACAGGAAAAACCTGAGAAAAATACGTTTCTCAAGTTAGGTGCCTACATAAGAATGGGCTTCAAAAATTATTTTGTAACCTGTCACTCAAATGCAGGTACTCCTTCCAATGTAACAGTTTAGGTTGGCAAACAGAGTTATAATGATAAGGGTAAATAAAACTGATTGTCCAGAGCTAAGTTCACAACTGTTTCCTGGTTGTCACAGCCATAGGCAACAAACTGCCTTCCTGGCCCTCTAAAAACACAATGCAAGGAAAAACAACCTTCTCAGATTTTGTTTTTACTTATTGCTAAAGGCCATGTACCATACTCAATGGCTGCAATTTATTAAGTTGGACTTTCTGTGAGACATGTGATTTTCTTCCTTGGTCCCAAAATGCTATGAACTGGCAGAGAATCTGAAGTCTTCATCTCCTGGAAATGGCTCTGAGACCTGTCCCTGCAGGCAGAGCTTCCCCAGACCTGCCAGCAGGTAGAGAGAAAGTTATTAACCTAAATATCTGCAGGATTGTCACCTAGTATTTAGGGTGCAGCCGTAGAGTTCCTTTCCATTCCCTTGGCATCAGCTGAGCAATGGATAAAAGAATTGCAGCCCTGTTCATTTTCCTATTAGCCTGGGAAATGATGGGTCAACAGAGTTTTGAATCTAGCCACATTCAGGGCCCTTTTACAAACAGGAAAAGGTGCAGGGGTAATGGTGGCAAAGCAGAATGGAAGGGAAATGTGATTGGTATAATTGATCTCATTGGTCCAATTACCTGGGAGGACTCCCATCAGGCTCTGCAAAGCCTGTTTCTCAGCAGCCAGTTTCTGCTCTTGGGTCCTTACAGGCCGTGGAAACTTAGGCAAAACTCCACCAGGCCAGATGGACTCCTGAAGAAGCCGGAGGTACTGCACCCAGCGCTGTGGACTTGTTAAATTAGCTACCTGCACCTCTAGCCACCTGTGGTAGAAGAGAGATGAAAGCTTAGATAAAGCTGAAGGAAAGGTCATAACAAGGCAGCGGACTGACTGTTTATGTTCCCCCGCAGATTCGTATGTCAAAATCCTAACCCTCAAGGTGATGGCAGTAGGAGGCGGGGCCTTTGGGGAGGTGATTAGGTCATGGGGACAAAGGTAAATGCCCTTATAAAAGAAACCTGAGAGAGACTTCTCACCCCTTTTGCCATATGAGGACACAGGGAGAAGACAGCTGTCTATGAACCAGGAAAAGGGCCCTTGCCAGACACCAATTCTGCTGGTACCTTGATCTTGAACCTCCTGGCCTTTAGAAACTGTGAGAAATAAATTTCTGTTGTTTATAAGCCATTCAGTTTATGGTATTTTGTTATAGCAGCCCAAACAGACTAAGATACCATGAATTACATGAGCAATCAGAACCGGACAAAGTCAGCACTGACTCTTGCAATGGAAACCAAGCCAATTCAACAACCTGGGATAACAGAATTTGAAGATGAGTAACAATAAGAATCGTGTTATTTATGGAGTGTTCACTATGTGCCATCTACTGTACAAGCAGTTTTACAGAAGAGAACACTAAAAGGGCCTCGGTCTCTGGGCAAGCCTGCACCTATACCTTCCCAGCTCTCCTCTGGCAATGCTGCACCTATTATCTTTCTAGCTCTCCTCTGATGGGAAGCATTATAACCTTCTTGGTAGCATGTACACACAGACTTCATAGCTAAGGACTTAGCGATCTTTATACAAATTCCTCTCTCTACCTCCCCAGCCGTATCCCCTGGTCTTCAAGTCCTCATGACTGTCTTGGGGATTTCCTACATCTGCCCTTTGTTCATAATAGTTCTCTCACTAACAAGGGCCTTTTCTCGCCTTGCCTGAAGAGCAAGTCTCAAGTCTGCCCTTCTGGCAAGACCTGTTTCAACCCTACTTCCTCCATGAAATCCTTGACCATCACAGCTGGAAGTGCTCTCCTTCTCCACAGACCTCCTTTGGCAGGTAGTTCTGGAACAATTACTTTGGAATATGAATCTTTTTTAAGGTGTTTATAGCTTTACTTCTTCAACTAAATTATAAGCTGTAAGAGTTCTGTGTCTTGTACTTCAAAAAAATTCCCCGCAGTGTTTGGTGCTCAAGAAATGGCTGACTGACTGGTAACTCTTCTTATTTCAATGAAAAATTTTCCCTTTGTCTTACTTTCAAAAATGAGTCAAAATTTTCCCTTTGTCTTACTTTCAAAAATGAGTCAAAAATGAGGGGGAAGATATACCAAATCTGGAGTTCAGCTGGAAACCTAGAAAGTGGTTCAACGTTATTCTTTATCTGTTCCTGCATTTTTTTCAAAGTGCTATGGTCAGAAGTGAGGTTCAAGGCTGTTGAGGCCTCCCCTTCACCCACCTCATTTAAGACTGACATAGCTGTGTTGGTCATGGATGGACAATCAACCGCTTCTGTTCATGCACGGAAGACTCGTTTGATCCTGCACCACATGGCAGCTCATGCCATCACTCCTCGCTCCTATACTCGAGTCACTTGTCACTCATCCAAGAGCAGAGGGGGCTGCCAAGGCAAACTTTATTTAACCTCCACTCTGCCAGACAGTCTGCATTCCACTCAAGCTGGGCATTCCAGCCATGGGGGCTGCAATCCCCCAAGCCCAAGGCTCACAACTGATTCTAAGAATAGGAAGTGTGTAAGGTAATAGCAGGGCAAGAATGGCAGCCATCGATGGAGATCAAGAGTGGCACAAAGCTGTTCTTGTCCAAAATAGCCATCACGATCGTATTTGTTATTATTAGGGCCGCATCTCCTTTTTATAGGGCTTTTCATTCAGCGAGCCTAAGACGCCTGATGAAAGGGATCCAGTAGCAAGAATTCCTGTTCCTGTTTATATAAGAGGGTCACGAGAGGGAGGTGGCTGCAATGACCTGATCGGCTTCTCTGCAGGGGATTAAGTGACCCAAGGTCTCCTTTCTTCACCTCAAGCCATGTATACTTCCGCAATTTTTGCTGAGGAGAATGATGTGTCTTAGGGTCTCATCTAACTGTCTTGAGGGACAGGGGAAAAGTCTTGCAAACCAAAATCTTCAGCCACATGATCCTTCCTAGACTGAACATGTTACACGCCAGCAAGGCTGGGTACCTCAGCCATCTTCTGGGCGTGTCTTACAAAGCAAGAGTTACATTCTTTTGAATGAACATTAATTTATCTGATGGGGACAGGACCTCACATGGCATTATGACAAGGATATCCTCCTTGTTCTCTTGCATGGTGATTAAGTGTCTCATGTATATGTGTGGGGTGCAAAATGAATTTTATCATGTGGCAAAATATAAATTTATAAACTTATACAAATCTATAAGACAGCTTTTCAAACTCTAAATGGAAATGCTGGGGAGAGACATAAAAGTAGGAAAAGTAAAAATAAGCACCTGATGATGAGGATGAGTCTATGAGTCAAATAAATTTGTGGGAGCTAATAGGCACAACTCACTGACGAAAAGGACTGCCACCTCTGAGTAAGTATCAACTGCTGATGAGACAAAGACACTGTCAAGCACTGTACACACAAGGCACAGAACTGGCCAACAGGAGGCCCTGGAAACAGTCAGGCCCAGGAATGTAAGAAACAGGACTTCCACAAACTGGCAGAAATAAACTCCCTCCAGGCCTACAAAGAGGGACAGAGTTTGGAGAGCGATTTCTAGTCCCTGGGAGCTGCAGAGTGCCAGCTTTCCTTATTCTTCTCCACACTCTGAAGATAAAAGACACAAACCACACATCTGTACCACACATGGTTTCAACATTTGCTCTCTTTCCTGGATTCTCCTCTTGCCTATGTTCTGCCCACCCTTCCCCCTGTCAGCAAACAGAGGCTTTATCCTAGGCCTTTGGGCTCAGCATGGTCTTATTTCCTAGTCCCAGGCAGCCTGTGTAGAAGACCAAGTGCAACAAATCTTTCTTGTTCAGAGAACTTCTGAGCGATGGTGTCTCGTTAAAAATGATGAGCATGCCAATCTGGAAGGAAAACATGATAAAGAGCAAACCAAAAAAATCACCACCACAACTGCCACTGCCCTCACACAATACAATCTCTAAATTTTTAAAGCTGTAATTCAATTTCTAAGACATACTTTATTATCACTCGCAATGCCTTTCTTAAGTTGTAAATGGCTGTATTCAGGGATTTGGTATACTTTGCCTTGCGCAACACCTGGATGGAACCAACTGCCACAGGTTCTTGAGAGCAATGAAGAAGGTGGAGATTTCTTCATCCAAATCTCTTTCCTCTCCCTTTCATCCCTACCTTCTCTTCCTTTGGTTCTGTCATCCTTCTCTAAGGTAAAGCTCCATACACACCACCATTTCATTATCTAACTTTATTAACTCCCCTAATCATGCTTGGTTTATTTGGAAACTGGCTAGAGCATGGAAGACAAAGACATTAGGTGTAGGATTGTTAAAAGGGACAGACGTCTCAACTCCTCTCCATTAACTCTCTTCATCTCGCTATTTCTACACTGCATCTTTCTATTCTTACCACAGGAGTGGGAAGGTTAAAAAGACATTTGTATCCCTATAGAGCTCTCTTTAAGTGGAAGGGATGGAATTTATGTGTCTGAAGTCTAATACATCATAGGAGGTTTTCCAGCATCAGTTTCTGGACTTTGCTGGTACCATTTACTATTAGGCTGACAGAAATCTAAAGCTTCAAGGTCAAAACACACACACGTTCCTCTTACTATTCATTAGAAATTACTTATAATAGGCCGGGCATGGTGGCTCACACCTGTAATCCCAGCACTTTGGGAGGCTGAGGAGGGGAGATCACCTGAGGTCAAGAGTTTAGACCAGCCTGGCCAACATGGTGAAGCCTCGTCTCTACTAAAAATACAAAAAAAATTAGCTGGACGTGGTGGTGCATGCCTGTAGTCCCAGCTATTAGGGGAGGCTGAGGCAGAAGACTCGCTTGAACCCAGGAGGCGGAGGCTGCAGTGAGCCAAGATCATGCCACTGCACTCCAGCCTGGGTGACAGAGGGAGACTCCATCTCAAAAAAAAAAAAAAAAGAAATTACTTATAATAAATCATTTACTAAATACAAATGCTATTGTTTATGTAATACAAGATGCATGAAGTAAATATGCTAAAATAAATACGGTAGAGAATAGCCTCAGATAGCACTGGTTTTATTTTCCACCACTATTCCAGGTCTGATATTTGATTTAGAGATATCTCTTTCTATTATCCTGCCTTCATCCCAAAGAAGAGAAGAAAAAAGAACCCAAACCAGGTCTCTTGTGTCAAGCCATCTCTGAATGATTCAGAGCCTTACCAGGGGGCCTAGAAATAGCCAGTAAAATGGCCAAAAAACCCCACCCCACAACCACATTTTGACCCCAAGACATTCAAGAGCTTCATTTATGCCAGACAGGGGAGAAGAGATGATGTGGAGACCAGGGCTTGTCAGTAGCTGGGACTGCACATCCACTCCATGTTCAAGGGAACCTGGTCTGAAATAGCCGCAGATAGAGGAATGAAGTAATGACTAAAAAGGAGACAGTTTAATACTAGGGCTTAAGATGGCACTTCAAGGTTAGCAGAAGGTCATTTCCCATCAAAACAGCAGAATCAAATCTCATGAGTAAGAGGAGAAGGCTTTAGAGACCATGTCTAATCCAATTAGCCAAATCCCCTTCATTTCTTTTCTAACAGCAGCTATGGCTGAGTGAGAAAGGGTCTTGAATCAGTATGGCTTAATGAAGAGGAGAAAGGGAAGAAGATACTAAAGTCATAAAACAGAAAATAGTCATAAGATCCATACCAACATTCTAAACAAAAACGCCTGGTGCAGTCTAAATACAAGGAAAATAACAGGTCCATTCCTTCCAGCCTATTTATCTATTGGCTGTACCTCTACAGACAATCCAAGGGCAATTATGCTCCAACGTTAAGATACCAAATACAGTTCAAAGGAAAAGAGACAGAAAAGGAAGATCAAGTTAAAGCTTCTATCATCCTAAATACACCTTCAGTAAATTAGAAGTATTGACTTATTTTATTACCCTTAGAGCAGGGTTTTCAACGTTGGTACTACTGATATTTTGGACTGCGAAATCTTTGTCAAAGGGGCTTTCCTGTGCATTATAAAACATTCCACAACATCCCTGCCCCTCCTCGCCTCAAACTAGATGCTAGTTTTGCCAACCAAACATGTCTCCAAACGTTGCAGCATGTCCCCTGAGGACAAAATTGCTCCAGTTGAGAATTACTGCCTTAGACTTAGGGACTTTTGGATATAACTGTATCAGGCTACTTTCACAGTCATTTTAAACCTGATGGTTGTAGCACAATGTTTTTCGACCTGTGGGCTGGACATCATTAGAGGTCATATAATCTGTTTTGTTGTTTGTGATAACATAAAAATGCATCTCATGTTTGGAGACACTTGTTTCGTATGTATGTACATGTGTATGTATATATCAGATAGGCGTGCATGCGTATGTGTGTATGCACCTGTGCCTATGTATATGCTCATAGTGGGCTGCAATGTACAATGCATTTTTTACTGTAGGTTGAAGTTTTAAAAAAAGTTTGAAAAACACTCATACAGTGTCAAGAATTAAGAGTTCTGAGAGAAAGTAGGAGAAGCCCAAGCCACATTTTTAGCTTCCTGGAAACGCTCCCGATCTCCACCCACCCAAGCACCCTGTAAAATGTTTACAGGGGCCTCAACCATGAACACTGTGCTCTGTACTGCCAGTCCTAGCACATAAGTATGAGTATTGGCTCATCCAATCAGTAGCAGCAATCTATAGGGTGGGAGAGAAAGGAGGTCTTGGAGGTGATGGTGTAGATTCAGGACATTCTCCATTAAACAAACAGTTTTTGCCAATTTCACACCTGATAAAAGTTACACTTCTTTTCTCTCTGATGCCATTCCCAGGCCTCTGTCTTCCTGCCATGGCCCCTTCTTGTGTTTATAGACAGTTCCCCCTGTCAGCTCTCAGCTCTAGGCTTCTGTCCTGTAACTATCCAGACCCAAGTTACTCAGCTGTGTCTGAGAAAGTTCAACACTGCTACCCTCTGACTGTGTATCTAGGTCACCACCCTTTCCTGCCCGGTGCTGGGGAAGAATGAGGAGGAAACGAACCCCAAGGGCAAGAAACTACCACTTCTTTCTCCCAATGACTACTGTGAAATTTAAAATGGCTCAGAGTTTGCACAATTTCTTCTCTGATTTTTGCTTTCATGTTTTAAATCATGGATCCACATCTTTGAATCATGTACTTTAAGGGAAGACTTGACAGTCTCCTAAATATCACAATGTAAGAATCTGAGTTCCATACATTTATATCTAGCCACAAACAGTTTTTTTATTTTTTATTTTTTTAATTTATTTTTATTTTTTATTATTATACTTTAGGTTTTAGGGTACATGTGCACAATGTGCAGGTTTGTTACATATGTATCCATGTGCCATGTTGGTTTGCTGCACCCATTAACTCGTCATTTAGCATTAGGTATATCTCCTAATGCTGTCCCTCCCCCCTCCCCCCCACCCCAAAACAGTCCCCGGAGTGTGATGTTTCCCTTCCTGTGTCCATGAGTTCTCATTGTTCAATTCCCACCTATGAGTGAGAACATGCGGTGTTTGGTTTTTTGTCCTTGCGATAGTTTACTGAAAATGATGTTTTCCAGTTTCATCCATGTCCCTACAAAGGACATGAACTCATCATTTTTTATGGCTGCATAGTATTCCATGGTGTATATGTGCCACATTTTCTTAATCCAGTCTATCGTTGTTGGACATTTGGGTTGGTTCCAACTCTTTGCTATTGTGAATAGTGCCGCAATAAGCATATGTGTGCATGTGTCTTTATAGCAGCATGATTTACAGTTTTTGTTTTTGATTAGTAATGTACACATCACAGATATAAAATTAATATGTATTAAAAAATAGAAGGATTCTTAAGGAACTTCAAAAAATCATCTGTTCAACCTTAGTGGTTTTTCCAATCTCACCAACTCTACATATGAAAGCATTGGGCACCAAAAGGAATGGCTTATAAGAACATATAACTTGAGAGTTGGAAGGAAACTTAGAGGTTATCGTATCCAGTCTCCTCCCAAAGCAGAAACCTCCTCTGCAATATAGGCATAGACAAGGGTTGGGTCCTGTGAATCCAGAAACTTGGGCTTTTATCTTAGTTCTGCTACCCAATTAGCAATGTGACCTCGGGCAAGTGGCTTAATTCCTTAAAAGCATAATCTAAATTCGTTGAAGATGCTTCTTAAACCTTGCCAACCCAAATCTGCCTCCTTGTGTTAATAAATTCTAGTCATTGGTCCCATTGGTCCTAGTTCTACTCTCTGGAGTTACCAGATATTAGGTTAAATCTCTTCCAAAAGACAACATTTTGCATTTTTAAATTCAGCTATTATTTCTCCCCTATGTCTCTTCTATAACCTATACATCTGTGATTTTGCCAACCTCGAAGACACTCAATAAATGTCTGAGGAAAGGAGAGAAATGAACCACTCCTCAACCTGGCTCCATCCTCCGGGTGTGCTGCTTTGTTTTTCTTTTAAAATGATGTGCCCAGAACCAAACAGCTCTGAGATGTGACCTGACCAGCAAAGAACATAGGGGATTGATGCCTTCCTTGATTTAGACACTATACTTCTTATATAGCCTAAGATTGTGTTAGCTTTGTGGCACACACGTCAAAAGCACTGACTCATATTGAGTTTTCAGCCAACTAAAATCCTAAGGCCACATATGTACATTTAAAAAAAAAAAATCGTGTGCCCCTCTGTTAAGTATAGTCTTGCCCTTCTGTATTTGTGCAATTAAAAAAAATCAAAATTATAGTTTACAACATTTATTTCTACCAAATTCCATCTTGTTGGCTTTAGATTATCATTCTAAGTTTTCTAAATGTTTTTGAATCTCAATTTTCGTCATCTAGAGTTTTAACTACTCCTCTAAGATTAGAATTACTTGCAAATTTTCTGATGAAAAAGCTGATCAGGATAAGATGAAGAGCAGTGCTCTATTACTAGAAATTTTCCTCTAGGATGGCATCAGTTTATGATATTATTTAATACTCTTGGGCTAAAGACACACAACTAGCCACAAACTACTTAAATGTACTATAGTGCAGGCAACATATTCCATTTTGTCCATATGGATATTATGGCAAAAGCTTGTTGGAATCCATATACAATGTAACTACAACTGCATGCTAATCAGGCAGGGCACACTCCTACTGAACCCATAATGGTTTCTAGGGTTCCCCATTGCCCTTCCCAAATGTTCACAAACATCTATTTCATCATCTGCTTCAGAAATTTCCAGAGATAAATGTTGGGGTCAAGAACCTTTAACCATTTTTTAAAAAGGCAAGATATCTGTGCATCTCTAACCCATATGGACAAATGGCAATGTTTCTTAATGACTTTAGGTCTTTAATGTTAAATATAAATTTGTTAAGTTTCATGGGATATAATTCATCTAGGCCATGTACAGCTTTAAATGTACAAACTTTAAAATAGGTTACATGCTCTATTATTATTTTCATTTCTATTTTGGTCGCCAATTCTACTTTAATCATGTCTGTTCAATTCTTTTTGCTAGGCCATTTTCCTTGACAAAGAAAACAGAAAACAGCCTAGCAAATAATAGACCCATTCATTCACTGCTGAATGCATAAATGCTTTCACCATGTAATCAGTTAATACTACAGCATCTGTCCCAAACAATTACCTATATATATTTTTTCTTGTTAGTAACATGTGACATGTGTATGTGTTTTTCACCTAAGTCTTTTCCCTTAATATTTATCTACAACCTCAGCTCCTTCTGACTTGAAGCTTACTGGACCCTGTTCTTATTAGTTCTATTACTACTATTTTTGCATTGTTCAGTATGTGTCTCCTCTTTCAGTTTTTTAAATATGTTCACCTAGAATCTGATCGCAGTTAACTACGCCTGTTTCATTTGATGCTGACTCTTTTTCTTCCTCATTGGAAATGTGTGTTTAATTTGTTCATTCATTTACTCAAAGCACTGGTTGACCTTCTTGTAAATGCCCCCCACCCCCCCAAAAAAGACTATTAAGGTTTTGAAGGCAGAAATCTTATGTAATTCATTTTGACATCTCCTTTAGCATTTAATAGTGTCATTCACAAATAAACAATCAAATATTTACTGAATGAATCAATCCTGTTGCAAAACTTTCAGTGATACCTTCTGGTGAGAATTTTAAGTTAATCTGTTCTTACAGCATGTAAAACAGTTTTATCTCATTCTGTTATGCTCTTGTGAATTCCAGTACTCTCATCTATCTCTGCTTTCCTTTCTGTGTCAGCTGTTTTTCACAATATCCAGTTTTAACTTTATCTGAATTTTTTTTGTCAACGTCTTACTCTTCACTGGGTTGATGGTCTGCTGACAAATATATTCTTTCTACTATTTTTGAGTTGTATTCTGTCTGTGGTCAGAAGTCCACCATGTGACTAATCATATGTCATGGCACAGAAAATTTAAAAGCTTTGCCTTGGTACTAGCTACAAAGTTAGCTATTCATTCTATGTTTTTGTTTTTCTTCTAAAGAAACTTACAGATAGAAAAAAAGTTGAAAATATAATCTGGGCCTTAAGTTTTCTATTAAAAAGAATCTCAAAATTATTAGAGATACAGTACAGGCTTCTCTGGGTGTCATCATTTATTTTTATATAAATCAGAGTAGATACTAATCTATTACTTTAGTAAGCAACAGGATTTTAACCACAACCCAGATATGCTGTTCAGAAAGACATTACCCCATCTTTTTAGTTACGCTTCTCAATCTGCAAGGTGGAAAATTATGTGAGTCATTCTTGATTTGTTTCTTTCTCAACCCCTAATCCAATACCACATAATCATTTAAATAGTCACGAAATATGTGATCCTACCTCCTCAATATCTCATGAATCTATTACCCCTTTACCATCTCTATAGCAATGATCTTAGTTGAATGCCTCATCACCTTTTCTATCAGTGAAATCCCTCCCTAATTTGTCTTCCTGTTTCTAAGTTTGGCCCCTTCAATTAATTAATCCTCCACAGCACTATTTAAATGATTTTTCTCAATTGCAAATTTGCTCATGTCATCATCTGTTTATGTTTTGTAAACTGTTTCCTATCAAATGAGTGACAAATGTTTTGTTCTTGGAATGACTCACAGGACTCTGAATGAGCAGACTCCCTTTAAACTCTTCACTGTTATCACCAGCCATTATTCTTGCCTATCATATATTCCTAATCAATCATACTCAACTTCTTTGAGTACCACAAGTAAACTATATTGTTTTACTGCTCTGCCTTGAATGCTCTCTCTCTCTCTCACTGTCTGCTGGCAACTCCCCACATTCTTTAAATCTCATCTCTGATGTCATCTACTATAAGCCTTCCCTGGACCTCTCATAATTGATGAATCCCTTCTCTGAATCACATATAGAGTTCTTTTCAAAGCACTGATTTTATACTACAACTCCTATTTGTAAGTTTGCACCTCCAGTTGGATATCACACTTCCTATGGTAGGGGTTTTGGGTTTTTTTTTTTTTTTTGTATTTTGATCACTTAACAAAGTGCCTACCACAGGGAAGGCAATCAATAAATATTGGTT
Source organism: Hylobates moloch (assembly GCF_009828535.3). Lineage (NCBI taxonomy): Eukaryota > Metazoa > Chordata > Mammalia > Primates > Hylobatidae > Hylobates > Hylobates moloch. The sequence continues at coordinate 103,612,324 of NW_026652286.1, forward strand.
ACTAAGTGAATTCATGCTGTATATGAGACAAACACTGGTCTTAAAACATGGCACACAGTTCAAAATAGGTTCTGCAGAAAGCATACATCCCAATACTTACAGCAGCAAAAACACTGAGCTCTTAATTATTCATGCTTATGGAGGAAGACAATTATAGATTTAAAAAAATCATGGACAATATAAAAATCCTTTGTATTTGGCATTCCATATGTGTTTATATACATGTCTGGCAGATTTACTTTCCTAATAATCTTTTGTTTAGGCTAATAATAAAATGAAACTGGGGGCTAATACACCAGCGATGGAGCTGATGTTGTAACGGGTATGCTAGGTAATAAGTCAGGTGATCTAGAACTAAGAATAATCCATGAAATGGGCATTCACATCTGGCTATGCATTCCTCTGGAAGGGAAGAGAGCTGGAAGGCAAGGGAGTGGATCAGACATGCTTCTTATCTCACACTATAAAGCCTGGAGGAGAGAGACAGCTGCCAGTAGCCTATGTTTGGTCAGTTTTCCTGGGAAATAGGCCCAGAGGATAGAAGAGATTGAAAGTCAAACAAAAAGTAAAGGGGGGTTATGAGGACTATGAGTCTAACTTGTATTTTGGGAAGTGCCTTTGATGGATGGAGCAGCATTGAATTGATTCCAACCCATTATCTGAAACTAGTAAGAAGAAAAGAGAGGAAGGTCGCAGAATGGGGGAGGAAAGACCAAAAGCAAAGGTCAGGTTACCTTTCTAACAAATGTAGAATGAGAAAAAGACACTTGGGGACTGTGTATTTTTAGGATAAATAAGACCGATTGTAAAGGGAACGCTCTAAAAATTTCTATACTTGAGTATTGTGACATGTTTAAGATTTCAATCTGAAAGTTTTTTCTTTTTTCTTTTTTCTTTTTCTTTTTTTTTTTTTGAGACAGTCTCATTCTGTTGCCCAGGCTGGAGTGCAGTGGTGCCATCTCGGCTCACTGAAACCTCCACCTCCTGGGTTCAAGCGATTCTCTTGCCTCAGCCTCCCGAGTAGCTTGGACTAAGGGCATGCACCACCAGGGCCGGCAAATTTTTTTTTGTATTTTCAGTAGAGACGGGGTTTCACCATGTTGGTCAGGCTGGTCTGAAACTCCTGACCTCAAATGATCCACGCACCTTGGCCTCCCAAAGTGCTGGGATTACAGGCATGAGCCACTGCACCCAGCCAATCTGAAAGTTTTCTATACACAAATCTAGTGTGCCTCTGAAGTCTTTCAAGTCAACCTTTTTTTGGCCCCGTACTATGTTGCTATCGACATACTATAATCCAGTTCTGAGAAAATCAGGACTGACAGACTTTAAAAATAACACTGAAAAGCGACAGACAGGTTTGAACCTGGCTTAACCACATAAAAGTCGAACAAACTCTCTGAGCTCTGGCTTCCTTCATGATAAATTGGGCAAATTCTTGCCTTGCCTTTTTCACAAAGTTATCATCAAGATGAAATAAGAAAAATCAAAAGTATTTCTAAAAGTGCTTGTGTGTTTGCACATGTAAAAGAGAAAAAGACTACTTCAGACCTTCTTTAAAAATTCAACCAGGTTCAGGGAACTAATGATGGCAGGATCTGGAGTAAGCTTCGCATTTCATGCCTCCGTTTTCTCACTTGTAAAGCTTACTCTTCCTGGCAGGCTCAGGGAAGTAAATACTGAAACCAGTAAAGCATTTGGTACTGAATAGTTAAGAAAATTGGGAAGAGGCCTCAGGGGGTTTTGGATAATATGAAAACTCTATTTCTGAATCCTTCCTAAAACCAGACCTCCATATACCAAACAATAAAACTTTCACTGCAGAGACTATAGGATCCAAAATGTCTCTGTCTCTTCTTTCCTTGTCCCCATGTGAACAGCAAGCCTGGCTCATTCTCAGTCCCCAGGTAGTTATCCTGACCCTGCCTTTCTCAGCAGCAAGGGCAAGGGCAGAGAGGTGGGGCGGGGAAGGGGGAAGGTAATTAAAATGGCCACCCATTCAGAAGAAAATTGAGTCCGTGGAGGGGAAAGGGCAGGGAGAGGGAGCAAAACCCTTAGTGCTGAAGCATCAGGAAAAAAGGCAAGACCCGAAAGAGGGAAGAAGGCAGTAATTTAGCGGTCGTCTTGACAACCAGAGTCCCTATTGTTCACGGGGGCTTTACCTCACAGGGAGATCTCCCTGTTCTGCTCTGCACATAGAACCCCCACCACAGGAAAGGAGGATGGGTAGGGAAAGGCTACAGGAGGCAGAAGTGATAAGTAATTATGTGCTCGCAGAAGGGGCTGTCCTCCAAATTTCTACAGATATTACAGATAACAGATTTAGAGTGCGCTCAGCCATGATTTGGAAGAAAATTATTAGGGATTTATTTAAATCAGCGGACATGGTAGGACTTCAAATTATGCTGTGAAAATGACTAGAGGAGGCTGGAAAAGACCAGCCTTGAGGAGAATAAAGAATACATATATGAGAAGCAGATGCCCAAGATAAACAAAGAGAAAAAACACTGAGAGGGGTGTAGAGGAGAAGGAAAAGTGACTATCATTAACACCATCACTTTGGTGTAGAAGAGCTACCCAAAAGTATTTCCAGTTTCCTGTCTACAGGCTGAATTGTAAAACCTTTCCAAGTAGAAGGCCATCTATCCCGATATGAAGGATGTAGGGACACCGAATGGCAACTCCAGAATCTCCACAGAATAGGAACTTTGGGAGCACTGACTACAGGTAGAAAACACAGAGGAGTAATAAATAAAACTGGAAAACAACAAAAAGGAAACCTGGGGGAGACAGGAGGCAGGTGTTGAGGAACTTATCTTGATGCTGCATTTGCATACCAGCCTCCCTCCCAGGAAGGCTGAATTTTCCCCGCGATATCTTTCGGGGCCAGCATTATACTAGAGTTAAAGTATATTTCCCACCAATTTACCCAACTCTCTCCCTGCTCCAGTACCAAGTAGCTCTACTTCTCCAAAGGGCACTTGGAGAAGCCTACAAGGACAGAGGTAAAGATCAAAAGTAAGCATTAACATACGGTTGCTTCTCCAAAACCAAGTTAATGGGAGAGAGCCAAACGGTCTCCATCCATGGCTGAAAGCAATAGGGAATGTCCTTGATTATGTAACAGGTTGATAAGATTCCTAACATCGGGGCTATTCAGCACTGACAATCTCCATCTTAGTGAATACGTAATGTATAAGATTTTAGGGTCACAGGAGACCCTGAATATAGGTCCAAGTAGTTTATAGAGAATACTGACAAAATTCTTGCAATTCAGATGTCTAGCTGGTCTCATCACCACAGACTCTGTTCTGCTCACTCTGTTCTGAATGAATCAGCTCCAGCACTGAATTTTTAACGGGTGGGATCCACTCAAAGGGGCAACTTCTGGTCATCCACACCACTCAGAGAAGCAAGCATATGCTGAAGATGCATTAGAGCAGAAGGAAGAAGGGTGAAAGATGAAAGAACAAGGCTTATCTAAAAGTCACTGGCACTAAGGAGTAGGCAGATAAGTGGCCTCTAAACCGTGGAGCAAGTCAGGGAATGGCTTCCATAGTGCTGTATCAACACCAGGGCAGGGGACTTATAACTGCAAAACAAACAGGTCTTCCTCAAAGGACAGCGAATGGTATTGTTTAACCTGCAGCGCCACCTGGTGCCCAGAGGGAGAATTCCTGTGCCCACGCCATGCAGCAGGAGTTTGGTAGGCTTTTGGTCACCTATTTGAAACAACAAAAGCAACACACATTCAGAAAGAAGCTGGCTAAAAATATTCCAGATTGCTTTTTATTTGAAAGTAGAATGCCCCTTCTCCCGTTTTAAAAATGTCTTAGTGTCTAGAATATTATTTAGCCTAAAGCAGTTTAAATGACACCTATCTCACAAGATCTAGCTATTATACCTTCTTCTATAAAGGCTCCCTAACATTTACCTCTAAATTATCTCTTATCCCCCTAAAAAACTTCATGCACTAGCCTATGATTCCCATATCGACAGTAACAGGCAAAGGAAGTTAAGTGGTTTGTTCTAAGTCACATAGCCTCAAAGCAAGATCTGAATTCAGATCTGACTTCAAAGTCCATGTTCTTGCTTTCCATGTGGAAGGAAAGAGGTGGAGAAAGTACAACAGCAGGAGATGCTTCCATAGAGGGCAGGCTCGGTGGGGCTTCATACTGGGAGGCCCAGGTTGGGGAGGGGCGCTGCACTCTTTGGAAAGGAGAGAGCCATTAGAATGGGAGATGGCCTGAAGGGCGCCCAAACCTCTGCTTAGGCCATACCATGGCTCTGGGAGTCAGAATTCCCCAATTAACTGAAGATCTGGGTATGCCCTGTGTGGAGGGAATGAAAGATTCAGTTTCCATTTTGCTTCCGTCCCCCAGCACTATTGAGGAACCCCTAAGATTCTTAATAGTGATAAGCAGAGGGACTGCCTCCAGTAGAATGACGTGTGATCTTCTGTGTTCATTTATTTGACACAAATTTATTAGGTGTCTTCTATGTATGGGGCTGGGTGTTGAAGACATAATGGTAAATAAGACACAGTCCCTGCCCTCAGGATGCTGACATACATTCTAAAGCTGTCATCAAAATGTCAAAATCTTAGGTTTCTGTTTGCAGTCACAGATGGGCAAGAGACACCAAGACCCTGACTTGGAAAAAAAGGCTCTGAGGTTTAAATACCTCATGATATTCTGTTTTTTTGTTAACTTTTACAATGAGCAATTCTGTACCTCTGTTTGAGTAAATGAGACTTCAGGAGCGCACACACAGAAATGCAAATGCAATGCACAGGCACACGGCTGTCAGCTGCCATCTGCCTGCTACAGTCTCAAAGATCTATTCCAGTAGAGACTGTTACTATGTGACAGGAAAGGCATGATGTCTTCATCCTAAGATGGGTGTAGAATAAGTGACACCCAAGAAATATGACAGGCAGACCACTCATATGACAGGGGAAACTGCTAGGGCCCATCCTGGCCCAGTCTATAGCAGTCAAGAGCTTCCTTTTGGCATGGCCTAACGGAAGAGGCCTGGGACAAGCAGCATTCCTTCCCAAGGAGCCACAGTACAATCTAAGCAAAGCCATCAATGAGAAAAATTAATTTCAGCACCTCTAAAAACAGCCCAAGCCAATGACTGGAGAGCCAGAAAATAACCGAGAATTCTGAAGACTGAGCTTGAGTTAATTTTGTATTTGGGGGTCTTGCAAAAGTATGCGTATTTCTAGAAAAGCTGTGCATAGGAAGAGATCAGGTATAAGACATAGCCAGGCCTCAGAGCTGAACTGGAAGAAAAAATTACACAGCAAAGGAAAAAACTGTAATCTATGCTTCCTGAGAAACTCTGAGTCTTAACGTTGATAATCTTTTCCTGATTGTGAATAGGATGTAAATAGAGATAGCTAAGAGACAATCTCTGGCTCAGAAGTGCTTTAAAAATAAAATCAGAATATGCAGACAAAAATAATTCCTATGCTACCATCAGATACATGTGTCCCTGAGAGTAGCCGCATGGAAAGCAAGAGAGGCTAGATGGGAATACGGCAAGGGAACTTTCAGGTGAACCCAATTCTAGTGGCCACTGCTTTGCGGGAAAGCTTGCATGGAGGGGAGGCAGGGCAGAGCAGTGGGAAACACATGAGCTCTGAGGCCAGGATGACTTAAGTGGAATCTTAAGGTGTGGTGGTTACGACTTTTATGATTTTGGGAACGTTATTTTATCTGAATGTAATTTTCTTCACTTATGAAATGTAGAACTATATGTCTATCTCATTGAATTGAACATTAATATAAACAGTACATAGCTGCTTTCCTGGTATTAATATTGTAATAAACGTCAGTTCCTTTCCCATTGCAATTACTCGTGCCCTTTTGGTGGCAGACCTGGAGGTTCTCTTAAGAAATAACCAATGTCACAAAGAACTGTTATCCACCTGCTAGTTAGACATATCCACCAAGAAAGAGGCCCTTGAAGTAGAGTTCCACTCAGAAAGCACCTTGATTCTAGAGCATTCTAAGAGAATAGTGGAAGCAAGAGGGTTCATGGTCAACCTTTCCCAACTGTCCTTAGGGGAGATGGACATTGCGCCTTGCAGCACAGCACTCTGCAGTGCTCCCAGACTCTGCCACAACTCTGCTGACCTTTCCTAGGAGACGGTTTATAGAGAGACATCTTCTCTAAGAAAGTGATTCCAAGGTCTGGTGTAAGGTCCAGAGCTTGCTATCAAGTTTCTCCTGGGTCCCCTGCTTGCTGGACTCCTTAAACCTGCACATCCTTTCTTTTTTTCTTCCTCTCTGTATACTTCCTAACTTTACACACTTTACACTCCCCTCTGCCAGAACCTTCCCCCCTCCTTTCTGCCAAGCCATTCCATTCCCACATGCCCCCAACACTCACACACACACACACACTATCTTACACACACACACACACACACACACACACACACACACACACTCTCTCTCTCCCTCTTTAACTGAGAAATCCTGACGCAGATGCCAGGAATGTGTCTGCTGCCCTTTTGACACAGGTCTGATGCCATCGTCGGGGCCATGGGGAGGGCAGCGCTGCGGACATGGCATTCACGTATTCTGCTGCTGGCGTGGTTCCTATTTTTATCGTGGCATTGCTCTGGGTGTCCAGGCAGGGCGCCAGTCCAGCTTCTTCTCATTCCCTCACTTATCGGGGCTCCATACCAATCCTACCCCTTACCCTGGCTGGATCTTCCTGCCCCAAACCCCCTACCATCAATGGAGCACAGTGTATCTCTCCTCTTTCCCTCCAATCCAGTCTAACTCTGAGTACTTGCCCAGTTTGCTAAATCTGATTCTGATGTTTGCAGAGATATTTTCAAGTTTCTTCTGTTTTCGGGCATGAGCAGAGTTTGCACAAGCCGGATTTGCTCCTTGGCTCAGACTGCTACCCGCTCTCCCCTTCCCCTCCCTTTGTCTCTCATTCCAAATAAGGAGTGCTTCTTGTTACATAATTGGATGTTCCCAGCACAGAAGCTGACACATGAGGTTAGGTGCACATGCATGCAAGACTTCCCTTTGACTTAACAATGCCTTTTTTGGGCATCTAACTTCTCTTCAGCTCCCCTCCCACTTCTCTCCACATCATCAACAATCAAGGGAGATTTATAAGCCTGGCTCAGATCAGAGCTCTTCCAACTTTGGCTTAGAAGGAGGGGTTATGAGGTCGAACTTATTCTGTTTTTTTTTTTTTTTTTTCCCTTTGCAGGATAGAGTGTGTGCTTATAATTTGACAGAAGTCTAGGGCGTCCAAGGCAGTAATGTACATAGGTCTTTTAAAGTTGCGAGATGGGTACACAAAGTTGGAAGCAGAGGAATAAACTTGCCTGCTTGGGGATAATAATACTGGAGGTTGGAAAATGAGGATATTTTAAGGAGGAGATGCACTCAAATCTGGTGACTATAGCATCCCTGATGGTCAAACTGCAGTGTGTTCTAAATAACTAGAGAAGTGGCAGTACCACGTGTGGCACCAACACCAACTATCCTGCTCTTTTAAGCACGGAACTTAAAGGAAGAGAACCCAAGTACCCTGCGAAAGCATATGGCTCAGCTACCCGTGGTTTCAGGGAAGGCAAACAATGTAGTCTCCTAGGCAGCAGTCATGGGGATGGGAGACAACAGGACCTCATATCATGCCTCTTGTGGGAGATGCAGAGGGTACAGTGGAGAGGTGCTGCAGCTCTGGAGGTGTCAAGTTTCTAGCACATTGGCTTACCAAAGCAAATAAGGCTGAACTATGTAGCAATGCATACACCACTTTTAAAAATTAAAACCTGCAATTGTCCCAGGGACAGTAACATAGGCTGCCTTTAGACTGCAGCAGTGCCCTTAGGTTAGCTGCAAGTGTGTAGATATGGAGATGCAGTTTGGATTCTACGAACTGCCTGATAATCTCCAGTACTTAGAGACAAAGATTTTTGGGTTGGCTTTTATCTTGCTGAATTGCAGGGCAAAGATCTGATCCTGAAATTTAGACAATCATCACAGCTATAAATCAGAAAAACCTGGGTTCAAATTCTGCTTGTGATATTTATTAACCCTGTGATTTTGACTAGATAACCCACATTCTTTTTTTTTTTTTTTTTTTTTTTGAGATGGAGTCTCGCTCTGTCACCCAGGCTGGAGTGCAGTGGTGCAATCTCCGCTCACTGCAAGCTCCGCCTCCCGGATAACCCACATTCTTTATAAATCTTAGTTTCCTTGTCTTTAAAATGATGGTCATGATACCACTTTCGCAGGACTTTTGGAGGAATTAAATGGTATTAGGTTGGTGCAAAAGTAACTGCGGCTTTTGAACAGCATGTGCATGTAGTGTTCAGTACAGTATTTGCACTAAGTAAACTCTCGATAAACATTTGCTGGACAGCAAATATGCTGATGCTGATGAGATTATCCACGTTTACACTCTGAATGCTAAAATGAGTTAGCTCCACGTCTGTAATGCACAGGGTGCTTGCAGGTATGAGACCATGGGCCCCCAGTGCCAGATCTTTGGAAGCTCTGGTGGAAGAACCGGTTCTTTCTTTAGATATCATGACTTCTAGCTTCCTATCTTAAGGAGGCTTCAGGAAAACTGTGAAACCAGCTATAAGGTACTGCAGAAGAGGGCCAAAAATGTCATTAAAAAGATGGGAAAAATGATTTGTAGGGATACATGAATGGCCTCAAACAGAGAAATATGAGATTCTTCATCTAATTCTAATCTGTGGAAGCTTGGGTGAGGAGACTGCTAACAAGATGTGGTCCTATTTTCATTGCTGCTAATACAAAACCAAATGGGCTAAGGATAAAGTTGGATTCTTAGATATAAGAACTTGTTGACAGGAAGGGATATGAGATAACTGAACATGTATAAAACATCTTCACCTGGAAATATGTACAATGAACCAAAGGTAACAGGCCATAGTTACAACAAGTTTTTCAAAAGTAACTAGCTGCAAAATTCTGTTCTTGCACAATATTCACAGTGGCTTCATTCAAATTCACCAAATATATTCAAAGTTTTCCCACTTTTCCCATCACAATAATGATGCTTTTCCATAAAATAGAATAAGACAAAACAAAAAAACAACAAGTCAGAATGTGAAAAGAGGAGAAAGTCAAGGGAAATTCAGCTGTAAGCCCTCTCCCTCATTTCCTTTATGGCATGAGCTACATTTGGGTTTTGCTAGTCTTCATTCACCAGACTTTACCCAGCTAACTGGAGTTGTGGTTGTAGTTGGGGAGTGTCAGGGATAGGAATGGAAAGGTGAGGAACCTGCCTGGGCAACATGGTGAGACCCCATCTCAACCAAAGAATTAAAAAAATTAGCCAAGCATGGTGGTGTGTGCCTGTAGCCCTAGCTACTTGGGAGGCTGAGGTGGGAGGATGGCTTGAGCCCAGGAGGTTACAGAGAACTACGATCGCAGTGCCACTGCACTCCAGCCTGGGCGACAGAATGAAATCCCATCTCACTGATATTTCATATATTGACATTTTACCCTCAATATAGGAAAAATGAAAAAGAAAGAAGTCTCACAGCCTCCGCTCTGAACTCTAAAATGAGCCCTGTCTTTCCCATGTTTGCCATGCACCTGGAACTTGCTTCCCTCGTATTTAACTTTCCTGCCTTAGATCTCCCAGGGCCCTGGCTACATGAAATAGTTCTTCTGTGATCATTCTCTAACTCCCAGAATATAGGCGTTTCTCCTTTATCTGGACTAGCCCAAACCCTTGAATATTCTGAGTTATTCAAACTTCAGGTAAACTTTTTCCTACCCCTTTTATATAAGGATCTCAATCTTTTTTGAATTTCTCCTAACTCATCTATACTTTTATCCTCATACTGAATAATTTCTTGTGTTTTGAAACCAATCTGTCATGTAAATGACCTCAAGGAGAAGGGCTCATTAATGGTCACATACTAGCTAGTTTTGGGATCTTCTCATTTTGTTTTTTTAAACCACTTAGAAGATTAGCAAAGGGAAGTCCAAAAAAAGAAGAAGAGAAATGAAGGCCTAATCAGTGACATCCAGAGGTCACAGAATAAAACTAAAGAGACTATACTTTCAAGCGTAAAGGTACTGGGAAGGGAAATGTTTATTTCTTTATTAAATATTTAATGAGTACCTACTATGTCCAGGCCCTGTTTAAGCTGCTGGGGAGACAAAGCTAGTTCCGGTCCTTAAAGAATAATAGTCTACACAGGGTTTCTCAAGCTTGATAATACTGATATTTTGGGCAGGATAATTCATGTTGTTTGGCACGGTGGACTGTCCTGTGTAGCTGCAGGATGTTTAGCAGCATCCTTGGCCTACACCCACTAGATGCCAGTAGGCATCCCACATCTCCTACCCAGTTGTGACAACAAAAAATATCTCCAGATAATGGCAAATGTCCCCTGGGGGACCAAAGTATCCCCTAGTTGACAACCACTAGTGTAGGAAAAGCAGATCATTTATATAAACACACTGTGATAAGTATTATTATCAAAACTTCGCAAGTTAGAGAAGACGACTCCTTAATTCTGGGGGAAAGAGAGCAGATGCTACAGAAGGTTTCACAGAATAAATGGCATTTTATGCTTAATATATGAAAAATGTTTTGCAGTAGGCCACGCAGACAAGAAGAGGGAAAGTTAGGAACACAGCAAAGGAACAGGGAAATAACAGGTAGAGAAAGACCATTCAAAGGCAGATACAGGAAGATGAGCAAAGGCCTGGGGGTAAATGACCACAGAATATTCAGGCAATGATGGACGTTTACACGGTGGAAAATGAAAAATAAGACTGAAACCAGATCATGCCAAGTAAGAAAGGAGGTGGAATTTTAATAGAAAGAAATAAATGCACATTTTAAACAGAGTGGAGCCCCTTTTCAAACAAAGCCTTACCTAGAGCCCCACTATATTAAACTGATCAAAGTGGAACTTCTTTGCTTGGGTCATGGTCCACTCAGTTTTCCCTGAGCTTCTAAGTTGGCTTCAGAAGCACTTCTGCAGAACCCTAGAACTCTAGGACACATATTGGAAAAACCACTTTTGTAGGTAATAGGATACTGCTGAAAGATTTTAAGTGCAGAATATATGTTCAGATTTGTTTTTCAGAAAAAGGCACTCTAGTGGCAGGGCTGAATACTGAGTAGGAACAAGGGGAAAAGCTTAAAGGGACAAAGACCAGTCAGCATTTTATATGTAGGTTTCACTTGGAGATCAGTCTTAAGGCCACAAGATACATGAAAAAAGCACACTGGCTTTGAAGTTGTACAAATCTGTTTTAAAATTCTAAGTGTGCTACTAATGATGACCTTGGGCATGTTAGTTGACTTTGCCAAGCTCTATTTTCTCATTCTGTAAAATGGGGCTACCTACCTCACTTGACCACTATAAAAAAAATACATGTAAATGGAGATTGGGCGCTGGCATAGAGAAGCGCTTAGCAAATATAGATGTGCATCATCTTCTTTCACTTGTCCTCTTTATGATTCAATTTTATTAAACCTCCTTGATCCTATGTAACCTAGAAAAGGGAGATTTAATTGCTTGCTGTTAATAACTTTTCGACTTGGTAAAGAATAGATACATAATTCTTTTTTATAAGGAAGTATTTTTTGAGTGACCTGTTAGCATGAGCTTCATGCTAACAGAAGGTCAGCATTTGGCTTCCTCTTACTTTGGGATGTGCCAAGATGTCTCATAAGAGGGAGTTCAAAACAAGAGTAGCCAAAACCCAAGCACTACGTGTGTCTGCCTGGCTCAGAGAGTGTTTCTGGCCTACTTCAGGTTAGCAAAGCTTACATCAGTTCCATAGTTAGAATGTCAGCAGCTAAAAACCACCTGTGTACAAATCTTTCAGGAGATCAAATGGTGTGAGGATTACAAAGACTGGATTAGAAAAGCCAACTTGCAAATCCAAATTTCCCTCTATTCTTTACCATCCTGTGTCAGTAAGTACTTCAGCTGTGAATATTTATGCCCCTCTCAGAGAAAACAATCTTTATTTCAAGAGCACTGATCTGTTTTCTCCTTTTCTTTCCCACTTTATCATCACAGTGATGACATAATGTCAGTTGAGACAAATGTCCACCATAACCAAGTGAGAGGTGCAGGGCTGGAGGATATAACTGGGTGGAAAATTGAGAGGAGGACAAGTTCAGCTAAGTATTTTAGGATCACACACAGTGTCTGCAACTCAGTACATTATGCCAGAAGTCTTACAGAACCAGATACTTTCAAATTGTAGACAACAAGGTAGTTAATAAAAGCTTTCTGATACTCTCAAGGCATTTTTCATCCCTGTAACCCCTGTAACACAGAATCTATCTTCTCTTACGGCTGCAGATTCCCTGGAGACTATTCAGCATTGCATCCCCCTTCTCCGCAATTTGAGATTCTGATGTGAGGGAGAATTCAGCAGTCTTACCTTTGAACTAGGGTCCCAAAGATAAGACGAAGAAACTTCTGCATGTTTTCGGTACACAGCCATTTCCACTGTTCTGTTAGTAGCAAGAGGAGCAGATCCAGGGCTGTGTCAGCTAACTCTGTCTCTGTTCCTGAGGGATAAAATGGCATCAAGAGTAACTCAGAAAAGACCCATACTTGAGGAACATCTTTCAAGGTACTGGGTGGCACCTGTGTCTCTCTACCTCCTGCCAATCATCTGGTATTTTTGCAATCCCTCTACACTCAAATCAAAAGATGTTTAACTCATATCTAGAAGGTTCAGTGACAGGCTCAGCATTTCTTTACAATTTTTATTAATGTTCCTGATATTGTAACCTAATAAATGTTTCTATGTTTTTAAAAGATATATCTATATATCTTCTAATTATATATATGTATATATGTATATATATGTATATATATATATGTGTGTGTATATATATATATATACACACACACACACACACATGCACTTATTTTGCCTACTTAGTTTCTATTTCTTCTGTATTTCCCCAGGATGCTGAATACTTTCTGTTCCAAATAAAATCACAACTAGTGACTAAGTGTAACTGGCAAGGCCTCCTCTCTTTCCAACCTTGCATTCCACTCGCCCCCACAAAGCATTATGGAAACACCGTGGCAGAAGTAGGGAAAGAGTTGGCATTCACTTTCCTGAAAAACCTCCATTACACAGAGCTGTGGGGTTAGGATTCAGGAGGGTTCAGTCTGATTTTGCGATAACATGTGGTTCTAGGAAGAACACCACACCTCTGGTAAAATGCCATAACAATTACTACATTCTTCCCTGTTTCAAAGACCGTAAGGGCCACAAATGAGCTTATACCCATGCTAAACTAAGGTTTCCTGAACAAATGTATTTTGTGGAAGGAAGCATGTGTTGTTTAAACCTGTCCTGGGGTTCCAATGTCACTTCTGATTTGCCTCCAAGTATATGATGTTAAAGAATGGATCTGAGATACCTGGTGCCACTGCTGTGATTAATATTATAAGTAATATCAACAATGACTTTGTTAGGGTAGGACAAATGGATATTCTGTGGGTCACATTGCCCAAGCTCTCCTTGAACATGAATGACTTCTGATTTGGACAGATCTACTAGAACTGAATCATACTTCCCTCTTAACCCCATATAATACATATTTTCTTTTCTGTTTGTATTGCAAGGATTGGGAGCTGATATGTTGTTTGACTTCTAATCATCTTCTCAAAGATGGGATATTGCATTCCTTGGGAGACAGTGTCATCCTGAGCCTTAGTCCTCAATTGTATGATTCCCTCAGGTTCAGCATCTGCTTGGAGCTGCCACCATGTGGTAACAATTAGTTACAGCAGTGAAAAATAAGAAAGCAAACAAGGTACCACCAAGCCAGTCCTCTTAAAGAAAATGGTAGATTTTTTTTAATAATCATATGAGCATTTTGAGTCTCTCAGAGATAGAAGAAGGGTTTCAGGCCTAAACCATCCCTCTAGAGATACGATGTTCAACATGTACAGGCTGGACTTTGCCTAGAATGATATTCTTACCACATTGCCCCTGCCCCCTGCCATCTTTACAGTCTCTTAGAGTTCTCTGATGCTTTCACTGTCATATCACTTCATTTAGTTAACTGTGAGATATGTGTGAAGGGATGGGGCTGTCAACCTCATTTTTCACAGACTTAAATTGAGGCCCTCAGAAGAGATGTCAGGTGATTTGTTCATGGGCACCTCAGGAAGAATAGTGAAATCAGCTTTTTCCCCAGTTTTGAATCCAAGATTTTGTGATCTTTTATTCTGAACAGAGGGCTTTATCTTTATGGAACTGATATACTTATTTTAAGTTCTTGTTCAGTAAACATACTGATTAATATCTAGGGCTTTGAATTTTTCTTCTATGGAGTACACATCTGCTCTTCTTCTCCTGGAAGGCAAAATTGCTCTGCCTCCAATGCATATAAGGAGGAAGTAGAGCTTTTACCTCTTCTCCCTCCCTACTTTATGTTGGGTAACTAGGTGGTATCATCTGCCATGGCAGTAAATAAAGATAAAAATAATAGATCTGGGGAAAAAAGACAATTTCCATCTTGAACACGTTACATTTCAGTTGCCCTATGGTATATCCAAGTGAAGATACACAATATTCAATATTTAAGGCATCACCATACATGTGTTAGAGCTGAAGCCAACAGTACAGCTGGGGTCACCCTGGAAGAGTGCGTAGAATAAGAACAGCGAGCCAAAAATCAAGCTCTGGCAGGTGGATCATGGAGCCAACAGAGTGGACTAAGAAGCCACAAGAAAGGCATGAAGGAAACCAGGAAACTGAGACACTAAGGGAAGAAAGTTTCTAAAGAATTGCAAGAGTCTGATATGCCAAAGCATGCCAAAAATAAGTTCAATGAGCTATCAATATTAACAGCATGATCTTGTCCTGCTGGATTAGAACTCCCTGTGTTTGTGCCCTGTTCTGCTGCTTGATTCCGCTGTGGCAACTATGTCCTACTCATCTCTGTGCCCCAACACAGCACCTCCAACACTGGAGTTCAACACATGGCATGCTCAGCTGAATGGAACAGAAATCAAAGTTACAAACTCATATTATCCCAAGTCCCAAGTGGATGCCACCCTGGCGCCACTCACCTGGATCGCTGTTGCTGGGGACTTGGGCTGGCACAGCTGCATCTGACACGCAACTGTCCACACGTCCTTTGGGAGGTTGTTCAGGATCTTTTTCTGGGGCTTTTGTTGGCTGCATTTCCAGTAACTTTGTCTGTTTTTCAATAAAAGATTCCATCCCAGACATGGATAGAGTCTCAGACTCCTAAGAAATAGCCAGTGGCATATCACATACGGAATGCTGACAGTGGGGGAGCAAATGCAGCACTCTAGGTTTCCCTGCCTCTCCCCTGCAGAAGTACCTTGGGTATAAAACCCAACTGATGCCATGACTACTTTAGGAAAGATTTTATTTTTTACCCAAGTTGCAAGTAAAACAGGCCTGCCCTGGGATTATCATTTCTGCACACATTTTTGGTCATCCATTTTTTTTTCAGGAACTAGCTTTCTTTCTTATCTTGTCATCCATTATCCGAAACCCACCATGGTTGAGAAGCCAACCTGCCAACCCAGAACTGGTAGGAATTCCAAACCACTTAGAGAAAATACTTTTAGCATAAAAGTTGGAGATCCAAACGTTGATTAAGTCATTTAGCAGGACATTTCTGACTTTAGAGAATATCTCAACTGCCTGTAACTGCAGGACCAACATCTCAGATATTTTTGCCTCACATTCTCTGGGTTTTGGTTCTTACCACATTGCCTTCCTGGAGACAATAAAGAATCTTGTCTTGTGCTTCAGTCACACTTAGTGTTGGAGAAATTTTACTGGATGAAAACCTCAGCCTGGACCTGGTACAGAAACGAAGAGCAGAAACAGGACGTAATTTATGGCCTTGAGCCCCACACTAAGGGCTGGCAAGTATTGATAATAAATCACAACAAGTATATCCATACTTATTCTGGGGAGCTTACTGTGGTCAGAGCTGCCAGGAAAGACTCTGCCCTGCAATCCCCCAAACAATGTATATTCTGGCAATTCTTAATAAATAATGTAACCCATACACTAAGCTATGTCTGCAGTGTGCTTGTGAAATGGCTTCTGCTAAGTAAAACTGGCATCAGTATGAATTATGGTTATATTCCTGCAGGATAGATTAGCTAACATATACTAGGCACTCACTAAAAATTTGCTGAAGATTAAACAGACAGGTGGCATAGAGCAAGTTTTTATTATTGCTATTCATGGTGTATCCTTTTTGGATATCCATTTATTCCCCTTGTGTTCCAAATAAAACCAGAGAAGGAACTGCAAGTGATAACATCAATGTTTCAAGGGACAGAGACCCATAAGCACAGGTATCATGGTCATCCTTCAATACATGGGCCCAGTTAAGAAAAGGTTAGGTGCTGTGAGTCTGTTATTGCTGGCCCACGAAACATAAGCACAGAGAGTCATACACACACACACACACACACACACACACACACAGATGCTCTCTCTTTCTTCATAAGGACTCAGATATAGATGAAATTTCCAATAAGGGTACATGTGGTGCCCTTGCTTGCCACATGTTGGCTTTGAATGCTGCCAGGGAACAGCTTGGGCCCTAGTGCAGGAGAGAGTAGCAGTAGTCAACCAGTTACTAAAATAGGCCCTGCAGGTTTCCATTCTAGCCCTTTACTGTTTATTGCTAATATATGCATCTTCTGAGCCAAGATTTCCAGAAATGATGGCAAACAGAGATCAGTTATAAGCCTTAATTCTTAGTAGGAAAGAAACATCTCAATTTTCCAGGAAAAGAGAAAAGAGAATATCCTAGTCAAAAGAGAATATTCCTCCTAGTCAAACATCCCTGGTCAGTTGGGCCCCAGGTTCCCATGGCAAAACCAAACATTCAGCAGTGCTGCCTCTGCAGCACCGCAGGCTCCCCCGGGTGGAGCACTGAGGAGCCTGGGGTCTAGCTTTGCCTAAAAACTGGTATGTCTAACCCACCTCCACTCCTCTCCTCTAGGGCTTGAGAATTGGCTCAAGAGAGAGGTGAGCATTGGCTGAGGATTGGGGATCAATTTGAGAACTGGGGAAAAGTCCCTGGGTAACTGAGGGCTTCTCACTTGCTAGCCTTCTTGCCTTCTGTCTGGGACTTGCTTTCGGTCTCGGCCTCACTCAGCTCCTCTGTGGGGCTCTGGGGTTCAGAGCGAGGAAACGCTGTCTTCAAGGTGTCCACAATGGCACTCACCACCATCTGTAGGGGTCAGAGGTGCAGGGTCAGTCCATCCACATCCACAGATGGAAACCGCCAAGCGAGCAGTTGCCTCACAGCACTTTATGCAACAGCACGAGGAGAGGGGCCGGGCTATCTAGCAAAGCCTTATCCAGTAGGAAGGTCGAATACCAGCTAATGACTTAGTGACAACTATCTTTCCTTTTTTCCATGGCCATAAAAATCTTTTTCCTTGAGGAGTAAAACAAACAATGCCATGGGAGAAGAAGCCAAAACCAATAGTGAGAGAAATAAAAACCTAAGAGTTCTGCGGGCTGGTGATGTATTTTTCAATTTCTTCCTTTTTATGTAAAAAAGTCATTTCTAGTTTCCAAATCGATAACACCTTCATCAAGATGTGCATCAGTGGAAGTACATAAGTAGGAGTATAAAGAGAAAGGAAGAGTGAAGAAGATGATCAAAAATAAAAATAACAGTTTAGGGGCACAGGTAATATTAACAGGCTTAGAGTAACTTACACAGAGCAAACAATCAGTTTTTCTAGTCAATTCAAACAATTTCTATTCTTTAGGTACAGAAAGAATAACAAAAATCACTCAGGTCAAAACTAAGATATCTGGAGTTGAGTTGTTATAACTTATCTACTCATAAAGACCAAATAAAATAATCCTCACAGAAGATTAAGAATAACCTCTATTTCTTCAGAACGGCAAAATGACATACAGATATTTGCTAAAAAGGACAATGTACAAACAAAACCTTAAACTATCAAAGAAACAGAATGAAACATTTACTCTTCCTCTGGTGCTTCTTGCTAATTAACACTGCTGGCTCAGAGCAGCACCATGCCTTCTTTGACTCATTCTTGTGGTATTCCTCCATAAGGAGTAAGCTAGCATAGCCAAGACAAGGCTGAAGAGAGTGGTCAGCAGACTACAGTAAAGACTGGGGGAGAACAAACCAGGGAAAGAACACTGAGGATGCATGAATTTAGATAATGCAGCTTAGAAAATACAACTTGTTCTCCAGGATCACAGAACTGTAGTCTGTGAGGGTGGGGAGGTCCTCATCTGTCTCATTCACTGATGTATGAACAGCAACTAGTAGAGTGCCTGGCTCAAAACAGGCATCCAATAAGTAGATGTGGAAATAATGGATGAATGATATCTGCATGGAACTCTGGGCATTTACCCAGTTGATCCCTTTTTAGTTTGTAGTTTTTTCCATAGCAGTGGATATCCCCTAACACCTACTACATGAAATTCTATTTTATTTGTTGCTCCAAGCCTAGATGAGAAGAGGGAAGCTCCTCTTCCACCAATGCGTCAGTGTTTACCAACCCTATAAAACACACACCACTTTTGATAAACATAAGCCTCAGACTTCTGCCCCAGAGATGCTCATATCAGTTGGTAATCACTGCTTACAAGCTCTGACATATTACACAAATGTCCTTCTTCCACCATCTCCATAGGTGCTGAGATAACCTCTTGAAAAAGATACAATTCTCTCCATACTCTGTTCTCTAGCGGAGAACCATGACACCACTCTAAATCCAGCCTCAGGTCCTGTCTTAGGCTCTTTTTCCTGGGTGACCCAACACTGGAAATGAACTTTACCTTCTGAAAGACCACCCCTCATGCCAGCTATCTGTGAAGACACAGATCAATCTTTACATGCCTCCAACAGCACAACAATACAATAATACCCCCAGGAGATATGTGTATACTTAAGAGTGTTGGGGTACTGTTTCCCAGCAGCTGTTCCCTGTGATTCAGCAAGCTGATGATTCAACAAGCTGATGATTCAACCAATATTTGGCAACAGGTCTTGACAATTTAAGTCCATGTTCTGTTGATGCCTCTGTGCTACCCCTTCCCACACCCTACTGCTCTTATTTTTCCAGCTCTGCCTCCATTCTGATGAATCCTCCCCATTTATAGATCAAAACTAAAGCTTAGCACAGTGGCCCTGCTGGTACCTTGTCTATTCTAGAGACCATAAATGGTTTCTTGACAAAGGCAATACGAGCATCTGTGTTCAGAGCAAGGAACTCCTGCACCTCCTCACTGTTAGCGATCTCCGGAATGGCACAGAGTTGCTGCAAAAGGAAAACACACACACAAATTTTAAAGAGAAATTCCAGTCCCCAAATCTCTCCACCTTGGCTTGGGTGTTCTGGGGTTAGACACCCAGGTTAAAATGAGAACAAGACCAAAAGAGAAGGATGCTGACCTTTAGGAATGATTCTAGGAGGCTCTTACGGGCTTCTACTCTGTCACTGTCCATGTTTCCAAATGGAAGATCTGGAAAGAGCTTTTTAGGACCCTTCACATCTTCAAAAAAAAAAAATCAAAATAGTCACTCATTTAACATTCACAGAGAGCTATTCCATATAAAACATATAAAGAAAACAGAACTATTGAATATATTTCCTTGGATTAAAAAAAACAATTTCAGGACTTCCAAATATACATATGATCCATACAACCCGAAATTGTTATAAGAGAGGGCTCTAAAGTCCAGAGACCCAAGTTTAAATCTGGGCTCAATCCCTACTATAATAATGATCTTAGGCCATTTGTGTTATCTTTCTGATTCTATTTCTCTTCTATAAGATGAGGATAATGAGGGCACCTATCTGATAGGCTGATGGGAGCATTAAAAGAGCTAACACGTGTAAAGTGCTTAGGAGAGAACCTGGCATGTATTTTCAAGCTTGGCTCAGTATTAGCTATTGTGTTAAGAAAGAAAATACATAATTTATGTCCAAACTTATTAAACTGTTTATTTGGGTAATCATCACCATTTTTGAAAAACAAAGTAATCAGTTACTAATTCTTAAGAGTGAAATTTTATTACATTAAAAAAAATTTGGCCAGGCGTGGTAGCTCATGTCTGTAATCCCAGCACTTTAGGAGGCTGAGATGGGTAGATTGCTTGAGGTCAGGAGTTCAAGACCAGCCTGACCAACATGGTGAAACCCCATCTCTACTAAAAATACAAAAATTAGCCAGGCGTGGTGGCGGGCACCTGTAATCCTAGCTACTCTGGAGGCTGAGGCAGGAGAATGGCCTGAACCTGGGAGGCGGAGGTTGCAGTGAGCCGAGATCGTGCCATTGCACTCCAGCCTGGGCGACAGAGTGAAACTCCATCTCAAAAAAAAAAAAGTCCCCCATGCCTGAGAGTTGTCAAACAGCACACAAAAGATCTGGGTGTTAAAGGAAAGTAGGTAGCAACAACTTCCGTGTAATATTTTAATATTTAAAAACCACCAATCTATGAATCTGGAAAAGTTAATTTAACTCCTCACACTAACTTACAGGCACAGGTGGAAATATGAACACTTATTTTTTAATCTTAAACTAGATGAGGCTCCAGAACAAAGCAGTTGGCAGTAAAGGACTACTTCTGAAAGAATGTGATTGCTGCTGTCCAGCACTAAACTTCAAAACTCCTGAAGCAAACCCAGGGAGCAGGGAACCTTGAAATGGCATTCTCCTCCCTGATCCCTCCCATAAACCAACAGGCCAATCAGGGTGGCTCGACGTGGGAAGCAAGCGGGCAGTAGGGGTTGGGGAAACTCCTGACTTTTGATGAACTTTCGTAGATCTGGTTTCTCCTCCAGACGGGTCTGCAGATTCAAGAACTCCCGATAGCGGCGATTCACAGTGTGGTAGGCCAGCTGCTGCAGGCCGCTGCTGTTTTCACCGTCAAGGGCTGTCTCGTACTGTTCGATGAACAAATTGATTGACTGAATCAGCTGGGTTTCAGCATATTCTATTCTGGCTTTACTACTTGGTCAATGGCCACATAGCAAGAGTATGAAACTAAGAACAAAGGGAGGGAGTATGTTCCTATTCTGTTCCAGAACCTCCTGTATCTAATTGCTCAGAAAGTCAGAAATGAGTTTCACTCCTCCACACTACTACTTTCATCTGAAAGCTGCCTCTCCCAGATACTTTCTTTACTTATAAAGATGGCTACATAACTATTTTTCAAATGAGTATTTGAATAGAAGGCATAACATCCATAAAAATGATACTGCCTCTATCACCTTTAAATTACAGGGCTAAACATTATAACGGGAAAACCATTTTTCCATTATACTCTCCTGTGATTATTTATATTAGTTAAGGGAAGAGCAATTAATCCAAACAGCAGATAAAAATCATGTTTATCTGCAATAAATAAAAGGGTATTTGTTTTGTTTCAGGCAGATTAATTTTCCTAATTGTTATTCTTAGAGCCAAAGTGAATTTTTCCTAAGTACCTAAGTATGTATCATCTGTATCACAGAAGTCACATGAAGATTGGAGATGTGATAAGGGGTCAAAGTCCACTGTCTTCCTAAGCTTAGAGGGCAGGGCTGGTATGTGGAAAAGACGACTTATACCTCATGTTCCCCAAAGAGTGAATACCACGGATAGCATGGAATCTGCAACTCAGCATGGGAGCACACTTCTTGACAGGGTAGTTAAGACACAACGAAACATTGTGGGAGAAGTATATATGTGCGCCTTCTCATTAGGAACAGGTTATTATTTTTTGGTTGAGGTATACTGTGGGCAAGAGATGGAAAAAACTACCTCCTTGTTGGTGGGACTTGTGGCTGGTGCTTTACAATTTTTTGGAGACAGATAGGGTATTCATTATGAGCTGATGTGAGCAAAGCAGTCCCTCAGAAAAGCATTGAGAAGGAAAGACCAGGTAAGAGCGACAGGTGGCATTCAGGGTGGGGCTCTCAAGCCTGGAGCATTTGGAACTATGAGGCTTTCTGTGGAATATGCTGCTCCTCGAGGGCCAATTTTCAACACCGTTATGGTTACTTCCATCACATAAACTGAAAACTATTTACTATCAGAAAGTATAATAATATTGTTATACAATTTAAAATCAGTTATATGTCCATATAAAAATCTAAACCCAATTTCAAACTACTCATAATTGGCTATATTATTTTGTTCTCATTTTTTACTTTACTCTTTTCTAATGCTTAATTGAAGTAGTAGCAGATGTCAAAATCTAGCCAACAACAAAAAAGAATGGGAGAAAAACTGTGAACTTAAACATTCTATCCATCAACTTAATTTTTCTGCTAATGAGGAGGGAAAAAACCTGCTGTTTAATGTCAGTATAAGAATAGTCATTAAAAAAAGATGAAATAATCAGAAGCCAACACTTAAATGTGAGAAAGGCGCATGGCATAGGGACATCCAGAATTAGAACAAAAAGGCAGGAAAATGTTAACAAAGTTATACCAGTCCTTTGAGGCTAGTCTCAACTATTTTATGACCTGACAGCTGTACTTCTATAATTTGCCTATAAGGAGTGTGTGTTTGTGTGTTCACACATATGCATTTCTAATTACGTCCATTCTGTCCTACTTGAAAATGTCATAATGTTACTTTCTAAAATGCTATGTCATGATGCAGCTGTGTTGAGCAGATCAAGGCAGGCCTTTTCCCTCTTACTTGGATTGGGAGTTTGGAAGAGTGTAGCAAGCAGGCTGTCCCTCGTGGTAGCTTTTGGACTCAAATGAGAGAAATTCAAGTGGAAGGCAAGTAAAATCCAATGGGTAGGATCTTGCCCAAGAATTTTCTTTCTAAACTTCTTCTTCCCTGCTAATTTCTTTTTCAAAATACTAGTATATTTTGTACTTTGTTTTAGGAAGGTAGGTTATTTACCTATGTCTGTCTCAGAAGATAGCAAGTTTTTGACT
Organism: Hylobates moloch; assembly: GCF_009828535.3. Taxonomy (NCBI): domain Eukaryota; kingdom Metazoa; phylum Chordata; class Mammalia; order Primates; family Hylobatidae; genus Hylobates; species Hylobates moloch. The sequence goes on from NW_026652286.1 coordinate 103,635,284, forward strand.
CTTGGAGGTGTTTAAGCAGACTTGGGAACAACTTGACAAGAGATAACATGAAGAGGGTTGGTTGGATTAGAGAGGCAATTCCCCCAAGATGGCCTTAGGACAGGCTGACTCCATGTTATCTGGAGAGTTCCATTTGAAATATAAAACAAATAAAATAGAGAATCCAGGGACCCCTCCTTAGAAATTCTCATACAGAATCCATCAGTCTGTCAGAATCTGTATATTTGAAAGGCAGCTCAAGTGATTTTGAGGTGCAGTCAAGTTTGGGAACCACTGAAAATATAACCCTCAGCATTCTAGCAGCCCTGAGGTTCCAGGATTGTTTGTGTGAGTACAGGATAAACGCTACTTTGCCTTACAGATTAGCTTCAGACCATTCACAGAGATAGATGCCTATTGAAAGAAACACTTCAAACTAACAGCATCTCTCCCCTGAGAACATTTGCTTCACTGACTGCTTTCCAAACCCACTCCTAGCCTGGGTGAGCACCCACGGCTTTAATCCTGTTACCTTCACAGTATAGAGTGTGTATGGGTGGAATCCGGTGCCACTGTGCTCTCGGGCTGTAATGGTGCCAGTGATACGAAGGTTCTGGATGATAACTGGACCATCAGGACTGCTTAGGGGCTCAAAGCTGAAGGTGGCTGAGTTGAGAGGACCAGGTGGAGAGGAGGAAAGCAGAACTGGTGGCAGAGTAGGATCAAGGCAGCTCACATCATTGGTGAGATCCTTCTCTAAGCATGAGGGCCGTGAGGGGCAGGTCTTTTCTGGCCCCTCCAGCAAAGCTGTAACAGAGGCGGTAACATCTCCTTGTTCTATCTCCTTGTCTGCTGTGTCAATGTAGATCTCTGGGCAGGAATTGAGTGTGGAGACCGGCAGGCCTGTCTCTGTTTCTGTCCCTGGACCCTCCTCAGCCTCTGCTCCTTCAGATGCCTCACCATCTTTGGGTTCCAGAGCCTGGGAGCCCTCTAGGGCACACAGGGCATCCTGAATTCTGTCGGAGAGAAAGTTGCCTGGGGTCATGAGCATGATGGTTTCTTTGCCCAGTTCAGACAGCGGAGACTCCAGCTCTGAGTCTTCACATAAGAACAGGGGACCTCGAAGATTTGGCTGTAGGAAATGAGATGAGTTGTTTCCTACTTTTCTTTCTTCACACATCCCACCCAAATCTCCCTCTACAGCTTCGTGGCCTTCTTCAACCTCTGGAGAGGGGCCTGCAGCACCCTCTGGCTCACTGTAACTTAGGAACACTGGGGCTGCTACTGGAGAAGCTCTCCCTTCTGCAAGCTGCTCTACCTCAGCAATCAGTGGCAGAGATGTGGGCACTGAGGGCTGTTCGGGGGCACTGGCTGGGCAGGCTGCTGGATCTCTGGCCTTGGAAAAGATACCCACGAGTACAAGGTGGATCCAGTCAGGATCTGACAGCCTGCTGATCAGTGGTAAGATTACATTGCATGTGATGAGTTCGACCACTACATGGCGTCCGGTACGAGTCTCCAAGTGGGGCTTGGGCACCAGCCCTTGAAGCAACAAATTCACAACGCCACGTGTATAGATGACTTCAGCACTGGGGCTGTGCACAGCAGGATGTGGGGCAGTAGCCCGGCAGTAAGCCTCCCAGAGGTGGGAAGGCTCAACTGGACCATTCTTCCCTGCAGTGGCCTCCTTTGCCTGAATGTAGCTCTGCAGGTGACAACCGCAGAGAGTCAGAACACTCTGGGCAAGAGCATGACTGTCCATCATGCTCATTCTTCTCCGAAGCTCCTGGACCAACCCTTTCATGGCTGCCTCCATTTCCTCCTCAAAGGCTGGCTCCTGGCTCACGGAACGGTACCAGGATAACACAAAATCTCGAATAATCATCTGGATGGTGCGGTTGATCTCCTGTTCCAGCTGCCTTTCTGCCTCAGGGCATGGAGGGCAGGTGGCCAATGGGATGAAGCGTTCCAGGTGCAGTCGACCTGAAGCCGCTCCAGCAATGCTGGAGCCCAGCCATCCTCCCAGCACCACTAGCAATGCGGACAGAAGGCACAGCAGCCACACGTTGACCAGAAGGTGTATGACCAGGAGCCAGCCAAGCAAGACCCCCACAGCCATCAGCTTCCGGCTACTCAACAGGTTATTGAGGTGACAGCTGGATCCAGCTGGAGTTTCCTGGAACGGTGGCACTGTTTCTGTCTTCATGGCTGAACAGACAAGGTGACTTCCCCAGATGCCAGCCCTCAAGATTTTACTTCAGAGTTAGGGAAGGGGGGGCATGAACTGTGTCTCAGATATGGGGCGATCTGGGTGCTGTTCAGGGAACCGGGGCTCCGGGCCCTCAAAGTCCTACAGGCACTGCAAAGCGACAGCTGCAGCTCCGCGTCTCCCCATGACTACCACTAACAGAGCCCTCGAACTCGCCCCTTCCAGCCGAGGCGTGGCTTTGGAGGAAAACTCTGCGGCCTTCATACTGCCCCAGGCGGAGGGCCTCTTCGCGGCCTCGGGGCGGGCGCTGCAGGGCCCTGGGGCCCACGGACACTCACACACGCAGAGGGCAGCGGCCGGCGGAGACTGGGTCACACGCCGCCGGGAACCGCGCGCCCACACTCAGCCCCGACCTGAAGTGGCCTCATCGGGGTCCTCTCCGGGATCCTCGGCCCGCTGCCGCCGCAAACCTGGGCGACTGCGCTCCGCAGCCGGGCCTGTGTTAAGGCTGACCGCCGGCCGGCCGCCGGCGACAGCTTCCGGGTCGACGTCGACGGGAGCGAGGCATGCTGGGAGAGCGGCCGCGCGCGCTGCGGGGAGCGGCGCTGCCCCGCGCCCTCTGCTGGCGAGGAGCCGCCCTGACGGCACCTGCGCGCGGTGGTCTCTGAGCCTGCGCCTGAGCGCGCACGGGGCGCGTGCTCGCCAAGGGCTGGCGCAGATTCCCGAAGTGCCACAAACCAGAGCCGCCGCAGCAATCACCGCTAAGACCCAGACTTCCAGACGCTTAAAACGCGACCTAGTTCTGGTTATTAAATGAGGCCTGTCCGTTACTGCTTAGGCATGCTGTCAATAATCCGGTTTATTTTAATTTCATGGAGACGTAGTTTCATTGGCCTGATGTGTCTTAACATTTACCCGGTTTCCCCTAGAGCCTGTACCCCGCGTCCCCAGTACACAGCCTACCTCATTTGTTGTCAGAAATTGCAGAATATAAGGCATAAAACAATACAGAGATAGATTTATGTTTTACATTTCATATACTGTATCACAAAATCAAATTTGTGATTGAGGGTTATTTGCTGGTGGCATTACACAAACAGGCAAATATTTTGAGCATCTGCTGTCTTCAATGTGAGAGGCAGGGTGGACAAATAGAAGCAGACCTTGTCCTCCAGGACCTCCTGCTAAGTGGGGAGGCCAGCGGTTTGTACGCGATTGGCTATCTAATAATGCCAGTCAGCGTGCGAGATAGTAAAATACAAAATATTATAGGAATTCAGGGGAAGAAAAGATCACTGTGGGTTGCAATGGTTAAGGAGAAGCTCACAGAAAAGGTGCCTTTATGCTGAGTCTTCAAGGATGAAGGTTTCTATTCACCTCTATCTCTTCTCGCCTTATCCTCCCCAAAAACACAGGAAAGGAAAGCAGAGATAGAGGTGTCCTTTCAGATAATCCTGTAATATATTTGCTTTGGAATATGCTCTATGTCGGATTGTTTCTGGCTTTAGCAAATTTGACTTCACTTGTCTACACAGGAACCTATAGGAAGACAAAATATCGGAAGCACTGACCAGGTGTAAAAAGTCTTAGTGTCAGTCTTGCGAGAAGCCAGCTTCCACATCCACCTTGGGCCCTAGGAGCTGTGCCCGCAGCGTGGGTCTCCTTTCCATTTAGGCATAGGATGCGCATCGTTTGCACAGAGCTGCTCATGGTTGCCCTTCGTCCACCTTCTCTGTGCTGTAAGCAGTCTTTTGTCATCATGGACTACTCCCTAGATGTCTAAAGGAATCTTCAAGCAAATCCCAACCCAAAACTCTGCCAACAAGAAGTGCGTTGCAGCTTCCTGTCTCGCCCGTTGCTACTGTTGGGGCAGAGACTTCCTTTGATACAAAAGAAGCCATCATTTAGATGTGACCCATAGTTTACGATTAATCACTTCTAAAGCAAATGGTTTGATTTAGGATCAGTGTCCACTAAGCAGACTGGGCACTCCCCTGAGATGGCAGAATGTGAATCCATGCTTTCATGGTCCATATCTTTTCACTGCTGCCTGCCTTCCCACAGAAAAGGAACTCGAGAAGTGGGCTCTGCCCCTCTCTGCCTTCCCAGACCATTCTAATGTCCTCAGGAGCACTTAGAAAATGGCAACAATGCTCTGGAGAAATGTCCCTGCCACCTAGTTGGGAGCTAAAACAGAAATGTGAATGATGAACGGACTAACGACGGTGCTGAAGACTTCCCGTGGCAGTTCAAAGAGAAAGTTTACTTGGCAGCATAATCTGGAGTGTTCAGGGCAGTAAGGAAGTGACCTTGCAAGTGGGCGCTATGCCACCTGACCAGATGGTCTGGAGCATCAAGGTAGCCAAGAGTGCCTTCCTGATTCTGAAGCAGGTTTGATGGGCATGCCCATGCACTTGTCATTTGGACGGGTGTGAGCTCCTGCCTGGGGGTCTGGGCAGGCCTTGGTCTCCAAACAGATTAATCACCGGGAGGAGGTGAGAGTCAGGACTGATGTGCCCTGGTGTGTGTATGTGGGGTGAGGAGACTTGGCCACACCACTCACCATCTGGAGACATCCTTCCTTCTTTCCTTTTCCCTATTTCTCAAAACATTAAAGGCATAGTGCTAGAGTGTTGGAGAAAACAAGACAAATAAGATACAATAATTCTCCTCAAGGGACTCTCAGTCTAGTTAAAGGAGAGACACGTAAATATATAAATGTATTGAAACATGATCACGTGTGTAATGTGATGTGTTCTGATGTGTTGTAATAGAAGTGCATACAATAAAATCAAAACGCAAAGGGGGTGGTCAGCTGTGGAAGGGGGTGGCTCACAGACAGTTTTCCCTTAAGTTGGGAAATAAAAAAGAATTGAGTGTATTTTAGGAAATGTAGGGTGGTGAGAACAAGGGGCAAACAGAGGGAAGGTCTTTCAGGCAGAGGCTGCTCATAAGCAACAGGCAGAGACCATGAGAGCAAGGGGGCCCATGACATAGGCCCTGCCGGAGCCAGCCCGCACTCCACTTCAATTTTCTCTCAAAATAGAAGACCAGGAGGCTTCCTAAAGAGAAGCTCAGTGATGGGGCAAGTGAGTGAGAAGAGGCGATGGTGTGGAATTATTGCTGTGCGATATAGAAAGGGAGCTATTGAAGGTCAGGTAAAAAGATAAAGTGGGGGCTGGGCGCAGTGGCTCACGCCTGTAATCCCAGTACTTTGGGAAGCTGAGGCAGGCAGATCATGAGGTCAGGAGTGCAAGACCAGTATGGCTAACATAATGAAACCCCATCTTTACTAAAAATACAAAAAAGTTAGCCAGGTGTGATGGTGTGCACCTGTAATCCCAGCTACTCGGAGGGCTGAGGCAGGAGAATCGCGTGAATCCAGGAGGCAGAGGTTGCAGTGATTCGAGATTGTGCCATTGCCCTCCAGCAGCCCGGGCAACAGTGAGAGACTCTGTGTGGAAAAAAAAAAAAAGAGAAAGCGGGGCTGAGGGACCTATTTGTAGTGGCACCAATACATATGGTTGAGTTATTTTCTCTGGAGGTGTTTAGTATTGTATTAGTCCATTTTCATGCTGCTGATAAAGACACACTGGAGACTGGGCAATTTACAAAAGAAAGAGGCTTAATTGGACTTGCAGTTCCACATGGCTGGAGAAAACTCACAATTATGGCAGAAGGCAAGGAGGAGCAAGTCACATCTTCCATGAATGGCAGCAGGCAAAAAGAGAAATGAACTTGTGTGGGAGAACTCTTCTTTATAAAACCATCGGTCTCATGAGACTTCTTCACTATCATGAGAACAATGGGAAAGACTTGCCCCCGTGATTCAATTATCTCCTACCAGGTTCCTCCCATGACACGTGGGAATTGTGGGAGTTACAATTCAAGATGAGATTTGGGTGGGGACACAGAGCCAAACCATATCATTCCACCCCTGGCCCCTCCCAAATTTCATATCCTCACATTTCAACACCAATCATTCCTTCCCAACAGTCCCTCAAAGTCTTTACTCATTTCAGCATTATCTCAGAATTCCACAGTCCAAAGTCTCATCCAAGACAAGGCAAGTCCCTTCCGCCCATGAGCTTCCAAAATCAAAAGCAAGTTAGTTACTTCCTAGATACTATAGGGGTACAGGCATTGGGTAAATACAGCCATTTCGAATGGGATAAATGGCCAAAACAAAGGGGCTACAGGCCCCATGAAAGTCCAAAATCCAGCAGGGCAGTCAAATCTTAACACTCCAAAATTGATTCAAAAAGTGGGTTCCCCTGGTCTTGGGTAGCTCCACTCCTGTGGCTTTGCAGGGTAGAGCCTCTCTTCCAGCTACTTTCACTAGCTGGCATTGAGTGTCTGGCTTTTCAAGGTGAATGGTGCAAGCTGTTGGTCAATCTACCATTCTGCAGTCTGGAGGACAGTGGCCCTCTTCTCACAGATCCACTAGGTGGTGCCCAAGTAGGGACTCTGTGTGGGGGCTTTCACCCCACATTTCCCTTCCTCATTGACCTAGCAGAGGTTCTTCATGAGGGCCAAGCCCCTGAAGCAAACTTCTGCCCTGGCATCTAGGCATTTCCATACATCCTTTGAAATCTAGATGGAGTTTTCCAAACCATAGTTCTTGACTTTTGTGCACCCACAGGCTCAACATCATGTGGAAGCTGCCAAGCCTTGAGGCTTGCACCCTCTGAAGCCACAGCCTAAACTCTACATTGGACCCTTTCAGCCATGGCTGGAGCAGCTGGGATGCAGGGCACCAAGTCCCTAGACTACACACAGCACTGGGACCCTGGGCCCCGCCTATGAAACTATATTTTCCTTCTAGACCTCTAGGCCTGTGATGGGATGGGCTGCTGCAAAGGTCTCTGACATGCCCTGGAGACATTTTCCCCATTGTCTTGGGGATTAACATACGGCTGCTGGTTACTTATGCAAATTTCTGCAGCAGGCTTGAATTTCTCCTAAGAAAATGGGATTTTCTTTTCTATTGCATTGTCAGGCTGCACATCTTCCAAACTTTTACGCTATGCTTTCCTTATAAAACTGAATGCTTTTAACAGCACCCAAGTCACTTCTTGAATGCTTTGCTACTTAGAAATTTTTTTCTGCCAGGTATCCTAAATCATCTCTCTCAAGTTCAAAGTTCCACGAATCTCTAGAACAGGGACAAAATGTCACCAGTCTCTTTGCTAAAACATAACAAGAGTCACCTTTGCTCCAGTTCCCAATAAGTTCCTCATCTCCATCTGAGACCACCTCAGTCTGGATTTCATTGTTCATATCATTGTCAGCATTTTGGTCAAAGCCTTTCTACAAGTCTCTAGGGAGTTCCAAACTTTGCCACATTTTCCTGCCTTCTTCTGAGCCCTCCAAACTGTTCCAACCTCTGCCTGTTACCCAGTCCCAAAGCGGCTTCCACATTTTCAGGTATCTTTTCAGCAGCCCCACTCTACTGGTACCAATTTACTGTATTAGTTCCTTTTCATGCTGCTAATAAAGACATGCCTGAGACTGGGCAATTTGCAAAAGAAAGAGGTTTAATTGGACTTACAGTTCCACGTGGCTGGGGAAGCCTCACAATCATGGGGGCAGGCAAGGGGGAGCAAGTCTTCCGTGGATGGCGGCAGGCAAAAAGAGAAATGAACATGTGGAGGGGAACTCTTCTTCATAAAACCATCAGATCTTGTGAGACTTGCTCACTGTCATGAGAAAAGCATGGAAAAAACTTACCTCCATGATTCAATTGCCTCCCACTGGGTCCCTCCCACCACATGGGGGAATTCAAGATGAGATTTGGGTGGGGACCCAGCCAAGCCATATCAAGTATCCTCGGTATAAAAGAGAAGCAAGCAGGAGGTATCAAGGTAGATGAAGTGAAAGGAGAAAAGATTAGGACTTTCACATCCTGGGAAGAGAGTGGTTACAGTGGAAAATCATGGTGTCTAGGTATCTCGGAAGGAAAACGAAGCCAGGAGAGGGACAAACAGCTGTGAGGAGAGGATGAGCTGTACTGGGAGCAAGTGAGTAAGAGCCAGAAGAAAAGGGCCTGTGGCTCAAGATTGGTCCATCAGAGCCTGTGTTTGTTCTTATGGCTGCTCTACCAAATGACCATCAACTTAGCAGCTTGCAGCAAACATGTTTATTCTCTTACAGTTCTGAAAGGCAGGAGTCTAAAATGGATTCAGAGGGCTTGTTCCTGTTGGAGGCTCTAAGGGAAAATCTCTTTTTTGTCCTTTCTGGTTTCTACAGGCTGCCTGTGATCTTTGGCTTATGGCACCACATGCTCCAACCTCTGCTTCTGTGGTCACATCTCTTTCTCCCACCTTGACCCTCCTGCTTTGCCTTTTCTTTTTTTTGATGGAGTCTCTCTCTGTCACCAGGCTGGAGTGTAGTGGGGCGATCTCGGCTGACTGCAACCTCCACCTCCTGGGTTCAAGTGATTCTCCTGCCTCAGCCTCCCAAGTAGCTGGGATTACAGGCGTGTGCCACCACACCCAGCTAATTTTTGTATTTTTAGTAGGGACGGGGTTTCACCACGTTGGCCAGGATGGTCTGCCTTCTTCTTAAAAGGGCCCTTGAGCCTTCCCCAGTTATCTAGGAGAATCTTCCCATCTCAAGACCCTTAACTTAGTCTTTTGTTTCTTTTGCCAAGTAAAACAACATACCCACAGGTTCTGGGGGTCCAGATGTGAACATATTTTGGTGGAAGGGGGCATTATGTGACCTACTACAGAGCCTACGTGCCTAAAGACAAAAATGTTTTTGTGATAATAAAGTCTGGGTGTGGCCAGATGAGTTTCTGAAGTAGGGTCTGGATAACCTAGGGCTAGGGTTGAAGGAGACATTTTGAGTCTATGTTTTGGAGAAGGATGATCTACATGGGCAAGGAGGTCACTAATGTTAGGGTAGAGAGGACCAGGATCTTGGTACAAATGTTCTCAGTAAGTGAGAAGAATGATCAGGAAGTTGGAAGGTGATGTAATACGGGGAGTGATATGGTTTGGCTCTGTGTCCCCACCCAAATCTCATGTAGCACTGTGATCCTGAGTGTTGGAGGTGGGGCCTGGTGGGAGGTGATTGGACCATGGGGGTGCTTTCTAATGGTTTAGCACCATCACCCTAGCGCTGTTTCGTGATAGAGTTCTCGTGGGATCTGGTTGTTTAAAAGTGTGTAGTGCCTCCCCCTTTACTCTCTCTCTCCTGCTGCCTTGTGAAGACATGCTTCCTTCCCCTTTGCCGTCTGCCATGATTTTAAGTTCCCTGAGGCCTCCCCAGCCATGCGGAACTGTGAGTCAATTAAATCTCTTTTCTTCTTAAATTACCCAGTCTCAGGTAGTTCTTTATAGCAATATGAGAACAGACTAATACAAGGAGTAAAGAAAGTATGGTGATACCAAAATAAAAGAAGGAAATTGTGCGTAATTTGGGAAAGAATCATCTAAAAGCATCCGTGAAGAACTAGGATATTGCCAGGAGCATCTCCACATCCTGCCTTAGGTACAGTGATGGAGAAAAATAGCCACCAGAGGGCAGCAGGAAGTATGGCATCTTAAGGAGAAACTGCATCTCACTCATTCGTCATTCACATGTCTATCCGTTCACCCCACGAGGATTAAGCCAGACATTGGGAATTCAAACGTGGTCTTTACATAGTTTATCTTCCTAAAGAATTCACAATCTAATGCAAGAGATGGATATTGACACAATGTAAAAAGTGCTATAATCAAAATATGTCAAAATATGGGAAGGCAGAAAATTAGGAACAGTTACACAGAAGAGATGACTTTTGAGCTGGCCTTAAAGGATGGGTTGAATTTCCCATAAAGACAAGAGTAACAGGCCAGGCGCGGTGGCTCACGCCTGTAATCCCGGCACTTTGGGAGGCCGAGGTGGGTGGATCACGAGGTCAAGAGATCGAGACCATCCTGGCCAACATGGTGAAACACCGTCTCTACTAAAAATACAAAAATTAGCTGGGTGTGGTGGCGTGTGCCTGTAGTCCTAGCTACTCGGGAAACTGAGGCAGGAGAATTGCTTGAACCCAGGAGGCAGAAGTTGCAGTGAGCTGAGATCGTGCCACTGCACTCCAGCGTAGCGACAGAGTGAGAGTCCGTCTCAAAAAAAAAATAAATAAAAAAATAAATAAATAATAAAAAAAGGTTAAAAAAAAAGACAAGAGTAACAGGTCATACTAGGAATAAGGGAGACATGAGAAATACTGAGTAAGCTCCCGTACTTGTTTGCTAGGACTCAGAACAAACTATTACAGGCTGGGAGGTTTAAACAACAGAAATTTATTTCTCGCAGTTCTGGAGGCTGGAAGTCTAAGATCAAGGTGTTGGCAGATTTGGTTTCTCCTGAGGCCTCCCTTCTTGCCTAGCAGAAGGCCACCTTTTCAGTGTCTTCCCTCTGTGCACATGCATCCCTGGTGACTCTTCTTCTTCTTATAGGGACACAGTCATATTTGATTAGGGCCCACCCATAAGACCTTATTTAATCCTAATTACCTCTTTACATGCCTATCTCCAAATAGAGCCACATTCTGAGGTATACTGAGGGTTATGGCTTCAACATATGAGTTTTGAAGGGACAGGGTTCAGTTCATACTACCTCTTTTCTTCTGTGGGTTATGTGAATGGTCATATTTTGATTATGAGGATACCGAAAAGGAAGATAATAATTTTGATAGTTCCCAATATATATTTTTTTCATTTCATTCAAAAGTGGAAACAGCACTGAACTACAAGTTAAGGAGATCCAGGCTTAACTTCCTCATCTGGCTGTATTCAATACTAAATGCTCGAATAGCCCCTCCCTCTGCAGAACAACCAGACACTGAATAGGAGACAGTTTTTGATGAGTTAATGGGCTCAAATGAGGACACAAAATAGGTGGGAAGTCCAAGGTACACTATCCCATCCCACTCTAAAAACAAAACTTTTAAATAAGAGCAAAATGAAACAGAAAACAACTCTGAGATGAGGGTAGAACTGTCAGTAGAGAGCAGATGAAAGGAACAGGGTGGCCCCAGGGACAGATGTCCTTATCAGATCTGTAATTCAGGTTCTGAGCCTTGTTGCAGCAGGAGGAGGGGAAACTGAGCCCCTGACTCCACCTGGAGCCACAATCCTTGAAGGGGTTTGAAGAAGTTCCAGGTCAGTGGCATTTCCAAGCTTCTGGAAGACACAGAAGCAAATCCGTTCTGGAAGAAAATATTCTCATGGTAAGACCATGAAATAAGCACACATTTAATATAGAGTACTATGAACTCTAAATCCAAGACCATCAATTATGAGAAGGAAGGCTAACATGAGTGAGAATCAGAAAAAATAAACAACAGATTGAGAACACAGGGACTGTGGATATGAATATTGTCTGCTGCTTAAGATAGAAGATCCATGTATGAGCTCAAAATGAATGAAATACAAGTATGTTCTAACAATAACAGATTGTCAGAGATGCCCATACAGTTTCAAAACATAGCCAAATGAAACTTTTATAAATGAAAAATATGACTACTGAAATAAAATGCTTAATGTATGTGTTAAATAGTTGATTATATCTAGGCAAAGAAAAAATTAATGACCAATAGTACTTGTTGAAAGAAATTAGACTATAGCATAGAGAACTAGGGAATTGAATATATGAAAGAAAAATGAAGAGAAATGAATGCTAAAATAAAAATTCTAATATTTATATGATCAAGAGTTGCAGGAAGATAATAAAGAGAATGGAGAAGGATAAAAACTTAAAGAGATTTTGGAAGATAATGTTCTAAAACTGGGTGAAAAGAGATTCAGGAAGCATCAATAATATAAAGTAGATCAAAAGGCCAAAATTTGATTGTTTTAAAAGACTAATAAAAAAGAAAAAAATTTAAGTAAATTGATTGAGAATGAAAAAGAGATAAATAGTAAATAATATGGAGCCTGATAAAGGAGACATATTTATGTATGTAGTACAGTTAAAGGAATAACTTAATGACAGCAAATTTAAACTCTAAAACAAAATGGAAAAAGTTTTAGAAAAATATAAATTACAAAATAATCTAAGAAGAAATAGGATGTTTGAATAAATCTACACCTATTGAGAAATTAAGTAACATTTTAAGGTTTCTCTCAAAGCAAATACCAGATAATTTTATAGGCCATTTCTCCCAACCTATTCCAAATAGAATAGGTCATTCCAAATTTATATAATCTTATATAAACTCCTTAAGATTTCTTAAAAGTACATACTTTGCAACTCACGAATAAAGTGTAACCTTGAAATCAAGACTAGACAAGACAGAAAAAGAAAGAAAATGTATAGGTTAACCTCTCTCATCAACTTTTAGATGCAAACATTTCTTTCTCTTTCTTTCTCTCTCTTTCTTTCTTTCTTTTTCTTTCTTTCTTTCTTGACAGAATCTTGCTCTGTCACCTAGGCTGTATTGCAGTGGTGTGATCTCAGCTCGCGGCTACCTCCTCAACCTCCTAGGCTCAAGGGATCCTCCCACCCCAACCTCCTCAGTAGCTGGGGCTACAGGCACAAACCACCATGCCCAGGGATTAATTTTTAAACTTTTTGTAGAGATGAAGGGGAACTCGCCATGTTGCCCAGGCTGGCCTCAAACTCCTGGCCTCATGCAATTCTCCTGCCTCAGCCTCCTGAAGTGCTGGGATTACATGTGTGAGCCACCACGTCCAGCTAGATGAAAACATTTCTTAAACAAAATATTAGCCAACTAAATCCAGCAGGGTACTTAGGTGAAACCCTGTCTCTACTAAAAATACAAAAAATTAGCCGGGCGTGGTGGCGGGCACCTGTAGTCCCAGCTACTCGGGAGGCTGAGGCAGGAGAATGGCCTGAACCTGGGAGGCGGAGCTTGTGGTGAGCCGAGATCGTGCCACTGCACTCCAGCCTGGGAGACAGAGTGAGATTCCATGTCAAAAAAAAAAAAAAAAAGATAACACAAGGGTGGTTTAATATTAAAAACTCTGTAATTGGCCAGGTATGGTGGCTCACGCCTGTAATCCCAGCACTTTAAGAGGCCGAGGCAGGCAGATGGCTTTAGCTCAGGAGTTTGAGACCAAGCTGGGGAACATGGTGAAACCCCGCCTCAGCCAAAAATATAAAAATTAGCCAGGTGTGGTGGCAGGCGCCTGTAATCCCAACTACTTGGGAGGCTGAGGTGGGAGAATGGCTCGAACCCAGGAGGCAGAGGCTGCAGTGAGCCGAGATCACACCACTGCACTCCAGCCTGGGCGACAGAGCTAGACTCTCTCAAAAACCACAAAACAAAAAAACTCTGTGATCATCAGCCCCTACATTAAATGAGAAAATCTACACGTTGTCTCAGTAGGTGTGGTAGAAACGTTTAACAATATTCAATATTCGTTCATGATTTCAAGTAACAATTATAGGAAGGCATTTCCTTACCTCAAAATATTAGTCTGAATGGGAAACGTTAGAAGCGTTTCCCCGGTTCAGTTATTTTCTTATATTTAAATATTTTAACAGCTCTATTGAAGTATAATTGACATAAGATAAATTGCAAATACTTAAAGTGCACACTTTGATAAGTTTTGACATAAATATATGCCAATGAAACCATCACCACAATAAAGGTAACTAACACATCCATCATCTTCAACTTTCCTCCTGCTCTCCCAGCATCACCCTGCCCCCTTTCCCAGGCAACCACTGATTTGCTTCCTGTCACTTTAGACTAGTTTGTCTTTTCCAGAATTTTACATAAATGAAATCACATACAATGCACCTTGTTGTGTCCAACTTCTCTCACTCAGCATGCATAATTATTTTGAGGTGCATCCACGTTGTTGTATGAATCAGTAGTTTATTTTTTTATAGCTGAGTAGTATTCCATAGTATGGATGTATGATAATGAGTTTATTCTTTACCTGTTGATGAATATTGTCTCGCTTTTTTGTTCTTGTTTATTACAAATAAAGCTGGTGTGAGCATTTCTGTGCAAGCGTTTGGAGATGTCCTTTCATTACTCTTGGGAAAATAGAGGTTAAGCATTCCTACCTCAAAAATTCAAAATCTGAAATACTCCCAAATCCAAAACTTTCAAAGCACTGACATGATGCCACAAGTGGAAAATTCCATATGTGACCTCACGGGACAGGTCTTAGTCAGAACACAGTCAAAATTTTGTTTTTGTTTATAATTATTGAAAATATTGTGTAAAATTAGGCTATGTGTATAAGGTGTATATGAAACATAAATGAATTTTATATTAGACTTGAGTCCTATTCCAAAGATTTCTTATGATGTATATGCAAATATTATTCAAACATTCAAAAAAATTCAAAATCCGAAACACTTCTGGTCTCAAGCATTTTGAATAAGGGATACTTTACCTGTACCTATCAGTAATATGATAGGGTTGTGTGATAGGCATATGTTGAACTATTTAAGAGGCTGATAACCTGTTTTCTAAAGTAATTATACCATTTTATATTCCCTCCAGGAGTATATGAGGGTCCCAGTTACTCCACAGCTTTTCACACACTTGGTATGGGGCTTTTTTTATATGGTCTTTTTTATTTCAAACATTCTAATATGCAATTGTGTTTTTATTTGCATTATTCTAATGAATAACAATGCTGAACATCTTACAATGTGCTTATTGATAACCTGTATATATATTTTTGATGAAATGTGTTACAATCTTTTGCCTGTTTTATTGAATTTTTACAATTACTATTGAGTTGAAAAAGTTCTTTTTATATTATAGATGCAAGTGCTTTACCAGTACCTTCTCCCAGCCTGTGGCTTGCTTTACATTATCTTTTGAAGAACAAAAGTTCTTAATTTTGAAGAAGCGCAATTTTTCATGCCTCTTCCCACACCTCTTTGTCACCAACTTTCCAATCATGGTCCACCCAAGCCCCTGACCATCTAGCCTCACCATTGGCCACAGCCTGTGAGTTGGTATATAATCGCACGACTGGCCGCTTTCCTTCTGGGATGGTTAATTTTGGTTGTCAACTTGACTGGGTGAAGGACTATGTAGAGAACTGGTAATGCGTGATTTCTGGGTGTGTGCATGGTGGTGTTCTCAGACAAGACTGGCACGTGAGTCGGTGAGCTGAGTGGGGAAGGTCCTCTCTCAATGTGGGCTGGTACCATCCAATCAGCTGGCAGCTGCAATAGAGCATATCGGTGGTTTCTTCTCTCTGCTAGAGCTGGGGTGCACTTTTCTTCTCCTGTTCTTGGACATCAGAACTCCAGGCTCTCCGGACTTTGAACTCTAGGACTTACACCAGCACCCCTCACCTCCCAGGTTCTCAGGCCTTCATTCTCCAAGGACTGAGAGTTACATCATGGGCTTTCCTGTGTTCTGAGGTTCTTGGGCTTGGATTGAGGCATGCTATCAGAGTCCCAGGGTCTCCAGCTTGCAGGTGAATTCTCATGAAACTTCTCAGTTTCCACAATCACATGAGCCAGTTCCCCAAATAAAGCCCCTCACATATATGGGTATATATGTAATACGTACATATATATGTATGTATACATATGGATTTTATCCTATTCATATATAATCACATGTCTGGACACTTTCCTTCTGTGATGGTTAATTTTGAGTGTCAACTATATATATATATATCTCTTGTTGGTTCTGTCTTTACGGAAAACTCTGACCAATATACCTTCCAAGCAAAATGAACTAGGTGCACAGCTTGAGTTCTGTTCCATGGAAAGATTTTCCCTCAACACTATTTTCACGGGTGTCTCAGAAAGGGGCTCTAGTACTGCAGTTGTCCATTCTGCATGGTGCTTGTGTCAGGCAGAATCGCCTGTAAACCAAGCCTGAGTTTTCTCTTCCTCCATTAACTGATTATGGGTAACTCCCCATGAGGCCATAAGTACAGGCTGGGAGAGAGAAGGCAGTGTGGCAGGAGAGAAACCATAGGCATTTGGGCCACTTCTTCATGTAACTTACTTGTGCCTTCAGCTTCAGGGTCTACTTATGTTTATACCACTTCAATTTGGTAATGGAGTACCATTGTGTACACCCAGCTTCATGGCTTGTTCATCTGGATAATACTCAGCTCGTAATGCGCAACTCAGATTGCAGGTGAACGTGGCTGAGCATTCAGTCTCCACTAAAAACCAGTTTCAAGCCAAAAACTGTTCCTCAAAAGGAGACTCGTCGTGTGCATATGATGGCAGGGCTTTGCTTTAAAATCCTGAGTCTACACTGTGATATACCTTTAATCTAAAATCCTGGGTCAGCATTGTGATATGCCAGCCAAACACTCCAAATAACATCTTTATCTGACACTGAGTCCCCAACAACCATTGGATAGGATGGATCACTGGGCCTAACTTGCAGGGCAGCTTTCATGTCAGCTTGGACCTGTCGCAGAGCCTTCTCTTGTTCTCGGCCCCACTAAGAAATAGTAGCTGTTTGGATGATTCAATAAATGGATTGGAGTTACACACCCATATGATAAATATTTTTTCTTCTAAATCTAGAGGGTCACTAGGCATTGTGCATAAGATATTTAGGGATATTTTGACATGTGTTACACAACTAGACTCCTAGAAATTTCAAGGATAGGGAGGACATCTGAATTTTTATCAGATTTATTTCTCATCCTCTGACATACAAATGTGTCTTAGCAATTAATCCACAGTAGCTGCCACTTCTAACTTACTAGATCCAATCAACATCATATAATCACGCCATCAATGTAATGGACCTGTGCAATGGCTTGGTGAAAGGAAAAGTGATCAAGATCTCTGTGGACTAAATTATGATGTAGGACTGGAGTGCCGATACACTCCTGAAATGAGACAGTGAAGGTGTATTGCAAGTTGAAAGTAAATGGCTGCTAGTGGTCTTTAGTAACAGGTATGGAGAAAAAACATTTTCCAGCTTAAAAACTGTGTGTCAGGTGTCAGGGTTTATGTCAATTTTTTCAAGCAATGAAATAACATCTGGAATAGCAGGTGCAATTGGAATCACCACCTGGCTGAGTTCATAATAACCCACTGCAGTCTCCAAGATCTGTCTGTTTCAACTTTCCAAATAGAAGAGTGGGAATGTGGTGATCATCACCCCCCAGCCCCCAAACTCAAGTCCTTGAAGTGGCACCAGTCTCTGAAATCCTTCAAGGGATGTGGTATTGCTTTTGTTTTACTATTTTCCCAGGGATCCTGCCAGTTGCTGAGATGTCCATTCCAAGTATGCATTCCTGAACTGCAGAAATAACTATAGTGTGGACCCATGGTGAGATGTATCTTAGCTAAAACTTCATTGATCACCTGATCTCCGTAAGCCTCTACCCTGACCAAAGGGCCACAGTGACATTTTGAGTCTCCTGGAATTAGTGACAGTTTAGAGCCGGTGTTTAGTAATCCTCCAAAAGTCTGATCATTTCCTTTTCCCCAATGCATAGTTACCCTGGTAAAACTGGGTCAGTTTGGGAATTGATTGAGAGGCCATAACTCTGTTCTGGTGATTCAAGTTATTAGACTTCTCTTCACTCGATGCAGAATTCTTCCACTTAATTTAGTAGACCGCCCATCTATTTTATTTTATTTTTAAGGACAACAATCAACTAGTGATTACCATAGGCCTCTGTGAGTTAGACGATTCTGCTTCCTGCTTTTACTCTGCTGTCCATAATGGTAGCCACATGGACCTCATTTTTGGTGATTAAGTGCCACCACTTGGCCCCTTCTACCCTGTGATCCAGTTCTCTCTGGATCTTGCAATCTCTTACATTGCATGTAAGTATCCTGCCTGTGAGGTAGCGGTTCCCACTGTTATTTCTGGCCTGCAGAGAAGAGTGACTACAGACCTCTTGAAGGATGCTAGGGCTACCTTCACAATTTATTTCTCATAGTTGTGGTGAAAAGCTTGTCCCTTGGACCTTCCCAGGGTGGGTAAGCAGGCCTTATTCGATAAATGCACTCTGATATTCTAATCTCCCCAAGCCTTTGGGTACCTTCCTGTACCGTATAGCAAGGAAGAAATTCTTCACTTAGTGTTAGCCCACTTTTGGCTCATGCTTCAGCCAACCAACCAAACAAACATTTAGAGCCTTTTCTAACCCCTTGAGCTATAGCTTTGAATCTAGATTCTGCTCAGAGAGCCCATATCAATAAATCTGGCCTGATGCAACTTTATGTTCCCTTTACCATTTTCCCACATGTTTAGTATTCAATCACACATGTATTCTGCAGCTTTCTGCGTGTATTAATTTAAAACACATCCGCTTCATTTGGAGTGTAGCATACCACCTCATGGGTCATACCTTGCATCGCACCCTTTGAGGCCTGCTGGGACTTGAATCTAGCTAAAGACCTAGAAGCAAAGAAGGGTGGTGGGACGGTTCTGAGGAGAGTCAGCAGTGTCTTACGAGGCAGTTCCCTGGGGAGGACATTAAGCTCCCTCAGGAAAAGCAGGGCTAACCTCCTCATACAAAGGTGGGAGGACTGCTGCTTCTATTGGCAAAGAAGATTCAGCGGAATTTAAGGGTCAGATATCCCCAGCTTCATGGGCCTGTGAGGAACCAGGCTGCACAGCAGGAGGTGAGTGGTAGACAAACCGGCAAAGCTTCATCTGTATTTATAGCCGCTCCCCATTGCTTGCATTACTGCCTGAGCTCCACCTCCTGTCAGTGGCATTAGATTCTCACAGGGGCGTGAACCCTATTGTGAACTGCACATGCAAGAAATCCAGTTGAGCACTTCTTACAAAAATCTAACTAATGCCTGATGATCTGTCACTGTCTCCAATTATCCCCAGTGGGACTGTCTGGTTTCAGGAAAACAGGCTCAGGGCTCCCACTGTTTCTGCATTATGGTAAGTTGTGTAATTACTTCATTATATATCACAATGTAATAATAATAGAAATGAAGTGCCTAATTAATGTGATGCACTTGAATCATCCCCAAACCATCCCACCCTAAGGGTCCAGGGAAAAATTGTCTTCCGCAAAACAGGTTTCTGGTGCTAAAAATGTTGGGGACCACTGACCTTGACACTTCAAGTTCATTTATGCTGAACTTGAGCTGGGAATTTGGAGCCCTGAGATTAAGCTCATCATTTTCCTCACAGTTAGGAGCAAACAACTAGTTTCATAATACTAGTTAGCTGAACTAAAATGTTCTAAGGACCAAATATTAGGTTGGTGCAAAAGTAATCGTGGTTTTAATACATGGTCCCACAGAATCTCACCTTTTATTATAGGTGTGTGATTCGAGGTGTCCAATGGTGGTATTTTGCATTTTGCATCTGTCTGTTGCCATATCATGGAATGGACTATCTGTGCCCTTCTTCCATAGGAGAGTTATTAGTGCCTTTAAATAGTGTTAGATAAGACAACCAACTCCAGAAGCGCTAGGAACAATTCAGAAAACTCACTATTAGGATTTTATTCCTCTAGAGCTGCTCACTCTTGATACTAAGATATATATCAGTCAGGGTTCTCCACAGAAACAGAACCAAAAGTTATATTAAAGCAGCAGCCTGTGCACTGGTTACAACTTCAGCCCCCTGCATCCTGGCCTGCAGTTTCTACTGCTTGCACGAATCTGGTGAGACAGAATACTCACACAACAAGCCCAGTGAAGCAGCTTTATCACTCATCGGTAGGCAGCATGAAACCACAGAAGCTTCGGATTTATGGCATGCTGCTCTCCCATGCCTCAGTAAGCTGCCCAGATGATGGAATCTTTTCTGTGTGTGCTCAGCTTTGCGCCACCACTGAGGGACCCTGGAAAGTAGTCTACTCTGGGTTTTATACCCTGGGGCCCACATGGGTTTCATACCTTGGAGGCAACATTAGATGCTGGGCTAAATCCCTGTAAGACGTCCTGTTCTAGGAGGGAAAGGAACAGCCCAGGCTGTTCTGGAAAATTCTTTTTTAGCTCATGGTCTTGCATTCTCAACACACTTGAAAGTCATTCTTGATAACTACAAGCAAAAAAGGGGAAGAGAACTGAGTAGGCCAAAGGCCTCCAGGAGATGGAGGATGTAAGTGTGTATGTACATACATACTTAACATTATATATATAATATTACTGTTCTGTTTTATATGTGTATATATATTACTGTCCTGTTTATATGTATACAATATTACTGTCCTGTCATATATATAACATATATAAACATGTTTTTATATATACACATATATAAACATGTTTTTATATATACACATATATAAACATATATATGCTTTATTATATATATGAAACAGGACAGTAATATTGTATATAAAATATTACTTTTATAAAAACAAATATATAAAATACCTATAAATATATAAAATTGATGGGTGTGTGTGTATATATATATGTCTCTGAGATAGAGTCTCACTCTGTCACCTGGGATGGAGTGCAGTGGTGGTATCACAGCTCACTGCAACCTCCACCTGCTGGCCTTAAGTAATCCTCCCACCCATCTCAGCCTCTTGAGTAGTTGAGACTAAAGAAGTTGATAAATATTTTTACATATAAATTATCTGTCTACCTGTCTAGAGATTTATTTAACGAAATATGTCACAGAGTTTTGGGGCTGGCAAGTTTGAAATCTGTAGGGCAGGCCTTAGGTAGGAGTTGGTGCTGCAGTCTTGAGGCAGAATTTCTTCTTCTCCAGAAAACCTTTCAAAATTCTTAAGGTCTTTCAAGACTGTGGATGAGATGCAACTGCATTTTCAAGGGTAGTCTCCTTTATTTAAAGTTAATTGATTGTAGATGTTAACTACATCTACAAAATACCTTCACAGTGACACCTAGATTAGTGTTTGATTAAATAACTGAGTGCTATAACCTAGCCAAATTGATGCATAAAACTAACCATAGCATCATTAAATACTTTTTCTACCTCTATTGAGATAATCATATGGTCTGTTGATATGGTGAATTACATTGATTAATGTTGCAATGCAAACCCCACCTTGGATTCTTGGGATAAGGCTCCTTCAGTCACAATGTATTATCCTTTTTTAATATATTACTAGATTTAATTGGCCAAAATTTAAATAATTTTCTTTCATTTGTGTTTATGAGGGATGGCTATATCCTCATTATGTGTGTGTGTATACCTCATCTTGTGTATACCCACACACACACACACACACACACACACACACACACACACACACATTCCTTGACTTAAGATACGGGGTTATGTCCCAATAAAACCATCATAAATTGAAAATATGAAGTCAAAAGTGTATTTTTTTTTTTTTGAGACGGAGTCTTGCTCTGTCGCCCAGGCTGGAGTGCAGTGGTGTGATCTCAGCTCACTGCAAGCTCCGCCTCCCGGGTTCACACTATTCTCCTGCCTCAGCCTCCCCAGTAGCTGGGACTACAGGTGCCCACCACCACATCCGGCTAATTTTTTGTATTTTTAGTAGAGACGGGGTTTCACTGTGTTAGCCAGGATGGTCTCGATCTCCTGAACCTCCGATCCACCCGCCTCAGCCTCCCGAAGTGCTGGGATTACAGGCGTGAGCCAATGCACCCGGCCCCAAAAGTGTATTTTCAATGTGATGTTTTCAGGTTATGATTGGTTTATCTGGACATAACCCCCATCATAAGTTGGCACCATTTTAAAGTAAAAAAATGGTAAGTTGAATCATCGTAAGTTGAAGACCAATTCTATATATATATATGTGTGTGTGTATGTGTGTGTGTGTGTTTTATTTTTTTTTTCTTGTAATGTCTTTGGTTTGGAAATCAGAGTAATGCTGTCCTTATAGAATGAGTTGAGAAGAAGTCCCTCATTTTCAATTTTCTGCCATTATTCTTTTTGGTGCCCTGCTCCAAAATTGCCTAACGGTGTTCTTTTCAAATTGTGTTCCAGCTTTTTTTCTTGATTAGTGTTAGAATGTTATGCAGTGTTCCATGTATTTACTCTTAATATATTTGTGTTAATATACCTAAAGCGGGTTTTTATAGGTAGTTTATAGTTAGTTCTTGCTTTTTTAAATCCAATATGTCAACCTCTGCCTTTTAATTAGGATGTTTAGACCACTAACATTTATTATAATCATATATGATGATTTAAAATCGGCCATCTTGCTATTTATTTTTCATTTTTTCCATCTATACTTTGTTTTCTGTTTCATTTTCTTGGATTGTGAGCATTTTAATTATACTAGATTGTCTCCTTTGTTGCTTCATTTGCTATAATTTATTAGTGTATTTTTAGAGTTTATAGTACATCTCTTATCAGGTAATGTCATACCACTTTACATATAGTTTAAGAGAATTATAACAGTATATATCGATTTCTCTATTTTTGGCTGTTGTAATATTGTTGTTCTACATTTAATGTCAGCATATCTTCTGAGCCCTAGAATATATTTATTATTATTTTCTGCTTTACAGAGATTCAAATGATCAAAATAGATTTTATATTTATCCATGTGGTTACCATGTCTAGAGGCTCTTAATATCTTTGTGTGGATCCACATTTCTTTCTGATACAATTTTCTTTCTGCCTAAAGACTTCCTGAATGTTTTTTATAGCTCAGCTCTGTTGGAAATAAAAACTCTTACCTTTTGTATGCCTGAAAAAGTCTTTACCTGTGAAATATATATTTTCTGTCTATAGAATTCTAGATTGAAAGTTTTCTCTCTTAGTACTTTAAAGATATTGCTTCACATTCTTCTGGGTTTCATTGTTTCTGACTAGAAATCTGCTATCATCCTTAGCTTCATTACTCTGTATAAAATATGCTTTAAGATTTTTTTCTTAAATATGGTTTTTAGTAATTTGATTATAATGTGGCTTTATGTAGTTTTCTTCATGTTTCTTGTGCTTGGAGTTTATTAAGCTTCTTGGATCTGAGATTTTAGAGTTTTTATCAGATTTGCAATTTTTGGACCATTATTATTCAACTCTTTTTCTGTCCCCTAAATTCTCTCCTTCATACACTCCAAAAGACACATATATGAGCCCTTGACATTGCCACACAGCTTGCTGATTCTCTCTCTATACCCATCCTTCTGTTAGGTTTCAGCACCATTTCCTCTGTTCTGTGGTGGGCAGGTAGATGCAAACCTATCTCCAACAACTGAGGGAGCTGAGACGTCAAAGCAAGAGGCCGACAAATCCAGCTTCTCAAAAAGTAACATTCAATAGGGACTTACAAAGAAAAACTAAGTCTCAGACAGCCAAGAGTTGGTGAGTCCCCACACCCACTCTGAAGAAAGTATCTTTTTTTTTGTAGCAAGCTTCTAGAGTGAAACATGTTGCAGCTGGTCATGCCTCAGACTTTCTTGCAAAACTTGTGACCACTGGAGGAGTTAGATAAATATCTTTATGAAGGGTTACCTATGCTTCTGGCAGTGTTTCTCCACGAGGGATTTTCTATCCTAGGGGATTCCTTGGAATGCAGCAGCCTAACATTGCTCATCATGGTGAATTCACTTCAAGATGGTTTGACTCTTTCCATGCAATAGGCTGTTTTCCTATAGCTATAATCCTTTCAAGTGTGTTTTTCTCTCTGGGCGTGGTAGTTTCTTTCTTGCATTCACCAGTTGGTACTCAGTTGAAGATTTGTAGATATTCAGAGTCCTTTCTGTTAACCTTTCTCTTCTTCAGTACTCTGTGAACTGTAGCCATCTTGGCCTTCAGACTTTAGTCCATCTTCTTCACTCAGGGTAACTACCTATTTCTGTTTGTAGTGTGACCTGGAATCTCTCTTCAGGCCATTAGCAGGGTAATTTAAGAATTCATCTTGTTTGTTTTTGCACCACAGGGATGATTTTGTTTTGTTGTTTAATGTCCATTGGCTCAGGAAGCATTGTTTTGTATATTACTTTCTGGTTGTTATGGGAGTGAGAATAGGATGATCTTGCTCTACCTTTATCAGTCATGGAGGTCCTGTTTGCTTTCTACTCTTGCATAAATCACCCTTTTTGTATGTTAGGTCTCAGATGTACAGGATCGAGTTAATCATTCTTTGCAGTTCATGCCAGGCAACTTTGGCATATGTAAAAATCCTCTCATCTTAATTTTCCGTTTTTTTCTTTTGACCCCTACTATCATTTCTTTCCTTTACCACAGGTAATCATTTTAGTGGGTTTATATGTATATTTTTATCGAGTCTTACAAATATATACTGCAGATTTCGGGGTATATTTTAAATGTATATAAATGCCATTAATATGTAATCACTCTTTAAAAATGATTTATTACTTAGCACTGTCTTTAAGGTTCATTCATATTACCATGTATACATCTAGTCTATCACTGCTCTCTGTGCAGTAAACCATTGTATGCATCTACCACATCTAAGCAGTTACCCTCCTAGAAGCGAACACTCAGCTTTTCTTCAATATTCTATCACAAAATAATATTGGGATTAATATCCTTGTCCACTTTCCCTTATAGACTTCAGTGAGAAAACTGCCAGTTTCACTCTTGTGGCATCTAAGTGTCCTCTTTTTCCCACACATAGAGTAAAACTCTTCTCTAATAACTCAAAGTCTCATTCAGCTAATGCATCTGGTTCAAAATACAGGTCACTTGGATGATGCTTATTTCTTTCCATCATATCTTATTATAGCTTCTTACAGCTTACTAATAAAAAATGGCAAAGTACATTCATCCCAATACTTCACACTCATCATGAAATAGTGGATTAATGTGACTGCCTATTGTCTTTGGAAATTCCTTCTCTCTTCCATTTAATAACAGAGTTTTAGGCAAGCACATGGGTACTCAGCTGCAGACCACATTATCTAAACTTTCCTGCAGCTAGATGTGGACATGTGACAAATTTAGGTCAATGCAACATATGCAAAAGCAATGTGTGCACAGTTTCTGTTACCACCTCAGGGACAGGATACTTGCAAGCTGGAATTGACAACAACTTAGATACAAAAAGAGAAGCAACAGCGATGTATTAAGGATAACAGCTCTGACCTGTCACCATAAGGCCATGGGTTGCCTCTTAGAATCTGCTTTCTTTGGAAAATTAGCTCAGAACAATATAAACTTCCATTTTGGGATATTTTTGCTATAACAGCTTAATCTATATCTTTACTAATGAAAAAGATAATTACAAAGAAAACTACCACTTGGAAAGCAAAGAATGAGAAACATGAAAAGTCATCAAATCTTGGGGCGCATGAATTGCGAAGGCTCCATACCCTGGCAGCAAAGCAGATTCTCTGCTTAGCACACCTGGCCACCCTTAATCCTGTTTTCTGGAAGTAAATCCATTGTCCATTGTTACTTTTGTCCTTCTGAGTTTTCTTCCTCTTTCCACAATTCTCTGTATATATGTCAATGGGAAAATATGCCTTACAGGGCTGCACACTCTTCACAGTCTAATTCCTGCTAGTGCAGTTTTGGGGGGCTCAAGTGTGGCTTCAGGCATTGAATAATCTCATGCTTCTAAGTGTCAGGAATTTGATTTTTTTGTTAATATAATGCTTCACAAACTAACTAGCATTTGATCTCTGTGTTTGTAATTAGTTCCATGTAAGATAAACATCCAATGATCTCTTCATATTTTGGTTTTTACATCTGTCAGATCTCTTTTAGTTAACACCTTTTGTTCTCAGCTCATAACTCTCGCTCAGCTAATGATAGCTATATTGAGGCTATTTGCATAAATATTGTGGGGTGTGAAGGCATCATTCTTGATCTGATCTTTGCCATTAAATTATCTTCCATTCTGGTTGGTTAGAACAGTTAATGGGGTACTCTTGAAAATGCCTCTGAGTATCAGTCTCATTGCCTGTTGTTTGGGGATACAGAATTTGTTGGCTTTTCCAATACTGTCGGACCCCAATCCTAGTCTCGGTAGATTAGATTTCACCATATTTTTAAGGTTCTCATGAGAAAGTTTCACCTATCATGTCTACTCACAACCTACTGTCCTCAACTAACTCATTTGGTCACACCTTGCTGCAAGTTAGCAATGACTCCAGCTGAAATGGATAGTGTTCTATTACTAAAATGGTGGAAAAAATACATATTTCATACTGTTAGCAGTCTTTGCCACACATATAGACTGCAAATAAAGACAACATTCTTATCTCTTTCAGATACAATTACTTGTCTATAATTTAGTGAGAAATTATTAGAAATAATGATAGGATTTATCTAAATGACTAGCTACAGAACAATAATAGAAATCATTTGTCTTTCTATATATTATCAAAGAAATGGCAAAATACAGGCATAGATCTAACCAAATATATATAACTTAGGTATAGACCTAACCAAATATATATAAGAACTTTGTGGAGAAGATTATAACACTTGATTGATAGATATTAATGTTCAATGTTCATGGAAAGAAATGCTCAATACTATAAAGATAGCAATTTTCCCCAGATAGATTTATAATGCAATTCTAATACAATTTCAACAGCATTTTGAGTAGAAAATGACCCATTGATTTTGTAATTTATATGGAAACTAAAAGGGTCAAGAATAGCCAAAATACTAAAGGAGAAGAACAAGGTGGAAGGACTTGCTCTACTAGATATCAAATTTTACTATGAAGTTGTAATGAATAAAACGATGTGGTATTGGTGCTGGGACAGACAAATTGTCCAATGAAACAGGACAGAGAGCCCAAAACACACTGATGAATATATATGACCTGAAAGGCTTTCAGGGCTACTGGAGAAAAGGAGAGACAATTCAATAATAGTTCTGGGACAACTGATTTTCCGTTAAAAGAAATGACATTATATCCCTGCTGTACAAAGAGCAAAAAAATCAATTCTAAATGGATTAAGAACTTAAATGTGAAAGCAAAACTTTAAAACTGTTAGAAGGAAATGTGAGAGAATATATTTCAAACCTCAGGGTAGAGAATTATCTCTTAAAAAAGACAAAAATCACTAACCAAGATAGAAGGATTAACAGTTTTTTCTCAGTAGAACTTATAATTTCTGTGCATCCTAAGTCACCATGAAGAAAAAAGAAAGACAAGCTACATGCTAGCAGAAGTTATTTGCAACACATGTAATTGAAAACACATTTATGTCTATAAACATAACAATTAGCCAACAAGAAAAAACCTCAAATGACCCATTTTGAAAACTGATGAAATAAATGAATGGGATTCCACAGAATAAAAATATTAACAGTGAATAAGCATTTAAAATTATTTCCAAGCTCATTAGTAAATCAGGGAAATAATTAGTAAATCAAGAATAAAAAAATGCATCCCTTAAACAGACAAGATGTTTGACAAGGCTTTTAGAGAAGACATGAATGAATAGGAGCTCTCACACATGCAGGTGGCTATGTGAATCTTAAAGCACTTCAGAAAATAATTTGGCATTGCAAAATTCAATGTTTATGTAACTGATTTCCCACCAATCCCACTCCTAGATATATATCCTACAAAAACTCTTTCTCTGTACACTAGGGAACATATAAGATTGTTCAGAGCAGTATTTTTCCTAATATCAGAAAAAACTGGAAACACATCAAATACTCATTGACAGAACTACACCTACCTACAACAACTTGGATAAATCTGTGATGAAACAAACATTTAGAACAGTGCGTCTCAAACTTTAGTATACGGGCATCCTGTTAAAATAAAGATTTTCAATTAGTGGATCTGAGCTGATGCCTCAGATTCTGCATTCCTAGCAAGTTTTCAGGTGATCTGAAAAGGACATCTCCCGATATGACCCTCTGCTGCTGGGTCATGAATCACATTTTGAGTAGCAAGTCCTAAGGTTACACCTGGTAGTGGTAGATACCATGTTGATAGATCTCAACAACAATTTACTCCACAAAGGGTGTTATTTAGGTGTACAGTAAATACATATGGCATAAACCAACAAAAAGGACAATCAGAAAATCAGGATAGGAGTTAATATTCAGGGGACTGGGACTGGGAGAGAGTGCATTCTACTTGGTTGATGCAAATTATTGGTAGTATTTAAATTGTATGGTGGATCATGAATTTTGTTTTATTAACTGAATTGGCCCTGCAATTCTCTACCTTATCATTTGACACTGATTCATAATCTATAACCAAATAGGTTAGTAGGCATTTTCAGTTCTAACCGTGCACCATAATCACCTAAGAAAGTTTTCAAAAACACCAGTGCCTACTTCTAATCTGCAGATATTCTGATTTAATTTCTCTGAGTTGAGACCTGAATATTGGTGCTCACTAGAAGATCGCCATGCAGTGGTCATGTGCAATGAGGTTTGAGAACCACTATGACACAGCACCTCTAGCATCCCTGTTAATGCCAGTAGTCTGTGATTGAATACACAATTTTTTTTTCTTATTAACTGGACTTCTTAAAAAGAGTTACCTGGTTCAGCTTAAAATCATGCTCTTCAGTAATTAAGATAGGGGTTTTCAGACTATAATCTTCATGACCATAGAGACTACATTGCATGGCTCACTTTTCCCTGGTATCTTGTACAATGCACAGCAGGGTTGTCACTTAATGTACATGTGAAAGTATCCATGAATGATGGTTGACTGAGCACTGTCGCATTGAGTATTAACCAATCTCCTCCAGGCCAATTTCCCTCTCTCCTCTGGGCTCCCATAGCAACTTACATCAACTCCATTATGCCACTGCTACTTTTCATTGCAATCGTTTATTTGCAGGTCTGTCCTCTGCAATGCTGTGAGCTCCTCAAAGCCAGGGTCAGGTTGTACTATTCCTAGACTCCCAGAACTCAGCCCAGGGCCTCAGTCACTATTTAGGAAAGCAGTAGGCAAAATGACTTTCAGAAACTTTTCTGCAGTGTGATATGACCATTGGCTGCTTCAGCCCTGGTCATACTTTGATCCTTCTGGAGTCAGGACTTCCAGAGCATCAGGCTGCAGACAGGTTCTCTCATTCAAGCTCTGCAGATATGCATAGGGGAAGAGATGGGCTTAAATTAATTGTAGGCCCAACATACATCAGATAATTTTTCTCTTTAAATGGACTCTGTTTATTAGAAAAGTTTTAGTTTCACAGCAAAATTAAGCAGAAAATACAGAGAGTTCCACAATGTGCCCTGCTCCCCACATACACAGCTCCCCCGACTATTGACACCCTCCCACCAGAGTGATGCATTTGTTACAGTCAGTGAGCCTATGTGGACACATCCTTTGACCCAAAGTCCATCTTTTTGGTTAGGGTTTACTGTTGGTGTTGCACAATCTATGGGTTTTGACAGACCCATGATAACCTGTGTCTACCATTACAGCATCATACACAGTAGTTTCATGGCTCTAAAAATCCTCTGTGCTCCAGCTATTCATGCTTCTATCCCCTCAACCTTGGCAGCCACTGTTTCCATAGTTTTGTCTTTTCCAGAATGTCATATACAGCAAGCCCTTGAATAATGTTTTTTTCGTTCAACGTTGTTTCCTTATAATGCTGAGGAGAAGGAAAAAAAATGGTTTCCCTGCCTGGCCACTGTCCGTGTTGAGTTTGCACTTTTCCCCCATGTCTGCGTGGGTTTTCTCTGGGTCCTCTGATTTCCTTCCACATCCCAAAGCTGTGCATGTGAGGTGGATTGGCGTGTCTCTGTGGTCCCATTGTGAGTGAGTGTGGGCGTGTGTGCGAGTCACCCTGCTGTGGGAGGGCATCCTGTCCAAGGCTGGCTTCCATCTGACTCTTTGAGCTGCTGGGACAGGCTCCAGCCACCCACTATCCTGACTGAAATAACTGGATAAATGATTATCTTACTTGTTTTTACTAATCTTCCTTAAATGTGCATATAGGTCACATTTATTTCAAGGTTTAATTTTAGAAGTGTTTTGGTCTTTACCTAGAAGTTGGGTGGTATTTTTATAACCAGAAATATGCCATAGGAATTTAACTCTTGTTTATATCAATTAGCCAATGTAAAGTTGGTTTAATTATATAGAATTTTGCTTAAAATATGCAATTTCCAAGAACCTGTCAAAGACACTGAGGACTTACTGTAGTTGGAATCACACAGTGTGTAGCCTTTCCAGATTGAATTATTTCACCTGGTAATATGCATTTAAGGTTTCTTCATGTCTTTTCATGGCTTGATAGCTCATTTCTTCTCAATGTTGAATAATATTCTGTTGTCTGGATATACTACAGTTTATCCATTCACCTACTGAAGGACAGCTTGGTTGCTTCCAATTTTTCACAGTTATGAATAAGGCTTAGATAAACATTTGTGTGCTGGGTGTTTTTTGTGGACATGCTTTCAGCCCCTTTGAGTAAATACAAAGGAGCATGATTGCTGAATTGTGCAGTAAGAATATGTCTAGTTTTGTAAGAAACTGCCAAACTCTTTCAAAGTGGCTGTACCATTTTGCATATTTACCAGCAATGGATGAAAGTTCCTATTGCTCCACATCCTTGCCTGTATTTGGTGTTTCAAGTGAGCTGTGTGAAAGTGCTCTGCATTTGTACGTGGGGCTCCCTGGAAGGTGAGAGGAGACCCACTGATGTAAATTCTCACATAGGTGGACGGGAGCCTTAGATGACAGGTAGGCAAGAGGCTGTGGACATGGGCACCGGTTTGTTTTTGTACTCTGGCTGAGCCCAGGCAACCCCTTAATGAGCTCCTCTCAGTAAGAGGGGAGCCTGGGGTGTGGTGTATTTTATTTTCTGGATTTTGGTTATTCTAACAGGTACATAGTCTCTCCCTGTGGCTTTAATTTGCATTTGCCTGATGACATGTGATAGGAAGCATCTGTCCACATGCTTACTGGCCATCTGCATATCTTCTTTGGTAACGTGTTGGTTCAGGTTTCCATTTTTTAATTGGGTTGTTAGTTTCTCTTAATTGTTGTTTTAAGGGTTATTTTTGTATATTTTTGAATACTAGTCTTTTATTAAATTTGTTTTTTGCACATATTTTCTCCCAGTCTATGGCTTCCTTTCTCATTCTCTTGACATAGTTTTAAAAAGTCTTGGCTATAAATCTGAAATCTGATTATTTGCCTCTTTATGCCAAAAGGGAAGAAAAGAAAAAAATCTAGTTAGTTGAGGATTTAGGTTACTATTGCTGTGATTGGTTGAGGCTTTCTCATCTCTGGCTTTGGCAGGCAGCTACATGCCCATTATTTCCCCACTCCTTAAGTGTGGGTAGACAAAAAGATGGTCATGCCCTCACACCCGCCCCATCTCTGTGCCAGATCCCACCCTATCTGTCCTTACCTGGCCAAATCAACCGATATCCAAACACCTGGGTGAGTAAGAGTGACAACGAGGCCCTCTGCCCTCTCCCAACATCCCCCAGGCTCTCAGGGCAACTGATAACCACCAAAAGGTGATTTCTACATGTACAACTATATAGAGACACAGCCTGAATCATCAGAGACAAGAGGCGCCGTATATTCCTCCTTGGCAGTCTCTTAGGTAATTATTTGGTGGAACGGTGGAAACAATACTTCTTTGGAGTGGAGAGAGAGAGAGAGACAGAGAGAGAGAGAGACAGAGAGAGAGAGAGAGGTTGAGAAAGAGAGAGGGATTGAGAGAGAGAGAGACAGAGAGAGAGAGAGGTTGAGAAAGAGAGAGGGATTGAGAGAGAGAGAGATTGAGAGAGCCTGTGAGCCAGTGAGTCATGTGAAAGTGCCTAGCATTTTTACTCCGGGCTCCCTCAAAGGTGGGAGGAGAACCACTGAAGTAAATTCTTCCTGTAGGGACACAGGAACCTTAGATGGCAGACAGGCAAGAGGCTATGGACCCTGGCTGTGTTCGGGTCTGTACGCTGACTGAGGCCAGGCAAACAGTTGTGGGGAATTTTCCTTAATGGGCCACCCGAGCTTGTAAGAGGGGAGCCCTGAGCCTTAGGGCATGTCTTCTGGGTTACTTTGGGAAGTGGAAGAAATGAAAAGGCCACTTCACTGAGCAAAGAGAAAGGGCCTTGGGAGGACAGTTTCAAAGCATCAGGGAGGGAGGACTGAACATAGCCCTTGTGTGGTTCCTGTCTGTTCTTCCTGCCCACTCCACTGATTCTGCAAATAAACCTTGCCTTTTAAGTCTTTATTCTGAAGTCCAAGACTCTACCTATCTTGTTCTAGTAATCTTTCCACCTAGCCACATCTCCTTCTATTTCCCTGCATGCAACCTGTCCTGCAGAGACTTCCATTCTGTCTTCCTGACATGCACAATGCCTTTCTTCCCTTTCTGCCTCTTTCTTCTGCATCGGCCTTTAGCCCTCTTGGTCCCACTTGTTCCTCCCTAATTTTACCTGAAGGGAATTAAAGAACACAAGCATACTAGAAAAAAAAGATGATTCTTTTACTCCTTTGTAGTATTTGGAAAACAGCCTTAAACATGTATAGGTATACTAAAGCTGGAAGAGGTCTTGTGAATTTGTTATTTCCTAACTTTAGGCAGAAACTCACTGAAACCATTGCCAGGAACACCCGGTTCTCAGAAAACATTCTCTAGAAATTTCAGTAATATGCCGTTTTGAGGGAGGACATGTAGTGTGGTGGTTAAGAGCACAAACCCTGGAGCAGGTTCTCAAGATTCAATTCCAGGGCCACGACTTGCAAACTGTGTGCCTTCAGACAGGCCAGCGAAAGTTTCTGTGCCTCAGTTTCCTCATATGGGAACATTGACAGCGTTTACTTCCTAGGAATGTTATGAGAGCTAACCCAAGTTAATAGATGTAAAAGATTTTATGTTTACCAGCATGATAGAGTTTGATACATAGTAAGTGCTGTATAATATATACATGTTTGTTATTTTTAATGAGAAGCTCAACATTTGGGCTTTTACTGGGCAACATTTTTCAGGCCCTTGGGACTCTTAACATTTATAAATTCTCCCTTGGTAGGGAGGAGATGGGAGAGGAAATGATGGGAGGAACCTTTGGTAAAGAAGGCAAAATACTTCTGAACCTTGAGGTTTTGTGTTCAGCCCCAGGACAGACACTGAAGATGGAAGGCTTGGGCTGATGTCAACAGGTTTCCCAGGGGTCTCCATCCCCTCCAGCATTTATGCAAAGCCAATTCCAGCTACAGACTGCAGCTTGGGGTTATCTTCTGTAGCTGTCTACAACAGGGTCTTGACAGGGGTAAAATGAAAAATTTTATCATGATTTCTAATTTTTCTCGATGTCTCAGTCATTGAAAGTTTCACATTCAGAGCCATTTGGGTGTCATGAAAACATCAGGTTTAAAGAGGAAAGATGATGGATTGTGAATGTTTATGAGGAGATGGTAGCAATTATAATGATGGTAATGAAGAGTGAAGCGAGGAGATCAGCCTGTGGGGATGCTGCTCCCGAGTCTAGGCTGCTGGAGGAAAGTGCTCCAGTGGGCTTGGGCATTACCGTTGTACCAAGATGGATGAAGCTTCTTATCCAACAGCTCCTCCAGATTCATTATTTTTTTAGAAATATGCCTTGTGGAACCAGGTTTGCAAGTTTTACATTGAGTGAACAGCTATTTCTTATGTTAAGTTATTTCAGCTGAAGAATAGAGAATTGTTGAAATAAATGGCTAGAGAATTCGAATTGCATTCATTCTTGACATTGGAACTGACAAATAGCTTCATTCCCCACTGAAATGGAAAGCTTATTACTCTGAGATACAGGCGGGTTTTAGGGAGGGGGGCATCTGAATTTTATTTTACTGTAACTCTTGTAGATGCTGTGATACAGTGAAATAAAATGCTTTTCTGAAATCCTTCTGGAATCCATCCTTGTCCCATTCTCCATGTTTGACTGGGAATAAAACCAATTAAAACAGATTAATTTATAGCCAGTATAAAATCCACTCTGACAGCTGGCTTTTACAGCCTGAGCATGGAGTTCTCAGGTAGAGGAGGGCTGGTCGGTGGTGGAGGATGCATGAGAACTGATCATCCTGATGGGTTGAGCTGAGCCACCTTCCAATCGAGCCCTGCCCACCAGGGGTTGGGCATCTCCAAAGAGGAACCATCCATGCTGGGACGGACTCACAGGATCTGAAGGATGCTTTCACCAGAGCCCTGGAAACTGTTCATATGAAAATTGCAGATTTCGCCTTGACATCCTTGGTACTGGATGCCTCTCAACCCCCTGCCAGCATGATTCACTGCAAGGAGAGATGCATTGAGCGTGGTGGCCAATGAAGCTGTGAACATAGCGAGGCACATGGGAGCTGCAGGCTTGTGGGGTTGCTGGGCTGGACTCACCTGAGCACTCCTGTTGCAAAGTCAGCCTGAATCTTCTGATGTTGTCTTCGGAGGAAGTGGGATGCAGCTGCTCATCCTCTGTTCACCATCCCTTCCTGCTTGTATAGTCCTTGATCTTCCCACCATCTCACCTTGTCTTCTTTAACCTGTCAGGGGCCTGCGCATCTAACAGACTTCATGAATGATAACTTGCCACCCCGCTAAGTCTGT
Source organism: Hylobates moloch (assembly GCF_009828535.3). Lineage (NCBI taxonomy): Eukaryota > Metazoa > Chordata > Mammalia > Primates > Hylobatidae > Hylobates > Hylobates moloch. Next base: position 103,669,776 of record NW_026652286.1, read on the forward strand.
TGACTTCATACTGATGACTGATTTATAAAGTCCTGATGAAAGGGTCCCCTGAGCACTGGCATTGTCCATATGGAAATCATGGGTTTCTTCTTGATGTCTCTTTAATATCATCTGCCTTTCATTTCCTGATTCCTGGCAGGAATCCCCACTATAGAGTGTGTGGTGGTCAGCACAGCCTTATGTGTGACAGTTGTAGGTATTTGGCCACTTTCAAATTATGCACTGTGAGAGCTGGTCTTGAGGTTGAGGAACAGAGAGAGAACTTAGGGCCCAAAATCTAAGTTGGAGCTGGAATTTGGCCCTGACCAGGCCAGCACAACATAGCTTAGGGATTCTGGAGCCCCCTCTTCCACAAGACTTGAGAGAAGTCTTTTGCAGGCTTGGGGTTCCAAAAACAACCCTATCAGAGGATCGTGGGTGTGTCCAGTTTGCCTAACAAAAGCTATTTCTTAGGTCAGCTCACCTTAGTCCCTTAATTGCTTTAGAAGTAGAAGCAGTGCTGGTTTCTTTCTGAAGCTCTAGAGTCTTAAATGGAAGCAGGTAACCCCTCCTGTGATGACACTGCTGATAAAATGAGCAATGGCAGCAGCTGGCCCCTCCCACCCATGCTCATGTTGATGCCCCTTGGTGTAATTCCCTTATTTACATCTGCCTGACTTGAAAGCTCATGCTTTTCTCCACTATCTCTTATTAGATGAAAATCAGGAATCCTATGGTCAAAGAAGGAACAGGTAGGAAAGAAAGAACTACCCAGGTCTGGGGATCAAATAGATTTTTTTGCAGTCATCTGTCTGTGCTGGATAGTCCTGAGATGTTGATCCAGAGTAGCAAGATATAACTTTAGGGGTTCATGGAAGCTGCTGTCATGAGTGCCATTCCAAATGTAGGCATAAAACGGATCTAGAAGAAAAGGAATTGAGTGTCCAAGGTAGGAGCAATTATGCCTCCTTCTAAGAGTGGTCTGAATGTCACTTTCCTTTAGGAACAGGAACGTTCTAGGCCTAGATGTTAAATGTTGATAATATGGTGACATTGATTTAATGAGTTGAATTTCTCAAGTGTCTTAGTCCATTTGGGCTACTTAAAAATATCATAAAATGGGTGGCATATTGGCAACAAAGAACTGTGAGAAATTTATTTCTCATAGTTCTGGAGGCTGGGAAGTCTAAGATCAAGGCACCAGCAAATTCAGTGTTGCTGTGGGCCTGCTTTCTGGTTCATAGGTGGCCCACTTCTCACTGCATCCTCACATGGCACACAGTGAAGGGGCTCTCTAGTACCTTTTTTTAAAGGACACTAATGCCGCTTATAAGGTCTTCACCTCCATGGCCTAATCATCTCCCAGAGTCCCCACCTCCAAAATCACTTTGAGGGATAGGATTTCAACATATAAATTTTGGGAAAACACAAACATTTAGAACATAGCACCAAGTTATTCAGCTACCCTTGCTATTGCTAATAACAGCAGTTAACAATTTTGAGCCCTTGCTAGGTGCCAGTAATTATACCAAGCACTTAATATTTCACTTTATTTAATTCTCACCAGTTTGTTTTCTGCCCTCTCATGTTCAGTGAGTGGACCAGGTCAATCCCATTCTCTTACAACATTGGTTATACTTGTCCTAGACCCAGTGATGACATGGCAGCCAGGGTTGTTGGCTGTCAGTTCCAGATTAAAAGTCAACAACAATCTAGGCCCCAGGACATTCAGAAGATGGAAAAGAGATTTAAGCTCTACCACTTAGCCAATAACATGGGAGGTAGAATCCAGCTTTTTTGCTAAAGTGGAAGCAGAGAGTTAATGAGTTAGCCTCCATTCTCTATTGGACTTTTCTGACCTGGATTTATACTTTACTAGCTATTTGCAATCTTCTCATTACCAGTGAGCTGTGAACACAGTGGGGCAGCTCCCATGGGAAGTGAGGTGTGTACATTTCTAGGGCATGGTGGGTGAGTAGAGGGGACAAGATAAGATGAAGCATGAATTCTTCAGCCTGATGGGCAAGGCCAAGCTTCACTCTAAGTGAAGGCTTCACTCCAATTTGATGGTTTTGCTTCTGTCCCTGGGATATGTCTTCTACAGAATTTTCTTCTATATCTTTGTGCATTGTTACCCTGAATGGTCTTGGTCCTTCATATATAACTTCTGATTTCCACTCCTGGCCTTACAAATCTTTCCTAATCTGTGAAGCCTTTAAGCCCAACTTAGACCTCCTTCCTCCGTCTGTCTTTTCCTTTCTTTTTCCCTTCATTTTTTTCTCTTCATTGGGTTCATGTCTTTACCATGAACAATTTGCTCATCACATTGCTAGAAGCAGTTCAGCATACAGATTACGCATACAGGTGGTGGGCTTCCAATCCCAGTTTACAAGCATCTGGGCTTCAATCCCAGCTCCTTCACTGAATGTCCAGATAACCGTGGAAAACCCCTTAACTTCTCTGTGCCTCAATTTCCTCACCTGCAAATAGGGTTGATGTTTAAGTACTTATGTCACACGGTTGATGTTAACAATAAGTTATTGTGAAGAAATAACTTAGATTTTGCTTGGCATGTAGTAAGCTCTCAGTAGACATCAACTATCATAATGATGCTATCAGTATCTTTTCATATTTATACTGTAATGAAAAGAGGCTCATTTAGGTTACTGTAAGAAAAAGAGAATTGCATGACACAAGGGAACGGGCATTGAGAAGGCATTAGGATGGGGAAGAAACTGGCCGCTCTCTTCAACCTGGTCTTGTGGGCTCCATGGTCTCTCAGTCATTTTCTCAAAAGAGAAAAGAATCTTCTTTTCTCTCGGGCTCACACTACTATCAACTAAAGCTCTCCATATTCTCTAGTGTGAACTTTAGCAAAAGTCTGATCGGTTCTCTTAATTGCTGCCACTGCTTCTGGGTAGAGCTCTTTAATGCAGGCTGCCTCAGGATCACCTGAGATCAGGTGACATGCATTATAGAGACTCACACATCTCGAAGACCTAAGGGAGTATGTGCAGTCTGTCGAACTGCAGTGATAAATGCATTGTGTCAAAGGCTTAGGCACTAATTGAAGTGAGCTTCCACAGAAAATTCCATTAAAGTGTTTCTGACTTTAAGAGGTTATGAAGCAGTTTCCATTTCCCATGTGGGAATTGTCTCTCAACTTTCCCTGAACTAGCTAAATGCAGCCATGTTCATACCATGGTATTACACAGACTTGATAACTTTGCTAACAACAGAGCAAGTCAACAGCCCATGGCAAAAGACTAAGGGGACTTGAGAAAGAAGGAGGGAGGGAAAGGAGAAGGGTTGAAAAGCTAGCTATTGGGTATGGGTACTATGCTCACTACCTGGGTGACAGGATCAATCATACCCTAAACCTCAGCCTCAAGCAATGTGTCCATGTAACAAATCCGCACATGTATCCCCTGAATCTAAAGTAAGGTGGAAATAGAGATATAGTAAGTGGTGGACTGGTGGAAATAGAGACGTAGTAAGTGGTTAACTTACTATGTCTTTTGGGGGTTCCAAAAAGAACCTCAGGTGGAAATAGAGACGTAGTAAGTGGTTAACTGGAGCAAAGAATATTTGCTGTCTGCTAGCTACATATACCCCATAGTTTTTGAGGTAAGGCAGATTTCCCATGGGAGTGCATGTATCTTTATTCATTTTATCAGGACTTTGGGAGAAAAGAGCAGCATTTGAAGACAATAATTCCTTGTGGCCTGTCCTCTTGACCTCTTCCCTTCACACGCAAAGGGCCATCCTCATTCTCTATCAGAATTCCATTCCAGCCTTCTACACACTGGGTCTCAGAGTGCTTAGGAAAGGATCCTCAACAAAAGCCTTTGAAAATTATACACTTTTGTTGGGAGAATTAAAGGCTTTATAGAAGAAAGACTGCAGAGAGAAAACTGACGAAAATGCTGAAGATTCAGAATTGTGCATTTATCCACAAAGGAGCTTTTAACAGAGGTATACAAATTTAGCTGAACTGAAGAAATCATTCAGTTGGAGTCTGCAGGGAAAACCAGAGGTAGATTAAGCAATGATTGATAAATTAAGTGGGTAATTATTTCTATTTTTAAAAAAATTTTGCTTTAATTGCATTTCTCTTTAACTGTGGAGGGTAGACGTCTTATGCTGGGTTCAGACAAGTCACTTGATGTTTGGCAAATTAGTAAAAAAATCTACAAGGTGTAGCATGGAGTAAGAAAAACACGGAGACTCCCGGGAGGATGCTTGTCTTTAGGCAAAGGAAGCCAGGCCTACCAGCTTGACCTATATTAAAATAGAGCTGTGGGGCCTGAAAGGAGAAGGATTCTGGGTACAATGTGGTGATTGCCATTCAGGTTTGTGTGTGCACACAGCAGCCCCTCCTCACCTCCAATTCCTGTTCTGGGCTCTTGGAAGACAAGTGAGTGTACAGTAGTAAAAATAGAAAGAGCCACCTCCTTACAGTCTTCCAAAACTATGAAGCAAGCAGCAGGGCTTTGATATCACTCTGATCAAGTCTATTCCAAAATGGAAGTGGAGGCTCTCTTGCCACATAGCCTCAGACCACTTTGCAGCATTATTATTATTTTTAAACAGCTTTAATGAGATATAATTGACATACAGTAAATTGCACATTTCAATTTGAGATTATACCTGTGAAACTATTCATCATGATAGAGATAAAGAACATGTCCATCACCCCAAAACTTTCCTTGCACTTGATATGGTCTGTCACTTAATTTTAGACATTCTAATAGATGTGTAGTGATATCTTGTGATTCTAATTTGCATTTCCCTATTGACTAATTCTGTGACATTCTTTCCTATGCTTATTTGCTATTCAAAAGCCATCTTTGATGTATCTGTTCAACTACTTTGTCCACTTTTTATTGGGTTGTTTATTTGTTTTTACCTCATTTATTATTTAGCTTTAAGAGTTCTTTATACATAATTCTGGATACACATTCTTTATCAGAAATGTAATTTGCAAATATTTTCTCCCAGTATATCGCTTACCTTGTCTTCATTCTCTTAACAGTAGCTTTTGCAGAGCAAAAGTTCTTAATTTTGATGCAGTTCAATTTATTTTTTTAATTTTTATTTTTGTATGGATCATGCTTTTGGTATTATATATAAGAAACCTTTGCCCAAACCAGGGTCACAAACATTTTCTCTTATGTTTTCTTCTAGAAGTTTTATAGTTCTAGTTTTACACTTAGGTGTAGTATCCGTTTTTAGTTAATTTGTATAAGGTGCAAGATACGTACTGAAGTTTATTTTTAATTTTTTCTTGTATTCAACTGTTTCACCATATCTTGCAAAAATATATTTTTGTCTACTAAATTGCCTTTGCACCTTTGTAAAAATCAACAAATAAGATATGCATGGATTTATTTCTATACATTTTATTCTGTTCTATTGATCTGTCTCTCTTGATGTCAATATCACATTCTCTTAGTTACTACGGCTTTGAAATAACTTCTGAGGTCAGGTAGTATGAGCTTTCCAACTTTGCTCTTTTATGTTTTTTAATTTTTTTTTTTTTTTTTTTGAGACATCTTGCTCTGTTGCCCAGTGGTGCAATCTCGGCTCACTGCAACCTCCACCACCTGAGTTCAAGCAATTCTCATGCCTCAGCCTCCTGAGTAGCTGGGATTACAGGAGTGTGCTACCATACCTGGCTAATTTTTGCAGTTTTTAGTAGAGATGGAGTCTCACCATGTGGGCCAACAGTCTCGAACTGTTGGCCTCAAGTGATCCACTCACCTTGGCCTCCCAAAGTGCTGGGATCACATGTGTGAGCTGCCACACTCGCCCAGCTTTGTTCTTTTTCAACGCTGTTTTGGCTATACTAGAATCTTTGCATTTCCATGTGAATTTTGTTTTTTTATTTTATTTTTATTTTATTTATTTATTTATTTTTTTGAGACGGAGTCTCGCTCTGTTGCCCAGGCTGGAGTGCAGTGGCGCAATCTCAGCTCACTGCAAGCTCCGCCTCCCGGGTTCACGCCATTCTCCTGCCTCAGCCTCTCCGAGTAGCTGGGACTACAGGCGCCCGCCACCACGCCCAGCTAATTTTTTTGTATTTTTAGTAGAGACGGGGTTTCACCATGGTCTCGATCTCCTGACCTCGTGATCCGCCCGCCTCAGCCTCCCAAAGTGCTGGGATTACAAGCGTGAGCCACTGTGCCCGGCCTGAGTTTTGGAATTAGCTTGTCAATTTCTTCAAAATAGTGCCTGGTGGGATTTTGATCGAGATTGCAATAAATTTGTAGATTAATTTTGGAAGAATTGACATCTCAACAATATTTCGTCTTCTGATTCATGAACTTAGTTTATACCTATCAATTTATTTAGGTTTTCTTTAATTTCTCCCAGAAATATTTTGCATTTGTCAGTGTTTGGGTTTTGCACATCTTTATCAGATTTATCTCTAGGTATTTCTTATTTTTGATCCTATTATAAATGGTATCTTTCGTAATTTTAATTTTTTGTTGCTTATATACAGTTGGTTTTTGTGTATTAACCTTGTATCTTGTAGCATTGATATATTATTGCTTTTACTAGTTCTAATAGGTTTTTTTCGTAGACTCCATCAGATTGTATAGGTAGACAATCAGGTTTCTGCATATAAAGACAATTTCACTTCTTCCATTTTAAACATGGATGTCTTCTTTTTCTTTTCCCTGACTCATTGTACTTCTGGTTTGATGTTGAATATAAGTGGTGAGAGTAAAAATCCTTGCCTTGTTCCTAGTCTTAGGGGAAGAACATTCAGTTTTCATCTTTAAACACAATGTGGGCTTTAGTTTTATTGTGGATGCCTATATCATGTCGAGAAAGTTTCTCCCTAGTATGTTACTACTGTGTTTTTTTTTTTTTCTCAGAAAGAGATATTGTATTTTCTCCAGCTTTTTTTCTAACTCTATTAGGATGATTTTTTTTTTTTTTTAAGACAGGGTCTCACTTAGTTACCCAGGCTGGAGTGCAGAGGTGTGATCCGCCTCAACTTCCCAGGCTCAAGTTATCCTCCCACCTCAGCCTTCTGCATAGCTGGGGCTATAGGCATATGCTACCATGCTCAGCTAATTTTTAAATTTTGTTTTGTAGAGACGAGTTCTCACTATGTTGCCCAGGGTGGCCTCGAACTCCTGGGCTTAAGTGATCCTCCCACCTAGGGCTCCCAAAGTGCTGGGGTTAAAGGCATGAGCCACCATACCTAGCCAGGATGATCTATTTTTTAAAAATAATTTCAACTTTTATTTTATTTATATTTCTATACGTTATTGGGGAATAGGTGGTGTTTGGTTACATGGGTAAGTTCTTTAGTGGTGATTTGTGAGATTTTGGTGCACCCATCACCCGAGCAGTATACACCACACTCTATTTGTAGTCTTTTATCCTTCACTCTCTTCCCTTCCCACGCTTTTCCATGAGTCTCCAAAGTCCATTGTGTCATTCTTATGCGTTTGTATCCTCATAGCTTAGCTCCCACTTATGAGTGAGAACATATGATGTTTGGTTTTCCATTCCTGAGTTACTTTGCTTAGAATAATAGTCTCCAATCTCATCCAGGTCACCGCAAATACCATTAATTCATTCATTTTTATGGCTGAGTAGTATGCCATTATATATATATATATATGAATTATATATATATGAATTATATATATAATATCTATATATCTCTATCTCTACATATATCTCACAGTTTCTTTATCTACTCATTGAATGATGGGCATTTGGGTTGGTTCCACGTTTTTGCAGTTGCAACTTGGGCTGCTGTAAACATGCATGTGCAAGTATGTTTTTCATATAATGATTTATTTTCCTCTGGGTAAATACCCAGTAGTGGGATTGCTGGATCAAATGGTACTTTTAGGTCTTTAAGGAATTTCCACACTGTTTTCCATAGTGCTTGTACTAGTTTACACTCCAACCAGCAGTGTAGAAGTGTTCCCTGTTCACCACATCCACGCCAACATCTATTATTTTTTGATTTTCCAGTTATGGCCATTCTTGCAGGAGTAAGGTGGTATCACATGTGGTTTTGATTTGCATTTCCTTGATCATTAGTGATGCTGAGCATTGTTTCCTGTTTGTTGGCCATTTGTATATCTTCTTTAGAGAATTGTCTACTCATGTCCTTAGCCCATTTTTTTATGGGATTGTTTGTTTTTTCTTGCTGATTTGTTTCATTTCGTTGTAGATTCTGGATATTAGTCCTTTGTCTGATGTATACATTGTGAAGACTTTCTCCTCCTCTGTGGGTTGTCTGTTTACTCTGCTGATTGTTCTTTTTGCTGTGCAAAAGCTCTTTAGTTTACTTAAGTCCCAGCTATTTGTGTTTATTGCATTTGCTTTTGGGTTCTTGGTCATGAAATCCTTGCATAAGCCAATATCTAGAAGGGCTTTTCCAATGTTATCTTCTAGAATTTTTATAGTTTCAAGTCTTAGATTTAAGTCCTTAATCCATCTTGAGTTGATTTTTGTATAAGGTGAGAGACGATGATCCAATTTCATTCTCCTACATGTAGCTAGCCAACTATCCCAGCACCATTTCTTGAAAAGGGTGTCCTTTCCCCACTTTATGTTTTTGTTTGCTCCATCGAAGATCAGTTGGCTGTAAGTATTTGGGTTTATTTCTGGGTTCTTTATTTTGTTCCCTTGGTCTAAGTGCCTATTTTTATACAAGTACCATGCTGTTTTGGTGACTATGGCCTTATAGTATAGTTTGAAGTCAGGTACTGTGATGTCTCCAGATTTGTTCTTTTTGCTTAGTCTTGCTTCAGCTATGTGGGCTCTTTTTCAGTTCCATATGAATTTTAGAATTGTTTGTTTCTAATTCTGTGAAGAATGATGGTGGTATTTTGATGGGAATTGCATTAAATTTGTAGATTGCTTTTGCCAATATGGTCATTTTCACAGTATTGATTCTACCCATCCATGAGCGTGGGATGTGTTTCCATTTGTTTGTGTCATCTATGATTTCTTTCAACAGTGTTTTGTAGTTTTCCTTGTAGAAGTCTTTCATCTCCTTAGTTAGGAAAGTTCTAGGTTGTTTTTTTTTTTTTTTTTTGCAGCTATTGTAAAAGGGGTTGACTTTTTTATTTGATTTTCAGCTTGGTCACTGTTGGTGTATAGAAGAGCTATTGATTTGTGTACGTTAATTTTGTATCTGGAAACTTCACTGAATTCTTTTGTCAGTTCTGGGAGCTTTCTGGAGGAGTCTTTGGGGTATTCTAGGTAATAATATCATCAGCAAATAGTGAGAGTTTGACTTCCTCTTTACCAATTTGGCCCTTTATTTCATTTTCTTGTCTGATTGCTCTGGCTAGGACTTCCAGTACTATGTCAAAGAGGAGTGTTGAGAGTGGGCATCCTTGTCTTCTTCCAGTTCTGAGGGAATGCTTTCAACTTTTCCCCATTCAGTATTATACTGGCTGTGGGTTTGTCATAGATGGCTTTTATCACCTTGAGGTATGTCCCTTGTATGCCTATTTTGCTGAGAATTTTAATCATAAAGCAATGCTGGATTCATCGAATGCTTTTTCTGCATCCATTGAGATGATCATATGATTTTTGTTTTAAATTCTGTTTATGTGGGGTATCACATTTATTGACTCGTATATGTTAAACCATCCCTGCATCCCTGGTATGAAACCCACTTGATCATGGTGATTTACCCTTTTGATATGTTGTTGGATTCAGTTAGCTAGTATTTTGTTAAGGATTTTAGCATCTACATTCATTAGGCATATTGGTCTGTAGTTTTCTTTTTTGGTTATGTCCTTTCCTTGTTTTGGTATTAGGATGATACTAGCTTCATAGAATTATTTAAGGAGGGTTCTCGCTCTATCTTGTGGAATAATGTCAATAAGATTGGTACCAATTCTTCTTTGAAGGGCTGGTAGAATTCTGCTGTGAATCCATCTGGTCTGAACATTTTTTGTTGATAATTTTTAAATTACCATTTAAATCTCGCATCTTGCTGCTTGTTATTGCTTTGTTCACAGTATCTAATTCTTCCTAATTTAAGCTAGGAGGGTTGTATCTTTCCAGCAGTTATGCATCTCTTCTAGGTTTTCTAGGTTATGTGCATAAAGGTGTTCATAGTAACGTTGAATGATCTTTTGTATTTCTGTGGTGTCAGTTGTAATATTTTCCATTTCGTTGCTTATTGAGCTTATTTGGATTTTGTGTCTTCTCTTCTTGGTTAATCTTGCTAATGGTCTATCGATTTTATTTATCTTTTCAAAGAACCAGCTTTTTGCTTCATTTATCTTTGTATTTTTTTTTTTGTTTCAATTTCATTTAGTTTTGCTCTGGTCTTGGTTATTTCCTTTCTTCTCCTGGGTTTGGGTTTGGTTTGTTCTTGTTTCTCTAGTTCCCTGAGGTGTGATGTTGGATTGTCTGTTTGTGCTCTTTCAGACTTTTTGATGCAGACATTTAGGGCTATGAACTTTCCTCTTAGCACCGCCTTTGGTGTATTCCAGAGGTTTTGATAGGTTGTATCACTGGTGTCATTCAGTTAGAAGAATTTTTAAATTTCCATATTGATTTGATTTTTGACTCAATGATCATTCGGAGCAGGTTATTTAATTTTCATGTATTTTCATGGTTATGAAGGTTCCTTTTGGATTTGATTTCCAATTTTATACCACTGTGGTCTGAGGGAGTGCTTGATATAATTTAAATTTTCTTAAATTTATTGATACTCATCTTGTGGCCTATCATATGGTCTATCTTGGAGAAAGTTCCATGCACTGTTGAATAGAATGTATATTCTGCAGTTGTTGGATGGAATGTTCTATATACATCTGTTAATTTGTTCCAGTGTATAGTTTAAATCCATTGTTTCTTTGTTGACTTTTTGTCTTGATGACTTGTCTAGTACTGTCAATGGAGTACTAAATTCCCCCACTAATATTGTGTTGCTGTGTATCTCATTTCTTAGGTCTACTAGTAATTGTTTTATAAATCTGGGAGCTCCAGTGTTAGGTGTGTATATGTTTAGGATTGTGATATTTTCCTGTTGGACAAGGCCTTTTATCATTATATAATACCCTCTTTGTCTTTTTAAACTGCTGTTGCTTTAAAGTTTGTTTTGTCTGATATAAAAATAGTTACTCCTGCTTGCTTTTTGTGTCCATTTGCATGAAATGTCTTTTTCCACCCGCTTTACTGTAAGTTTATGTGAGTCTTAATGTGTTAGGTGAGTCTTCTGAAGGCAGCAGATAGTTGGTTGGTGAATTCTTATCCATTCTGCAATTCTGCATCATTTAAGTGGAGCATTTAGGCTATTTACATTCAATGTTGGTATTGAGATGTGAGGTACCATTCCATTCATCGTGCTATTTGTTGCCTGTACATGTTGGCTTTTTGCTTCTTAAATTGTATTTTTGTTTTATAGGTCCTGTGAGATTTATGCTTTAAATAGGTTCTGTTTTGACATGTTACCAGGATTTGTTTCAGGATTTAGAGCTCCTTTTAGCAGTCCTTGCAGTAGTGGCTTGGTAGTGGCAAATTCTTTCAGAATTTGTCTGAAAAAGGCTGTATCTTTCTTTCATAAGTGAAGCTTAGTTTCTCAGGATACAAAATTCTTGGCTGATAATTGTTTTGTTTGAGGAAGCTGAAGACAGGGCTCCAAATCCCTTCTAGCTTGTAGGGTTTCTGCTGAGAAATCTGCTGTTAATCTGATAGATTTTCCTTTTTTGGTTACCTCATGCTTTTGTCTCACAGCTCTTAAGGTTCTTTCCTTCATCTTAACTTTAGATAGCCTGATGACAATGTGCCCAGGTGATGATCTTTTTGCAATCATTTCCCAGGTGTTCTTTGTGCTTCTTGTATTTGGATGCCTGGGTTTCTAGCAAGGCTGGGCAAGTTTTCCTGGATTATTCTCCCAAATATATTTTCCAAACTTTTAGATTTCTCTTCTTCCTCAGGAACACCAATTATTCTTAGGTTTGGTCGTTTAACATAATCCCAGACTTCTTGGGGTCTTTGTTCATATTTTCTTATTTTTTTTCTTTGTCTTTGTTGGATTTGGTTAATTCAAAGACCTGATCTTTGTGCTCTGAATTTCTTTCTTCCACTTGTTTGATTCTATTGCTGAGACTTCCCAGAGCATTTTACATTTTTATAAGTGTGTACATTGTTTCCTGAAGTTTTGATTGTTTTTTTATTTATGCTATCCATTTCACTGGATATCTCTCCATTCACTTCCTGTATCTTTTATTTTTATTTCCTTACACTGGGCTTTGCCTTTCTCTGGTGCCTCCCTGATTAATTTAATAACTAACCTTCTGAATTGTTTTTTGGGTAAATCAGCCATTTCTTTTTGGTTTGGATTCATTGCTGGTGAGCTAGTGTGGTTTTTTGGGGGAGTTACACAACCTTGTTTTGTCATATTACCAGAGTTGGTTTTCTGGTTCCTTCTCATTTGGGTAGGCTCTATCAGAGGGAAGGTCTAGGGCTGAAGGCTGTTGTTCCGATTCTTTTGACCCGCGAGGTGTTCCCTTGATGTAGCACTCTCTCCCTTTTCCTATGGATGTGCCTTCCTGAGAGCCAAGCTGTAGTGATTGTTATCCTTCTTCTGGATCTAGCCACCCAGCAAGTCTACCAGGCTCCAGGCTGGTACTGGAGGTTGTCTGCACAGAGTCCTGTGATGTGAACAATCTGCCGGTCTCTCAGCACCAGCACCTGTTCTGGTGGAGGTGGCGGCGGGCGGGGGGGGGGGGTGTGTGTGTGAAATGGACTCTGTGAGGGTCCTTAGTTTTGGTGGTTTAATGCACTGTTTTTGAGCTGGTTGGCCTCCTGCAGGGAGGTGGTGCTTTCCAGAGAGCATCAGCTGTGGTAGTATGAGAGGGATCAGGCAGTAGGTGGGGCCCTAGAACTCCCAAGAGTATATGCTGTTTGTCTTCAGCTGCCAGGGTGGGTAGGGAAGGACCACTGGGTGGGAGCAGGGCTAGGCATGTCTGAGCTCAGACTCTCTTTGGGAGGGTCTTGCTGCGGCTGCTGTGGGAGATGGGGGTGGGGTTCCCAGGTCCGTGGAGTTATGTTCTTAGGAGGATTATGGCTGTCTCTACTGTGTCATACAGGTTGTCAGGGAAGCACGGGAATGCTGGCAGTCACAGGCCTCCCCCATCTCCCACAGAAGCCGAAGAGGCAGTCTCACTCCCACAGTGCCCCACCCAACAGTGCCGAGTCTGTTTTCAGGCACTGGGTAAGCAGGACCGAGAACTTGCCGCAGGCTACCAGCTTCCCAGCTGTGAAAGCAAGTAGGGCTTTTCTACTTCCCTGCCTGTGGAGTCTGCGCACCAGATTGATGACCTTCCCTGAGTTCTGGCCAGGAGACTTCTCGATTAGTTCAAATTGTTACAAAGTTCAGCTGGAGATTTTCTTATCCCTGTGGCCTTTTCCCAGTGCCTCTGGCCACCCTCCCAAAAGACCTTTGTGAGGCTAAGCAGAAATGGTTTGCTAGGGGACCCAGCAAACTCAGAGGGCTTTTCCTCCTGCTTCCTCTATCCCTGTATTTCGCTCGGCTCTCTAAATTGACTCAGTTCCAGGTAAGGTCAGAATCTTCTCTTGTAATCTAGACCTTTAGTTTCCCCAGTGGGGGTGTGTGTTCAGGAGCAGATAATCTCCCTTTCCCACTTCCACAGTTTGGGCACTCCCAGTATTTGGGGTGTCTCCTTGGTCCTGCAGGACCAATCCACTTCCTTCAGAGGGTCTGTGGGTCCTCTCAGGTTTCCTGATTTATTCCTGCAAATAAATCAGGAGCAAAAATTCTGGAGCAAAAATTCATTATGCGAACCTCCACATGGTGCTCTGTCCATCTGAGTCAGAGCTGCAATTTATTCCTGCTGCCCATCTGCCACGATCCACCTCAACTTTTATTTTAGATTCAAGGGGGTATATGTGCAAGTTTGTTACATGGGTATATTGTGTGATGCTGAGGTTTGTGGTATGAATGATCCCATCACCCGGGTAGTGAGCACAGTACCTGATAGATAGTTTTTCAGCTCTTCACTCCTCTTTCTCTTCCCTCTCTAGTAGTCCCCTGTGCCTATTGTTCCCATCTTTATGTCTATATGTACCTAATGTTTAGCTCTCACTTATAAGCGAACATGCAACATTTGGTTTTCTGTTCCTGTGTTAATTTCCTTAGGATGATGGCCTTCAGCTGCATTCATGTTGCTTCAAAGGACATAATTTCTTTCTTTTTTATGGCTGGCATAGTATTCCATGGTGTATATTTACCACATTTTCGTTATCCAGTCCACCACTGATGGGCACCTAAGTTGATTCCATGTCTTGGCTATTGTGAATAGTGCTGTGATGCCCGTATTAGCACATGTGTCTTTTTGGTAGAACAATTTATTTTTCTTTGGGTATAGATCTAGTAATGGGATTGCTGAGTCAAATGGTAGTTCTGTTTTAAGTTCTTTGAGAAATCTCCAACTGTTTTCCCAAGTGGCAGAAATAATTTATATTTCCATTAATAGTGTATGAGGGTTCCATTTTCTCTGCAAATTTTCCAGCATTTTATTTTTTGTCTTTTTAATAATAGCCATTCTGACTGGCATGAGGTGATATCTCATTGAGGTTTTGATTTGCATTTCTCTGATGGTTAGTGATAATAAACATTTTTTCATATGTTTGTTGGCTGCTTTTGTGCCTTCTTTTGAGAAGTGTCTGTTCATGTCCTTTGTCCACTTTTTAATGGGGCTATTTGTTTCAGGTTTGTTGATTTATTCTAGTTCCTTATAGATTCTGGATATTAGACCTTTGTCAGATACATAGTTTGCAAATATTTTCTCCCTCTGTAGGTTGTCAGTTTACTGTGTTGATAGTTTCTTTTACTGTGCAAAAAGTCTTTCACTTAATTAGGTCCCACTTTTCAATTTTTGTTTTTGTTGCAATTGCTTTTGAGAATGTAGTCATAAATTATTTGCAAAGGCCAATGTCCCCAGTGGTATTTTCTAGGCTTTCTTCTGGGATATTTAAAGCTTGAGGTATTACATTTAAATTTTTAATTCATCCTAAGTTAATTTTTGTATATGGTGAAAGGTAGGGGTCCAATTTTATTCTTCTGCATATGGCTAGCCAGTTATCCCAGCACCATTTATTAAATAGGGAGTTGTTTCCCCACTGCTTATTTGTCTTGACGTTGTTGAAGATCAGATGGTTGTAGATGTGCAGCTTTATTTCTGGGCTCTCTATTCTGTTCCATTGGCGTGTGTCTGTTTTTGTACCCAATAGATAGTTTTTCAGCTCTTCACTCCTCCTTCTCTTCCCTCTCTAGTAGTCCCCTGTGTCTGCTATGGAAAAAATAGAAAGATTTTTTTCCATTTCATCTAGGTTATTGAATTTATTTACACAAAGTTATTCATAATATTGCCTTATTATCATTTAAATATCCATAGAATCCAACTGATCTTTTCAATAAAATAAGATTTTGATTTCATTGATTTTCTTTAAACTCCGTTTTAGTTATTATAGCCTTATAGTATAGTTTAAAGTCAGGTAATGTGATGCCCTGGCATTATTGTTTTTGCTTAGAATTGCTTTGGCTATCCAGCTCTTTTTTTGGTTCCATATAAATTTTACAATATTTTTTCTAATTCTGTGAAAATTGATGTTGGTAGTTTCATAGGAATAGCATTGAATCTGTAGATTGCATTGGGCAGTATGGCCATTTTCATGATACTATTTCTTTCAATCCATGAGCATGGAATGTTTTGCCCATTTGCTTCTGTCATCTCTGATTTCTTTCAGTGGTGTTTTGTTGGTATCCTTGTAGAGATCTTTCACCTCCTTAATTAGATATATTCCTAGGTATTTTAGTTTACTTTTATTTTTTGTGGCTATTGTAAATGAGATTGTATTCTTCATTTGGCTCTCAGCTTGAATGTTATAGGTGTATAAAAATGCTACTGATTTGTAGCCAGGTGCAGTGGCTCATGCCTGTAATCTCAGCACTTTGGAGGCTAGATAGAGGGATCTCTTGAGCTTAGGAGTTCGAGACCAGCCTGGGCAACATAGTGAGACCTCATCTCTGCTAAAAAATATTAACAATATATTTAAAAAAATTAGCCCAGCATGGTGGCACCCATCTGTAGTCCCAGATACTCAGGAGGCTGAGGCAGGAGATCACTTGAGACCAGGAAATGGAGACTTCAGTGAGCTATGATCCCACCACTGAACTCCAGACTGAGCAACAGAGATAGAGCAATACACTGTATTTAAAAAAAAAAAAAAAAAAAAAGAAAAGAAAAGAAAGGAAAAGAAATGCTACTGACTTTATACATGAATTTTGTATTCTGAAATTTACAAAAGTTGTTTATTCAGGTGTAGAGTCTTTTGGAAGGGTTTTTAGGGTTTTTCTCCATATAGAATCATATTGTCAGTGAAGAGAGATAATTTGATTTATTTTTCAATTTGGATGCTGTTTATTTCTCTTGCCGGAGTGTTCTGAGTAGGACTTCCAGGATGATCTATTTTGAAAAACATCTGTTAATATAGTGAATTAAATTAATTGATTTTTAACTAACCCCACGTGTCTATGATTTATTAATCTTTTTAAAATAGAATATTGGATTCAGTTGGCTAAAATATTGTTAAGAGTTTACTAACATTTTGTTAAGTGTTCATGAGGAATATTGATCTGTAGGTTTATTTTCTTGTCATGTCTATGTTTGCTTTAGTATTAGAGCAATGCTGAACTTGGAATGAGGTTGGGAAGTGTTTTCTCCTTTCAATATTCTAGAAGAGTTTTTACAGTTTATAATATTTATTCCTTAAACGTTTGATAGAATTCTCCAGTGTAGCTATCTGGGCCTGAAGTGGGAAGGCTTGTGGGAAGATTTGAAATTATGCATTCAGTTCCTTAATAGATATAGGGTTGTCCTGATTATCTGTTTTTCTTGAGTGAGCTTTGACAGTTTGTGTATTTAAAGATTTTTTTCTATTTCATCTAGGTTGTTGAATTTATTTACACAAAGTTGTCCATAATATTGCCTTATTATCATTTAAATATCCATAGAATCCAACTGATGTTTTCAATAAGATTTTGATTTCACTGATTTTCTTTATTGCTTTTCTATTTTCTGTTTTACTGATTTCCATTCTAATATTTGTCATTTTCTTTTTTCTGCTTACTTGGCAATTTATTTGCTCTTTTTCTTAAGATGGGAGCGGAAGTCATTATTTGAGAACTTTCTTTTTTCACTGAGTTGGATATTTAGTGGTATCATTTCACTTTTTCCTGCTGTATTAGCTATGTCCTGCAAATTTCAATATATTTGATATCTAACATGTATCTTTCACAACACCCCATATATGTGTAATAATTTCACATATGTGTACTATTATATATAATGTAATAGTATATAGAAATGTATATATATATTCAGTTCAGAATGCTTTATAATTTTGCTATTGATTTTTTCTTTGATCAATATGATTCATTTCTAATTACTTTCATCGTGGTCAGAGCATATATTTTGTATGACTTAAATGTATCAAATGCACTATATTGTGACCCAGACTGTAGACTATCTTGGTTTGTGTTCTGTGTGTACTTAAAAGAAATGTTTATTCTGCTGTTGTTTGGTGGAGTGTTCTATAAATGTCAATTAAGTCAAATTGGTTGACAGTTTTTTTCATGTCTTCTTTATCCTTACTATTTTCTTTTTTGTTCTATCAATTGTTGAAAGAAAGCAATGAATCTCTAAGTGTAATTGTGGATTTGTCTCTGAAATCTACTTTATCTTATATTAATATTGCCATTCCAAATTTCTTTTATGTTGTATCTTTTCTCATTCTTTTAATTTTAATCAATTTTTGTTTTTATATTTAACAGGTTTCTTGTAGACAGTATAATATGTATGTTATTTCTTGATTTTTTGTAAAATTGCGGTTTGAGAACCACTGCCTTTTAGTTGGGGTATTTAGACTATTTAAATTTAACATTATTATTAATGGTTGGATTTATGTCTGCCATCTTACTATTTGTTTTCTATTTGTCCTATCTGTTCTTTGTTCCCCTTCTTCATATTTTTCTATTTTCCTTTGGATTATTTCTTACAATACCATTTTATCTGTTTGTTACTTATTAGCTCCGTATCTTTGTTGTGTGATTTTAGTTGTATTGTAATATGAATCTCTAACTAGTCACAGTCTACTTTCCAGCAATAATATATTACTTTGTGTATAGTATACGAATCTTCAACAATATATTTCCATTTCCCTCTCTGTGCAATTTTGACTTACTTTCTACTTTATGTTATGAAACCCACAATATATTATTTTGCTTTAAATAGATAATTATCTCTTAAATATATTTGATTAATAAGAAAAAATATTAACATATACCTACATAGTTTTTATTTCTGATGTTCTTTATTCTTTTGTAAAGTTGAGAATAGAATCTAGAATATTTTTTATTTTTATATATTTTTTACTGCTGAAAGAAATTTATTTGTTTCTTACAGAGCAGGCCTTCTGCTAATTAATTCTGCTTTTTTATGTCTGAAAATAATTTTACTTTATATTCATTTTGGAAAGAAATTTTTACTGGGTAAAGAGTTTTAGTCAGATAGTTTTTTCCAGTGATTTAAAATACTTATTTCTTTCATTATTTTTAATTAAAAAAAATCTGCTGCCATTCTTAACTTTGATCCTTTATGTAATATATGTTTCTTTCTGGGTGCTTTTAGGATTTTTTGTCACTGGTTTTAAGCAATATGAGTTGGTATAGTTTTTTTTTAAGTTTTTTTTAATGCTTGAGATTTGTTGAAATTCTTGGATCTATAGAATTGTAGTTTTCATAAATTCTGGAAAATATTTCGCCATTATTTTTAAGAAATATTTTTCTGTCTCTCCCATTTCTTCACCCCTCCAATTACACATATATCAGAACACTTGAAAAGTTTCCACAGCTCACTGATATTCATTTTCCCCAGTTTTTTCTGTCTTTGTTTTACATTTGGCATAGATTTATTGAATTTATTCAAGTTCAGTTTTTTTTTTTTTTTTTGAGACAGAGTCTTGCTCCGTCATCCAGGTTGGAGTGTAGTGGTGTGATCTTGGCCGACTGCTACCTCTGCCTCCTCGGTTCAAGCGATTCTCCTGCCTCAGCCTCCCAAATAGCTGGGACTACAGGCACTCGTCACCACTCCCGGCTAATTTTTGTAAATGTAGTAGAGACAGAGTTTCACCATATTGGCCAGGCTGGTATGGAACTCCTGACCTCAGGTGATCCACCTGCCTCAGCCTCCCAAAGTGCTGGGATTACAGGTGTGAGCCACCGTGCCTGGCCGAGTTCATTAATCTTTATACAATGTCTAATTTATTATGAATTCATTCTGTGACTTTTCCATTTCAGACATTGTGGTTTTTATTTCCAGAAGTTCAATTTAAGTTTTTAAAAATATCTGCATGTCTCTACATAACATATTAAGTTTTTATCTAATTTCTTAAACATGGGATATACTAAACACACACACACACACACACACACACACACACACACACACACACAACCTACTTTAATGTTCTGGTCTGCTAATTCTATTATATTTCTAATTACTGGGTCAGTTTTTATTGATTAATTTTTCTCTTTTTTATTATACTTTAAGTTCTAGGATACATGCACAGAACGTGCAGGTTTGTTACATAGGTATACATGTGCCTTGGTGGTTTGCTGCACCCATCAACCTGTTGTCTAAATTAGCTATTTCTTCTAATGCTCTCCCTCCCCTAGCCCCCATGCCCCTGACAGGCCCTGGTATGTGATGTTCCCCTCCCTGTGTCCATGTGTTCTCATTGTTCAATGCCCACTTATGAGTAAGAACATGTGGTGTTTGGTTTTCTGTTCCTGTGTTAGTTTGCTGAGAATGACTGTTTCCAGATTCATCCATGTCCCTGCAAAGGACATGAACTCACCTTTTCTATGGCTGCATAGTATTCCATGGTGTATATGTGCCACATTTTCTTTATCCAGTCAATCATTGATGGGCATTTGAGTTGGTTTCAAGCCTTTGCTATTGTGAGCAGTGCTACAATAAACATATGTCTGCATGTGTCTTTATAGCAGCATGATTTATAATCCTTTGGGTATATACCCAGTAACGGGATTGCTGGGTCAAATGGTATTTCTGGTTCTAGATCCCTGAGGAATTGCTACAGTGTCTTCCACAATGGTTGAACTAATTTACACTCCCACCAATGGTGTAAAAGCTTTCCTATTTCTCCACATCCTCTCCAGCATCTGTTGTTTCCTGACATTTGAATGATTGCCATTCTAACTGATGTGAGATGATATCTCATCGTGGTTTTGATTTGCATTTCTCTAATGACCAGTGATGAGCTTTTTTTTCATGTGTTTGTTGGTTGCTTAAATGTCTTCTTTTGAGAAGTGTCTGTTCATAACCTTTGCCCACTTTTTGATGGGGTTGTTTGTTTTTTTCTTGTAAATTTGTTTAAGTTCCTTGTAGATTCTGGATATTAGCCCTTTGTCAGATGGACAGATTGCAAAAATTTTCTCCCATTCTGTAAGTTTCCTGTTCACTCTGATGATAGTTTCTTTTGCTGTGCAGAAGCTCATTAGTTTAATTAGATCCTATTTGTCAATTTTGGCTTTTGTTGCCATTGCTTTTTGTGTTTTAGTCATGAAGTCTTTGCCCATGCCTATGCCCTGAATGGTATTGCCTAGGTTTTCTTCTGAGGTTTTTGTGGTTTTAGGTCTTATGTTTAGGTCTTCAGTCTGTCTTGAGTTAATTTTTCTATAAGGTATAAGGAAGGGTTCCAGTTTCAGTTTTCTGCATATGGCTAGTCAATTTTCCCAACACTATTTATTCAGTAGGGAATCCTTTCCCCATTGCTTGTTTTTGTCAGGTTTGTCAAAGATCAGGTGGCTGTAGATTTTGCCCATTCAGTATGATATTGGCTGCAGGTTTGTCATAAACAGCTCTTGTTATGTTGAAATACATTCCAGTGGCCGGGCGTGGTGACTCACGCCTGTAATCCCAGCACTTTGGAAGGCCTCACGCCTGTAATCCCAGCACTTTGGAAGGCCGAAGCGGGAGGATCACGAGGTCAGGAGATCGAGACCATCTTTGCTAACACAGTAAAACCCCGTCTCTACTAAAAAAATACAAAAAATTAGCCAGGCATGGTGGCGGGCACACTTAGTCCCAGCTACTCGGGAGGCTGAGGCAGGAGAATGGTGTGAACCCGGGAGGTGGAACTTGCAGTGAGCCAAGTACGCGCCACTGCACTCCAATCTGGGAGAGAGAGCGAGACTCTGTCTCAAAAAAAAAAAAAAGAAAGAAAAGAAAAGAAATACGTTCCACCAGTACCTAGTTTATTGAGAGTTTTTAGAATGAAGAGGTGGTAAATTTTTTTGAAGGCCTTTTCTGCATCTATTGAGATAATCATGTGGTTTTTGTCATTGGTTGTGTTTATGTGATGGATTACAATTACTGATTTGCATATGTTGAGCCAGCCTTGCATCCCAGGGATGAAGCTGACTTGATCGTGGTGGATAAGTTTTTGATGTTCTGCTGGATTTGTTTTGCCAGTATTTTGTTGAGGATTTTCACATCGATGTTCATGAGGGATATTAGCTTGAAATTTTTGTGCGTGTTTGTCTCTGCCGGGTTTTGTTATCAGGATGATGCTGGCCTCATAAAATGAATTAGGGAGGAGTCCCTCCTTTTCTATTGTTTGGAATAGTTGCAGAAGGAATGGTACTAACTGCTCTTCATACCTTTGGTAGCATTCGGCTGTGAATCCGTGTGGTCCTGGGCTTTTTTTTTTTTTTTTTTGGTTGGTAGGCTATTAATTGCTGCCTCAATTTCAGAACTTGTTATTGGTCTATTCAGGGATTTGACTTCTTCCTGGTTTAGTCTTGGGAGGCTGTATATGTCCAGAATTTATCCATTTCTTCTAGATTTTCTAGTTTATTTGTGTAGAGGTGTTTATAGTATTCTCTAATGGTAGTTTGTATTTCTGTGGGATCAGTGGTGATATCCCCTTTATCATTTCTTATTGTGTCTATTTGATTCTTCTCTCTTTTCTTCTTTATTATTCTGGCTAGTGGTCTGTCTATTTTGCTAATCTTTTAAAAAAATCCAGCTCCTGGATTTATTGATTTTTTTAAGGGTTTTTCATGTCTCCTTCAGTTGTGCTCTGATCTTAGTTATTTCTTGTCTTCTGATAGCTTTTGAATTTGTTTGCTCTTGCTTCTTTAGTTCTTTTAATTGTGATGCTACAGTGTCGATTTTAGATCTTTCCCGCTTTGTCCTGTGGACATTTAGTTCTATAAATTTCCCTCTAAACACTACTTTAGCTGTGCTGAAGACATTCTGGTGCATTGTGTCCAACATTCTGGTGCATTGTGTCTTTGTTCTCATTTGTTTCAAAGAACTTATTTATTTTTGCCTTAATTTCATTATTTACCCAGTAGTCATTCAGGAGCAGGTTGTTCAGTTTCCATGTAGTTGTGCAGTTTTGGATGAGTTTCCTAATCCTGAGTTCTGATTTGATTGCACTGTGGTCTGAAAGACTGTTATAATTTGAATTCTTTTACATTTGCTGAGGAGTGTTTTACTTCCAACAATGTGGTCAATTTTAGAATAAGTGAGATGCGGTGCTGAGAAGAATGTATATTCTGTTGATTTGGGTTGGAGAGTTCTGTAGATGTCTATTTGGTCAGCTTAGTCCAGAGCTGAGTTCAAGTCCTGAAAATCCTTGTTAATTTTCTGTCACGTTGATCTAATATTGACAGTGGGGTGTTAAAGTCTCCCACTATTATTGTGTGGGAATCTAAGTCTCTTTGTAGGTCTCTAAGAACTTGCTTTATGAATCTGGGTGCTCCTGTATTGGGTGCATATATATTTAGGATAGTTAGCTCTTCTTGTTGCATTGATCCCTTCACCACTATGTAATGCCCTTCTTTGTCTTTTTTGATCTTTGTTGTTTTATCAGAGACTAGAATTGCAACCCCTGGTTTTTTTTTTTTTTTTTTGCTTTCCATTTGCATGGTAAATATTCCTCCATTCCTTTATTTTGACCCTATGTGTGTCTTTGAGGTGGGTCTCCTGAATAAAGCACACTGATGGGTCTGGATTCTTCACCCAATTTGCCAGTCTGTGTCTTTTAATTGGGGCATTTAGCCCATTTACATTTAAAGTTAATATTGTTATGTGTGAATCTGATCCTGTCATTATGATGCTAGCTGGTTATTTTTCCTGTTAGTTGATGCAGTTTCTTCACAGTGTTGATGGTCTTTACAATTTGGTATGTTTTTGCAGTGGCTGATACCGGTTTTTCCCTTACATATTTAGTGCTTCCTTCAGGAGTTCTGGTAAGGCAGGCCTGGTGGTAGCAAAATCTCTCAGCATTTGCTTGTCTGTAAATAATTTTATTTCTCCTTCACTTAAGAAGCTTAGTTTGGCTGGTTATGAAATTCTGGGTTGAAAATTATTTTCTTTAAGAATGTTGAATACTGGCCCCTACTCTCTTCTGGCTTGTAGATTTTCTGCAGAGAGATCCTCTGTTAGTCTGATGGGCTTCCATTTGTAGGTAACCCGACCTTCCTCTCTGGCTGTTCTTAATATTTTTTCCTTCATTTCAACCTTGGTGAATCTGATGATTATGTGTCTTGGGGTTGCTCTTCTTGAGGAGTATCTTTGTGGTGTTTTCCGTATTTCCTAAATTTGAATGTTGGCCTGTCTTGCTGGGCTGGGCAAGTTCTCTTGGATAATATGATGAAGAGTGTTTTCCAACTTGGTTCCATTCTCCCCGTCACTTTCTGGTATACCAAATGTAGGTTTGGTCTTTTCACATAGTCCCATATTTCTTGGAGGATTTGTTGGTTCTTTTTCATGTTTTTTTCTAATCTTGTCTTCATGCTTTATTTAATTAAGTTGACCTTCATTGTCTGATATCCTTTCTTCTACTTGATCGATTTGGCTATTGATCCTTGTGTATGCCTCACAAAGTTCTTGTGCTGTGTTTTTCAGCTCTATCAGGTCATTCACATTCTTCTCTAAACTGGTTATTCTAGTTAGCAATTCCTCTAACCTTTTTTCAAGGTTCTTAGCTTCCTTGCATTTGGTTACAACATGCTCCTTTAGCTTGGAGGAGTTTGTTAATACCCATCTTCTGAAGCCTACTTCTGTCAATTCATCAAACTCATTCTCCATCCAGTTTTGTTCCCTCACTGGCAAGGAGTTGTGATCCTTTGCAGGAGAAGAGGCGTTCTGGTTTTTGGAATTTTCAGGCTTTTTTGGGCTGGTTTTTCCTCATTTTCATGGATTTATCTACCTTTGGTCTTTGATGTTGGTGACCTTCAGATAGGGTTTTTGAATGGATGTTCTTTTTGTTGATGTTGATTATATTGCTTTGTTTGTTAGTTTTCCTTCCAACAGTCATGCCCTTCTGCTGCAGGTCTGCTGTTTGCTGGAGGTCCACTCCAGACCCTGTTTGCCTGGGTATCACCAGCAGAGGCTGCCGAACAGCAACGATTGCTGCCTGTTCCTTCCTCTGGAAGCTTTGTCCCAGAGGGGCACCCACCAAATGCTAGCCAGAGCTCTCCTATATAAGGTGTCTGTTGATCCCTGCTGGGAGATGTCTCCTAGTCAGGAGGCACGGGGGTCAGGGACCCACCTGAAGAGGCAGTCTGTCCCTTAGCAGAGCTTGAGCGCTGTGCTGGGAGATCTGCTGCTCTCTTCAGAGTCGGTAGGCAGGAAAGTTTAAGTCTGCTGAAGTTGTACCCACAGCCGCCTTTTCCCCCAGGTGCTCTGTCCCAGGGAGATGGGAGTTTTATCTATAAGCCCCTGTCTGGTCCTGCTGTCTTTCTTTCAGAGATGCCCTGCCCAGAGAGGAGGAATCTAGAGAGGTAGTCTGGCTACAGCAGCTTTGCTGAGCTGCAGTGGGCTTCGCCCAGTTCAAACTTCCCAGTAGCTTTGTTTACACTGTGATGGGAAAACTGCCTACTCAAGCTTCAGTAATGGCAGATGCTCCTTCCCTCACCAAGCTTGAGCATCCCAGGTCCACTTCAGACTGCCGTGCTGGCAGTGAGAATTTCAAGCCAGTGGAACTTAGCTTGCTGGGCTCCATGGGGATGGGATCCACTGAGTTAGACCACTTGGCTCCCTGGCTTCAGCCCCCTTTCCAGGGGAGTGAATGGTTCAGTCTTGCTGGCATTCCAGGCACCACTGGGGCATGAAAAAAAAAAAAAAAAGGTGCTAGCTCGGTGTCTGCTCAAACGGCTGCCCAGTTTCGTGCTTGAAACCCAGGGCCCTGGTATTGTAGGCACCTGAGGGAATCTCCTGGTCTGCAGGTTGCAAAGACCATGGGAAAAGTGTAGAATCTGGGCCAGAATGCACTGTTCCTCATGGTACAGTCCCTCATGGCTTCCCTTGGCTAGGGGAGGCAGTTCCTTGACCCCTTGCACTTCCTGGTTGAGGCAACGCCCCACCCTGCTTTGGCTCGCTCTCTGTGGGCTGCCCTCACTGTCTAACTAGTCCCAGTGAGAGGAGCCAGGTACCTCAGTTGGAAATGCAGAAATCACCCGCATTCTGCGTTGATTGTGCTGGGAGCTGCAGACCGGAGTTGTTTCTTATTTGGCCATCTTGCCAGCCACTATCTAATTTTTCTCTTTATTATGGGTTATATTTTTCTGCTTCTATGCATGCTTGGTAATTTTTGACTAGATGTCAGACATTGTGAATTTTACAATGTTGGGTGTTTGATATTCTTTTTCCTATCAATATTCTTGAGTTTGTTCTGGGATGCATTTAAGTTATTTGGAAGCTATTTTTGATCTCCTCAGGTCTTACTTGTAAGCTCTGTTAAGCAGGACCAAAGAAACATTTAATCTGAGACTTTTTTTTTTTAACCACCACTTAGGTAAAACCTTTCTGAGAACTCTACTTGGTGCACTGTGAATTATGAAATGTTTCACTATTCTAGGTAGAAACAGGCATTAGTCCCAGTCTTATGTGAACCACATGTTCTTTTCTTACTGATCTATTTTGTTGGTTTGTTTTTGGTCTTATATACCTTCCTCACATACATGTGTTGACCATACTCAGTTGAATAATATAGAGAAATCTTCTGCAGATATCTGGGTTTTCTCTTTCCTGTGCAACTCTCTCTTCTGGTATTCTGTTCTACTGAATTCTAACTGCCTTAATCTCCTTGGACTCCCATCTACTTTATTCAGAGAGTGTTCTGGGCTCTGCTGGGGTTCCCCCTCCTTGTGCCATGCCCTGAAACTCTCTCCAGGCAGTAGGCTGGGCAATAACAGGATTAACTTTTTAAAATTTCTAATTTTTCAGCCATCACTGTTTCTTGATGTTTAAGGTCTAATGTCTTCAGAACCATTGTATATTTGTTTTACATTTTAGATATTTTAGGCAGATGGTTGCATCCAGTTCCTGCTACTTTCTCTTGTCCCAATATATGTGTTTTGAGTGTCCTAGGATATTCCTGAAAGTACAGAGCAGGAGGCAACTCTGCCTGAAATGCACCATGTCTCAGGATCACTGATCATGCTGTTCCCTCTGCAGATAACACTGTTCCACATATGATTCATCTAGCTAACTTCTATTAGTCCTCTAAGTCTCTATCTTCACATTACTTTGTTCAGAAACCTGTTCTATGAACACCTGTTCTCTTAAATTTCCTCTTTTAGATGATTCTATAATATTCTGTACTTCCCCTTTAGTCACACTTATTTACAGTTATAATTTCCTTTATTTGTCTTTCTTCCCTGTAAAGTTGTAAGCTCTATGAGGACAGAGCCATCGTCTTATTCCCTATAGGATTATAGTAGGTGTTTAATAAGTTTTTGTTGAATGAATAAATAAAAGATGATGACAGCAGTGTGTATAGCAGGGGCAATGGTGCCTGGTGGGTGGTGTGTACTCAGAATAACCATTAATCGTTGTTGGTGTAAATCACATGGGAGCTGACTGGAATTACTATTTATCTACACACACACACACACACACACACACACACACATATGCATATCTGACATATGTTCTGAAATTCCAGGCATAATTCATGGTTGAAGACAGAGGAAACTCCATGTAAGAAGGGGTCCTTCATGGACCAATTAGTAAGGCAGGGGCAGTCAGCAAAATCTGGATGGTTATTATCATGAGTTAACTGTCTTTATAGACTGGTGGTGCTTGGGGATGGTCAGTTTACAAATATTTAATTTATCATTATAGGTGTGTGTGTTTTGTGTATGTGCTTGTGTGTATATATGTATATATGAAGTTATATAGGATAAATGTGTATTTTTATTTGTTTGTTGCTTGTTTTACACCCTAAGACATACTTTCTAGGAAGTCAGGGAATGGCTTATTATGTTTTCTGCCCCCTTCCTGATTCTAGAGCAATCTTTTTCACATACAGGCACTCAATGAATATTAGTTAAACACAGGAATAAGATACCTTTATGCTATTCTATTTTAATTCTGGTTAAGTAGTATGCTAAACTACTTCTTTTTTTCATTTTTTGTTTATTTTTAAAAACACAATTAAGTAGAAATCAAACTACAGTCTCTCTTTATTTCATCATGCCTATAGGGAGCCTGGCTGCAGAGATTAAAATGGCTTAACTAACACTCCAATGTCCACCTGGTGGCAGCTTAACTTAATCGCAGCCAAATTACCTCAGGAAATTAACAGCTTTCCAAAAGCTGATCTTGACAACTCAAACGCATAGAAGCCCTTTGGTACCTACGTGTCCACACAGCTCTTGGCTCTGGAGACAAGAGAAGCACCATATCAAGCAGTGGGGAGACATCATTAAGGTTGTGATTAAGCTGTCTTGCCGGGCAGAAGATACCCTTCTGAGAGAAGGCCAAAGTTCTACCTGAAACATCACTACTTATTACAAATTCCTGGTAGTTTTCCTTCCCAAATAAAAATAGGAGGAGGAAGTAATACTGCCTCAACATGAAGGTTGCCAGAATAAAGACTGGGATGTGCAGGGTTAGGTGTTACAGAAGCCATAAATAAACGAGGATTTATGTACTCCCGAAGGGTAGAGTTATGGGGACAGGCAGGGTCAAGGACAGTGTAGATTCCAAGTAAGAAAAGTTGAGAATGGATCCTGAAAGGCATCAGAGACATGGTGGAGCAGGAAAACAAAGACTCAGTATTTTGGGAAAGTGTATATAGCACTGGTGATGAGGGCAGAAAGAGTAGTTTCCAGGGTGATCTGACTGAGAACAATAGGATGGCATCTTTGCTCAGATCCACCTTAAATGAAAAGCTAAGCATATGCCAGCTTTCACTGCCTGAGTGTGGATACCACCTGGCCCCTCTCTCCATGGCTGTCTTGGCTCATGGCAACACAGCGAGGTCCAGATGGGAAAGGCTAGACTCTATCTAGGTATGGGATTTGATGTGTCTATTAGAGCAAAGCGAGAAATAAGATTCCAGTGCCATACTTTAACCATTGTTGTTGTCAGGCTTCAATGCACAAAACAAACCACTCTGGGTATCTTAAGCGGAAAGGGACTTAATATGAAAAATTAGGTCCTCCAATATGATTGGACTTGCTGCAGAAATAGAGTCAAGGGTTGAAATCATCAAGTTCAAGCTGCAATCCAGGGATCAGAAAGCAACTGCGCTCGCCACAAATGCCTCTTGACGCCCACGAAGCTGGGGACTGGACATGAGAATGATGTATCGGGCCACTCTTGCTTCTTGATCTTCACATTTTCAGCACTTTACCTGCCACATGAACAGCAGCAGCAGGAAGACGGCCTCTGCTCACATCCATCTTCTAAGTGTCAATCAAGTGTATCCAATTGGCTGACCCTAAACTGCATGCAGAATCTGAGAGACTGGGAAACATGGGGTTTTGTTTTTGTTTTTAGTATTTCATTTCTCTCTAGAAGGGCTGGGACCAGAGTGAGGCAAAAGAGGCCTCTAGGGCACACTCTTCTGGCTCCTAGTTTTCTTTGCTGATCCCTTTGCTTTTTCCTAACCTTTAAATATTATAATTCCTCTAAGCTCTATTATAATCCTCTTCTTGTATCACTCTACACACTCTCTCCCTGGTGACTTCACTCATTCCCATTCCAGATTACATCTTCAAGTCTGGTATCTTGTTCTGAATACCCAAGGATACTAATACTGTCAAGAGAATATGAACATATACTGGGGACTAGGGACTCACATGCTTGTTCTATATATATAAATTGCATAAGGATTAATAAGAAAGATGCACAGTATGATACTTATTCCAGAGGAATAATGAATGAAGTAGATCAAACAAGAATTTAAAATAAGCATATGAAGTGTTTTCAAATATATAAAGAAAGATATTAGAAACATAAAGCAGAAATAAGCAGTTATTAAGAAAAGCCAGAATGATATCAGTGAAAATGGTGAAGTAAGGAATAATAAAAGCTTATCTCTCTATAAAAGCGATGAAAAAGCTGGAAAAATGATCAGAATCAACTTTTTGAATCTCAGTAAAAACAGTGAGCTTTCAGGGTGGAGCCAAGATGGCCGAATAGGAACAGCTCCGGTCTCCAGCTCCCAGCCCCAGCGACACAGAAGACTGGTGATTTCTGCATTTCTGCTTGAGGTACCGGTTTCATCTCACTAGGGAGTGCCTAACAGTGGGTGCAGGACAGACGGTGAAGCGCACTGTGCGCGAGCCGAAGCAGGGCGAGGCATTGCCTCACTCGGGAAGTGCAAGGGGTCAGGGAGTTCCCTTTCCTAGTCAAAGAAAGGGGAAACAGACGGCACCTGGAATATCGGGTCAGTCCCATCCTAATACTGCGCTTCTCCAACGGGCCTGGAAAACGGCACACTAGGAGATTGTGTCCCGCACCTGGCTCGGAGGGTCCTATGCCCACAGAGTCTCGCTGATTGCTAGCACAGCAGTCTGAGATCAAGCTGCAAGGCGGCAGCGAGGCTGGGGGAGGGGCGCCCGCCATTGCCCAGGCTTGCTTAGGTAAACAAAGCAGCCAGGAAGCTCGAACTGGGTGGAGCCCACCATAGCTCAAGGAGGCCTGCCTGCCTCTGTAGGCTCCACCTCTGGGGGCAGGGCACAGACAAACAAAAACTCAGCAAAGAACCTCCACAGACTTAAATGCCCCTGTCTGACTGACAGCTTTGAAGAGAGTAGTGGTTCTCCCAGCACGCAGCTGGAGATCTGAGAACGGACAGACTGCCTCCTAAAGTGGGTCCCTCACCCCTAAGCAGCCTAACTGGGAGGCACCCCCCCAGTAGGGTCAGACTGATACCTCATTCAACCGGGTACTCCTCTGAGACAAAACTTTCAGAGGAACTATCAGACAGCTGAATTTGTGGTCTCACGAAAATCCGCTGTTCTGCAGCCACCGCTGCTGACACCCAGCCAAACAGGGTCTGGAGCGGACCTCTAGTAAACTCCAACAGACCTGCAGCTGAGGGTCCTGTCTGGTAGAAGGAAAACTAACAAACAGAAAGGACTTCAACACCCAAAACCCATCTGTACATCACCATCACCAAAGACAAAAAGTAGATAAAACCACAAAGATGGGGAAAAAACAGAGCAGAAAAACTGGAAACTCTAAAAAACAGAGCACCTCTCCTCCTCCAAAGGAACGCAGTTCTTCACCAGCAACGGAACAAAGCTGGATGGAGGATGACTTTGATGAGTTGAGAGAAGAAGGCTTCAGACGATCAAACTACTCTGAGCTACGAGAGGAAATTCAAAACAATAGCAAAGAAGTTAAAAACTTTGAAAAAAAATTAGAAGGATGGATAACTAGAATAACCAATGGAGAGAAGGGCTTAAAGGAGCTGATGGAGCTGAAAGCCAAGTTTCGAGAACTACGCGAAGATTGCAGAAGCCTCAGTAGCAGATGCGATCAACTGGAAGAAAGGGTATCACTGATGGAAGATGAAATGAATGAAATGAAGAGAGAAGGGAAGTTTAGAGAAAAAAGAATAAAAAGAAATGAACAAAGCCTCCAAGAAATTTGGGACTATGTGAAAAGACCAAACCTACGTCTGATTGGTGTACCTGAAAATGATGGGGAGAATGGAACCAAGTTGGAAAACACTCTGCAAGATATTATCCAGGAGAACTTCCCCAATCTAGCAAGGCAGGCCAGCATTCAGATTCAGGAAATACAGAGAACGCCACAAAGATACTCCTCGAGAAGGGCAACTCCAAGACACATAATTGTCAGATTCACCAAAGTTGAAATGAAGGAAAAAATGTTAAGGGCAGCCAGAGAGAAAGGTCGGGTTACCCACAAAGGGAAGCCCATCAGACTAACAGCTGATCTCTCAGCAGAAACTCTACAAGCCAGAAGAGAGTGGGGGCCGATATTCAACATTCTTAAAGAAAAGAATTTTCAACCCAGAATTTGCTATCCCGCCAAACTAAGCTTCATAAGTGAAGGAGAAATAAAATACTTTACAGACAAGCAAACGCTGAGTGATTTTGTCACCACCAGGCCTGCCCTAAAAGAGCTCCTGAAGGAAGCACTAAACATGGAAAGGAACAACCGGTTCCAGCCACTGCAAAAACATGCCAAATTGTAAAGACCATCGAGGCTAGGAAGAAACTATAGCAACTAACGAGCAAAATAACCAACTAACATCATAATGACAGGATCAGATTCACACATAACAATATTAACGTTAAATGTAAATGGGCTAAATGCTCCAGTCAAAAGACACAGACTGGCAAACTGGATAAGGAGTCAGGACCCATCAGTGTGCTGTATTCAGGAAACTCATCTCACGTGCAGAGACACACATAGACTCAAAATAAAGGGATGGAGGAAGATCTATCAAGCAACTGGAAAACAAAAAAAGGCAGGGGTTGCAATCCTAGTCTCTGATAAAATAGACTTTAAACCAACAAAGATCAAAAGAGACAAAGAAGGCCATTACATAATGGTAAAGGGATCAATTCAACAAGAAGAGCTAACTATCCTAAATATATATGCACCCAACACAGGAGCACCCAGATTCATAAAGCAAGTCCTCAGTGACCTACAAAGGGACTTAAACTCCCACACAATAATAATGGGAGATTTTAACACCCCACTGTCAGCATTAGACAGATCAACGAGACAGAAAGTTAACAAGGATATCCAGGAATTGAACTCAGCTCTACATAAAGTGGACCTAATAGACATCTACAGAACTCTCCACCCCAAGTCAACAGAATATACATTTTTTTCAGCACCACACCACACCTATTCCAAAATTGACCACATAGTTGGAAGTAAAGCTCTCCTCAGCAAATGTAAAAGAACAGAAATTATAACAAACTGTCTCTCAGACCACAGTGCAATCAAACTAGAACTCAGGATTAAGAAACTCACTCAAAACCGCTCAACTACATGGAAACTGAACAACCTGCTCCTGAATGACTATTGGGTACATAATGAAATGAAGGCAGAAATAAAGATGTTCTTTGAAACCAACGAGAACAAAGACACAACATACCAGAATCTCTGGGACACATTCAAAGCAGTGTGTAGAGGGAAATTTATAGCACTAAATGCCCACAAGAGAAAGCAGGAAAGATCCAAAATTGACACCCTAACATCACAATTAAAAGAACTAGAAAAGCAAGAGCAAACACATTCAAAAGCTAGCAGAAGGCTAGAAATAACTAAAATCAGAGCAGAACTGAAGGAAATAGAGACACAAAAAACCCTTCAAAAAATTAATGAATCCAGGAGCTGGTTTTTTGAAAAGATCAACAAAATTGATGGACCGCTAGCAAGACTAATAAAGAAGAAAAGAGAGAAGAATCAAATAGATGCAATAAAAAACGAAAAAGGGGATATCACCACCGATCCCACAGAAATACAATCTACCATCAGAGAATACTACAAACACCTCTATGCAAATAAACTAGAAAATCTAGAAGAAATGGATAAATTCCTCGACAAATACACCCTCCCAAGACTAAACCAGGAAGAAGTTGAATCTCTGAATAGACCAATAACAGCTTCTGAAATTGTGGCAATAATCAATAGCTTACCAACCAAAAAGAGTCCAGGACCTGATGGATTCACAGCTGAATTCTACCAGAGGTACAAGGAGGAACTGGTACCATTCCTTCTGAAACTATTCCAATCAATAGAAAAAGAGGGAATCCTCCCTAACACATTTTATGAAGCCAGCATCATCCTGATACCAAAACCTGGCAGAGACATAACCAAAAAAGAGAATTTCAGACCAATATCCTTGATGAACATTGATGCAAAAATCCTCAATAAAATACTGGCAAACCGAATCCAGCAGCACATCAAAAAGCTTATCCACCATGATCAAGTGGGCTTCATCCCTGGGATGCAAGGCTGGTTCAACATACGCAAATCAATAAATGTAATCCAGCATATAAACAGAACCAAAGACAAAAACCACATGATTATCTCAATAGATGCAGAAAAGGCCTTTGACAAAATTCAACATCTCTTCATGCTAAAAACTCTCAATAAATTAGGTATTGATGGGACGTATCTCAAAATAATAAGAGCTGTCTATGACAAACCCACAGCCAATATCATATTGAATGGGCAAAAACTGGAAGCATTCCCTCTGAAAACTGGCACAAGACAGGGATGCCCTCTCTCACCGCTCCTTTTCAACATAGTGCTGGAAGTTCTGGCCAGAGCAATCAGGCAGGAGAAGGAAATAAAGGGTATTCAATTAGGAAAAGAGGAAGTCAAATTGTCCCTGTTTGCAGATGACATGATTGTATATCTAGAAAACCCCATTGTCTCAGCCCAAAATCTCCTTAAGCTGATTAGCAACTTCAGCAAAGTCTCAGGATACAAAATTAATGTACAAAAATCACAAGCATTCTTGTACACCAATAACAGACAAACAGAGAGCCAAATCATGAGTGAACTCCCATTCACAATTGCTTCAAAGAGAATAAAATACCTAGGAATCCAACTTACAAGGGATGTGAAGGACCTCTTCAAGGAGAACTACAAACCACTGCTCAATGAAATAAAAGAGGATACAAACAAATGGAAGAACATTCCATGCTCATGGGTTGGAAGAATCAATATCGTGAAAATGGCCATACTGCCCAAGGTCATTTATAGATTCAATGCCATCCCCATCAAGCTACCAATGACTTTCTTCACAGAATTGGAAAAAACTACTTTAAAGTTCATATGGAACCAAAAAAGAGCCCGCATCGCCAAGTCAATCCTAAGCCAAAAGAACAAAGCTGGAGGCATCACGCTACCTGACTTTAAACTATACTACAAGGCTACAGTAACCAAAACAGCATGGTACTGGTACCACAACAGAGACATAGATCAATGGAACAGAACAGAGCCCTCAGAAATGATGCCGCATAGCTACAACTATCTGATCTTTGACAAACCTGACAAAAACAAGAAATGGGGAAAGGATTCCCTATTTAATAAATGGTGCTGGGAAAACTGGCTAGCCATATGTAGAAAGCTGCAACTGGATCCCTTCCTTACACCTTATACAAAAATTAATTCAAGATGGATTAAAGACTTATATGTTAGACCTAAAACCATTAAAATCCTACAAGAAAACCTAGGCAATACCATTCAGGACATAGGCGTGGGCAAGGACTTCATGTCTAAAACACCAAAAGCAATGGCAACAAAAGCCAAAATCGACAAATGGGATCTCATTAAACTAAAGAGCTTCTGCACAGCAAAAGAAACTATCATCAGAGTGAACAGGCAACCTACAGAATGGGAGAAAATTTTTGCAACCTACTCATCTGACAAAGGGCTAATATCCAGAATCTACAATGAACTCAAACAAATTTACAAGAAAAAAACAAACAACCCCATCAAA
Source organism: Hylobates moloch (assembly GCF_009828535.3). Lineage (NCBI taxonomy): Eukaryota > Metazoa > Chordata > Mammalia > Primates > Hylobatidae > Hylobates > Hylobates moloch. Next base: position 103,704,612 of record NW_026652286.1, read on the forward strand.
AAGTGGGCAGAGGACATGAACAGACACTTCTCAAAAGAAGACATTTATGCAGCCGAAAAACACATGAAGAAATGCTCATCATCACTGGCCATCAGAGAAATGCAAATCAAAACCACAGTGAGATACCATCTTACACCAGTTAGAATGGCCATCATTAAAAAATCAGGAAACAACAGGTGCTGGAGAGGATGTGGAGAAATAGGAACACTTTTACACTGTTGGTGGGACTGTAAACTAGTTCAACCATTGTGGAAGTCAGTGTGGCGATTCCTCAGGGATCTCGAACTAGAAATACCATTTGACCCAGCCATCCCATTACTGGGTATATACCCAAAGGACTATAAATCATGCTGCTATAAAGACACATGCACACGTATGTTTATTGCGGCACTATTCACAATAGCAAAGAGTTGGAACCAACCCAAATGTCCAACAACGATAGACTGGATTAAGAAAATGTGGCACATATACACCATGGAATACTATGCAGCCATAAAAAATGATGAGTTCGTGTCCTTTGTAGGGACATGGATGAAACTGGAAAACATCATTCTCAGTAAACTATCGCAAGGACAAAAAACCAAACACCGCATGTTCTCACTCATAGGTGGGAATTGAACAATGAGAACTCATGGACACAGGAAGGGGAACATCACACTCTGGGGACTGTTGTGGGGTGGGGGGAGGGGGGAGGGACAGCATTAGGAGATACATCTAATGCTAAATGACGAGTTAATGGGTGCAGGAAATCAACATGGCACATGGATACATATGTAACAAACCTGCACATTGTGCACATGTACCCTAAAACCCTGAAGTATAATAAAAAAAAAAAAAAAAAAAAAAAAAAAAAAAAAAAAAAAAAACAGTGAGCTTTCTAACTTACCCTAGTCTTAGCCCCAGCTCCCTCATTCAGAGACAGTCTTGAGAAATAGCAGCCTGTATTTTCAGCACCAGATGGAGCAGAATAGAGCTGGAGCTCTTTCAAACACTCATACTGAAAGAAGAACCATTATCTGATCTGTCCAGTAGTTCCTTGGAAGACGCTACTTGTAAGACTTGTCCTTATCTGACCTCATTTGAACTTTCCCAGTGCTAAAAGCCTCTCCCAAAGGGGTGTTTGTCAGATGGCTTAAAATAATGGCTGTCTGAAGGCATGTATAGCAGTTGTGGTAAATGATAGACTAATGAGAAAGTTTAATAGGAAAAGCTAAGGCATGAGATTCCATAACAGCTTGGAAATCCTGTCATATATTTAAGTAATCTTAAATATATCATACATAGGGCCGTGTGCACACTCAGGAAAGATTGGAGAAATCCCTTAGCTCTCACCTTTGACTGACCTTGAACTTTGAGTAAGCAGGAAGTGAAGGCTAAGGCAGAGTTGTAAGCTGTCTGGCTGGGTGTGAAGGTGTGCCCCAACTTGCACATAGAGCACATCAATGTGTTGATTGCCTCATCTTCATTTCATTAGCGACGGAGGAATTCAGACCTTAGAGTCATGTGACTGGCAGAACACACAGCACCAGACACTGGACAGATGAGGTTAATGGTAGCTTATTAGTCACATTTACTTACAGCCTGAGAGAGGGGAACATCACATATCACACAGGGCTTTGCAAGGATTATGACTGGGATCAGAGTGAACAAGCAGGGACTGTGGAAGCAGGCTTTGTAGTAATGAGGGCATAGTGACCCTCAGAATATGACTGATTTCTTGAATAATTCTGTAGGCTAGTAGGAATCTGAATCCAGCTACTCAGTGATAAGCAGGTACTGTACATGGTCCCATAATGAGGAAGATTGTTTGGCTAGGGGACTTATTTATAGGAGCATAATAGGGAGGGGAACTTGAAGTTAGGCTATCTGAGGTACTCCCATTTCTCCCCAGGTGTCAAGGCACATATAATGTTGGACCTTAATTTTAGGACCTATACCAGTCTTGGCAAAGACTGGAAAATTTATTGGTTCCAGGCATTTAAGGAAATATCTGTTCAATCATTAGCTTACCACTAAGCTAACCAAGCATAGATTGCAGTGGCCTTGCACAACAGATACAGACTTCAAAGAATCAGTTAAAAAAATGAAAACCCGAAACAAAAACAACTACCACAAGCATAAATAACAAATAAATCATGAGCAGGAAAGAATCTTATTTCTGTACTTCCACATTATGTTATTTAAAATATCTATTTTTCAACAAAAAATGGTAATACATGACATGAAAAAAATAAAGGATGATCCATACACAAATCCAGATCTTGAATAGTTAATGGCACCCATGGAGATGATGGATTGAACAGGGAACGGGAAGGGGACACTGGAGAGAGACAAACGGGAAATGAGCATATGTTGGAATTTACCTTTCTCATTTTTTGAAGAGAAGATATGTTGATGCACTTTAAAAGTCTTGTTGATGCACTTCACAAGTTTTTAAGAAAAGTAAATGCAAATATAGGTCTTGATAACAGAAGAAATCATCAAAAGAAAAAATACTAAGTGTATAACTTTAACCAGTAGAAGGAAATTTATCTGATGGAAGACAGAAAAGTAGAAAAAAGAAAAAAATATTAGTATGACAAATAGAAAATGTGAAATAAGATGGCAGAAATAAGTTCTAATATCATAGTATTTACAATAAAAGGGTTACAGTAAAAATCATAGATTCTTAGACTACTATATTACAAAATAATATTTGGCAATAAGTTGTTTTCTTTATAAAATATAATTCAAACAAATAGTTTAAAATAGTCAGACATACAGGGATAAAAATAATATAAATGTGAAAATATACCAAATGGAAACAAGGCTAGCAATTGTAATATGTGACAAAATATACTCTAGTAAAAAATTTCCCACCAAACATAAGGGACAGAGACAAGAAGATCATGATTATGAACATCTATGCACATAATACTATAACTTATAACTTCAAAATGCACAAACTTGTTACTAACAAATCTGAAGAGAAAGAAATCCACAAATTTAGTTACCACTAGTTCTACCTATGTTAACAACTGACAGAACACCCCTAGGTTCCACATAGTTCTAGGGGTCTTAATTCAGCACAATAAAACAGGTAAAAGAAAAATGAGTATAAATGTTGGAAGAAAAGGAGAAAAAGCTATCATCATTTGTGGATGATATGATTAGGCATGAAGAATGTCAAAGAGAATCAACAAAAATTTAGAAGTTATAAGATCAACTTACAGACACCAATGGTAATAACCAAACAGAGAATACAACAGAGAAAGAGATCGCATTCATAGGACCATCAAAGATCCTAATAGCCAAAATAGATGGAATGCTTATCAGTTATCAGGAACTAGGAGTTCTACATAAATTTTTATGCTTAGCATATTATTAGAATCTTATGAGATAGGTGACATCATTAGTTACATTTTACTGTCAAGGAAACTGAGACAAAGAGAGATTAAGTAATTTGCAAGAATAAATAGGTGATGGTAGAGCTAAGATTTGAACCTGGGCAATTCACTTTCACAATCTGTGCCTGGAGCTACTACATCAGTCTATCTCAATAAAAGCAATGTATACAAATTAACCAAATAAAGAGAAAATTAAAAATCATGTTAAAGGACATAAAGGAAAAGACCTATTAAGTAGAAAGATATATCATATGAAGGAAAAGTTTAGCATTATAAAGATATTAATTCTCCTCTAAATAATATACAATTTATATGTAATATAAATCCTAGTTTTTTTTTTTGACAAACATCAAACAGATTCTAAAATGTAATCACAAATCTCCAAGGCACTTTTGAAAAGGAAAATGACATTTAGTAGATATTACCAAATACCATAAAATAAGATATTGAAAACAGTATGATACTAATTGAGGAACAAAGCAATAGACCAATGTAGAAGAATAGAGAATGCAAGAAAATTAATGTATATGAGCATTTAGCATGAGATCAAGGTTGCTTAACAGAGTAGATAGAAAGATGGGTGTATAGGTCATGGTCTGTGAAAGACTGGTTCACTATGCAAAGAAAAACACTGGATTCCTGACTGGTCTTAGATCTACTTAGTGGCTTACTAAATACCTACATCCCCCCTTTTCCTTGCTGGTTGAACTTTGACGTTGTTTAGGGTGTCACTGTCAGGCTAAGTGCTTGCTTCTGCACCCTCCCTGGAAGCTTGGATTGTCCTTGAGACAGACAGAGTTCTGACTTGTGAGACATCAGGGAGTTCTGGGAAAAGGAGTGGATTCAGCCAATGAACTCTTTTCCTTCTTCCTCCCATGAATGTGCTCATGACATCTGAGTTTGTAGTAACCATCTCCTGACTGTGAAATGAGAAACCTCATTTCACAGGGAAAGAGCAGACCATCAAGCCACTAACAAACTCCATCAGATACTATCTCCAATTCCATGAGCTCCTGCATACTTAGGGGAGAATCAAATATGTTCACGAGGTTCAGATAACTGCTGTGTCATCTTGCAGGAGCTACTGCTCTTCTCATGGTGTCAAGCTTAGTGTCTGGAGCCCTTGGGGTCCTAAGAATGTGTGGTGGACTGTGTTGGGGTGGGAGAAAACACATTTTTCCTCTAGTATGAGTCCTATTAAGGTGCAAAGTGCTAGCTGAGATACTTCCTTCCACCCTGGTTGACAAACAAAGCAGAGATTATAGAGAAGAATGTGTCTTCTGAAAATAAAGACAATAATTTATTGAGGACCGAGAGATTAAAGAATGCTGTTTCTTGATAAGAAACTCCAAATCTACAGTCTAGAGAGGCCAGAGGGATTTGATGGCCTTTTCTGAACCACAGATACAAGCAAGGAAGAAAGAAAAAAAAAGTTAGGGAGAGGATGTTTCTGTGCCCACAGGTATAGCATGTACATATCGTGTGGGGTTGAATGGTGGCTATACTGAACCCAGCTCCTTTGAAAGCTGGGGAGCATAACTGAGTGCAGAGACCTTTAGCCACTTCATCTGTAGATTTCTGAAGATGGGAATTACGCAGAAATAGATCATGTCAACTGAGCTTGAAGGGACTGTAGGAAGGATGGCCCTGTGGTGCTTGCAGAGTGGAAAAGGATCCTAAAAATTCCTGTGGACTTATATGATGGAATATAGAGACTAGTGGAGGGGTTGGAGCCATAGGATTGCCTGGGTGGAGAACGGAGGTGATATCTGCTTATCTGAATAGAAAGGGGTTGGAGTGTGTGCTGATAATGCGGGTTAACAATATATGATGTTCTTTTGGGCAAAACTGGGGAGGAGGCTGAATAATATCCTCCAAGATGAAGGGAAACCAAGATGGAAGTTAAGCTCTGCACCCCACCCCCAATGTTGTAAAATAAGACCATCTTAACAACAAAGACCACCGAGAGCACGAGAGGCAGACCAAGATTTAGGGAGCAGGGATGGGGAGGTGCCAAGGATGACTCTCAGGGCTCTGGCTTAAGTAACAGAGGGAGGACAACAGGAGGTTCAATGTGGAGAAATGGCGAGAATTCAGTTTTGAACACATTACGCTTGAGATCCCTGTAAGACATCAACGAGAAAGTGTTGAGAAAGCAACTGCCCACCTTAACGGGACTGCCAGCCACATAATTTGACTCTTCTTTCTCGTCCTGCTTCTGTCTTCTTTCCTGAACAAGACAGATGACAGGGGCACTTTCTGAAGAAGGGACTCAGGTGGGAAGGTGAGGGCAGGATAACCAGTGATAAAGAGAAGGAAGGAGAAGGAGAGAGAGGGCAAGAGGTGTCCCAGCTTGAAACTGTGCATGGGACTTAACGATATTTACACTTGACGGACATTTTCTTGAATGAAATGGAGATTTTAGTAAGTGGGTGAAATTATAGAAATCATTGAACTGGACTAAAATTTAAATAGAAATACAATGGGAAGAAAATAAAATATGTGCTACAGGTAGATTGAGTGTTCAAGGCCAAAAAAGTACAAGTAATTTTGAGAATAAAACATACTTCATGTTATAGCTAACTGAATTGAGAATTTTGAATTCACTAAACAATTATTTATTGTTGAGGCATTAGAAATAGAACAGGGTATAATTTTTATAACAATCTTTTTCCTCATGGAGCTTACTTTCTAGTGGCCACCAAACCATTTACATTAAGTGACATACCGAGGAGTGTCTGCTCAGACAGCCTGTGCCTCAGGCCCTAGGGCAGCCCTGTTCATGGGCCGTCCTGCAGTGATGGACTTGTTCCACATCTGTGCTGTCCACTAGTCACATGTGGCTAGCATGACCAAGAAAGTGAATGTTAAATTTTATTTAACTTATTTAAATCTAAAGAGCCATGGATAGAGCAGCTCCTGAGTTTTAGTGAAACTGCACAAACAGCTTTTTTAAAGCCCCCTTACACTTTAGGACTGAGAAACTGATCTGCGTGATTGTTCCATGGTCACTTGAAAAATAAAGCACAGTCTCTCTTTTCCAAACAAAGAGCTTGATAAATAGCAATTAGAGCTGCCCTATTGTTTAGGGCACTGGCATTCCTGCCAATTGCCCTGTCATGGGCTGAGAGGGTAAAGGAAAGCCTCCTTCTGCTGATGTGCTTCTGCCAGTGTCTCAGTATCCAGCATTCAGGAACTTTGTTCTCAACAGGACACTACCTTTCAGGTCATTGCTGCTTACTTGGAAATGAGTAAGTGAAAGCAGTATTTCACTTACCATTTCATACCCAACATGTGAATTTATACTCAATATGTGGAATAATAGTAAAAAGTTTGTTCATTATCCCACCATAGACCACCGGGTACCTTTGGAACTTCAAGGGCTTCTTAGCTTTGATGCAGCATGAGGTCATAGAAACAACTGTCATTCCTTGGAGATAAGAACAGAGCAGCTATCTAAATATCATGAACACATTTGATTTGCTCATAAATGCATGGGAGAAGGTCATGTAGAATTGGAAGTGAGTATCTGATGGAGTTGTTCAGTGCCTTCATGGTGTCTGACCAGCATCTTTGTGACTCTTGACCATCCCTTCATGCCTGTCACTGCATGGGGAGCAGATGGCTGCTGGAGCTCCAGACATCATGTCCTCATTCAGAAGAGGAAGGTACGGGAATGGGGAAAAAGCTTTTCCCAAGAATGTATAATTTTTTCCAGAAATGTTCTACATATGCGTCATTAGTCATAAATACGTCTGTTGCATGGGCATGCTGAGCTTCCAGGGAGGGTGGGAAAGTGAATGATTAGACTGACAATGCACACCCCACATAAAGTCAAAGTTCAGTCAGTAAAGAAGAGGAGGGAATGGATACTGGATAAGTGACTCAGTATTTAACACAGCAGGCCTCCCATTTAGTTTTCTTTATATAGTGAACCAGTTTTCCCAGAAGATAAAAACAATTACTAATTTTATACAATAATCTTTAAATCACAAATCTCCCAGTCTGCGGGATTGGAATGAGACAACTGCTAGTGATAAACTCATGCTATCCTCAGAATCACTTTTTTATTTCAATAAATAGTGTTAATGGGTTGAGCTCATTTCAGCACCTGTATTCTTTCTACCCTAATAAGAGTATTCTCTCAGGAGGCCCTTCAGCGATTCATGCAAATACATTTCTGTCAAATCTTTACATCAGTTTGACATACATGCTTCAACATGGCTAAGCCCCCGTGGAAATTACTCAGGTGAAGAGTGGGGCAGAAAGAATGGCATCACACAAGTGTAGAAACAGCTGAAACAGTCAAGAAATAAAAAGTCAATATAATAAGCTATGGAGAGATTGGCTGGAGAGAGAAGAAGGGGTTGTGTCTCCCAGAGCCCTGAAGGCCAATGGTAAGGATTGGGGATTTTATTTTAGGTGTAGTAAGAAGCTGTTGAGGTGCTTAGTTCATGCGCAGGGCATAATTGGTTTATAGACTTTACCAGGGCAATCACCCGTGGGTAAAAATAACTTACATGCATTCAAATATCTTTTGTTAAGTAAGTCATTTGTCAATTTTGATGTGTCCAGTGCATTACTTTGATAAGTGCCTTCTGTACTTCACACATCTAAGAAGAAAAATGCAGCTCTGTGTGTAAGGGAGGGCTTTCCACAGACTTCTCTCTTTCTTCCAACAGCACAGACTTGCAGAGTTCTCTGGCAGGTAAGCATCCCTTTTATGGGCTCTAGTTTCTCTTCTGTACTCTCATGCCATTGTGGGCAGCTTCATTATCTGTGTGCTAACCAAATACTGACACCCATCATGTCTGTTAAAGAAACCACTGGAGATTTGGGGTCTTGGAATGAATTACTTTTGATGGGCTTTTTAAAGAAAATGATTGGCTTCTGTATTAGTAATAAGATGGAGGGCACAAGAGCGGATTGGGGAAACAAGTCAGGAGTTACTTCAGGGGTCTCAGTGAGAGGTGGCTGCTTGGCTTAGCTTGGTGCTAATGGATCAAAAGAGCTGTAGTTAACTTGAGCTATATTTTGAAGATAAAGTAGAAAATAGTGATGTATTGAGCTAAGGAAAGGAGAGAGAAGGAATAATCAAGTATAATTCCCATAGTTGTGGGTCAAAAAGGGCTAGCAGAGTACTCATTTATTAGTCATACTTGCTGAGTGAATGTGGAAAAACAGGTGCCATAGTTACAACACGTGCAATGTTTAAACAGTGTTAAAACGTTTAAACTTCACACGTTATGATATTGGCTGGACACTTTATTATTTTTTCTTCTTTACAGATGTGGAGAACCCTCTCATAGTTCTGCCTTTGTTCATCTGGAGACTGGTCAGAGACAAAAGATGTGATGTGAAAAGGGGAGGGAACACAGCCAAAGAGGCTAAATGTATCTAGAGAAAGAGCAGGAAGCAGGGGAGGTTAGAGGGAAGTGAGAAAAGCTGTGGGCTTGCTGGAGAGAGCTTGGGTTGCTGGAGCCTCAGGGAAACTTGGGGCAGGGGCAGAGGGTGTTGAGCAGTGTGGCTGGAAGCCATGACTGGATCTCCTTTAAGTGATTTGAGGAAAAGACTGCTAATTTTACTTTTTATTTATTATTTTTTTCAGGGAAAGGTAATTACTTCTGATAGCTGGCGTATTCCGGTTTTTATGTGGTTCCAGGCAGAGGTTGAGTTCCTTAAGATTCTGACTTTAATGCTGTTTAACCAGTTGGGAGCACACAGAGGAAACGAAACCTGAGCAAAGGCTGATTTGGAAAGAAGCAGGGCGGGACTAGGGGGCAATGAAAAGCAGTGGATTTGACCAAAGTCTTATTTTGGACTTTAGTGAAGACAAAGTTGGACTGGTCCATTGGATACAGGCTATGGAAGGCTTTGAAAAAATATGAATAGGAATTCATACTAGGTCAATTTTTTTGTAAACTATTTCTCTCTCCCACTGAAAGAAATTTTAGAAAATATAGAAAATTATTAAGATGATAGAAAATATTCATCATTCCATCATATAGAAAAAACTTTTAATATTTACTGTATTTTTCCAGTCTCATATATGGGTGCATATATATGTGTGTGTAAAAACTGTAATATGATTCATGATTGGAATTGTACCATAAAAACCATTTTACAATCTATTTAAAGTGATCTGTGAACGCTTTCCTGTTAAATATTTCTCACAAAATAATTTTTGGCAGCAGTGCGGTATTTCATTGGTTGGGTATACCATGAGTTATGCAAACACTTCCTCTTAAACTTTATTGTAGCTCTTCTCCCACTTCCCTAATGAATGTTATTATCTGCTACCTCTTTTTTGCCATTATGAATTCATTATAATCAACATTCCTGTACTAAGTCTGTAACTGATAAATTTTCCAGAATTAGAATTACTGATCAAAATTAATGGACACTTTTATGGTCACTGGTATTATTGGTAGATATTGCCAAATGGCCTTGAAGGTTTGAACTCCTTTCTATTTCTTCTAGGAAATGACTGGATTTTCTATTTCCCATTTCACTGCCTCCTCCCCAGTTAACTGGGGATTAATTTTTAAAACATGAAAAATGTTATCTCATGACTTTAATTTGCATGTCTTTGGTTATTAGTGTTTTGACAATTTTCATGTGTTTACCGGCTATTCTTCTCTTAAAAATTAAATTCTTGTTTTGAGTGTATCTTTTTATTCTAACTGTCTTCATCATTTAAGACAGTTTGGTCCCTACACAGAGAGGTAACTTAATCAATATTTCTACAATAGACCGAGAATCCATATGGACTTCCACCCAGGAATCTATAATGCATACAGTTTGCTTCTCCTCTTCTGTTCATCTTCCCAAATTTAACAATTTCTTATGTGAAATGTAGTATTCAGAGAAAATGTGATTTTTTCCTATTCCCTATAGTCCTTTGAGACATTCTTTCGATTGAAACTTTTTTCTCATTTTCACTGTTCCTCATACATCATTAGTAGGAACTCTTGGGTTATGGGAGGGCGATGTATGGACTGCATATTTATTGGGCTCTAATTGTGTGTCTAAATGAATGCACCAGTCATGCAACTACAAATGTAAGTCTTAAAAATGATAATTTGCATAATTAGCTGACAGGAAGGCCTGAGTTATTATTTAAGTTCACATATAACATTACATCGTCAAGTGTTAATTTATGCTCTGTTCTTTCCAGAATGATTGAGCTGTTTGGGAGTTTTATTTATGACTCATGCTCAGATCTATTTTGCAGTGCTGATAATGTAGAGATAATGGGAATTTATAGTTAGCTCTGACAAGAGGCCATAAAACAAATGACTGGATGTTTTCTCTATTGCTACAGGCTCAATTTGTAACGTAAAGTACTTAATAATTGTTATTAATGAACTCACTATGGTTCGTGTATAGACACAGCTGGAAATCACATCTGTTATCAGGCAGCCTGGGTGGAGTAAAGTACAGACGCTGCAGGGAACTAATAGCTACAAAAGGAAATGACATCACAGAGCCATAGGAAGTGCCCATAGATGTTAGCTGCAGGGAGACAGAAGAGACTTAGGACAGAGATGCTTACAGAACTGGGCTGTTTTTATTTATTTTCTTGCATATGGATGCCAATTACAAGCCAGAGTTCCAGGATCTATCCATGTATTAAATATCAGTAAAGCTTATATGTTATTTTTTAGGTAAAAGAATTAAAAGACGCAAGATTCAGCTTGCCAACTTACCTTTTCTGTCTTATCTTCTGCTACTCCCCTTGAAACACTCTGTTGTTCCCTTGAAATTTTATATTTGCTTTTGTTTTTATAGACTTCTGCTTTCCTGCCTATGTGCTTTTCCTTATGTTTTTGCCTCCATTTGAGGCCACTCCTCTTAAATTATTTCAAAAGAGAAAGAACTATTCTTATTCATTCATTCACTTACTAACTTATTTGCATATTTCCCCAATCCCAAATTTCATTTTTTTTATTCATTCTTCATTGGCAACCATTCTATTTGGTATGTATCATTCATTTATATGTCATTTTAAAAAGTATGTTTTGTTTTGTGTGCCTGTGTTTTTAATCTATGGAAATATTGGTAAGTTGTGGATCTCATTTTGTTTCATTTACTTAGCACTGAAGTGCCACTCATGGTGCTCTGTGAACATCTAGTTCATTCTTCCTAAATGCTTCATCAAACTCCACGTGTATCCACCAAACTTGGTCTATCCACTTTTCCAGTTAGTGATGGACACTCAGATGGTGCTGAATCCCTGTCACCATAAACAAGGCTGCAATAGACATGGCTATGTATGTCACTTGTGGACCTGTGGGAGAATTTCTTTGGTCTACACACCTGTGAGTGTAATTGCTGAATTGTAAAATATATGTAAGCTTGACTTGACTAGGTGCCGACAGATAGGTCTTGAGAATATCTGCATCATTCTTCTCCCAGCAGGAAGGTATGTGGGGTCCTCTATCCCCACTCTCTACCAATAGTTGAGATTGCTTAGTTTTACATTCTAACTAAATTAACAGGGATAAGATACTATTTCATTATTGTTTTCATTTGCTCCTGTGATGACTAATGAATTTGGATGTCTCTTGATTTGCATATTAGCTGTTGGTTTTATTGCCTATTCATATTTTTGCCCATTTTTTCTTTTGGGTTATCTGTCTCTTGTTGACTTAATCCTTACATGTTTGCATATTGCCAGTTTTGGATATTGTTGATATTTTCTTATAGTCCCTTATCTGTCTTTATCCACTCTTCCTCTATTAAACAAAAATACTTAATTTTTTAAATAGATGAAGTAGTCATTTTAAAGACAGTTTTGCCTTTGGATGTATGCTTTTCAAGTTTTTAAAAAGAGTTATTTCTTGACTCTGCATTGCAAACATGTACTCTGACATTTTCTTCTATTGATTTTCTATTTCATCTTTCATCAATCTATCTGGATTTTACTTTTATATGTGATTTTAGTTAAGAATCCAATTTTATTTTCTTCCTAATGCCATAAACAAAACAACCTCTCTTTTCACCTTTGATTTTTTGGTGTTACACTTCTACATTTATTGTGATTTAAATTTTCATGTATACATGATCTTTCTCTAAGTTCAATGCTTTGTTCTATTGTTCTATTTGTCCATCTGTTCTGAAACCACTACCCAGTTATTTTATTACTACATGTTGGGTTAGGGAGTCTGCCATGGGCCCTGGGAATCCCTGAACATTCCTGCTGAGAATGCCAAACTGCAAGACTTATCTGTCTCCTGAAACTGAGCAGTTTCTGTAGCTGGTAGCACAGGCAGCCAAGTAGGTCAAGCAACCATAGCATGACTATTTGTCATTCTCTGGTGGCTGGGAGGGAAAGGGAGAGGAGGAGAGAAGGAGAGACTCTCCTATTTGCTGCTTACTTTGAATGGTGCTGTACCCATCTGAGTGGGGCTGCTTGATCATTGTCTTGCATCACTTTTATCACTCCTATTTCTAAATGTAAAATTGTAATAATTAGTATTGATGTTTTACGTGTATGTGCCATGAACTCTCATAAAATCCATGGGTGATTGTCCCAAATGAAAAGAGCCACTTGTAGAGAAATTATCACAGACAGTGGATCATTAACTAGTTTCCCAGTTCCTCTGGTGATGTACAATAGAAAGCAGAAAGAATTCTTGGAAGAGAAAAGGGAATCACAGTCATTGGGTCTGTAAACCCCATGGACCCTTCTGAACCATGGATATGTGCTACTGTTAACTGTGCTTGTTGGACTAATATGAGTGAATATTTTGTCAACAATTGAATGTGTGTATTCTGCAATTGTTGAGTGGAATATTCTATTAATATCAATCATTTCAAGTTGTTGATAGTGCTGTTCAAGACTTCTTTATGCTTTCTCTAATCTTCTGCCTATCTTATCTATCAGTTATTGATTGAGGAGTGTTTCGAGCTCTCATTTTAATTGTGGATTTGTCTATTTCTCATTTCAGCTCTTTGCTTCATATATTTTGAATCTGCTATTAGATGCATATACATTTAAATTTTAAAAATAAATTAACCATTTTATCCTCAGGAAATATTCCTCTTTATCTCTGGTAACAAGACTTGTTCTGAAGTCTGCATCATCTGCTATTATCTTAGGCATGGCAGCTTCCTTTCATTTAGTGCGCGCATGGCATGCCTGTTTCTGTCCTTTCACTTTTAACTTAACCACGTGTTTATATTTAAAGTGAGTTTCTTGCAGATCATATTTAGTTACTATTTTAAGTCCAATTTGAGAATCTCTGGCTTTAAATTGGAGTGTTTAGACCAAGGGTCAACAAACGTTTTCTGTAAAGGGCCAGATAGAACAAATGTTAGGCTTTTGGGATCATATGGTCTCTGTTGAAATCGCACTACTCTGCTATTATAGCATGAAAGCAGCAGAGATCACACAAGAATGAATGGGCATAGCTGTGTTTCAATACAATGGAACTTTATAAAAAATGATAATGGGCTGTATTTGGCCCATGGGACATAGCTTGCTGACTTACAGTTTAGACGCTTTACATGTAAAGTAAATATTGTCATAGTCAAGTTTAAATCACTCACGTTGTTGTTTCTTTTCAGTTTGACTCATGTGTCATTCATTTCCTACCATCCCCTGCCACCTTCCATATCCTTTGGATTGAGTATTTTTTAGGATTCCATTTTATCTCCATTTTTCAATGTATTATCTGTACCTCTTTGTGTTATTATTAAATGGTTGCTCTGTGGTTTCCTATATACATACCACAGTCTACCTTAATATTACAGCACTTTATAGATAGTAAAAGAATCTTCAATACTTTCACTCCCCCAGCATTTTGTGTGATTTTTTGTCATACATGTACTTTATTTAAATTATAAGACCTACAATGCGTTGCCACTACTTTTGTTTGATGCAATCAGTTATCTTTTTTAAGACAGTGATCCCAGGCCTGCTGTGTTAACTTGCTTTTTTTGCACAAGTACAATAAGGATGTATTCTTTTTCAACTAGAGTTTCACAAGATAATTAAGGCCTGCCAAAAATGATTTATGTGACCCTTTTCTCAATTTTCCCTCAGGCAGGATACAACCAATGCCTTTCTAAATGTATAGGAGACAAGTTAACTCATTACATATAACACATGTATTATGTAATGTACATTACATATTATAAAATGTAATACTATACAAAATACAGTAGTTTACTATATATAATAAATGCATTAGGGTTTGTCTTCCAGAATCTGGGTTGAATTGGTGGAGTACATTGAAAACTGGAATGCACTATACAAGCTTAGCATGACCTGATATAATAAGAGCAATGTTATCTATCATTTATCTATTAGACCAAGAGCGTCTCTGCCACTCTTCCATATTCCATGGTAGGTGAAGTAATGGCTCTCCAAAGATGTCCATGCCTCTAGGACCTGTGAATATATGACCACACACTGCAAAAGAAACTTTGGAGATGTGATTCAGGTTAAGGATCTTATGCTGGAAAAATTATCCGAATTATCCAGGTGGGCCCAATGTAATCACATGAATCCTTAAAAATGGACTATCTCTTCTGACTGTAGGCAAAGAGAGGTGTGACTAAAAACGTGTGTCTGAGACATCAAAGCTTCTGGCTTTGAAGGTGGAGGAGAGGGTCACAAGCCAAGGAATGTGAGCTGTCTTTAGAAGCTGGAGAAGTAAGGAAACATTTTCTCCGAGAGTATCTCCAGTGAGACCTGTGTTAGACTTCTAATTTACAGAATGCTGAGAGATAATACAGTTTTATTGTTAAAATTACATTTGGGCTAATTTGTTACAGCAGCAATAGCAATACACCCTCTCTCTTCAGAAATGATAACCCTATCAGGGAGGATGGTTGATCCATTAGGCATTGTTGATAGTGTTCTGGTAGTGGGGATTTATGAGAAGCTACCAAATAATATCATATTAAGACTGGGGGAGTATTCACTGTGTGTGTCAAAAAATGGTTATCGAGGATAATTATGAAAGAGACTGAGATTGTGAGCATGTAGGGAAGTCCCTAAACACCTGCAGTATTATCAGTGAACATTTCATTAAAAATACTTAACATGTTTGTCTATATTTATACTTTCAAATGAAGAAAACTCAAAGAGCATTTGTCCAATACTTTTTGTAAGTAACTTAACCTTTCTGGATATGTTTACTTGCCTATAAAATAGAAATACCATGCCTCTCCATAACCTATCTCAAAATTCTCAGCATCAACTCAGTTAAGGTATGTATAAGACCTTTGAAAGAACAGATCCCATCCAGGTGGCTCCATGTTTACTTAGTGTGTGCCATGCTTCAGAAATAGTGGTGCTGTGTATGAGCATGTCAGGTTTAATCATCCACCTGATTGCTGTCCCAAGGCTGAGTGTTGTGATCACAGTGCTGCTATTGGCACTTGTTCTTATGAAATCTCTGTGTCTCCCACTTGAAAAATTGTTTTGTTAAGTATGCAATTCTGGATTGATCTGTCTGTCTGTCTATCTATCTATCTATCTATCTATCTATCTATCTATCTATCTATCTATCTATCTATCTATCTATCTATCTATCTATCTATCTATCTATCTATCTATCTATCTATCTATCTATCTTCAGTGCTCAGACGGTATTTAATCATCTGATGGCTTCCATAGGATAAAGGTAGCTGTAAGTCTAAGTTCCTCCTTTGCAGATCATCAGTACTTTCTCTGGCTGATTTTAGGATGTTTCTAACTTTGTGTTCTGGTGACAACATTGTGTGCACACATAGGTTTCTTTTTATTTGCCCTGCATGGAATATATAGTGCTTTTAAAACCTCTACAATCCAGAGTTTTATTTGTTCATGGAAGATTAGGAAGATTCTTATTAGGAAGATTCTAGCCATTATTCCTTGCCACTCCTTCTAGAAGTCCAGTCAGCTGTGTGTGGCATTTTTTATTCTATCCCTCCATTTCTCTTAACTTCCTTTTGGTATTTTCTTTTTTTTCTGTGTAATTTGCTCATATATAAATTCTGGGTAATTTATTCAGATATACCTCCCAGTACACCAAATTATTCCTTATGCATTGGGCTTTTCCCATGTGAGTTCAATACTTTTAGTGCTATTTCAGGTCTGCCTGGTTATTTCCAGCCGTCCTTTCACTTGTTCATCTTTGTGATTTCCTCTTTTATTCCTTTGAATATTATCTACTCAGCCACTCTATTTTCTGTATCTAACAATTCTGATTTGAATGTCTGCAGTCTAAATCGTTTGTTGTTTCTGTTTACTCTCACATTGTGGATTGCCTCTCATGTATTTGTTCATATTTAAATGTGAACCCTTATTTTCATAAGTTAATTCGAGGAAATCCTGAAGGCCTACATTTTCTATTTGCTTTTTTCTAGAAAGATTTTCGTCTGGTTCTTCCAGGAGTCAAGAGCACAAGTGATCTGCAGCTACTTTTGTCTCTTCAAAAGTCTCTGATTCACCTGGGAGCCCCAGTTTTAGTTCATCTGCTTGGCGGCTGTCTCAACTTCAGTCTTAGGATCACAGAGCCGCTACTGGCCTTTGTCTTCAAGGAGACCCTGTGGCCCATTTGCTCACTACTCACTGCTCTTAGTTTCCAGCTTCTATTGAAGTATTTAAGTTAGAGGTGGTTTTTTTTTTGTCATGGGTGTGTGCACAGGGGGAGACTGTTTCCTTAGAGATTTTCCCTGATTTTTGAGAGTCTATTAATACATAAATCTTGTTACCCAGGATTTAGTTATTCTCCAGGAGTAGTCCTCCTTCCTGCCAGACTGTCTAGTCTTTGTAATGCCAGAAGCAAAATCCCTAATTTGCTTATTTTTTAAAAAAATTATTATTTTAAAATTGGGCCAAAGAAGCAGAAGTTTGAGTTCATCACACTTCTCAGTTCAGGGCATATCACTTGTCCATGCACGGGTGATCTTTTATTTATTTTTTGATTTGATTTTATTCCATTTCTCCACTTCCATCAACCCCACAACCATTTTAACATATTTACTGTGTATCCCTTTGTTTTATATGTTTTCATAAAAATTGTTTTGTATGCATATATTCAGTTAATGCATACAAATGGTATTGTGTTATCTCATTTTGTTCCTTACTTTTTAAAAGCACCATGTTTTATTTATTTCTGTTTTTAGAGAAGGAGTCTCACTATGTCGCCTAGGCAGGAGTGCAGTGGCTTTTCACAGAGATAATCCCACTACTGATCAGCATAAGAGTTTTGACCTACTCTGTTTCCAACCTGGGCCAGTTCACCTCTTCTTAGGCAACCTGGTGGGCCCCTGCTCCCAGGAAGTCACCATGTCGATGCTGAACTTAGTGTGAAAATCTGATAGGCAGAGCTGACTTCAGCCCAGAACTCCTGGGCTCAAGTGATCCTTCTGCCTCAGCTTCCTGAGTAGCTGGAACTGGGACTATAGGCATGCACCACCAGGCTTGGCTAAAGCACATGTTTTTAAGATCCACCCGGTGGCGGGGGGCGAGGTGGCTCATGCCTGTAATCCCAGCACTTTGGGGGGCCAAGGCAGTGGATCATCTGAGGTCAGGAGCTTGAAACCAACCTGGCCAACATGGCAAAATCCTGTCTCTACTAAAATCACAAAAATTGGCCAGGTGTGGTTGTGGGCACCTGTAATCCCAGCTACTCAGGAGGCTGAGGTAGGAGAATTACTTGAACCTGAGAAGTGGAGGTTGCAGTGAGCCAAGATTGCACCACTGCACTCCAGCCTGGGCTACAGAGCAAGACTCCGTCTAAAAAAAAAAAAAAAAAAAAAAAAAATCCACTCAGATTTCTCTATGTATGTCTAGTTTGCTGTTTCTAGCATCTTCATAGAACTGCATGGTATAAATCCATCACATCTATTTATCCATACTTCCAGTAATAAGCATATTGCCTCTGAATCCCCATAAATCTCATTATTTTAGCAATATGAAATCAGAAGATCTGGGAGGCAAATTGTTTTGTTCAAGATACATAACTGAATTTTTTTTCAGTTTTTGAGCATAAATTGATTGATTATTGATCCAATAATAACCCTACTATATCCTATTGCTTCCTTATGCATCCTTGATTGCAACTGTTATCTGAAATAAAGCAGAAAGGTCTTGTATCATTTTGAGCGAATAACCTACCTACTATATGATCAAAGACTTGGAGTCTAGAACAGGGATCAAAATAGGCTTCATCTTGATTACAATGTTGGTTCGAATGGTAGAGGCTTCTTCAAGCACTCTCAAGAAGAACTGCAGGGCACATTTGGGATCTGCAGCAGACTGTGCTGTTATCATCAGTAGATGTCTGTCCAAAGCTTGGGATGAGGAGTATTGGTTATCTATCTTATTCCTGATCTTTCAGCTGAGCTAGAGAATGGATAAATAACATTGAAATACCTTTAATAAACACCTCTGGAAATTACAAATACAAAGCCCAAATATAGTTGATGAGGACGTTTCATTTCTCTGTGCCTTTAGTACTAGGCACATATCCCGTGACTTAGGAAATGAAGGAACTGCTATGATTTTGGAATACTTAAAGCTGGCTATTTAAACCAATTCCTTATACCCTCAAAGGGTAATATTTAATTTGGAGAAGGCACATTTGTTTAGAAATAAATGTGATATATTAATTATGTTAAAATATAATAGCTGTCTCTATGAATTGTTTTAGAAATAAAAACATGCTCAAAAGGCCATGGTAGGGCTCTTACAAAGAAATGAGGGGATGTTTGGGACTTTAATAACTGATTAAAGGACTAGAAGCTTTGTAGTGATGGTTTGGGGAGGTAATCCCCAGCAGGCAGTGTGAACAGAATCACACAGGACTCACGCAAAGATGAAGCAGACACGGTAGATTCAGACACCAGTGTGTCTTTGTCTCAGGTCTGAATAAATCTAGACTCCAAGTTTGGGAAGGAGGGACTCTGGGAGGTCATCTAATCCAGATTCTATCCATATTTAAAATATGTTACCCGTTTTTGTTTGAACACATCCATTGATGGAGACCTCACTACTGAAAAGATGGCTCATTTTCTTTTTTAAAAATTATTTGTTTTTTTAATTTTAATTTTTTATTATTTTATTTATTTATTTATTTATTTTTTGAGACAAAGTCTCACTCTGTTAACCCGGCTGGAGTGCAGTGACACAATCATGGTTCACTTCAGCCTTGACTTCCTGGCTCAAGTAACTCCCTGCTCATCCTCCTGAATAGCTGGGACTACAGACACATACCACCATGCCTAGCTAATTTTTTGTTTTTATTTTTAGTAGAGACAAGGTCTTGCTATCTTGCCCAGGCTGGTCTTAAACTCCTGGCCTCAAGCAATCCTCTTGCTTCAGCCTCCCAATGTGCTGGGATTACAGGCATGAGCCACTCTGCCTGGCTCCATTTTGTTTTTGGAAAGAATTGATTGATTGGAAGTTTTTTCCTTGAATAATTCTAAAATCTGCCTCTTGTAAACTCATTCACCAGTCCCAGTTATGTTATCTGGAGAAATCCAGAAGGAGTTCTGTACCTTTGGAATAATAATGCCCCTCTCATAGCCTCCACAATTCCATTGGTAGGAGGGTAAAGAGAGGGCTGCGGGTCCCCATATATCCCTACATCTCACCATTTACGATCTCAGGTGCTTCTAGGCATTGCCAAATGTCCCTGGGGTGGGTGGATGGGGAGCAAATCATTGCCATTGAGACCAACTGCCCTAGACTCTGTTCCTCAACCTCCTTTTCTCCACATATTTTTGTCTTTTATGATAAAATATTTTGGAAACTATCATCTTTACTTTTCATCCTAATTTTTTATCTACGAATCTCTCTTAATCCCCTTTTAGCTAAGGAGTCTGACCCTATTGCTCCTCTGAAGGTTCTCTTGTTAAGGTCACTATAGGCCTCAGTGTTGCTAAATCCAATGTTCAATTTTCAGTCATCATCTTACCTGACCTATCAGAAGTATTTGACATTATTGATCACTTTCTCTTCATTAAAGAAATGTCTTTACCTTGAATGTTACCTTGGTCTTCATTTTTCTCCTATCTTATTAGCCACCATTTGTCTGCCTTTATCATCTGACTCCTAAAACTTAGTAAGCCCAGGGCTCTGTGCTTGCACTTCTCTTTTCTATCTGCATTATTCCCTTATTGACTGTGTCCAGTCTAAATATTAATAATATCTAATACATTATTGATTTTATAGTTAGATATCCAACCTGACTTATCATTTAAACTTCACACTCTTATCCAGCTGCTACTCAGCACTTCAACTTACAAATCTATTAGATAGTTCAAACTTAACATGTTCCAAAACAAACTTGCAATTATCCTGCTCTTTAAATCCTCTCCTTCTGTAGTCTTTAACTGGTAAAAGGAAGGTTTTTTTTTTTTTTTAAATGTATCAAGGTTTCCATCACAGAGTCTACTTTATTTTTTTTCACATTCTTTTCCTATTTTTTGAAAAGTGTTTTGCATTTACCTTAGAGACATATTGGAAGTCTGGACCATTTTTATGCACCTCCAGCATTACCAGCTGGATCCAAGCTACTATCATTCCTCTCTCCATCCCCAGATCATTGCAGTAATCTCTGAATGAGCATCCCTGCTTCCTTCCTTGCTCTGCTACCTACCCCTGCTGTCTATAGTCAACATAGCCACTATCGATCTGCATAAAACTATGTTAAAATGAGGAAATGTTGGTCAAAGTGTATAAACTTGCACTTATAAGATGAATACATTCTAGAGACCTAATGTACACCATGGTGATTATAGTTAATGGTGTATTTTATACTTAATTTTGCTGGGAGAGTAGATCTTAGCTATTCTTACAACACAAAAACAGATAACTGCATGAGGTGATGGATATGTTAATTAACTTGGTTTAGGTAATCATTTCACAATGTTTACATCTATCAAAACATCCAGTTGTACATCCTGAACACATAGAGATTTTATTTATCAGTAGTACGTCAATAAAGAGTAAAATTTTTAAAAAAAAGATGAGGTTCAGTCATCTCACTTCTCAACTCCAAACCCTTCAGTGGCCTCTTATATTACTCATCTCTTCCACCATCTCCGTCTTCGTTTCTTCAGTATCCTCTTCACTGGTCCTGAAATATGACCCTCATGTTCCTGCGTAGGGGATTTTGTGTTTTCTTTTTTATTGGCTTAGAATGTTCTTCCCCAAATATCTACATGGCTAACTCTCAGATATCCTTCCAAAGCTGGCTTTTAAATGCCCTCCTCACTGAAGCCTATTTAAAATTGCACTCCCTGCTATCTCTGGTTCTCTCCTTCTTGGTCCTTTCTTTAAATTTTCTTCTTAGCATCTATCACTTCCCAATGTGCTATGTAATTTATTGTTTGGCTTATTGTCTGTCCTCCATCACTGGAATAGAGTAATCTTCAAGGTGAAAAAAGATACTTGCCTGCTTTGTTTACTGCATGATGACCAGTGCCTGAAAAAATAATACTAAAATGTATTGTTGAATGATTGACTGGAATCATAGAAAATAATTGATTTTGATTTTGATTTTGATTAATTTAGAAAAAAATCAGAGGCTGAGCCTTGTTTTCAGTTGGTCCTTTTTTTTTTATTTTTTCTTGTTTTTTTGATACAGGCTCTGGCTCTGTTGCCCAGGCTGTAGTGCAGTAGCATGATCTCAGCTCACTGCAACCTCTGCCTCCTGGCTCAAGCAATCCTCTTGCTTCCGGCTCCCAAGTAGCTGGGACCAAGTTACGTGCCACCATGCCTGGCTGATTTTGTATTTTTGTCAAGATAGGCTTTCACCATGTTGTCTAGGCTGGTCTTGAACTCCTGAGCTCAAGTGATCCACCCGCCTCAGCCTCCCAAAGTGCTGGGACTACAGGCCTGAGCCGTGGTGCCTGGCCAACTGGTACATTTAAACCTGGTTTGTCATCTGCCTCGGTAGCAGGATAGCTCAGTTATTTTTAACCTGTACTAAGATGACTTTTAAATCTACACTATAAAACTGAACATAATCCTAAACCATATGTGATCTCTATGCCTAAATTTCTTTATGTTGTACAAGTGAGTTCTGGCCCAAAGTGTCTGTGTATGCTGCTTTACGATGAATAGGTGAGAAAAACGTTATGCAGAATCATCATTGGGGTAGGTGAAAGCTCAAGCCTCTGACTTAAATTTTCTTTATATGTAAAAAGAAGATTTAAAAAATTCGGATAGGATTAATAATACATGATCATTATGATAAATTCTATTAACTCATAAAATATTAAGAAGAAAGTAAAGGTCACACTGAAATATTCACCACGAACATTTTGGTGACCATCTCTCCATTCATTTCTTTACATAATATATGCTACATATTATTTTAAATAAATGGTATTATGTTCATGTTTTTATTGCACATACATTCATAAATGACCTTCCTCTCCTGCATTCTGTTTTTCCCCACCCTCTTCACTCTTCCAGAGAATAACAATGGGAGGTGTATCTTCCATGCACTGCCTCTTCATGTCTATGTAATCATGTACAAATATAATGATGTGCCCTGTTCGGATTTTCTTTGTATTTATTCTTCTTGGAGCTCCTTGGTCATCTTGGATTTATAATTTGATGCTTTTAAACAATCACATATATCATATTTTTGCCATTATTTTTCAATTATGTTTTTGCCCCTTTATCACCTCTTCTTTTGGTCTGTCTACAATTACACGTGTGTTAAACCACTAAATGTTTTCTTGCAAGTCATTAAGGCATTTCATTTAAATTTTTTGTGTTCTTCAGATTTAAAACTTTTAATATTTCTGTCTTCCAGTAGTTGATCCTTGCTTCTGCAATCTTCAATCTAGCATTAAACCCACCCAGTGTTTTGTTATTGTTGTTTTTCCAGATATTATTCTAGAGTTTCCATTTGGTTCTTTTTTTATAGTTTCCACTTCTCTGATGCATTTCTGTGTTTTCATTCATTATGTTCATCTTTTTCTTTGTCTTCTTGAACAATAGTAGCTTTAAATTCTTATTATCTCCTTCCAACATCTGGTCATCTTAAGATCTGTTTCTATTTACTTTTTTTCTATAACATTGGACCATATTTCTTTTTTCTTTCCATGTCTAATATATTTTTCATTAGATTTTGGATACTGTAGATGTTAGCTTGTAGGAACTCTGAGTTCTTTTGTGTTCCTCCGAAAAGAGTGATGAGTTTTGCCCTTATAGGCAGTTAAATTACTGGCTAATCACCTTGAACTTTTGGAGGCTAAATTTTACACTTCGTTAGAGCAACTCTGTTTTATGTTTCCCCTCAAGTCCTAAGAAGACACTCTTAGTTTTGGGATATAGCATTTACTCCTAAATGTGGTAATTATGGGATTTCAATGGAAGCCAGGGGTGTTTGTAAGTACTTCAAATTTAGTGCGATTCAAATTCCAAATTCTGACTTCATTGCAGCTGAATTCTCCTCTCTAGTTTTGCCTTCCAACTGTTGCTTTCTGCTAGAGTCTTTGAAGCCTCCTCCCTGCATGTGTGGTTCAAGGGTCAGCCAAGGATTTCTCCATTCCCGGACTATCTTTTTTAACTTTCAGTTTCTCACACAGCCTTGAATTGTGTCCCCTGATGCCTTAAGTTAAAAAGACAGTGTGTGGTTTTCTGCCTGAGTTCTAGGGGCTGCATACCATGTGGTCTTAAAGCCTTTAGAAGAAAAGCCATACGTGATGGTAAGTTTTATGTGTTAACTTGGCCAGGTTATAATGCCCAGTTATGTAGTTAAATACTAATGTACGTTTTGCTGTGAAGGTGTTTTGTAGATGTGGTTAACATATTGGTTGACTTTAAGTAAAGAAAATTATTATCTGTAATATGAGTGGACCTCCTTTAATCAATTGGAAAGCCTTAGGAGCAAAACTGAGGTTTCTCTGAAGCAGTAGAAATTTTGCCTTAAGACCATAGCATTGGCTTTTGCCTGAGACTTTTCAGCCTCCTCCTGTGCCCTGCAGATTTCAGACTTACCAGCTCTCACAAACATGTGAGCCAAATCCTTGAAATATGACACACATGTATATATAATTATTTATATATAAATATACGTGTGTGTGTGTATCCTGTTGGTTCTGCTTCTCTGGACAGACTGATTGATATACCATGTAAACATGTGTCTGTCTCAGTTCATTTCCTTTCTTTGAAATATTTAATCTCCTCAGTTCCTGCCTGGTTTTGTCATTTTTTATGACTCGAAATAGTTTTTATACATTTTTTTCCAGAGCAGTTAGTTGTTAGCTGCATGACGTTTAACTTGATACAAGCTACTTTGGCATTAAAAAATCTGATTTTTATCGATAATATCAGGTTAACTGTGAATCCCTGAGATGAATCTAATTTGGTCATTACTGAAATACTATATGCTACTTGTTTGGTTTGTAATATTTGCCTTAGAATTTTAACATTGAGGTTCAAAATTAAAGTTTGCCTATAATTTCTATTTCTTGTACCAATTTTGTCAGGTTTTAGAATAAAGAATATGCCAATTGACTAATAGAAGTTAATGTGGTTTTCCCTTTTAAAAATAGTCTGGAAATGTTTAAAATTAAATTTTTTTCTCTTTTGCGTGTTAGGTAGAACTTGCATGTAAATATGTCTTGACCTCACATTTTCATTCAGAAAAGATTAATGAGCATTTCAAGTAAAAATAGTTATAGAACCATTTGTGTTTTCTATTTCTTTGTTAATCAGTATTAGTAATCTGTATTTTTCTCAGAATTTGCATCTTTTCTTTGTGTTTTATAATTTAGTGGCTTGAATTTTTTCATAATACTCACTTATAGTCATTTTAATATCCAATATATCTCTAGATATGCCTAGCTAAAGATACTCAATATTTCTTACATCTTATTTTACTGTTGTTGGTAATGGTGGTGTTCTCTCTCTTCCTATTCTACAAATTTGTAAATTTTATTGTTTTTTCCTAGATCTTTCTTTTTAGCTTTGCTGACCTTTGTTATTTTTTGTTTTTTATTTCATTAATGGTTACTTTTAAGTTTATTATACCCTTAATCTTGATTCGTTTTTATTCTGATTTTTTTACGCTTGTTAAGATGAGAGCATATTTTGTTAGATTTTTTTGTAATATAAGGATTTAGGGTCACAAATTTATTCTAGGTATTGTATCCTATATGTTTTGATATGTTTTATTATGTTTTAGTATTAAGTATTTATAAAATCTCCATTATAGTCTTCTACTTGACTCTTGAGTTAGTAAAAAATGTTTCCCTTTGTAATTTCAAAAATGAGTTTTTAAAACAATGTTTCCTTTCACTTACTGATTTCTGTTGAGTGACTTTTTAGTTAAGGAAGAACATATATGATATGTTACCAGTTCCTTGAAGTTTGTTGAGCTGTGTTTTATGGTCTAGTATGTTGTGAATTTTAATAAATGTCCCATGTGAATTTAAATAAAACGTGCATCCTGTAATTACCGTTGGAGTTTTAGAGGGCAGCCAACCATAATACACCTGTCTTCTCCACAAGAGTTCTGGCAGCATCAAGAAATGAAACAAAATGTTGATAGATGGTGTCCAACTTACTCATTTTATTACTGATCAAGCTGATGTTTTGACTGTGGCTTAAAGGTATGGGCAAGTGAATGTCTTAACACTAAACATTTAGGCAGAGTAACCCACGTGGTTTCAGGGCGCGTGAGGCTGATGTGGCCTTCTCTCATAATGGATGGTAGCTACTATGGCCAAATTATGGCAGAGAGTATTAGAGCAGATTATTTAGTCCCTGTCAGAAGCTTAGTTCTAAGAAAAAGAGAAGGGGAAGGATTTGGCATCTGTATGCCACATTTTTCTTTCTATGCTGAATGATAAGATTAATCCTTTAGGGAAGAGTATGTTAGGATTGAAGAATGGCCAGAAGTGTTATTCTAGTGAAATCCCCACAGGATGAAAGGACGTATCAGGTGTGTTCCTCTAACACTATTTTCTGTATTTTCATTAGGTGAAGCTTGTTAAGTGTGGTGCTCAAGTCTTTCAAGTTATTATTTCATGCTAGCTCAGCCAAACATGCAAAATATATATGTGTGTGTGTGTAAACTAAAGTTTGGGATGTGTAGCATATCATAGTGCACAAGACAAACATTTGCTTTTTGTTTTATAGATTTATGCCTTTTTATTTATAAAATATCTACCTTCTTTTCTAAAATAGTTTTGTTGTTTTCCTAATTAAAAACCTAGTAGGTCTCTTTCATTTTCAGTTTTCTTAATAATAAAAACATTTTTATGTTATCCATTATCTTCTGAGTACAGTTTTTACCTCGCTTCATGTTCTACTTTTTGTTCTATAGACAGTCTCTGACTTATGATGGTTTGACTTCAACTTTATAATGGTGTGGAAGAAACATGCATTCAGTATAAGCCATGGTTCACACTTTAAATTTTGATCTTTCAAGGGCTAGGGATGTGTGGTATGATACCTTCTTGTGTTGCTGGGCAGTGTCTGCAGGTCCCTGTCAGCCACAGAATCAGGAGTGTAATCATCTGAAACTCTGCAGTGTACTATGTCGCCAGCTGATTTTGCCCAACTGTAGGCTAATTTCAGTGTTCTAAGCATGTTTAAAGTACGCAATTGGTTAGGTGCATTAAATGCATTTTTGAGACAATATTTTCCTGTTACAATGGATTTATTTGAATGTAACAGCATTGTAAGTTGAGGAATATCTGTTTATATAAGTCAGACATAAGAAGGCTCTGAAAGGTAGAAAGAAGAATGCTGACTGGCTAGGGCCTTGGGGCCAGAGGAATGACATGGTGGTGGGTTCCCTGGATTTTCTTTTTGCCTTCTATATCCCAGACTTTTTGGTGGAGAAACTAGCAGCACAGAAATGCCAGTGGGCACAGAGAAAAAAAAAATCCCGAGAAAAGCTGGCTCTTCTAGCTAAAAGTCCAAGAAAGGGAAGGCTAGAAGGACAGAAAGGACTGGAAGTATAAACAATAACTTCTCTATTTCTGCCAAACACCACAGAAAAAACTGTGCCATCATTTCCATTCGCCCAGCAAAGGTCGAGTGGGGAGACTAGATGCCTGCCCTTGCAAGGCTGTCATGAGATGGCTCAATACCCGCCACTGGGATGGTGTTAGAGAAGACCAAGCAGGGTGTTGGGACTTCTATCCCCACCACTTAGTAGTGGAGTATCCCCACTGTGGTGTCATCGGTGACCGTATGTGGGGCCGGAACTTCCACCTCCATCTGGCAGTGACATGGCATCCCTCCCACTCCTCACTGGGATGGCATCATAGAAGGCCTAACAGAGAGTCAGGGCTTTTGTCATTGTCCAGTGGCAGTAAGGCTGCTCTCACCATGGTATCAGCGGATACCACATGAGGCACTAGAACCATCGCACCTGCCTAGCAGTAACAGGGAACACCCCACCTCAGGTGACAATGAAGGCCAGGTGGGGAACCTGCACTTCCTCTAACTGGAAGTAACAAGGTGGTGCACACCACATTCCCTCATCAGAGAAGTATCAGGAAAAGTCAGGTAAAACAAAAGGTTTAAATGAGATCCCTCCTCATAACATAATACCAATATGTTCAGGTTTCAATAAAAAAATCACTTGTCATACCAAGAGGCAGGAAGAGCTCAAAGTGAATATAGAAGGTAGTCAAGATATGCCAACACCAAGGTAACAGACATGTTAGAATTACCTCACAAAGACTTTAACGTGGTTATGCTAAAAGTTCTTCAATAAGCAATTACAAACCTGCTTGAAACAAAAATATCAAAAGCCTCCACAAAGAAACAGGAAGTCAAAGCAAAGAAATAGAGGATATAACAATAGAAATATTTACAAACAAAAAATCAAACCACGCTGGATGTGCTCAACAGCATAATGGAGAGGACAGAAGATGGAATCAGTGAACTTGAGGATAGAACAATCAAATTATCCAATCTGAATAACAGAGGGGAAATAGATTAAAAGCCCCCCCAAAAAAAAACCACCCATAAATATAGCCTCAGGGAGATGTGGGAATATAACGAAAGATCTAAGCTTCATGTCATTGGATTTCTGGAAGGAGAGGAGAAAGGGCAGGACTGAAAAACGACTTGAATAAGTAATGGCAGAAAACCTGGCAAGAGACATAAACCTGCCTTTATGAGAAGCTGATCAAACCCCAAAGAGGATACACCTAAATAAATCTATATCAGACACATCGGAATTAGAGTTTCGAAAACTAAAGTTACAGGATTTTAAAATCTTGAAAGCAGCCACAGAAAGATGATACTTTAGCTACAGGGGAAAACACTTTAAATTACAGCAGATTTCTCTTCAGAAACTATGTAGTCCATGTGGAGGTGGCACAATATTTTTCAAGCGATGAAAAGAATGAACTGTCCGCTGGCATCTTATACTGAGCAAAAATATTTTTCAGGAATGAAGAGGAAATCATCTAGTTCTTAGATGAAGGAAAACTGTGACAATTTGTTTCCAGATGATCTATACCCAGGAAGGATAGCTAAAGAAAGTTTTCTAAACAGAAATGCAATGGTAGAAGAAGAAACCATGGAACATCAGGAAGAAAGAAAGAACTTGGTAAGCAAAAATCTGAGCAAGTGTAACAGGCTAACAGGGTTTCCTTTTACTCCAGAGCTGTATAAATTACATTTTGTGATTGAAGCGGAAATGTAATACTGTTTAATGTGGTTCTAAATGTGTGCAGAAGAAACATTTAAGACAATTATATTATTAAAGGAAGAAGGTAAAAGGACATAAAAGAGGTAAGGTTTTTATAGTTTACAGAAACTGGTAAAGTTACAATTAGGCTATGAAATGTTATGTGCATATAATGTAATATTTAGAGCAACCACTAGAAAACCTATACAGAGATAACACTAAAATTATTATACATATATTAAAAAGGAATTCTAAAAATGTTTAAGTAACATAGGAAGTTAGGAAGAAAAAACCCGAGAAACTAAAAGCAGAGAAAACAAACACAAAAGAAAAAATAAAATGGTAGACTTAAGCACTGACATATCAATAATTAATTAAAAGACAGAAATTGTCAAAGTGGATTAAAATGCATGACTTGATCTGCTGTTTATAAGAAATTCACAAACTGCATGCAAGTTGAAAATGAAAGGTAGGAATAAGAGATCAACGTTTTTAGCTTTCACATAGGAATGAGAACATGCAGTATTTATCTTTCTGTTCTTGTCTTATTTCACTTAAAGTAATGTTCTCCAGGCTCATCCATAGTGCTGCAAATGACAGGATTTCATTATTTGTTATGGATGAATAGTATTCAATTGTCTATATCTACCCCATTTTCTTTATCCATTTATCCTGTTGATGGACACTTAGGTTGATTCCATGTCTTGGCTACTGTGAACAGTGCTGCAATAAACATGCCAGTACAGATATCACTTCAACATATTGATTCCCTTTCCTTTGGATATACAGTTGACCCTTAAACAATGTGGGGGTTAAAGGTGCTAGCCCCTGTGCAATTGAAAACTTACACATTAACTTATGACTCCCCCCAAACTTAACGACTAATGGCCTGTTGTTGACCAGAGCCTTACTGATAACATAAACAATTGACTAATACGTATTTTTTGTTATACGTATGATATACAGTATTCTTACAATAAAGTAAGCTAGAGAAAAATTTATTGAGAAAAAATTTATTAAGAAAATCATAAGGAAGAAAAATATATTTACTATTCATTAAGTAGAAATGGATCATCATAAAGGTTTTCATCCTTGCCTCTTCGCATTGAGTAGGTTGATTATGAGGAGGAAGAGGAGGGGTTGGTCCTGCTGTCTCAAAGATGGCAGAGGTTGAAGAGGTGAAAGAGGTGGAAGGGGAGGCAGGGAGGGCATGCATACTTGGTGTAACCTAATGGAAATACATCATCATTTTTGTCTGGCATTTTTGTTTTTTTTCCATTTCTCTAAAAGCATTTCTATATGATACTGATCCTTCTTTCATCATTAGGTTTAGTTTCAGTGCCCATATCATAGAAGGGAGCACATTATAAAAGAAGTCAAAAGTGGTCGTGAATAATTGAAACCCTCCTGCCAGATCAGCTAATGTCAATTTGTTTTCTGGCACTGCCTCTTCTATGTCTTCTTCCACGTCATCTGGTGCTGATTCAAAAGCGCACATCTCCGTTAAGTTGTCTTCTGTTAATTCCTCTGCTGTGGTGTCTATTAGCTCTTGAATATCTCTGAGATTCATATCTTGAATCCCTTCATGCCCCACCTTTTTGATATATTCACAATCTCTTTGATGATTTCCTTGGTCTGCTCTGTTGTAAATCCTATGAAGCCACGCACAGCATCTGGACACAGTTACCTCCGGCAGGAATCTATTGTTTCCCACCTGATGGCTTCTGTTGCCTTTTCTGTAACAATGATGGCACCTTTAATGGTGTAATATTTTCAAACATTCATGACGTTCTCTTCCATACAGTTGACAATCCTTTCCATAGACTACCAAGTGCAAACGAGCCTGATGACTCCCTGATCTAGAGGCTGAATTAGAGACATCGTGTTTGGTGGCAAGGAGGCCCAGCACCTTCAGTGCTGAACTCGTGGGGTTCTGGGTGGCAGGGGGCGTTGTAGAATATCAAAAGACTTTAAAGGCAATCCCTTAATGGCAATGTGTTTCTTGACTTCAGGGAAAAATCTTCACTGGAACCACTTGAGAAAAATTGTTCTTGTTGTCCTGGCCTTCTTGTTGTACAAAAAAAAAAGACTGACAACTAGTGTTTATATTTTTCCTTCAAGGTTTGGGAGTTAGTAGCTTTATAGATAAGGGCAGTCTTGATCATAAACCTGACTACATTTGCACAAAATGGTGGAGTTAGTCTATCCCTTCCCTGCTTTAAATCCTAGTGCTCACTTCTCCTCCTTACTAATAAATGTCCTTTGTGGCCTGCCCCGCAACCTCCCTCTACTAAACGGCATACTTTTGTCTGCATTAAAAACTTGTTCAGGCAGATATTTTTTCTCTTTGATGATTTTCTTTTTCTTTCCTTTTTTGGAGCTGGAGTTTTGTTCTTGTTGCCCAGGCTGGAGTGCAATGGAGCAATCTCAACTCACTACAACCTCCGCCTCCTGGGTTCCAGCGATTCTCCTGCCTCAGCCTACTGAGTAGCTGGAGTTACAGGCATGCGCCACCACACCCGGCTAATTTTGTATTTTTAGTAGAGACAGGATTTCTCTGTGTTGTTCAGGCTGGTCTCGAACTCCTGACCTCAGGTGATCCTCCCACCTCAGCCTCCCAAAGTGCTGGGATTACAGGCGTGAGCCACTGTGCCTGGCCTTCTCTTTGATGATTTTCTTAACAGCATTTGGGAACTTATTTGCTGTCTCTTGGTCAGCAGAAACTGCTTCTCCTATTTTCTTGCATTTTTAAAGCCACATCTCTTGTTAAAATTATCAAACTATCCTTTGCTGGCATTAAATTCTCCAGCTTTAGACCCTTCACTTTCCTATTGCTGTAAGTTGTCATATAATGACTGTTTTTTTCTCAAATCATAGTAGAGTCTACAGGTATGCCTTTCTTATAACAATCCTGAACGCACATAAAAGCTGAATTTTCAATATGAGATAAGAAGGTATTAATATTTCACAAAAAGTGCAAGGTTTTCATGCCTGCTGGAATAGCTGCAGTGACAGGTTCACAATTTTTCTTTCCTTTCACAATGGTCCTTACACTGTATTCATTTGAAATGGTGGGCAATTACAGCTGCACACCTCAATCTACAGTACATATCAAGTAAATCAACTTTTTCTTCTAATGTTATGACTATTCTCTGCTTCTTGGAAGCACCTCTAGCATCGCTAGTGGCTCTCTGTATGAGTTTCACAGTGTTATTCAATGTTCATGGTATGGCACTAAACACAATGAAAAATATGTGAGAACTGTGAGAGATCACTTTTTACTGTGCTATGCAATTTACTGGAGAGACAAACTGCTCACACAGAGATGATTAGTGTCACATGGTGTTTTAAGCAGATACTCGCAATACTTGAGCTCACTGCAATAGCAACAGGAGGTGGCTACAAAATTATTACAGTAACACAATGTGTACTCTAGTTCATTTTATGCAGTTATGATTTAATATTGCATTTTTATGGTTGTTTATGTTTCTCTTGATTTCCCACAGCATCATGTGTGGTCTTCACGTTTTTGTGTATGGGTTTTGATACATTTTAACTTTATAATAAATTTGTGTATATTTTATGGCAGTAAATGATAAAATAGACTAGTATCTACAAGTATTTTATACATTCACGACATGCCATTTTTTTCTTAATTTGCTCAATATTTCTAAGCTATGTGGTTTCTCAGTAAGGTTTTTCAAATACTTGCAAATCTCCAAAAAGTTCTCCAATATATTTATTTTTAAAAATCTACATGTACATGGACCT
Organism: Hylobates moloch; assembly: GCF_009828535.3. Taxonomy (NCBI): domain Eukaryota; kingdom Metazoa; phylum Chordata; class Mammalia; order Primates; family Hylobatidae; genus Hylobates; species Hylobates moloch. The sequence goes on from NW_026652286.1 coordinate 103,737,391, forward strand.
GTGTAGGTTAAACCTCTGTTGTTTAAGGGTTAACTGTATACCTAGCAGTGGGATTTCTAGATCGTATGGTAGTTTTATTTTTAGTTTTTTGAGTTATCTCCATACTGGTTTCCATAATGGCTGTATTAACTTACATTCTCACCAACAGTGTATAACAGTTTCCATTTCTCCTTAGCCAGCTCTTGTTATTTTTTTGTCCTTTTGATAATAGCCATTCTACCTGGGGTGAGATAGTATCTCATTGTGGTTTTGATTTGCATTTCTCTGATGATTAGTAATGTTCAGCATTTTTTATATACTTGTTGCCATTTGTATGTCTTTTGAGAAATGTCTATTCAGATAATTTGCCTATTAAAATTTTTCTTTGCTGTTGTATTGTTTGAGTTCCTTGAATAGTCTGGATATTAATCAGTTGTCAGATTAAGTTTGCAAGTATTTTCTTTAGGTGTAACTATAGACTGGAAAGGGAGGGGGGAAGAGGGACTAGGAAGAGGTTGGTTAATGGATGTAAAATTACAGCTAGACAGGAAGAATAAGTTCTAGTGTTTTTCAGCCCTATAGAATAGTATGGTTAACAATAATCTATATTTTTCAATAGCTATAGGAGAGGATTTTGCATCTTCCCAACACAAAGCAATGATAAACATTTGAGGTGATGGGTATGCTAATTACCCTGATTTGACCATTATACATTGTATATAGGTGTCAAAACATCACACTGTATCCTATAAATATGTGCAATTATTATGTGGCAATTAAAAATAAAATAAAATAAGTAGGAATAGATAAATCGCACAATTTTTTTTTTTTTCCCGAGACAGAGTCTCACTCTGTCACCCAGGCTGGAGTGCAGTGGCACGATTTCGGCTCACTGCAAGCTCCGCCCCACAGGTTCAAGCCATTCTCCTGCCTCAGCCTCCTGAGTAGCTGGGACCACAGGCCCCAGCCACCACACCCGGCTAATTTTTTGTATTATTTTAGTAGAGACAGGGTTTCACCGTGTTAGCCAGGATGGTCTCGATCTCCTAACCTCATGATCTGCCAGCCTCGGCCTCCCTAAGTGTTGGGATTACAGGCGTGAGCCACTGCGCCTGGTCAAATCATGCAAATATTAATTGAAGGAAGGCAGAGTGGATATATTAATATAAGATAAATTAGACTTTAGAGTACAATATGTTATAAGAGATAGAGAAGTACATTATTTAAAAAGATTAATCCCAAGTGTATATGCACCAGACAACAGAGCTGCAAAATATGTGAAGCAAGAACTAATACAACCAAAAAGAGAATTAGGCAAATCCACAGTTATAGTTGGAAACTTCAACATTACTCTATCAACAACTCTTAAAACAATAAGAAAATTAGCAAAAATATAGAAGAACTCAACACCACCATCAACCAACAGGATATAATCAACATTCATAGAACACTCCACTCAACAACAGCAGCTACATATTTTCTTAAATACCCATGGAACATATACCAAGATAGAATATCCTGGGCCACAAAACAAACTCAAATAATTTAGAAAGAATTAAAATTATACAGACAGTGCCCTTTAACCACAATGGAATAAAAGTAGAAGTCAAAAACAGGAAGATAACAGGAAATTCTCCAAAGACTTGGAAACTAAACCACACACTGCTAAATAATCTATGGGTCAAAGAAATTCTCCAGAGGCATGAAAGTAGACATTGAATTGAATGAACATGAAAATACAACATATCGAAATTTGTAGGACACAACTAAAGTGGTGCTGAGGAAGACTTATAGTACTAAATCCAGACATTAGAAAAGGCTCAGATCAATACTCCCACCTGAAGAACCTAGAAAAAGAAAAAAGTAAACTGAAAGCAAGTACAAGAAAATAAATAATAAAGGCAAGAAGAGGTAACTAGGAAATTAAAAACAGAAAATACAATAGAGAAAATCAATGAAACAAAGAGATTATGCTGAGAAGAGATAGAAAGACATTGCCAAAAAAATTGCAGAGAAAAACCAGAGAAGACACAAATTATCAATATCAGGAATGAAACAAGAGATAGCATTACACATCCTACAGATATCACAAGGGTAATAAGGGGGTGCTGGGAAAACTGGATATCCATATGCAAAGGAATAAAACTAGACCCCTATCTCTTACCATATACAAAAAATAAATCAAGATGGATTAAAGATCTGACATTATGAAACTATTACAAGAAAACACTGGGGAACCTCTCCAGAACATTAGCCTGGGCAAAGATTTCTTGGGTAATACCCCAAAAGCACAGGCAACCAAAGCAAAAATGGACAAATGGGGTCACATCAAGTTAATAAAGCTTCTGCACTGCAAAGGAAACAATTAACAAAGTAAAGAGACATCTCACACAATGAGAGAAAATATTTGCAAACTATCCATCTGACAAGGGATTAATAACCAGAATATATAAAGAGCTCAAACAACTCAATAGGAAAATATTTAATAATATGACTTTAAATGGGCAGAATATTTCAATAGACATTTCCCAAAAGAAGACATACAAAAGGCAAACAGGTATATAAAAGTGTGCTCAACATCATTGATCATCAGATAAATGCAAATCAAAACTACAATGAGATATCATCTCATCCCAGTCAAAGTGGCTTTTATACAAAAAACAGGCACTAACTAATGCTGGTGAGGATGTGGAGAAAAGGGAACTCTCATACACTGTTGGTGGGAATGTAAATTAGTACAACCACTATGAAGAACAGTTTGGAGATTCCTCAAAAAATTAAAAATGGAACTATCATATGATCCAGAAATTCCACTGCCAGGTATATACCCCAAAGAATGGAAATCAGTGTATCAAAGAGATATTTGTACTCCCATGTTTATTGCAGTGCTATGCATGGTAGCCAAGACTTGGAATCAACCTAAATGTCCATTGACAGATAATTGGATAAAGAAAATGTGATACACATATATAATGGAGTACTATTCATCCATAAGAAGGAATGAGATCCTGTAATTTGCCACAATGTGGATGGAACTGGAGGATGTTATATTAAGTGAAATAAGCCAGATACGGAAAGACAAACTCCACATGTTCTCACACATCTGTGAGAACCAAAAATTAAAACAATTGAACTCATGGAGGTAGAGAATAGAATGATAGCAACCAGGGGCTGGGGAAGGTAGTGGGGAGGTGGAGGAAGTGGGGGTGTTAATGGGTGAAAAAATATAGTTAGATATAATGAGTAAGATCTAGTATTTGATAGCACAACAGGGTGACTACAGGCATCAATAATTTGTACATTTCTGAATGACTAAGAGAGTACAATTGGAATGTTCATAACACGAAGAAATGATGAATATTGGAGGTGATGGATACTCTGTTTACCCTGATGTATTATACATTGTTTGCCTGTATCAAAATACCTCATGTACCTCACAAATATATACACCTATTACATACCCATACAAATTAAAAATAAAGAAAAATTTTCAAAAGACAGTAAAGGAATGAGGCAAACAACTCTACACACAAAAATTTTGTAACGTTAACTATCACAACACACCCAATATAAAATGGATAATTTGAGTAGCCTTATAATTGTTAAGATAATCGAGTTTATAATTTAAAAACTTCCAATAAAGGAAATCTCCAGGCTCAGATTGTTTAGATAATTCTACCAAACATTTTTTAAAAATGGATACTTTTGCTAACACCTCTGTAGATCTTTGAAAGAGATCCACACAATCTCTTTCTGAAAATAAAAGAGTACAGGCCACTTACCAATTTATTTTATGAATATAGTATTACGCTGATATAAAACAAGATAAACACAGTATCAAAAACCTACAGATTAATGTGTCTCATGAACATAGGTGCACAAATCCTTAGTAAAACATTCACAAATAGAATTCAGCAATATATGGAAAGAATTAGATAGCATGTGTTATGATCTGAATGCTTGTGTCCCCCCAAAATTCATATGTTGAAACCTAATCACTGATGTGGTATATTAGGAGGTGGGGCCTTTGACAGGTTATTAGCTCATTCAGGATCTACCGCCATGAATGGGATTAGTGCCGTTCTAAAGGAGACCCCAGAGAGCTGCCTTGCCTTTTCACCATATGACAGACACAGTGAGAAGGCACCATTTATGCACAAGGACATAGGCCCTCACCAGACTTCAAATTTGCTGGTAACTTGAACTTGGACTTCCTAGCCTCTTAAACTGTGAGGAATAAGTTTCTGTTGTTTATACGCTAGCTGGTTTATGGTGTTATAGCAGCCCGAATAATCTAAGGCACCATGACTAAGTGGAATTTATTCCATGGATATAAGCTTGTTTGATATTTGAAATTAATCGACATAATCTACCACATTTGCAGACTTAAGAAGAAAAAACACACGATCATATTACTTAAAGCAGAAAAAGTATTTGACAAAATTTAAGATCTGTTCATGATAGAAATTTTCAGAAAAATAGGAGTAGAGGCGAACTTCTTCAACTTGATAATGAGCATCTACAAAAACAAACAAACAAACAAAAAACTAGAGCTAACATTACACTTAATGGTGAAAGACTGAGTGCTTTCTCCCTAATATCAGGAACAAGACAACGATGTCTGTGCTCACTATTCCCATTCAACACAGTGCTGGCCATTCTAGCCAGTGAAATAAGGCAAGAAAAGGAAATAAAATGCATACAGTTCAGAAAAGAAGAAATAAAATGATTCCTATTTGCAGACAATGTAATTGCCTCGGTCAAAAATATCAAAGGGTCTTAAAGAAAAACACTAAAAAGCCATAAAAATTTATTGTTATCTTGATATACCAACAATAAACACTGGAATTAATAATACAACACTCTTTACAATTGCTCAAAAAAAATTGAAATACTTAGGTGTAAATTTAACAAAACATGTGTGGAACTGTGATGTGAAAACCACAGAACAATAATGAAAAAAATTAAAGAATATTTAAACTAATGGAAAGATGTACTGTGTTCAAGAATTAGAAGACTCAACATAGTAAAAATTTTAATTCTCTTCAAATTGATATACAAGCTGAAAGCAATTCTTATCAAAATTCCAGCAAGCTTTGTTTTAGATATGACAGTAGGATTCTAAAATTTATATGGAAAGGTAAAGGAACTATAATAGCTAAAACAATTCTGTAAAAAATAAAATGTGTAAAGGTAAATATATGGGCAAATATAAAAACCAGTATTATAATAATTTTGTTTGTTACTCCACTTATTTGTTTTCTATAGGATTTAAAAGAAAAATGCATAAAATAATTATATATTTATGCTTTTGGGCACACAATGTTTAAAAATGTAATTTGTTTGGGAGGTTGAGGCGGGTAGATCATTTTAGGTCAGGGGTTCAAGACCAGTCTGGCCAACATGGTGAAACCCTATAAATACAAAAATTAGCCAGGCATGGTGGTACACTTCTGTAATCCCAGCTACTTGGGAGGCTGAGGCAGAAGCTTTGCTTAAACTGGGGAGGTGGAGGCTGCAGTTAGCTGAGATCGTGCCACTGCACTCCAGCCTGGGTGACAGAGCAAGACTCTGTCTAAAAAAAAAAAAAAAAAAAGATGTAATCTGTGACATCAATATCATAAAGAAGGGAGCAGAGCTTTACAGAAGTAGGGTTTCCATATGTAACTGTATAGTATTAATTAAAAATAAATAAGTGTAACTGTAAGATGTTATATGTAACCTCTGGCTAATCACAAATAAAATATATAGAATATACAAAAAGTATACACTATATACACAAATTAACTCAAAGTAGGTCAAAGATTTAAATGTAAGAGCAAACCTATAGAACTCCTAGAAGAAAGCAGGCTAAAGCCTTCATGACATAAGATTTGGTGAGGATTTCTTGGATCTGACACCAACAGCATGAGTAACAAAAGAGAAAAATAGATAATTTCGACTCAATCCAAATTAAAAATCTTTGTGCATCAAGGGACATTATTAAGAGTTAAAAAGCAACACACAGAGTAGGAGAAAATATTTGCAAATAATACATCTCTTAAGGGACTAATAGCCAGAACATATAATGAATTCACATAACCACAACAACAAAACAAACAACCCAATTCAAAAATGGGCCAGTATATTGAATAGACATTTTTCCAAAGAAGATATACAAATTTTCAATAAGCACATGAAAAGATGTTCAACATCACTAGTCATTAGGGAAATGAAAATCAAAATTATATTCAGATACGACTTCACACCCATTAGGATGGTTATTATATATATTTAAAACAGACAACCCCCAGAATGACAAGTGCTAGTGAGGAGGTGGAGAAATTAGAACACTTGTGCATTGCTGGTGGGGATGTAAAATGGTGCAGCTGCTGTGGAAAACCGTATGGTGGTTCCTCAAACATTTAAACATAAAATTACCATATGATCCAGCAATTCCACTTCTAGGTATACACTCAAAAAAAATGACAGTAGGTACTCTAACAGATACTTGTACACCAATGTTCATAGCAGCATTATTCACAATAGCCAAAAGATGGAAACTATCCAATTGTTCATCAGTGTATAAATAGATAAACAAAATGTGGTACACGCATACAATAGATTATATTCTTTTTCTTTTTTTTTGAGACAGAATCTCAATCTGTTTCCTAGGCTGGAGTGCAGTGGCACAGTCTCACTTCACTGCAACCTCTGCCTCCTGGGTTCAAGCGATCCTCTTGCCTCAGCCTCCCCAGTAGCTGGGATGACAGGCCTGTGCCACTATACCCAGCTAATTTTTATATTTTTAGTAGAGGTGGGGTTTCACTATGTTGGCCAGACTGGTCTTGAACTCCTGACCTCAGATGATCCGCCCACCTCGGCTTCCTAAAGTGCTGGGATTTCAGGTGTGAGCCACTGTGCCCAGCCAGATATTATTATTCATTCTTAAAAGAAATGAAATTCTTACACATGGCACAACATGGATAAAGCTTGAGGACATTATGCTAAGTAAACCATACACGAAAGGACAAATATCGTATTATTTCACTTATAAGAGGTACCTTAAGTAGACAAAATCAGAGACAAGAAAGTATAGAGGTTATCAGGGGCTGAAGGAATGAAATTATTTTTTGATGTGTATGGAGTTTCTGTTTGGGTTGATGAAAGTGTTCTGGAAATGGACGTGATGATGGTTGTACAACCATCTGTGAATGTACTTAATGGCACTGAATTGTACTTTTAAGATGGTTAAAATAGTAAGTTTTATTTTATGTATATTTTACCATAATAAAAAGCAACTCATTGGAAAAATAACACATTCATATAGTTCTTTATATGCTTTTGCACCCATTTTCTTTGATTCTCTGGGTTATAGCCTCTTGCCATCCACTTCTAGATACTCTGGGTTTATCCTGTCATAACACTTGTGCCAGCGAGCTGTAGTGTTTGATTATATTGTCCTCTTCACCAGTCTGCAAGTTTTTAGAAGGCAGATTTTCTTTCTCTTGTTCACAGTTGTGTCCCAGGGTCTATTTTGGGGTCCAGCAAGCAGTAAATGCTCAAATACTTCTTGAAAGCATTAACTACTCACCGGTGTGTAAAATGATAGAAGACAAAAGTCTTGTAATTCTAATTCGAACCCTTATTTATTGGGACAATCCAACATTTTCTAATGATCTCTCTACTTCTAGTACACTACTTCTATCGTTCCAGCTGTATCTGTCTATAGATGTGAAAGGTAGATATGTCTTTATAGAAATAGCTTGTATGGGCATGTCGCTTTAAGGATTAATGATAAATTCCAGTACAATCTTTGGAGGAAGTTTCTTCTTGTATACCTGACGTTGCCTTTCCCTCATTGCCTATAAAATTACCTATAGAAATAATAAGGCAGAGTCTCTAGGCAAAAATGGAATTGAAAGATCAGTACAGGTCTATTCAGGAGTACTTTCTAATTTAATCACCTATTATTATATTCTTCCCTGAAGGTTTCTCGTTATGCTGCAATGCAAAGAATGTCCAAGGAATTATAGTCAAAACTTCAGTCAGTTAAATACCAGAAACATATGTGTCTCCAAATCATAGTTTTCAAATACATTATTTTTAAACACGTGTCTATTTTGGCATTTTGCAGGCTATAAAATTAAAATATAGCTGAGAAGCACGAAGAATTCTGGCCCAGGTCCCAGATGAGAGGGAAGGGTGGCTTGAGAGGTGAATGTATTTGCTGTGTGAACACAGAATGTGGTGGGCGAACTATTGGGAGAGGCTGCATAGGTGGTGCTGTCTCGCTTGTTCCCAGCAGAGGGTGCTTTCAGCCTGTGTGAAGCCTCCTGGGTCCTCCCAGCATTCTTCCATCCTTGCGGTTTTCTATCCTTGTTATTACTTTTAAGTCTCAGCTTTGGTGGCCATAACCTTAGGGAAAAGCATTGAGATCTGAGGTTTGGCCAATGGTTCAAGGTTTATTGAGGAATGCTATGTTCACTTTATCAGGCTGGAGGAAGCTCTCTCGAGTTTTAACCAAAGGCCTGGGGACAGGAACTAAAATTAACAAAAAAGTTTGTAAGGCAAACAGCTCCACCTCTTCTCCCAGACCCAGATTCCTTTTCTCTTTGAACAGCTGGCTTTGAAATCACACCTAGTTTCTCCAGGTGGCAGAGAAATGTGGGAGCATGCGAGATTGTTTCAGTATGGCTGGCTTGGAGAACTGTGTGTCCCAGACTAAATTATCTGAGCGTGTGAGAGGATGACAGGTAAGAAAGACGCGGGAGTAATATATCTTTCATTCGACAGCAAGCTAAGGGACATCTTTGTAGCTCACGGGAGAACCCCGGGAAGTGCCAGGTAGTCATGAATGCTAAAGCCTTTGGGATTCCTGCCAAGGAGAGGTGACCTACATGCTCCAGGCCATTACAATTTCACAGGCCACACCAAGAGTGACAGGTTGGCTTACGCTGGAGGTTTTACACTTTGTATGTTTGAAGGCACTGTTTCAGCCACCCTGCCCTCCCCAACACCCACTTTTGCAACCGTCCGCGCCCCCAGAGACGTTTGAAGACAACTTTTAAACTTTCAGTGGTAGTATTCAACTACTCATGTGAATGCAAACGGGGAGGTTGTGGAAACTCTGTGGTTTCCATCATAGACAGCTGCTGGGAGTGTTAAATCATGAATTTCTTGCTTTAAAAGGTCAAGTCTCTTATTAACAGCGGCTTGAATGGGAATCAGGCCTTGTGGCTAAGCACTGGGGATAAGAGGGGAGAAGGGACGTTTTGCTGAGTTCCTGAAATGTGCTAGGTGCTTTTCCTCCTCTGGCAACCACACAGCCCAGTGACATCAGCACAATCATCTTTTACCATGTAGTGAACTTAAGAAAGTTTAAGAACCCCATCCAAAGTCACAGTCAGGGTTAGGGCCAGAATTGGGCACAGGTCTGTCTGTGAACAAATTTCTGATTCATTTCACCCATCGATACTGGCCTCCTTGGGATTTAAGGAGATCAAAATCTTTCCATATGTGTAGCGCAGTTTCCTTCCTAGGGAAAGTGCAGATTGACTTGGGAGGCTGAAATGAAATTGCTATGGGGAAAAATGGCCTATGAGAAATAGGGGCACTTGGGTCATAGCTTCTTTTTAGTATCAAGGCTGAAGCCTGGGCTTATTCCCCAGACTGCTTTTCTCGTGGGGAGGTACAGATTGGGCCAATATGCTCTCAGAGTCCTATTAACCTGAGCCCAATCTGCAAAATCTCTGCACCCCATACAGAAGGCCCTGGGGCTTCTGGGAAGAAAATTCTTTCTTGAAGAGTCTGATTGGAGCTTTATCGCAGCCCCTAGGAAGGAGGGCGCCTGGGGAAAAATAAGAAATCATTAGGTCTATGGAGCAAAACATGCTGTATTCAAGCGTGTTCTACTGAGCAGCTTTTCCTAGCACAGATTCTGGAGACACGACTTTGACGACGATGACAGAGGGCTGGTCTAAATGAGGTGCACATGGAGTGGACTTGGGTTTGTTCACATGAAACTAGCTGATCTCCTGGAATGGAGTGAAGTGGGAACTGAAGAAAGCCGGGCAGGTGATGTGAGGGAGACAGAACCTAGGAGATGGGAGAACTCCAGCTGGGAGTGGAGGCAGTTGGCCTCTGGGCAGCCAGCAGTGGAGTTTCTCATTGTCCCTGAAATCATTCATAGGGTCCTACCATGGGCCAAACCTCCTCAGTCATGGGAGGGAGGCTTTCTAAGACCCTATCCTTTTGCACAAAGAGAAGATAAAAGTGTTCCTTCAGATATAATTCAGTTAAAGCCCCAGGGTACAGTGGGGCTTGTAACCCTTTTGTCTTCTTGCCCTTACTCATCTCTTCTTCTCTCCTGGGGTGTTCTTCCCTGCCTCCCATCATTGGGCAAGTCCCATTTATTTTCCAAGTCCCGCTTGTCATCTCCCCTCTCATTCTTCCTCCTCACTGTCAAACACAGGCACCCAAATAAAATTTTGGTAAGTCAAAGCTGAGTTTCTTGCAAAACAGGGAGGAAGAACATGACACTGATGGAGTTCTTGCAGTGTCTTGGAGGGAGGACGGCGAGGCCGGGCTAGTTCTGAGGCTGTGAAGTCTTGTTTGAGGTGGGCCTTTCAATGCAGAGGCTTGATTAGGATTGGGTAAAGATTATGAGTTGTGGACACAGAAGGGGAGGGTTTTGGCAGGAAGTTTGGGAGTGATTTGGAGCATAAAGCATCACTTGATGCTATCTACTGAAGTTGAGCAATTTTAAGTGGATTTTTAGGAATGTTCAGATAAAGAGGTAAATCTTTTTCTTTCTGGGCAAGGGTTTTTTGGAATGATAAAGTCATGTCAATGAAGACAGTGGAATAGCCAAACCACATGGCTGTGTGGTTTTGGTTCTCACCAACTGTAGAAAAACATTTTCCTCCAAGACAGACACAGCCATTTATTCAAATCCCACCACAGCACCCTTCTATTCAAGGAGGGCTGTAGCTCTGAGTCTCTCTACCTGCCCCTCATGTGGGCTCCTTGAAGGCAGGGACAGAGCTGGCAAACATTCAAATGTATAAACATTGACAACGTTCTAGAATAAATGAAAAAACTTGTCCAAATGTGGCCCCTACACCAAACACAGGTTGCATTGCAGTTTACAGAGAAATCCCACCACAGAGGCTCAATTCTACTGGTCCCGTCTTCTCTTCTATGGCCCTACCTCTTGCTCTCAAAGATGGGAGAAAAATGTGATCAATACGGAGGGAAGAAAAAATATGAAACTACAATCCGTTGCATCTAGTCTTTAATCAGAAGTGTGGATATATATTTCTGACACGGGAAAAAGGTCAAAATCGGCATTTAAAAATGTGATGTAACTTAGATAACCTCCATGAAATGTTGGCAGCATGCCTTTTTCTTCTGGATCAGTACATGAATTTCAAGCCAGGTTACCTATCTGGCTACAATATTATGGCAGCTTCATTTTCTTGCTTAATCTTCCAGAATCAATCAGAATTCAGCGTCTGAGCTTTGCTACAGTAATTGCCTGAGAGGGAGCTGGGCCAAACTAATAAGGGTCACTTCATGATTTTTCTACTGGGCTCTCAGTGGTCACCAGGAAGAAAACTCAGTCGGGACCTGGAAGTCCTGCTTTATTTACCATGTCTGTTTTCAGACAACACTTGGGAGGCATCTTCCAGCTGTCTCTTACCTACCCATGAATCCACAGAGTATTGTAGTCTGCAGTTTTTCTACTAGAACAATCAGTGAAAGGATAAAAGAAGATAGGTTGGGGAGGGAGCTGAGGGCAAGATTACAGTAGTTCCAGATAATAAGAATGCCAATAACGCACTGTGATAGAATCACATTTGCATAACAGCCTTGTCAATAAAAGCTCTTCCCATTCTCACTGAAAAAATTAAAAGGCGACAACGAATTCACTTTTCCTATCAGTGACTTGTCCGGGTCTCTTCTCTCAGATGGGATCCAGTTGAGCAAATAGCAGGGCTGTATTTTAAGGATGCAGAGTCCTGAGAAAGGGAGGGGGGAAGCAGGCATATGGCCTCCACATTGGCCCACTCCTGGCCCAAAGACCGGCTCAAGACTGAAGATGATGCCTGTTGAATGAAAGGGCAGAATCTGTGGCTAGGTGAGGATGAGTGATAGCTTAGGAAGGGACAAAAAGGAGCTCCTGGTATTGAGTAATAGCTGAGAAGTAGCTAACATTTACCAAGCCTGTAGATAATCTGTGTCATAGTCACACAATGGAATATCACACAGATGTGAACATGAAAGAACACAGACCTTCCTGGCAACAAACTTGGAAGAAAAAAAGCAAGTCCTGAAAGACTAATGTTCTATTGTACCCCTTTACAAAGCTTAAAAACAACTGAAACTAAATAATATGTTGTTAGGCATATATTTTTATAAGAATAATTTAAAGAAATAGAAAATGATGAACATATCATTTAGAATAGTAGTTATGTCTTGGGAAAGGAAGGGAAAGGAGATGGTGAGGAGCGCGTAGGTTGATATTTTATGTACAAATACGTACATAAAAGAGACCATTGCATAGACAGTTGATAGAAGCATGTCATGGACCAAGGATCACCATTAATTTAAATTCTATATACCTTAGACAAACACAGACACATACCCATAGACAACCATGAAACAAACACTGAACGAGCCAGATGCGAAGCGCTTACGTGGCAGACTCTGGACTCAGCATTTTGTGTGTCAGCTCATTTATTCTTATGACCGCTTTGTGAAGTTGGTGGTGTGATAAGTCCCATTTTACACATGAGACAATTAGGCACAAAGAGGTTGAATCGCTTGCCCAAGGTCACTCAGATATCAAGTGGGAGAGCCAGGGTTCAAATTGAGTCCAGCAGCCAAACCCTACTGTTCAGAATTCCTACCTCAGTTCCTTCCTCAACCTTGACATGGCTTACTTCAGTCAGCATCTACCGCCTTAAAACCCAGCACTTTACACAGCACAGGTTAGTATGTCAGTGTGTACACAGCATCTGTCATCTCCATTAGTCTGACAGTGCTGACCCATGGCCCGGCCCAGGGCAGTTGTGACAGGTGGTGTTTGTGCAGAAATGACCACTGATCGACTAGACGTGAATGCCCACCCTTCCCATGAGTTGTCTGGCCGTGGGGCCATAGTCTGCTGGTTGTTCTGTGAAGTGGTCTGTGGCAAGAACTTGGCCCAGGAGTGGAAAGAGCTAAGCTCATCAGACTTGAGCTCCAGAATCTGGATTGTGGAGTATAGAGAAGATTGCTCAGCAGGTAGCGAAAGGAAACGGCATGCAGGGAAGAAGAGAGATGTCAGGAGAAATCACACAGGCCCTGACATAGACCTGGTTTCTGGTGATATCATTTGCACAGGGGCATAGAATATAGTCATATCTGTGATTCTCTACATATGTGTATATACTACCCTTGCCTAATACATTATTCATCTTCGTAAACAGTGTAGAGAGACTAAGGGGAGTAATTATGAATGAGGTATGATAAATTCCATTTTCTACACAATACATGCAAAAAGATGGATGTAAATGCACCCTCTTTTCTTAAAAGAAAGGTTTCCTTTCAGCAACGCTTTCTTGGGGCTGACTTAGAGGCCACAGAGAAGGGCCTCTGGAGAGCCCAAGGAAGAAACTAGCATGAGGCATAAAATTAAGTTGAAAACCTCCTTTGACATTTAAGAAAAGTCAACAACCGTCTAAGTGATGAGAAAGACCAGAAATATAACTGGCTGAATGTCAATTTTAAAACTAGAAAGATAGCTGTTACTTTATCTCACTGAGCAGGTGTTTCTGAGCAGTAAATAACTCACGGATGGTCTATTAAACTTTAATGCTTGTGATAACAGCAAAGAGCATGTTGCCGCCCTCCTAAAAATACATATATATATATATATATAAACAAACAGCAATTTTCAACATTTATGCTTTGCACCATTTTCTTTTCACAGTTGTTTTACTGCATTATCTTTTGCTATTATCTTGGCCACAAGTCCCTTCTGTATGAAGCTGATTTGCAATCGTGGGCAGAACAACCTAATGTAATTAACTATCTGGCAAGTGTACAATGATCATTTCCACATAAAAAAGATTCTCTCCTTGAATGAACACTCTCCAAATAAGGCACTGATTTCACTGCTTGTAAAACAGGGGATGAAATTTTAATTTAAAAAAATTTTTTTTTTGGTTTGGAGGCTGGATGGGGGAGGTGTGATTTCTCTGCTTTTTTTCATTTAGTTTAAACTCATCATCTTTGTGAGGTTTTTATTGAAATAGTAATTATGGTACTTCAAAGTGACTTTAAAAAAATATCCAGAAGAGAAAAATGAAGCAACGTAATTGGAAAAAGTGTAGACATGAAGAGATGTGCAATTTGAATCAGCCAGATGAGAGTTATTACCTAATAATGAGGCTTTGCACTCCTATTACACTGCCTTTTGTATCTGAGCCTTTAAAAACCATGAGCTAATGAGGCTCTCTGCCTCCCCTGTGACTGAGGTTGTTGTTGTCGCTGTCTGATGAATGGAGAAAATAAGGCACCAGGAACAGGTGAACTTGGCTTTTCTTCAGTTCAAACCATTTATTAATGCCATGGTCTGGAATAAAATTCAGAAACCTCCGCCCCAGGTTCTCCTGCTTATTTGTTTCCTTTTCCTAGAATGCCAAGTGTTCTTATTGCCTGCCCTCCATTATGAGGTCCCAAGGTGCAGAGTGAGTGCCACACAGCGGTGATGGGAGCTATACTTACCAGCCCATATCCAATGAGGCTCAATGGACCTAGCAGTCAGGGCCCAATCCTCTTACGGAAATGGGAAGGAGCAAAGGAGAGGGACAAAGCCACGTGTAAAAGCCAATTGTTTAATATTCAGGAGTTTGCCAGCCAGTTGTTAAACCCACGGTAGCTTGAAATCAGTCATAGTGAGAGTGTTTACACCACAGATATCATCAGACACTACAAATCAGGGCTCCCCAACCACAAAGCACAGTCACCAGCATCCCACCGAGAGTGAGTAAAGAGAGCTGAGTGTTCCAGGGTGTCACATGAGTCCTCTAAAATGGTTTTGTATCCTGCATGAAAAGCCGTGTTTTGTAGTCACTGAGCAGGTGATAATGAAGTAGAGGGAGTGAGAACTGCCCTGGGAGTTTAGAAAGCTTTGGTTTGTGCTGCAAGGGCCACTTAAATCTGAGGTTTGGACTACAGTTAGGTGATTGTGGGAAAGTCGGTCATTGAAGCCAAGAAGTGAGTTTTTCCTTTCCCTGGGTGTTTGGCCTTGTTTCTAGGTCCTCTCCTGTCTCCATTTAGTTCCCATTATTCAATCATTAATTCATTCAGCAAGGTAGTGTTCATTCCTCCCTGAATAAGTACTTTTAAGTGGGAGGGCTGGGAGAAGAGGCCAAAATAATAAGCTAACACTTAATCTAACACTTTGCACAGACAATTTCTTATGCCCTTATGATTATTTACCTATTTAATCCTCAAACAACCTAATTAGGTGAATATTATTATTATCCTTATTTTATAGATAAGGAAACTTAGGCTCAGAAAGATTAATGTAATGTATCCCTAGGCTGGCAGTGCCTGGACAGGGCTTGTCTAATTAATATTTAAGCAATAACCTTCACATAGGCATCAGCCTGCTAACGAAGGCTGTTCTGACATCCTCGTCAGATTCTGTAGAAGAGGAACACTGAATCAGAGTTCTGAAGACCTGTGTTCTAGTATTTTTTTTTTCTTTTTGCTACTTCCTTTTGCTCCTACAGACTGACTCTGTTTTCTCATGCAAATGAAGATAATATCTGCTTTGTTTTCTTTATATGTTTTGGTGAGGCCTGAAGAGACATGTGTGGAAAGGCATTTTGGTTAATGGTGAATTGTTTTGCAAATATAAAACCAACCCTATTTTCTTTCTACTTGAGTCATGCCTGCATCCCTTTTCTCTTACCCTCCCCTTTTCCCAATGGTCTCCATCAATCTAAGAGATTAATTTCTATTCCAAAGAAGGTGATCTTTTAAGTCATTTCCTTAAAACTTGCTAAGATCCTTGAACTGACATGCTGTATTTTGTAGAAATGCTGACTTGTCATACTGATGTCCATATTTATGCCTAATTTTTGGGAGAGGCCTCAGATCCTCAGAGCAAATACTGACTCATTACTCCTGCAGCTCTTTAGTTAGTGCACTCATACATATGCACCCACGCACACATGCACATACATGCAGTGCATTCATTTAAACTGATAATGGGAAATGCGGAGATAGACATGACCAGCCATATGGAGAGTGATTCATGCGGCACTGATGGGAAAACTGCAAGTCATCACCTCCTCTGCTGCGCTGAGCTTGCCGCAGAGAGCAAGGTCACCTCAGCACATTCCATTGGTATCTACTGTGGCCCTGTCTCCCTCATTTCCTTTCTCTCCACCCACACACCCCTGCCTCCCTCTGCAGAGCATCATAGACCTTATGCCTCATCTCTCCAACCTGCTTCCAAAGTCGAAGCGTCCACTTGTCCCTGAAGGAGAGCCAGGTTTCCACACTATGCTGCCTGACCTGCCACCGTGGCCATTACCAGCCCACTCTACAGGGAATGTGCCCCTCCCCACACTCAGGGCAGGCTGAGTCAGCAGGGGAAGGATGGCTGGAGTGGCAGAATCAGGTTCAGCAAGCACAACAGGCTTAGACCAGTGACAGCCTCACCTGGGCTCTTGGCTGTTGAGTTGTAGCCTTGGCTCTGCCTCTGATTTGCCAAGTGATATAGGCTTAAAGAAGCTATGCCCAAAAGATACTCTTTCCAAGTCTGCTGCAAAGAGGAACATGTTGATTAAGTTAACATTTCCCCAGCACTCACTAAGTGCCAGGCACTCTTCTAGATAATTTACAAGCCCTATCTTATTTAATCTTCCCATCAACCCATAAGGTAACTACTCTTAGGACTCCCATTCTATAGGGGAGGAAGCTGAAAAGCAGGTAGGATAAGAAACTTGTTCAAAGTCACACCTTTAGTAAGACTGAAGAGCTGGGATTTCTGCATTCTCAAACATTTCTTCCTTCTACCTTTCAAAAGTGACTTTTTACATTATTTTCTGTCCAAATGATAACTAGAGGGTGGAATGCAGTAGGCAAATCCTAAGAGGACCCCATGATGTGCACCCCTTGGTGTTACTCTCTGTGTAACTTTTCCCACTTCAGTGTGGGTAGAACCTATGATTTGCTTCTGGCAATAAAATATGGCAAATGTGATGAGATGTCATGACCATGATTTTGTTACATTATATGAGACTTGTCTTGGCAGACTAGAGTGAAAGAGACTCTCCTGCTGGCTGTGAAGAAGAAAACAGCCATGAACTGCCTATAGAGAAAGCCATTTGTTGCAGCACTTCTGGTGGACCTGAAGGCAGCCTCTAGCCAACAGCCAGTGGGAATTGGAGGTCTTTAGTCCTATGTCTGCAAGGAAGTAAACTCTGCCAACAACCTAAATGAACTTGGAATTAGATTCTTCCCCAGTCAAACCTCCAGATGAGGATGCAGCATGGCTGATACCTTGATCACAGCTCATGAGACCCTCAGCAGAGGACCCATCTAAGCCATGCTGAGATTCCTAAACTACATACGCTGTAAGATAATAACTGTGTGCTGCTGTAAGCTGCTAAGTTTATGGTAATGTGTTATGCAGCAATAGAAAATTAATACATGTTAAAAAATTTGCCGAATATCATACCCTTAGTAAAATTAAAGAGCTGAGATTTGAATCCAGATGTGTCTGACACAAGAGTCCCCATTCTTAACCACTTATCTATTCTACCTCTTCCCCCATTCTCTCCAACCTGTTCTGGCCACTGCTTTGTGGCAACCTTCTACCCTTGGTTGCTGAGCACCAATGATGTCTTATTCATAGAGTTCACCTTGAAGGCATTGTCTCTGATGGTAGGATTTCAAAAGTATGAGGATCCAATTCACTATGTGTTAGAAATGACTCTAACACATGAATTAAAATAAGATCTACAAGCCTCTAGTCTATAACGTTCTCCATTTTTTTTTTTTTTTTTTTTTTTTTTGAGACAGAGTCTTGCTGTGTCACCCAGGCTGGAGTGCAGTGGCGCGACCTCAGCTCACTGTGAACTCCGCCTCCCTGGTTCAAGTGATTCTTCTGTCTCAGCCTCCCGAGTAGCTGGGACTACAGGCACATGCCATCAATCCCGGTTAATTTTTGTATTTTTAGTAGAGATGGGGTCTCACCAACTTTCTCCATTTTATTTTTCTGTTTCCTTCAAATAGGAGCAAGGTCTTTGAATGAGAAGAAGGATGGAAGAAATATAAGATCAGTAACCACATTTGGTTGACTGGAGTTTGGTGCCAAAGTCACCACAATCTGAAGATGGAGGGAATGTCATTTTTGGAAAGGAGCACATTTCTGTGGCTGCTTTCTCCCCCCGCTCTAAGCTTCAGAACTCCTATAGTGATTTAGTCTTGACATTTTTAAAATTACTTTTTAAGGTTTAATAATATATCAAGATAGATTTCCTACGTCAGATGAGTAGCTGCCCCAGTCAAGGCTGGCCATGTTTGCCAAGGCTCTGTGCACTGCACATAGACAAGGGAGTGGAAATATCCAGAGCTGCTGCCTAGCTGATCCCCAAAAGAGCAAGATTTTAGAAACTACGAGAAAGCTGAAATCAAAGGACAATGACCAATGAAACACTTTAGTAACTGCCAGAGATTTGTGTGTGCAGGCATATCAGTGACAAATGAGGCCACCAGAAATGTGCCATTTGCTGAATGGTCTATCAGAAAGCTGGTCAGAGGTGGCTCATAGTCATTATGGAAACCTCAGTTTATGATGTCTCCAGAATGAGTTGTCTTTAGCTTCCCTATTATTTTGTATAATCCAAGCACCCAACTGATTCATCCATATTTTTGTTTTCTACCCTACTTCTTTTATTCTTTCTGCATGACCCTTGGGCAATGAATTGTCTGAATGCAGCTAATCTTATCTGAAACCTGACTGGGAGGCATACTGATGTGTCCACAGCTCCAATCTGTTTGAATAAAACAGGCAAGATTTTTTTTTTTTTTTTTTTGAGACAGAGTCTTACTGTGTTGCCCAGGCTGGAGTGCAGTGGCGCAATCTCGGCTCACTGCAACCTCCACCTCCTGGGTTCAAGTGATTCTCTTCAGCCTCCTGAGTAGCTAGGATTACAGGTGTGAGCCACCACACCCAGCTAACTTTTATATTTTTAGTAGAGATGGGGTTTCACCATGTTGGCCAGGCTGGTCTTGAACTCCTGACCTCAAGTGATCTGCCTGCCTCGGCCTCCCAAAGTGCTGGGATTACAGGCATGAGCCACTGCGCCTGGCTGCAAGATCTTAATTCTACAGGTTTGCATATATTGTGTGTGTGTATGTATGTGTGTATATATACACACATACATACACATGCACACATACACATACATGAATATATATGTGTATATGTGTGTGTATGTATATATGTATGCTACAGGATTGGCTGCAAGCCTTTGATAACAAAAAGAAAAATACTGTTTATATTCACATGGGGAAGGGCTTGACTATCAGAACTGAGCTCTTCACAACATAATTACAACTTACTGAGTGCTGTGGCTCTGGTGAACAATGAAGATATAATCAGTGCACCTATTTGTCCTCCTGGATTCCAGCTGCTGAAGCAATTTCTTTTTCACAGAACCAGCAGTTTTGCGGCTCTTGTGAAAATCCACCGTTTCTCCCCTGAAATCCTGTGAAATGGAGCTCGCCAGTGGAAGGACTGTGAAAGCAGCCTGGTTCTTGCATCATCTCCATGAAATTAGGCAGATCATATTTTCAGCACTGCTATCCTGATTGCATGTTTGTTTAAAATGACAGTTGATGTTGTGTATCTCTTTCATTAGGGAAGCTCAACGATCTTGACATTATTAACTAACTGCAGTACTTGCTGCATATAAACACTAATCCATAGAGACATCTCAGATAGTACTTGAAGAAAAACAAGGCACTTTGAGTGTGAGGAACCAACAGAAGGATCTTGGCCATATGTAGAATTTGACAGGTGCATTATCAGCTATTCACAAGCAAGTCATTTTCCACGAGGCCTAAACACCAAGGTACTGAGGGCAAACATCAGCATCTGGGTTCGAGCACTTAATGGGGCCAGATGAGGTGAAGGGGAGACTGGGGACTCCTGGAGGAGTAGAACCAATGGACTTTCTTTTCTCTCGTTCTGTGAGCCCTGGCTGCACTAAGCACTGAATGCCAGATAACAAGGCAGATAGAAACAGGAATTATCCCTTTGTTTTCTAGATATTTTAATTACACAGGCACACTGAAGTCCTGATTCCAAATGATCAGAATTTGGTGAGCTGGGAAAGCAGTCTCCATCCTTTTTGGAACCAGGGACCAGTTTTCTGGAAGACAAGTTTTCCATGGATATAGTTTGATTCTCATAAGGAGTGCACAACCTAGATCCCTCACATTCATAGTTCACAATAGGGTTCACGCTCCTATGAGAATCTAATGCTGCTGCTGATCCCACAGGAGGCGGAGGTCAGGTGGTCATGCTCACCGGCCGGCCACTCACCTCCTGCTGTGCAGCCTGGTTCCTAACAGGCCACAGACCGGTAGGGGTTTGTGGCCTGGGGGTGCTGAGGACCCCTGGGCTAGAAGACCTGGATATGATTTTGGTGTTTTCTCATCCACTGTTTTTAGAGTCTGTGTGCCCTATTACCTCTTGTGGATACTGCCCCTTCAATAACAGGGAAGGGCTGGGTGGGAGGTGATAGGATGCTCGCACTCTACATCAAAGGACTTTCTGATGGTGGAGGATTCTGGTGACACTCACCTCTCTTCCTCAGTGAGACTCCTTTGTGGCTACTCCCTCCCGACCTGACCTTCCTGCCTGTCCCTCGCATGCTGCTCCTCTGAAAAGCCACTTTGCTGACAGTGAGGGTATTCCAGCGAGGCTCTGCTCCGTCTTGGTCCTGCCTTTCCATTTTCTTGCTCTACTCCTTCCTAGCTGGTCCCATTTGTCCCTTCAGTTCCTGGGCTACACACTCCCTTCCTCCAACTCCACCTGCAGCGCTTCCCCGAGAAGCCTACAAGCCTTCTGGATGCTTAAAAAGGGGATCCAACATTAGGTCTTTGCCGACCGCACGTGGTCCACTGTGGTTCCACGCTGGTCTGTTTCTGGCACAGACCTCCAATCCCCAATCTCATCCTGATTTTGGGAATGGAACAAACAGCCAGGTAATAATGACTCTTGTGAGAAGAAAGGGATGGGGTAAAGGAGTATAATTATTTTTAGGTCTAGCAAAAAGAGGGAGCAATCTTTTTTGTTTGTTTCTTTGTTTTGGAGACAGGGTCTCTCTCTGTTGCCCAGGCTGGAGTGCAGTGGTGGACTCATGGCTCCCTGCAGCCTTGACCTTCCGGGATCAAGGGATCCTCCCACCTCCCAGCCTCCTGAGTAGCTGGGGCTACAGTCACCTACCACCACGCCCAGTCATTTTTGTTTATTTTTTATAGAGACAGGGTCTCACTATGTTGCCCGGGCTGTCTTCGACTCTGGACTCGAGGGTTCCTCCCATCTTGGCCTTTCAGAGTGCTGAGATTACAGGAGTGAGCCACTGCACCTGGCAAGTGTGAGAAATCTTGATATCTTCAAAATAATTGCTTTTACCTCCCTTTTTTCCTCTTCCTCTTCCTCACGGATGTCATTAATTTTGCTTTGTTGATCCTTCTCCAGAATGGGGAATGGGAAGGTGGAGTGGGTATTCTTGGCCAAACCAAGAATACACCACATAGGGGCAACAGAGAGTTTATTATAGATGAATGAGCTAGAGACGGGGTGGATCTAAACATCCTGAGAGTGACCTCCACTGATGGCTTGAATGTACATGTTGCTGAACTGCTTAAAATACAGGTCCAACGTCAGCACAGTACTAGAAAGCTCAATTGCAGAAGGTTTGCATTGTACGATCAGTTCACCATGGAAATAGTAGTAAGCATCTCCATGTAAGAGGGTGACCATCTTTTCTGAGTTGTCTAAGGCAGTCTCAATTTGCTTCCGAGGTCGTAAGTTAATTATAAATAGCACCTCCCTTCAGTTTCAAATGTATTCAGATTTGGATGATGGCGGACACACTCACCCTATGCACAAGTTCTTTGGTGTCTTTAATTGGCCTAAATTCCAGATGAGACCAGTTCTGGGAGTGGGAGGGGATGAGCAAGAGTCAACAAGAAAAATAATTTTTAAGATGGGTTTGGAAAGTGAGTTTGGCAATAAAAATGGTAAACAACCCCCAAAAATATATAACCAAAGCAGAAGAGCAGAGGTGGGAATGTGAGATAAACTAAGAGTTTCCAGAAAAGTTAAACATGGAAAGATCCCCAGATGTATCTGTGTCTGTAAGTGGGAAAGAAGACTTCGATAGGCTGCTGGCCTTGGATGGAAAGGGTGTCATTACTGGGAGTAAGAGTTTGGATATGACAGTTTATTAATTGAGAACTTTTGATCCTTCTTTTTAGACCCTTATCCATTGGGCTGTCTTCAGGGTTTTAATAGGTGGAGGATCAGCCTGGCCCTTTGCCAAGGGAAATGATAATGTATTCTTTTGGTTTTCCAAAGTGTTCATGTGGGAATTGTTAATTTCTGAAATATAAGAGTTGATCTGGTGTTTGATCACACAGGGGACACCACCATCTGCCATAGGCCCTTTGCCCTTCTGGAAAATTACTGAACCACAGTATATCAAAACGATACACAAACAAAAATCAATTGCTTGAGATTCCAACTCTGACCACAGAGTCAATAAGAATGACAAGGATAAATTTGTTCTTCCCTTAAATGCTCTTACAATACAAATAGAGTGAAACTCAAGTATGGAGACAGGTGTAGAGAAACACTTGAAGACTGGGGAATTCAGAAGAAGTGGGAGAATCCAAAAGAGGATAATAGGGTCAAGGACAGATAATAAATAGAACAAGAAAGTAGACATGAGGAAAACCACCAGAAAAAAGCCCAAAGTCCTCTTCTTTCTTGAAAATTGTATACGCTCTTGCTATTTTTCTGCAACTTTTTCATGTGTCTCAAGGGTAGAACAGCAAATAATGGCAACTGCAAATAGCTCTGTGATGCTTGCCAGAAGCTGGGAGATGGGGAGATGATCGTCCTATAGAAAAGGGTGCAGAATCAGTGCGTTTAGGCAAAGTAGCAATGATGCTGCTAATGGTAAGAATGTAATGATAGCTAATTCTTCTCGAGCTCTTAAAATGTGTCAGGCATTTTCTGAAGTGCATGTTTTTAATTTATTTAATTGTTATAACTACTGTTTAAGGTAGGCTATATTACAATTTTTATTTTAAAAATGGAGAAACTAAGGCACAAAGCAGCCAAGTTAATTGCCCAAGTCACATGACCAGTAAATGTCAGATTTCAGATGTAAGGCAATTGATTAGAAATGGAGATGAAAGGAAGTTTTTGGCTGTATCCAAGATTCAATGAACATAGTGAAAGACATTCAAGGAAAATTTCCAGAGGCTAAATATGAAACAAAAGCACCTTAATTTCACATATTTATTCAAGAAAGAAAATCAAATGCCCATGGTTGAGGGTGAGGTAAAACCCTCTTGGAAGATCTAAGTCTTCCAAGATATACTTGTGGCTAATTCAGTCTACCCCTTAATACTCGTTGTTTATATGTATAATAACTAAACTTATATTATTATTGTAACCTTTTTATATGCATGCTTGCCTGATATTTTAGTGTGGAGGTTGGGGATGTGGAAGATTGGTCAGACACTAAGTAATATTTTATGAAACAAATGATCTGGAAAAGGTTTGTGAAAGATGACGTAAGTGATGGGGGACTCATAAGGAAAAGAATGTGTCTTACAGAATGAAGGACACTCACCCAAGCTCTGGCAGCAAAGATCATAGAGCAAAACGAGGGCACCAGATTACAGGGACATTTGCTGAAGTTAAGGGGATCACTCTTATCATGATTTCTACTGCCTTTGTTTATCATGCATAAAGCAATTACGTGAACTTAAAGTATAAGAATAAAAAAATAGTAATAAAGAAACTCTTCTCTCAAGGAGTTTATATTTTGGCTGGACAGACTGGATCTATATGACAAGGTATTTGCTAATATTCAACCCAGGTAGATTGCAGCCTCCGAAACGGCGAAGACTGTATCATCTCAAATAAAAGAAAATCAGCTAAAAATGGCTCAATCAAGAAGATATTTATCTCACAGAACAAGGATTTCAGAGATGGGGTGTGGTCACTTTGACTAATTCACTGGTTCAAAGTTATGCCCAAGCTGCAGGATTCACTTCTCTGTGACTGTCTTGGCGTTCCCCTTATGGTTGCAAGACCACTCCTGCTGCTCCAGAAGTCCCAGGTGGTGTCAATGTCTAGAGTCATAAAAGCAAATGCCTTTCCAGTTTTAAGCATAAGTGAGACCTTCCAAGAAGTCTCTCAACACATCGGTCATAGGCCAAAGTTGCCTCATGCATTCAGGACTAAACCAATAACTTGTAAAAACAGTGGCAGATTAAACTGCCAGCACCTTAGCATGAATCAAGGGAGTGGCATCCAATTCTGCTGGTAGCCATCGTATTATTCACTGCCACCTGCTCACAGTAAAGAAGAATGCCAGTTTCACTTAAAAATGTCCTTGATGAAGCAATAAAAGTTACTAATTTCATTAAGTCTTGGCCCATCAATACGTGTCTTTTTAATATACTATGTGACAAACTGGAAGGTACACCTAAGGCACTTCTGTTGCATTCTGAAGTATGATTGTTGTCTGGTCATCTTGAGGCAAAAATGCATGTGTGCTTATGTGAGTTACAAGCTGAAGTATTTACTGTTTTCACAGAACATCATTTTTACTTGAAAGAACAACAGAGAAACTATGATTATTCAGACGTGGGTATTTGGCAGACATTTTCCCAAAAATGAATGAAGTGAGTCACTTCAAGGAAAACAACCAACAGTGTTTGTTGACAATAATAAAATTTGAGTTTTCAAGTGAAAATTGGAATTTTGGAAAAACCTGTATCTGCGTCAGCTTGACAGTTTCTCAGTATTTAAAGACTTTTGTGATGAAATTAGTGGCAATGTTAACAAATGTAGTTTTTAAAATTTTCTCTCAAAGTAAACAAGACATTTGGAAGATCTGAATAATTCAGTGAACCAATATTTTCCAAATGACCAAGGCATGCTGTTACAAAATCATGCATGAGTAAATGATCCATACAAAGAACAAGAGAAATAAATGGATCTTAGTGAAACATAATAGAAAAAGTTCATGGACTTGGTTTAAGATTCCACATTGCAACTAAGCTAAATTACCACTTGTCAAGTTTTGGAATATCAAAGAAGAATATCCACAATTAGCTAAAAAGGAAATATTCCTCTTTCTCTTTCTCTCTCTCTTTTTAATTGCATACCTGCATTATTAAAGATGAGATTTTCTTCCTATACTTCAACCCAAACAAGTATTGCAGCAGATTGAATGGAGAGGCAGTGATGGGATGCAGCTGTCTTCTATTAAGCCACGTTTAAGAGATTTACAAAGGTGCAAACCAATGCCACTTGTCTAACCAAATTGTTTTGGAACATGTAGTTATTCTTCATTAAAAATGTATTATTTATGTTAACATGTACTGGGCTTATTATTGTTCCTTTGAAATGAATTTACAAATATATTTTTTTAAATTCTCAATTTTGAATTTGAATATGGTAAATATAAATAGAAATAACCCATATAAACAAAAGGCCATTGAAGAGGGTATTCTGAAGAGTTGAGGTCCTGAGACCAAAAGGTTTGGGAATTGCTGGCTTAAAGAAACAAGATTCATGCCTGGGCCTGGGAGGGACCAGTCTGCCTTGAAGCAGATGGATACCTGATACCTGAATCCTGAACCAGTTAGGAATCCTGTCAGGAAGGAACACGGGGAGGCTGGATGGCCGCTCAGTGTTTGTCGCAGAGATCATTCAGTGAGAAATGGAAACTGGAAGTAAAAACTACTCTTACAAGAGGGAAAACCATAGTGCCACTGAGGAAACAAGGCCCACAGATGTTGATGACCATGACTCCTCCTTCTTTCCCCTCTTATTTTAGAAAAGAAAGACTAGGCAAGGAGGGCAAGCACCAGTGGAGAAGACAGTATACAAAGTTGAGAAAACAAGCCCAAGCGCGGAGTCTCACGCCTATAATCCCAGCACTTTGGGAGCCGAGGTGTAATGAATGCTTGGTGTAGATTAGGGACTACTGAAATGCTTGTTCTGTGAACCCCTACTTCTAAGGACAGTTGTGACCTGGAGGTATTTTATACTGCTGGAGGAGCTCAGGGATGGGGCACACCTGGGGTGTCATGGAACGCACCTGCAGTCAGATTCCACAGAGGCTGAAGGCCTGCCTTGCACAGTCTCACTGGGCTGTCATCCAGGGTGCCTTACCCACCTGCAGCCATCTTGCTCCTGTCCCTGACTCCTTGAGACCCTGTGTTTTCTCTCTTATTCCATCTCATGACCCCTAATCCAAACTGCCCTTAGCTTCAGCTTCTCTGGACCACTGGCTATGAAAAGTTAGCCCCTCATCTTGCTCCTAGTCTTACCCTCTCTTGCACACGCTGTTCTCTTGACCTGGAAGGGCCTCCCTTGGTTTCCCACCTGGCAAACACCTATTCATCTCTCAAGATCCAGCTTTAAACTTTCAAATTCTGTGACGTTTTCCTGGGTTCTCCAGGAACCATTAATTATTTCTTTCTCCCCACAGCTTTTTATTTGCATCTTTGCTATAGCCATTCTTACAATGGATCAGGCTTTGCTGGTTCCACACGTTACCCAGAGTATGCTTGGAGCTCCAGGGAGTAGAGGCTTTGCCTTACTGTCAATGGACATGCAGGAGAAGGAACAGCCTAAGGTATGTGTTTCACAAATGCTTGGGAATCAGTGAAAGAGTGAGAGCAACATCTCAGGGCTGAATCTCAGAGCCATGGGTGTAGGCAAGCCTTCATCCTCTACAGAGTTCACCCCACTTACTCATTCTCCTTTCTTTTTCTCATTCTTCTTTGCCCTCAACCAGAAGCCTGAGCCTTTCATCTGGTGTTCAGGGAGCCCACTTCTCACCTAGCGCTCAGAGGCTGAATAATCTTTACCAATTAGAATACACAGGTATTGTCATTTAGCATAAGTTTTCACAAGGCAGTGTCCTGTCCATACTAAGTAGTTATGCATGTGGGTACACTGGATGGAGGATGCTTTTCAAACAGTGAATTGATTAACCTATTAACTGGTATGTATTGAGTCCCTGCAACGTGACTGGTACTAGTGATGTGGGGTTGAGGGAGGAAGAACTTAGATTTTTATGCAGTTGACACTATTTGGTGCTAACAAAATTACCTCTAAACTCAAGGAGTTTTTATATAGCTGGAGTTGCCTAATGGCCATATATTGCAAAAGTGGAGGCCAGGGAAAGGTGAACATAACCACCAGAGGATGACAGAAGGAGAGGCTGCTAGGAGGCTGGGGAGCAGAACTTGCCTTGGGTCCTGAAAGTGGGTAATAGTTGTATGCTGGAAAATAACATACCCTAACACCGGAGGACACAGCGAGCTCTGTGTGTGGGGCAAACTGGCAAGAGCCTGGTGGAGACCTTGTGCCTGTAGGGAAACAAAGCCACCTGGAGGGGCAGGGGCCAGATCCTAGGGGCAGTTAAGAGTAAGCCTTACCTTACCTTCTTACTTTGGCTGTTGTAGATTCAGGACAAGCTGGGAATTCCAGAGTTGTGCTTTGTGGAGATTAGACTAGCAGTGTTCTAGACCTGTGTGGGAAGCCCTTTTTCTTGAAAAGTTTTCCTTTTAAGGTTTTTTGTTTTCATCCAAGGATACTAATTAGCAATGAAGGCATGTTAGATTAACTAATTTCCTCGAAAGGATATTTCCTTTAAAGATTACCTCGTCTCACATAAAGAGAGGTCAAGAATAAGATCCTCGCTGTGCTTACAATTTTGATAGTATCTTCTGAGGCATGCTCCAGCTCTGCTCGGGGCCTCCGAATGCATTCCCACCACTCTCATCTTGAGGGGGTGTCTTGGTGCTGGGCATCCCAAGCTGGAGGTCTCTGCAGATGCTATTTCCTGAGTAGGGCTCTAATCTGGAGGCTCGTAGCATCTCAGAAGTTCCTCATGCCCAGTGTCTGTGAAAATACAAAAAAGCTTTTCACCTAGGCTTTTTTTTTTTTTTTTTTGCTGTCGAGGGATTTTTAGCTCGATGACTGGAGGTGACACAGCTCCAACAATGGTCTGCAGTGGGTTATCTGAGACCACTAGGACACACTTATGGAGCTATAACACAAGCAACAAACAAACAATAAACACTTGTATCACAGCAGAGGGTGGCACTATGTTGAAAATCCTTAAATGAACTCAGACCATGTTCTAAACTGACTTCATAGTGCATAATGGACTGTCCCATCTAACCACTGCTTCTGTCCTTGTTTTGACATGAAAACCCTTTTGGATTGCAAGTCAAGAGCTCAGGTATGCATTTTTCTCTAGTGCAACTGTGAGAAAGGGAAGGGATCCTCTTCACCTTTGCTCTTTGCCTTGAAGAGCAAACAGGCTGCTCACAGCCCTGGCAGTGGGACTTGGGAGTGTGGTGACCAGGGAGAGCTCAGGCTTACATCTGCTGTCCTGTGTACCCACGACTGGAGCTTCCAGGGACAGCTCAGGTTTATGCCCACTGTCCTGCGTACCCACGACTAGAGCCTTCTTTCGTTTTCAGAAGTTCCGGGTTTGGACAATACAATGAAATACGCGAAACAGCCGATCACCGGAATGACCCTACTTATGAGGCCTTGAAGGCTACAGCAGGGAAGGAAGGAGGTGGCGGGAAGGAGGAGGGACGTGGGGATCTGAGTATGTCTGTGGGAGTGGCGTGCTGGGGGTGCACAGTCTGCTGGTGGCAAGCCCTTTACATCTCCCGGGATGACACCAGCCGGGAAACATTTCTAAAGAAGGTCTTGGCAGCAAGGATGATGTAAGGGCTGATTTCTACTTAGGAAAATTGTCCAAAGAGACCAAGAGGAAGGGAAAAAATGAGAAACCCTGAGAAGGGGCTTAAAGAGTCTGCTCCTCTCCTGTCACCGACTCTTCCTCCTTCTGGTATAAGAGGCACTATGTTTTATTTGCTGAAAATTCTGATGAATGTGGGAAGGAAGAGAATTCAGCCAGATTCTCAGGGCTACTGGGTGGTGGGCGGGCACCTCTCAGCCTGGGCAGGCACTGATTCCTGCAGAACAAAAAATGGCTGTGAGATGCCCACTTGGGAAGGAGCGGCAGGGCCTCCTCAGCCACAGCACCTACTCCTGGGGCTTAGTCCAAGGCAGAACAATCCTATCCATGCTGCCAGTGGTTCCCCTGCTGTCAATAGGGGTTATCATGTCAATAAACCCACAAATAATTGCCTTCACCAACTACTCAATTTCCCAGAGAAGCTAATCCCCGAGGAGGAGAAAAAAAAACCAGCTAATGAACCACATCATCAGAAGGCAAAGCAGAAGGAAAATCTCTCCTGGAAAAGTCAAGGCAGCACAGGCTTCTCCGTGAGATGATAACGCAACTGCGTGAGTGACTGGGAGAGACTCGTAGCTGCAAACTAGACTGAGGAGGTCGGGAATCGGGGGATGGCGGGAGAAGGAAAGAGAATCAGCTTTTTGCCCTGTTCGCCTCATAAAATGAATGATCAAAAGTAAATTACAGACTTGCAAATGGGTGGTTAACGACTGAGACAATATGAGTGCAGGGAGAAGCTCATCAGAACACACTGGGCAAGAGCAGGGGAGAGGAGTGCTGAATACAAATGCTTGCTGCAAAACTGAGCATCAGCGCACAAGGTCCCCAGCAGAGGGATGGGTCATTCACCACACCTGGCAGGGGCGAGGGGAGAACGTGCTTGTGGAGCCTTCTTTCAAACGAGGGGTAGAGGAAGAGACTGCATGGAGGGAAAGAACATTGGAGAGGAAAAACCCCAATGGCACGGAGCACCCAGCTCCCTGGGAAGCTGATGAAACCAGCCCTTTCTTCCCTAGACGGTGGGGTGGGACATCATTGGCAGCTGGACAGGAATGGAGAGCTATTTGTAGCTGGGGTGGTGGGTGGGTAGGAGAGGCTGAGGGAGATAGGTGAATTCTTTGTAGCAATTCACTGGTTCTGGACCCATGACTTCCCTGAGTTGTAGAAGTCATTGACGGGAGTGAGGCTGGGGTCGGGGAGCTCCAGAGTCACATAGGATCCTGGTGAAGCCCTGTCAGCTGCTTAGTCCTTCAGCTGCTGCTCATGCCCTGGGAATTTCAGTGAAAGCTGGAGAGCTCAAATGTAGGGAGTGTTTTACTGGGAAGGAGGGTGCCAAGGCAGAGCCATGCTACCACAGAGGAATGGGGGCCACAGGTATTTCTAGGGGTGAGCACCCATGTAGCAACCTCTCCACCAGTTAGTGACAGAATGAGAGATTTAGTGAACCATTAGAGCTGGCTTCTCCAAAGAAGACCAATCCTACTGCATATTACAGAGCTCTATGCATTCTGTGGACCGTGGTTAATCATGAAATGAGTAAGTTTGAACCCTCATGATGTACCAGGTACTCTGCTAGGTGCCAAGGGTACTCAAACGGTTCTGATTTGTCCCTGCATTTAGGAAGCTTCCAGTACAGTAGGGAAGATGGATATACAAATAATTCAGGAATAATTGCATTATAACAGAAAAATTGCAACATGCAGTTCTTTTCCCAGAGGAGAAAAGGACAGCTAACGCTGAGCACCGTGGGAAGCGTTACAGAGGAGGTGGCGTAAGATCCGGGTCTTAAAGTGCCAGATGAGGGTGTGGGGCGAGGGTGGCAGCAGAGGACAGAGTGTACACAGGCACAGAGTTGAGGAAAGAACATGAGGTGCTTAGAGAATGGCAAGCAGTGTAGTGTGGCTTGAGAGTAGGAGATGAGCGTAGGGGTGAATCCGGAAACGTAGACTGAGGATAGATTGGAGAAGGTCTGCAAGTCATTCCAGAGAGACTGGACCACCTAAGGTTCCTAAGTAGGGGAAGCTCATGCTGCTGTCTGTGTTTGAAAGTCCTCCCTAGCCACGGGGGATTCACACACACAGAGATGCCTGGGGACATTGGTCCTTCGGTGATTGGGTACATCAGCTGTGCCAGGTGCCTACCTGTGTATGGATAGGGACAGGTGCAGGAGGAGCAGCATGGGAAGAGCAGATTGGCAGGGAGAGGCTAGCCATGGGTACAGATGTCTCATTCTACATGAGGGAGAGCCACCTACCCCATGCAGGCTCAAGCCAGCCACACATTAGGCTCTTTCCTGAAGAGCACCTGCTCTTCAGGCTTAAGTGGTAAATGCCAATACAAAGGGTATAGGAATGCAGAGCAAAAGAGAGCTATAGGCAAGTCAAAGCATTCACATTGGCATCCGCCCATAAATTGCCTTAAGAAGCAGGAAATCAAGAAGCTTTCCAATAGGTCCGAATTTCTGATAAATTAGCCAAGACAACTAAGATGGTCTCTTTGCTCCCCTTATCACTTAGGCATGGCATTTGCCCTGATTTAATTTTCATGTGTTGACATTTGCAAAGGATGTTGGGACTGGAATCCTTTTGCTCTCCTGCCACGCTGCTATTTAATTGAATCCCATTGATCCTATAGGTCACGGTTTAAGTGTCACTTCCTCAGAAGAACCTTTCTCAGCTCCACAGGCTGGCTCTGGCCCTCTCGTTTTGTGTCTCTCCTATCTCTTCAGCAATGGTCTGTTTTAGATCCTTTATTATTGTTTTCCCCTCTAATTTCTACTTCAAAACGCATCCACCCCATGACGCATTCTCCCAAGGCTTAGGAGCTGGCTAAATGACTGACTGAAGCCAGAAATACACAGACGAAAGATGTAACGTTAGGACTGCACTCGGCTAAGTGTGTTGCTTAAGTGAAAGGGGGTGGTTAATTCTTTGGATTTCAGGCATTTGTCATTAACTTATGAGAGGTCCTTATTCCCCAGTAGAAAGGGCCACTCAATGCAAAGGGAAAGAATGGGGACATATTTGACTTGGTGGATCTTCTCCATCATCTCTTAAATTCCACAGTATTATCATATGTCCCCAAGAGACCCTCGTATTTCTGATAGCTCTATCACTTCCAAGGCATTGGCTGGAACATATGGCTCCATCCCAAATGAACAGCAACAAGCGTTGCTTGCCAGCTTCATTCTCCACTCCTTCCTTTTAAAGATGAGTGTGTTAGGAGCAGCATAATATCCAATTATGTCTCCTAGCCTCCTTTGTACCTGGAGGTAGACATGTAACACAGTTATGGCCCATAAGATGTCAGTGGAAGTCATTCTGCAAGGCTTTTGAAA
Source organism: Hylobates moloch (assembly GCF_009828535.3). Lineage (NCBI taxonomy): Eukaryota > Metazoa > Chordata > Mammalia > Primates > Hylobatidae > Hylobates > Hylobates moloch. The sequence goes on from NW_026652286.1 coordinate 103,769,809, forward strand.
AGGTATAAGGAAAACTGTTTAAGGGAACTAGACTCAGCTGGCACATGTACCTTTTCCACTTCCCACATACTGGAACTAGGATGTGGTGACTGGAGCTGGAGCAGCAATCTTGCAACCATGCAGCAAACACCAAGCGAATTCCAGCAACCTTTGCTTTGACACTTTTGAGCCAGTAAATCAATGTTAGCAACTGACCACATCTGGATTTCTCATTAAGTGAGAAAAATTAACACCAATCTTGTGTAAACCACCATATTTTGGAGTTTTCTGTTACATGCAGTAAAACTGAGTCCTGAGCTGACACACCCATCCATCCATTATGGTTTGCAAATTATCTTAGTGAGTGAGCCAGTCAATGTTCTTTGAGTGCCTACTGTGTATGGCACTGGGTTGGGCACTAGGAGACGTCTCTTCCTCAAATTATATAAACACCAATAAACAAGTGCATTTGCCTTCTGTGGGTCTGCAGGACCCTGCTAGATCAAGCTCCTGCCTCCCTCTCTCATACCATACTTCATTTCCTGCCATTTTCTCCTCTTTTCCTGCAACGAGCTCTAGTCCCACTGGTCAAATCTCTGGGGCACACTTTTCCTGGAGGCAGGGCTTTTGGGCTTATTGTTCTTTCTGCTTGGAAGTGCCTCCCTTCCTCTCCACCTCTCACCCAGCTCTCTGCAGGGCTTCTCAAGACTTCCATAAATACCACCACCTAACCTTGACTGTACATCTAAAGCAAGCCCTTTCCTCTTTTCCCTATGATTTTTGATCTTAACACTATAAAAAAACCATTCACAGCACAATCACAATTTGAAACTGTTTTATTAATTTTTGGTCTACGTGTTTTGTTTTGTTTTACATGTTTGTCTCTCTATGTCCCGTCACCGCACCTCCACCTCATCTGAGGACTATAGACTCTGCAAGTGCAGGACCACTTCTGTATCGCCCAGCATTTTATTCTCATGGCACCTGCATAGCATCTTATGTGCTGCCAACATAAAGGATGTGATATGGTTTGGCTGTGTCCCACCCGAATCTCATCTTGAATTGTAGTTCCCATAATCCCCGCATGTCATGGGAGGGACCCGGTGGGAGGTAATTGACTCATGGGGGCGATTACTCCCTTGCTGCTGTTCTCCTAATAGTGACTGAGTTCTCAGGAGATATGATGGTTTTATAAGGGGCTCTTCCCCCTTTTGCTTGGCACGTCTTCTTGCTGCCACCATGTGAAGAAGGACTTGTTTGCTTCCCCTTCCACCATGATCGTAAGTTTCCTGAGGCCTCCCCGGCCATGCGGAAATGTGAGTCAATTAAACCTGTTTTGTTTGTAAATTACTCAGTCTTGGGTATGTCTTCATTAGCAGCGTGAGAACGAACTAGTACAGGGTGCTCGGTAAGGACAGTCCATGCTGTTTATTCATGGATTTTTATTTGCAAATTTACCTACTCGCTAGCATTTATTTGTAACCCCCAAAATTGATACCCATAGTGATTTTGCAGTTTTTCACACATATATTCAGAGCTTTGAAAAATTTGAGTCACCCGACGTGCAAGTTCCCAACTGAGGTGGAACAAGGCGATGCTCTGCCGTCTTGTTTCAGCTCTCAAACGAGTGTCCTTTTCTCAGTCTTTTTAGTGTTATGTTTTTCGCATTTGTGAGCTTTTTCATGGTGATTTTGTTGTTTAAAATAGTCCCAAGCATAGTGCTGAAGTGCTGTCTAGTGATCCTATATGCAAAAAGGCCTTAGGGACAAATACCTGTGTTAGATAAGCTTTGCCCAGGCATACATTACAGCATTATTGGCCATGAGTTCAGTGTTAATGAATCAGCAATATATATTAAATAAAGTGTCTCTAAACAGAAACATACACAAAACAAGGTGATGTATTGATCCATTGACAAAAATGTACCCAAAGGCTTGCAGGACCCTAACCCCGTGCTTCCCCCTAGGAGCAAGGCTTCAGTGTTTGTTACTTCAGTGTTCACGGTGACTTCACAGAACTACTGCACATAAGAATTAACTGTATTTGTTGATGAATGTTAAAGTTCGTGCAGGGCACCCTGGGGGCACAGAGGAGGGAATGGGCATCCCCAGCATGCCAGCCAATGCACAGCCTGGCTGTGTTCTCTACTCTTGATCTGGCTGATATTGCCGTTGTTCATTAGTTGTTTATTGCAGGTGGAGGGACATTTCCCTAGTTCTCTTGGCACCTTCCTGCAGAAAGACTGCAGTGAGTGCCCGAGAATCCACAAAGTGCCCTGAGGTGGTGATGTTTTGGGAAAGGAAATTAAGAGCCAGCACCTCTCCGTGCCTGCCTGTGTCAGACGATTACAGAGAAGAAGAATGACAAGAGAAAATGAAAAGGAAATGGGCTGACAGCCTGCAGAGTGGTATTTCAACTCCAACACAAAACATTCCCTAGTAATTATAGAATAACCTTCATTTAAATGCAAATCAGCCTGTAATTAAGATAAGGGATCTACCATTTGCCAGCATTTTTTTGTTGTTTCTTTTTATTTTTTAAATTTTTGGGGTGACAATTATGGTTTCTCAGGCATTCCTCTGTTTTATTGATGCATAGTCATTATGTTTATGGATTATGTTGTGAGTGCAATATTTGGATAACTGCAGAACATAAATTAGTGTCACTTACTTTCAGCTGCCCCCAGCAAAAGAAAAAAAAATGCGCACAGCGCGTAATGTTGACATAAGCAAAACTTCCTAAGTGACATGGCTCTGGACGACATCAAATAATGTGCCGTCCCAGATCACCAGGAGCCTGAGACAAATGCACTGAGTCCAGAATTACTGGGGGAAACAAACAGCTTTCCTGATGACTTCTAGCAGAGTCGCTGAGCCCTTGCAAAACACCTGCAGTTGAACCAAGTGCTTTTCCTTGGCAGAAAATGGGCAGAATGAAGATAGCATTTTTAGACATCACAATAGGATCCCCAAAAGGAAAAGATGATGACATGACTGTGGTCTGCATGTTAGTTTGTGACACAGGAAGGTAACCTCTTTTGCTAGGTTAACATTGACCACCTCACTGTCAGCTGCTGTTAACTGTGGTTGACTTGTACTCTGGATTAGAGAAAGTCAGATCCCTGGGGTAGACTAAACACAAAAGGGCTATTTGCAAGGTAAGCATTAATTCATTCAATAAATACACATATACATATACATATATATACACACACACACACACACATATTCACATCTATCTTTATCTGTCTATGTAATCTATCTAATCTCTCCCTCTCTCTCTCTCTCTCTGTCTCTGAGCATCAACAAGTGCCAGAACTGTTCTAGATGCTTGGGTGTATAGCAGTGAACCCTTTTTAGGCATAAACCTAAAACAAACCCACACAGCACATGCTGCGGACCTCTTCCACAGCCACACCTGGCTGTGATTCCAGGAACCTCACCCTGAGGCCTGGTCCGGCCACCTCTACCAGTCCCTGCTGCCACTACCAGTCCCTTTTCTGAACTTATTGACATAGCTTGGAATGAAAGCTTTCTTTTCAGCCAGAAAGCATTGAAAACAGGGGGTTTCAGAGCAGCTGAAAGGTCCAGCAAGTTCAGTGTGTTCTTTTAATTAGCAAGGGGATTGCATTAATAGTTCATTAGCCATCACTTAATTAAAAAAACCTTTTTCCCCTTAAGGCCGGGCATGGTGGCTCACGCCTGTAATCCCAGCACTTTGGGAGGCCAAGGCGGGTGGATCATGAGGTCAGGAGATAGAGACCATCCTGGCTAAGGCGGTGAAACCCCTTCTCTACTAAAAATACAAAAATTTAGCCAGGCGTGGTGGCAGGCGCCTGTAGTCCCAGCTGCTCCAGAGGCTGAGGCAGGAGAATGGCGTGAACCCGGGAGACAGAGCTTGCAGTGAGCAGAGATCGCGCCACTGCACTCCAGCCTGGGCTACAGAGTGAGACTCCGTCTCAAAACAAAAACAAAAACAAAAACAAACAAAAACACCTTTTCCCCCTTAAAATGTACAGAACCCAAACTAGGACTTCCCAAGGCATTGTTCTTTTCCATTGGTTTGTTAGGCCGTCTGTGTGCCATCCTACATCCTTCAGGAGAAAGGCAGCTGCCTCCTTGATTTTTTGTTTGTTTTGTGTTTTTAATGAAAAAAGCTCTGAAAGGATACAATGTATGTCTGGGATTCTTTGCTGAATTGGAGAGTTTGGGACAATTAGCTGGGTAAAGAGAGGACAGACGAGTTCAGATGGCAAATCTGACAAGCCTGACACTCCTCACGTGGGGTTGTCACCCCCCATTCTCCCTTGTCCTCTGCCACCTTCCCTCAACACCAAGAGGATTTCCCCCCAAAAAAAAATTAACACACCTTGCCTGAAAGGTGGTTCCATAGCTTTCCTTGGACTCTTTATCTCTATCAAGTGTTATCTGTTTATCTGGCTATAGATGTTTCCTAGGGAACCTCAGATGCCCTTGATAGAGTTTACACACTGCTACCGAAGACTGAAATGTGTTTGATGGATTAACTGGGGAACTTACAAAACTTTAATGTCTTTTTTTTAAGTGTCTAACTTTGTATCCTCTGGGGTGATTGTTAACTTTAAAAGCCATTTCAAGGTTCAATAAAACTAATGGAGGTGAGATGGGCTGAGTAGAGCATTCCGATTCCTATTCTCACCATTCTTTATCATCCACATGATGAGCTTGCTGGCAACTCTGCAGTCTCCATGCATAATGTAAACTCATCCTTCATTTTAACTCAAATGACACCTCCTCCGTGGAGCCTTCTCTAACATCCCCTGAGAATACTAGAATTAATTAGATATTCTGTGAGAATAAGACATCATTCCCCCACCACCCAATGCTATTTGAATACTCCATGTTTCTTGGGGTAGAAAATTGATCTTAAAATTGTTGAAATTTATTATTTGGGGAATCATATGCTGCTTCTACATTCTAAGGAGAAAGCTCAGGTTTGTTCTGTGCCATTCCTTTGTCCTAGAAAGGGTCACCTTTTTGAGCATTGCTTTTGTGCAGCTTTGAGGCAGATAGCATCCATCATTTTTAAGAATTCTTAAACTTAGGGGAAATAATCTAAATTCAGATACTTCAGACTTACGTGTTAGATATTCTGTTTAATAATTAAATAAGGCTGTCTTCATATATGTATTTGGAGAGGATGTCATGAATTAGCAAGTTTTTTATTCCTCTGCTTGTGGCCAGAGAGTTGGGATGAGTTACCTGAATAAGAGGGAAGGAAAACAATTGGAAATGGCTCCTGTCCTGGTGGTCAGTGAGCCTGGGTCACCCCGCAAGCGGTTGAAAAATAGGGATGACTATTTGGGCCACTTTGGAGAGATTGGCCACTGGATTCTGGGAAAGTTACTTATCATAGTCTAATTTTAATTTCCCCTTTAATTCTTGTAGCTTCTTTTTCCCTAAACTTCAGTCAAGTCTTTAAAATATTACAGTTCGGTATTAGCTGTGCTTAGAGCCATAAATGGAGATATTTATATCTGCACTTTGAGAGAAAGAACACAGAGGAGCGTCAAAGCAGTGTTGATAGCATCTATGAGAAATCTGAGGTAACGGACAAAGAAACCTGAAGCAATGACTTGGAGAAAAAGCTGCTGAACAACAATGAAGATGGATTTGTGCAAGGTTGCAGTACTCCTGCTTGAGGAAGGGACTAGACTGCTTGCAGTTATGCAGATGAGGGCTCAGTACAATAATTTGGTTCTATAATTTATATCCACATGAGTGATAAGCCCCACCTGCCTTTGGAGTTTGGGGAGAGAATTTACTCATTCCTTCTGTTCTCTGGCTTCTAACCAGTTAAGTGTGGATCCAAGGATCCTCATGAAGATAGAAATATAGCATTTGCTTTATTACTGGCAAATCTAGTTTGGAGTATACAGGAGAATTCTGTTCTTTTAAACCTTGGGACCTGCAGGATTCTGGCAAGGACTATTAAGTTGCAGCAGGATGAAGTAGAAATGAATATAAAACCATTCTCAGGTATCTGCAATAGACACTGTCTTAGTTTATTTCCTCACTACCTAATCGCTCTTAGTAGGCTCCACCTCCCAGTATTGTTGCATTGGTGATTAGGTTTCCAACACATGAATTTGGGGAGACGCATACAAATCATAGCAGATACTGATACTATAGTTGAGGTTTGTTACATACATTCAAATTGAGCATTTACATATATATATCTCCTTATATTTTGCTAGCAGAGTAAGTTCACAAATCTCCTAAATTTCCTCCTTGGATTCCTTAGGGGTCCGTGGACCCCAGATTAAGAAACCCTTCCCTGGGAAGAAGTTTAATAGAAGGAAAAACATCAACAAGCATTATTTTAGGGACTACCTCTCCAGGCGCATCTCCCTGGAAGACGAAAGTTGACCAAGGTTGGGAGGGCATCTTCCTGGCCCCAAAGACCCTGCTGTATGCCTTACTGTGCTCCAGCTCTGCCCTGACTTGAGCTCTTTTGCTCCCTTCACCGGCTCACCAAGGCCTTAGTGGCCTCCCACCGCCTGCCCCATTCTGAATTTCACATTGTTCTTAAGTGAGAAAAGCTCATTAAATTTCCCCTCACTCTCTTCTGAAGGGAAAGCAAAACAAACACAACAAAAAATGACAGATATCTTTCCAGACGCCTACAGATTTATCTCTTTCTTGGACATTTTATTTTCACTGTTGACAGCAGTCAGGAAACTTGGTCAGCATTCCTTCATGGATGGTTCGTTAGGGATGGGGAAGAAACATCCATGACAGTCACCATCCTAACCCATTGTGTGTTGCTGTGAAAACCACAGAGCAAAGAACATGGTCAGGAAAGCGCATAGTTGTTAGTGTGGGCTTCCTAATGACCTTCCTGACAAATGCAGTGGGAAAAAAGCCTTCTCTGCCACTTTGTTGCCACGTTTGTCTAATTACCTGTATTTGAACAGGTCAGAGACTGTGAATGTCATCCTGAACCATTTAGCTGAGTACCTACTATGTGCAGGGCGCTGTATAGGGTGCTGTGCTGATTGCAAAGAAGAATTAAATGATAAACGACAGTAAGCATCAGTCTATAGACCCTTCAGAGGATGGAGGAATACAGGTATCATGATGGTTAATTGTATGTGTCAACTTGGCTGGCTGATTGTGCCTAGATATGTGGTTAACTATTATTCTGGATGTTTCTGTGAGAGTGTTTCTGGATGTGATTGACATTTAAATTGGTGAACATTAATTAAAGCAGATTGCCCTTTATGATGTGAATGGGTCTTATCCAGTCATTTAATGCCTAGAAGGATCAAAAGGCTGACCTTCCCTGAGCAGGGGAGACCCAGACAGCAGACAGCCTTTGGACTTGACCTATAACATCAGCTCCTCTCTAGGTCTCCAGCCTGATGGCCCACCCTACAGATTTTGAACTTTGCTGCCTTCATAATTTTGTGAGCCAGTTTCTTAAAATAAATCTTTCTTTATTTGTATAGCACATTCTATTGGTTCTGTTTCCCTGGGGAGCCTTGACTAATACAGATATCTCTACATCTTGCTCTTCCATCTGTTTTGTTACTTTTAGAGCATCCTTCCCCCATGAAATTGTCTATGTTCAGACTCTCCTATAGCAGCATTGTTCCCTATTTCCTTAGAGGCTTGGTGGAGAAATTCATCTATATGTTTAATAGCAGCCTTGGATTTCTGCAAAGAGAGTTCAAGCCTGCGGAAATAGTCTTTGACTTAAAGAAAATGATAAGCAAAATGAAAATGATTATAAAATATGTAAAGATTGGCCAGGCACGGTGGTTCACACCTATAATCCCAGCACTTTGGGAGGCCGAGGCGGGCAGATCACGAGGTCAAGAGATAGAGACCATCCTGGCCAACATGGTGACATTCCATCTCTACTAAAAATACAAAAATTAGCTGGCTGGGCATGGTGGCATGTACCTGTAGTCCCAGCTACTTGGGAGGCTGAGGCAAGAGAATTGCTTGAACTTGGGAGGCAGAGGTTGCAGTGAGCTGAGATCGCGCTATTGCACTCCAGCCTGGTGACAGAGTGAGACTCCATCTCAAAAACAAAAACAAAAACACTCCAGCCTGGCAACAGAGCAAGAGTCTGTCTCAAAGAAAAAAAAGGAAAAAAAAAAAAAAAAGAATATGTAAAGATTTTCTTTCCTACTCACATAATTGGGGTAAAGAGTGATTTTCTCATCTGATAGTACAATTATTATAATCCATGGCTACAGAGAAGGGGCTAACTCCCCCATGTCTAATTCAGGATTGGAAAAATTTGGGCCAACTCACAAATGGGATTTGGTTCTGATGGTTTCCTGCTGCTCCTACTCTGTATGTTCTCTTCAGGGGTGATCATCCTAATCCATGACTTCAATGACCAATGCCATACTGATGATGCTTAGGGCCCTGACAAGCTCTGGACTCCTGTATTAGTCCATTTTCACACTGATGATAAAGACATACCAGAGACTGGGTAATTTACAAGGAAAAAGAGGTTTAATGGACTCACAGTTCCACATGGCTGCTAAGGACTCACAATCATGGTGGAAGGTGAAAGGCGTGTCTCACATGGTGGCGGACAAGAGAAGAGAGCTTGTGCAGGGAATCTCCCCTTTTGAAAACCATCAGATCTCGCGATACTTATTCCCTATCATGAGAACAGCATGGGAACGACCTGCCCCCATGATTCAATTACCTCCCATCAGGTCCCTCTCACAACAAGTGGGAATTGTGGGAGCTACAATTCAAGATGACAGTTGGGTGGGGACACAGCCAAACTATATCAGCCCCAGACCCATGTTTCTTCTGTATCTTTACATCTCCTCTTGGAAGTCTCATAGGCCTCTTTATGCTAACATGTTCAAATCTAAGTACATCTTCTTTCCTACAAATTCCAGATTCTGTCTCCTTCTTATGTCCTCTGTCTCAAAGTGCTCTGCTTACCCAACTGTGTAAACCAGAAACCTGGGTTCATTAACATAGTTCAAATTTCCCTCTTTGGCTTATTTTCTTCCACTTGTTTTAGTGCAGTTTTTTCATCTGCTCAGGACTGGATTATTACAACATCCCTTTCTCTCCTTCACTTACCTTCATACGGCTGACCGCATGACCTTTCCAGTGTCCACATTGTTGTTCACCCATTTAAAATCCTATAATGACTTTCTTTCAGTTTTAAGATAATGTTCAAACTTCACAGCATGGTCTATTATTTATGTATTGTTGCCTAACATATAACCCTAAAACCTAGCAGTTTAAAGCCCAAACATGGTCTCTCAGCATCAAGAATTTGGGAGCAAGCTTGTAGTCAAGCTGTCAGCTGGGGCGGCCATCTCTGAGTGCTTGACTGACTGGGGGATCTGCTTCCAAGCTTACTCACAAGATTATCGGCAGGGGTCTTCAGTTTCTTACTCATCTTGGACATGACCTGCCATCACTTCTGCTGTGTGCTCTTGGTCATACAGACCAACCTTGGTAGAATGCAGGAGGGGACAACATCACTGTCTGAATACCAGGATCACTGTGGATAGGGCCATTTTGGAGACTATCTTAGCTTCCTTTTCTATTGCACTGCCATATCAACCTCCGTCATAACTATTAACTTCTTCCTTGTGCTCTGGATTTTAGCTATACTAAACTTCTAATGCATTGTGTTTTCAAAATTCGTTGTCACCACTTGCTGTTTTCTCTTCCTGAAAAATCCTTTCTGTTCAATTTTTTTTTTTGCCTGGATAACTCTGTTTTGCCTTCTATGACCCTTAACTGCCAAAAGATCTCCCCTGACATCCCTTGACTCCAACTTTAGGTCTTTCTCTATGCTTTCATAGTGCTCCAACTCACCTCCATCGTGCCACTCTACATTTTTTTGTAATTATTGGTTTATGAGTCTCCTATACTCTAGTGTGATGCCCCTGAGTTGAGAGATAGTGGATTATTTGTCATCCATTTTATTCCCAATATCAAAGTGCTGGAACACAATAGGAGTTTAATAAATGTGTGATGAATGAGTGAATAAATGAATGCCGAGTTTACTGCAGAATATGAATTTTAGGGAGGAAAGAACACAAGCTCTTCTGTCAAATTTTATTATGTCTTACAATTTTGTGGGTCAGGATTATGGGAAGCCTTCTCCTAGCAATTCTTTTGCTCCATGTGGCATTAAGTAAAGTCACTCAGCAGTATTTGACTAGTTCGGAAAGTAAAAGATGTCCTCATTCATGACTGGCGCCTGGTTAACCATGCCTAAAAGGTTAGGTTCAGCTGGGAGTACCCGTTGGGGGCTCAACAGAATGGCAGCTCAGGGTAGTCTGATTTCTTGGATGGCTGTTAAGAGCTCTCAGAGATAGTGTTTCAAGAGAGCAAGTCAGAAACTTCAAGGCTCCTTCTGGCCTAGCTTGGGAAGCATCACTTATACTGCATTTTATAAGTTCCAGCAAGTCACAGAGCCATCCAGTATCCAATGACAGGAGACTACGAGGCCATGAGTAGCAGGTGGCACAGCTCATTGGGAAGCCAACTTTGGACACTAGCTCCCACAACTGTAATCAGCTATTGTCATGTTTAGCCTATGCTAACTTTCTCTACTATTTTTCTGAATGTGAAAATTTCCAATGTTTCCATCTTGTCTTTGTGAATAAAAAGGAGGAATATGGCTCTACTACTGTACGTTGAGGCAGATGAGCAGCTGAATGAAAATTATATCCATAGGGTGTTTTACATAAGTAGATGTCAAAGTTAAAGGAAGTCTATACAGGCATGATAGAGGGCTTTGTTCTTTAATTGCAACCTTTTCAATGGATAATTTGATAAAGATTCTCAACTGCAGTGGAATCTCTTTTCTAAGGGCATTTTAGAGGTGTGTAGGATGATTTTCCATTGTCACAATGTCAATCAGATGTTGTTCATTAATATTTAATTCCATCCTGCAATATGAGGGACAGTCCCACACAACAAAGAATTTTCCTGTCTAAAATTTCATTAGCACTCTTGTTGAGAAACACTGAATACATAAAGATATGCCTCTCATATTTGCGGATGTCACAACCTATTATAATTATGATATGAGAGAACTGACTCAATAGCTGATTATGTGGAAAAAATAGAGATTTTAGTTGGATGCAAGAGCCAACATCATGATGTGTCTGCCAAAAATTGCTGCTATCTTAAGCTATATTAATAGAAATTTCAGTCCAGAACACAGAAAGCTATATTAATAGAAATTCCAGTTCACTCTATACTGGTCAAAGAGCTCTTGAAGTTTGATGGTCATTTCTGGGCACCTGGTTTTAAAAGTGGCGTAGATAAATCAAAGAATGGCCAAAAGGAGGACAGAAAGTCTGGAAGCCATGCCTTACGAGTGGGGAAACATGAAAGCGATCTTCGAATATTTGAAACGTTGTGTGAAAGAAGGATTGGGCACATCCTTTGAGATTCCAGAAAGCAAAATTAGGTTAAATGAAGAAAGATTTTTTAACCACTAAAACAGTTTTTCAAAAAATGTAGTGTTCTGCCTTGTGTGATAATTATCCGTGCCTTGAAGGGTCCCTGCTGAGAGTGGACAGCCATGGGCCAAGGGGTGGTTTTAAATTAACTGAGTATTATGAAGAGAACACCTATATGAAGTGGTACCCTTCAGTTACTTTTCATTGTTGTGATTATTTTATGTTTAATGGACCCGTATTTATAAAATACTGTGGACACCACCTCTCCATGCTTCTAAAATAATGCCTCAGCTCTTAATACCTTTCTCTAGCTTCATACCCCTAAAGAAATCCCTTAAGCTAGCTAAGATTTCATTTCTTCAATCACAAAATAGGAAATTATAGTGCATGACGTATTTGTTTAACAGGATAGCTATGATCATCAAGTTACCCAATAGTTTTAAACTGTAAAGTATAAAACAAAGAAATTATTTTTTTCATCAAAGTTGTGGACTGTCAATATGCATTCCTATAACTGTCTTATGCCTAAGAGAAATGTTTTAAAATTATTTTTAAAGCCTATTCTAATGACTTGTCATTGTTTTCCAGCTTTGTGATAAGGTGTGAAGGTCTCTAATAGCTGTCAACAGTGTGTCACAGGGAGTCATTTAATTAGCACTTACTGTTCTCTTATTGGTTGGCTTTTATTTGGTCCAATACAAAGTCCAACTTTTAAACCAAGGGAGGAGACAAGAAAGGGTGAAGCAGAGATAAGCTTTTACTTAAAAAATGTTTATTTGGGGGAAAACATTATCATCATTATCTTTAGAAACACATTATATTACTAAGTGTGTATTGGCATCTACTGTCTTACTTTAAGATGGTTCCAGTTTTTGAAATAGCCCAAATCCCCCAGATTGTTACCAGAAATTATCAAAAGGAGAAGAAACACATTCACTTCAGCTGATTTTTGTGGTTGTTTATTGGAGATCCAAGGTAGTCAAATTAGCCTCAAGAAGCCCTCCTGAAATCTAAGAAGGAAAACCAAATTACTGTTCATTTAATGTTTAATTAAATTTATTACAGCTAGTAGGCTAGTTTTAGGCTGAATTTACGGTAGACTAATGTTAGAATTTTATGCATTCTATGTACACTTGATAGCACATTGGGGTCTATTGTATAATCAACATGTACAATACACTTATGCCCATTTTATATGAGTTGGAACACACTTTTACTATTTTAAATGATCATAGAAGTTTATAGTTATATTTCTCCCCTTAAATTGTTAGTGATGTCTATAATTTATTTGATGCCACATTCTTGATATGGAACACAATTCCGAATTAGCAATCTTCCTACAGGGAAAATTCTACTTGGTTCATAACGATGCATTTTAGTATGAGATTTCTAGGAATGCAGTTACAAAACGAGGCAACCGTATGCATTTTCACTAGAGGTAAATGGCTGTTTTTGTTTTTTTTTAAACTATTTTAACTAAATATAAAGATGATAGTTCTTCACATGGAACTGCAAATAAGTGAAAGTAAATACTGATTTCTCCTGACGTTGCGAGCGTTGGTCTTCAGTGCACTTCCATTTAGAGTCATTCTTTCCTTTACCCCCTGCAAGTGTTTCTACATCAAAAAACAGAGCGGAAAGGAATTTTCGAAAACATCTTGTCCTAGTCTGACCCTGCACGTATAAAAATGCTGAAGTTGGGGTGTCACAAGTGACTTGCCTCGACCTGTGGGGCTGGGAAAGGCGGGAGCCAGGCTTGATTTCAGACCTGAATTCAAACCCAGGACGATTTTTCCTATCCACATTTCTCCTTACTATTGTGGTGAAACTTGAGGAAGCAAGCAGGAGGCAGCATATGTTATTCCATACTAAGTCCCTGCTGTAGAAATGCCCCTCCCTACGCCCGTCCTCCTCTCCAGGTGTTCTGATGATAATCAATAGTGTTCCAGTCACATTGGGCAATGTCTGGGAAGTTCTAAAGCTCTGCCTAGAAAAGGAAAATGCCATTTGAGTAGCCAGAACAAAATAAATTTGACAGATTCCCTTACCTCTAAGGTACGCTCCTTGTGATAATTACCCCTTTATTCTCTCTGACCCTTCAGGGCCCAAGGCCTCCCATGCCCGGATTAACTGGTTACTATATACTTATTTATGTTCCATCAGCCAATATCCTTCAGCAAGAGTAGCTGCAACCTTGATTTGTTTTCTCCTTTTACAGCGATGTCGCTGGAAGAGGTGGATGGAACATTTAATTTGGCATTAAATTCGATGCTAGTGCATCGTCCCCTATGGCAAAAGTGGTGTGGACGGTTTGCATTTATGATTTTGCTCAGTTCAACTCATTTTTCTGCCCAGGGAAAGTTTTTGCTCAAGCTTTTCGTGCTTCTATTGCAGTTTTATTTCTCATTTCTTAGAGATGATTTCGTAGAGGTAAGCAGTCTGCTTTCCCTTTGTATTCAGACTACCATTTTCCATTTAGAAGTGTTGGCAACACCCTTGCTTCTGTGTGTATGTGCAAAAGAAATAGAATGTTTGAATTTCGAGTGGAGTTCTCTTGTCAGGGGATGTGATCTGTGTCAGAGGCAGGCATGACGGGGATACCTTGTATCTGTGAGCTTTTGCCATCCAATGTGCCTGGGAGGGAAAGAGATTCCTCTCAGCTCTTCCTGTCGTGTTTCATTCCCTCCTCTGATTTCAAAGTGGATGTTGCAGTGGAGGGTCTATGGTCAGCAGGATTCACAAGCGACTTGTTCTGTGCTTTCCAGTGATCACCGATGGGATGAGTTGCCTCAAGGCTTCGCTGGATAGCTGCCGGCCCCGAGACCTGCCGACAGTCTCCTTCTTCTCAAGACCCCACAACACTCCAAATTGCTGCTTTCTCTGCTGAGAAATGCTCTTTGCTCTCTATTTCCTCTTACAGTGGCCCTTTGTCCTCAGCACTCGGCTCAAATTCCTTTCTTCACAAACAATAAAAAGGTATGCCCTCAATTTCTCCCTCCCACCCAAGCATTGACCACATTAGCCCTGTCATCTTTTTTTCTTGGCCTTTGTCTACTCTTGTTTCCCAGCACGTCCTTGGTCAGGAGCAGTGTGTGTGTGTGTGTGTGTGCGTGTGTGTGTGTGTGTGTGTAAAGTGAACTGCAGAGGAAGAAAACAAAGAAGGTGCAACGGCGAAAGACTGCAGGGGCAAGCGAGGCTTCTGGAGGGAACTCGGGCGTCACTGCCACTCTCTTACCTCGTCCAGGGTTTCTTGATCACTGATGAAACCAAGTTGATATTGGCAGTTTTGAAGAAGCCTTTGTTCTTCACGTATGTGAGAGAAAAGGACTAAAAAGGAAAGAAAAACCACAATTGAAGCTGCTAATCCTGAACAGGGCCCGAGGCTGTGGAAGACAAAAAGCATTGTGCAAAATAAATTGCAAAAGAGAAACAAGAAAATACACAGTGGTTTCCTATGCCTGGCCTATTTCTACAATTCTTCTGTTAATGAATATTCGTTTTCACCTGTAGTTCAGCACACTGTTAGAGGAAGAATCAGTCCTCTAACCACACATAGGCTTTCCCATGCTGGAACATTCCAGTCTCGTATCACTGGGACAGAACCCCCAAGAGCCACAGGGCGAGACACGACAAGTCCTTCCAGTGTCGATCGCTAGATGGAGCCCGTGCTATGCACAAATCCAGCCCCAAGGGTCCTGGGGTAGCTGGTGAAACCATTAGCTGGAGGGCAGCAATTTTAAAGGGTGGTACTTGATTAAGAGAATCCATTTCTCCTCCAGTTAGGCCAGAAGCCCAATTGCTCTTGCAGGTGCTTAAAAATTTTCAGTATGTGGATTCACGTTATTTTCTCTCTCTCTCTCTCTCTCTCTCTCTCTACCTTGATCAACTATCGCAAGACTGGATGAGCTCCACTGGCAGCGTCGGTCCCTCCAGGCATCTCGGCAGTAGCTGGAAGCCCCACATTTGGGGTGAGACTCTCTGGCTTCACTCACATGCTGCTTCAATATAATTAGCTGTCTAACTGCTCACCCACACTGAGCCCATATGTGTGTTACTAATTATGATTTATTTAAAAACTCTCTGTTTGCCATTCTTTGTTCTCTATTTCCTCTTTATTGAAGGGCCGAGGGAGGGATTTGATTTGGAAACTGTTCTGAATGGTGGGTTTTACTTTCCTTTGCATTTTCTGGACTTTTCCTTCTAGTTTCAAAATCTAGGCAGCTTCTGGACCTAACTCTCAGCATGCTGACCTGCTGCTTGCTACCTCTCCCTCCAGCAACGAAAGGTACCAGGACAGGTGTGGTCACAGCATTTAGAAGGAAGTAGCTATTACAAAAAGGGCCACTTCAACATGTCTGCTGCTCCCAAGTCTGTATTTCCAACACAGACATTATACCCAAGCTTCAAACCCATATATACCATTGCTTACTGGACATCTCCACCTAATTGTACACAGGCAGTTCCAACTCAGTGTGTGCAAAACTGGACCCCAAGTCTTAGCCCCAAACTTGTTCTCCTGCTGTACCTCATCTTGTCCAGAGTAGAAACCCCAGATCCTCAAGTCCTCCCTCTCTCTCTCTCTCCATCTTTACCTTCATGTTTGATGGATTTCACTCCCTCCCAGCTCTCTTCCTGTCATGCTTTCTGTTTCCAGTGCTGCTGTTTAAACCAAACCCTCCCATTCCTGCCTACAGCGTGGCAAGGGGCTCCCCTGACCTTCCTCTGTCCAGTCCTGAAACTCACACTCCATCCACACCATGGCCAAGCTCATCTTCCCAGTACACCATAGGCTCAAGTTCTTCACCTGTTTAAAACCATCAAAGACCCCTCACAGGCCTTAGCAGACCTTTCCTGAGAGCACGCTGTCCCTGGCAGGACCCTCATCTCTGGAGGCTGCTCCCACCCCACCCGGTCGCTGCAGCTCCCTCAGGTCACGTTGCCGTGTGGCTGCAGCCCTGGAAGGGACTTTCTCTCCCTCCTTGCCTGGGTGGGCCCCGTTTACTTCACCCCTCAGCTTGAGCCGAGCCCGATCCCCACAGGTGCATGTTGTCTCCTCCTTTGTGTCGCTGCAGTCCCAGAGCGTGTTTCTGCCAGGACTGTTGTCACAAGTCCTTGCAGTTGCCTCTGCTTGCTTGCCTTCCCCTAGAGACCACAAACTCCACGAGGCCAGCACTATGCCACGTGACCCACAGGTATCTGCACAGAGTGCCTAAAACAGCACCTACTAGTAGCTCCAGAAACACTTAGTGAATGAACAGAAGCCACTACTAGCATCAGCGCTGGAGTGGGGTGGTGCTCATCAATGGCCAGCTGGACTGACTGGTGTTTGCATGTTTAATTATGTGTGTGTGTGTAAGAAAGAGAGAGGGGGAGGGAGAGAGAAACAGAGAGAACAGGACTATTTCTGGGGCTCACAGCAGGTCCTCACTTCTCTCCCTTTTAGTTAATTATTATCTAAATGAAGACCTGCAGGGCACATGGCATTTTGCTTGCAGCCTGAGGGAGGCTACCTACAAAGTGAAATATTCATAAAGTATACAGATGTCATACACTACAAATTCATGCCTGAAGGTGAGAAGAACATTTGAGAAAGAGACACCAGAGAAAGCAAAGGACTGCTAATGAGAGACTTGTGATCAGGAGCCCTGGATTCCAGACAGACCTTAACTAGTCACCCTCCTGGGACAAGGAGGGGCAGAGGAAACAGAGATGCCCTGGAAGGTCCCTTTGAGCTCTGAAGCTGTTGACGTTGAGACTGGAATGTGGGTGCAGTACTTTGCGAGTGTGGCAGATATGGGGAAGTGCTGCTCAAGGCCGTGGAACTGGCTGCCCAGCTGAGGGGTGTCCCCTCAACAGTCAGCCCCTCCAGGGTTTGTCTCAACTGCAGCTCACATCTGGTGACCGAGCTGGGTGGAGGTTCAGAGGTCCAGCCTCCTCAGCTTGACAGGAGACAATGCTGATGGGCAGTGGTCACTCCAGGGCTCCCGCTGGCTGGCTGAGGCTTATTCAGGTCAACATCACAGTTGAGCTTCTCCCTCTTCACAATGATTTCTCTGCCCTTGTTTCTGGCAGCATTGGTCTCTGATTGCATATTATGTTATGCCCCACTGCATCTCAGGGTCTGGTGTAGACAACTGAACCTCTGAAGGTGCCAACCTACGATAGTACTAAGATATGGCCTGAAATGCGGCTTTGAAGCTGGATCACTTCCTGACTGGCCAGAGGACTCCTTCACCAGAGGTAGGTGAGCAATAGGAAGTTTCTGGCACAAAGTGGGGGTCCAGTACTTAAAACTCACTGGTGGTGTACTGGCACAAGGAAAGGCACTCATGGGCATGATATATCAGGCGTTTGAAAGATATGGAGAAAACAGTATAAGGAAAATGAGGGTTATTGATGCACTACAGAGTGAAACTAACCAGTGGTGAGTAAGAAGCAATTGAAAGCCTGGTGTGAAAGCCAGAGGATGTCTTTGGTTGCAGACAAAGAAACTCGAACACTCAGGTGGGCTGAGAAAGCTGAGCACTAAGCCTAGGACATATCAAGCAAAGTCACTGAGCTTCAGTTGCCTGGTTAACCACCCAACAAAGGCAGGTCTGTTATGCAATAGACAAGGTCTTGATAGTAACACTTGGGATCCAGGCTGACTGGTCAGGGGCCTGAAGTGACAGAGATTGAAAAACTGCGGACTAGGAGGTCAAGGGTAGTGGCATGTGGATGGGCATGTGCAAGGCACCATGTTGAAGATCTTCATGTCATTCCTTAATGCTCACCAGATACCATCCTCCAGGGAAAGGACACTCAAAAACCATCAAAACAAAAGAAGCCAGGGAGTTGATATTAGCCATAAGCGTCTGAATGACATGGCCATGGTGGCAGAGGTGGAGGTCCTGCCTGGGTCAAACAACATGGGCTCCCACTCACCAAGACTGATTCCTGCTACTGCTATGTTCAACCTGCCAGCAACAGAGACTAATGCTGAGACTCCGAAATGGCATATCATGAGGCAAGATACCTCAAGGAGACCAACTGAACACTTGAAGGCAAGTTGGCTACATTAGGCCCTTTCCATCCGGACAGAGCCCAGGTTTTCTTTCCAGAGAAATAGACACGTTTTAGACCTGGGTTTGCCTTTCTGACTGTCAGGTCTCAGCCAGCAGTGCTATCACAGAGCATATGGGGAGTTTAATTTGCTAATTCTGACTCCCACATATCATTGTGCCAGAGCAGGGAGCCCAGTTTAAAGTAGTGGAGGTACAGGAGTGGTGCCATGACCATGGGATCCATCAGACACAGCTCATGCCACACTACCCAGGTTCTGCTGAATTCATAGAGCACTGGGGCTTGCTAACAGCATCAATAGAGTATTAGTATGAAGGCAATATCATGCAAGGATGGGGTGCTGTCCTCGAAGATGCAGTATACTCACTGAACTGAAAACCTTTACATGGAACTTTATCCTCAATAGAAGACAAACACATGAGTCCAGGAACCAAGGGGTAGAAGCAGGAATGACCCCACTAGGACATCCCTAATGGCCCTCTGGGGAATACTGCACAACTCTGGGCCCTACAGAGTTAGAGCTCCTGGTCCCTCTAAAGGTTACACTCACCAGGGAACACAGCCAGATTTCCATTGAAGTGTAAGCCATGCCTGTTGGCATTTCGGGAATATTGTGTTTTTGGATCAATGGACAAGAAGAGGAGTCACAGCTTGGCATCATCAGGAGTGGGTAGAGCTGTCTAACCCAATGGGGCCAGGGAACGATGCCAGTGGGCATTTCTTGGTACTGCCTTGTCTAACTGTGACTATAAATGGATAGGCCCAGCACCCCAGCCCCAGGAATGACATGGTGAGCAGAGGCCCAGGCCCCTCCTCTTGGATTAGAGTCAGTTTGCTAGATAAGCCATTGTGGCCAGCAGAGAGGTGCTAGCTGAGGGTGAGGGTCACCTAGACATGGCTGTGGAGGGTGGAGACGAACAGCATCAATTACAGCTCCAGGACTAACAGGCTGTGGCTTGTGCCAGCAGCTTCCCTGTCCTAAGTTTCCCCTCTGGAAGGATGACCCACCAAAATTCTGGAGGAGTTACTCCCCGAACGTACATGGAGAAATGGATCCAAGTGGCAAAGTGGTAGACTGTGGAAGACATGGGGGTGTGTCACTCGGATCCTCTCAGGGATCCTGCCCAGATGTGGTGCAGGCATCTTCCCATTCTCAGGTCCTCAGCGCCTACCTCTGTGGAAGGAGTGGCCTCACCTGAGGTGACGCCATCCTTTCGGAGGCAGCCTATGTTTGGTGGCTGGGCAAAGTGGGCATATAAATGCCTTATATTGGCCATTGTGCTCAACGCGAGGAAACTTTGTCAGACACTACTCGCTGAGAGTTCCCTGCCACACGGCACCTCCTCTTCCCTCTGCCCAGGCCTGCCTGCTCCCCTTTCTCTCCTAGTTGTTGATTCCTAATGGACACCTTGCATACCACGCTCTCCTCACAGTCTGCATCCACACAACTCAACCTACAGCACTGTCCACTAGCAAGAACCTTTCTGCCTCTGGCTAGGACAGATTATTATTATTTTTTAAAGTTCAATAGCTTTAAGATTACAAATGATTTTTGGTAACCTGGATGAATTGTATAGTGGTGAATTCTGGGATTTTAGTGTACCCACCACCTGAGTAGTGTACATTGTACCTAATAGGTAGTTTTTCATCCCTCACACCTCTTCCCCCTCTCCCCTTCTGAGTATCCAATGTCTATTATACCACTCTGTATGCCTTTGCATACTCATAGCTTAGCTCCCACTTATAAGTAAGAATGTGTGGTATTTAGCTTTCCATTCCTGAGTTACTTCACTTAGAATAATGGCCGCCAGTTCCATCCAAGTTGCTGCAGAAGAGTTATTTCTTTTTTTATGGCTGAGTAGTATTCCGTGATGCATGCACGTGCGTGCGCGCGCGCACACACACACACACACACACACACACCATGTTCTTTATTCTCTCATCAGTTGATGGGCACTTATGTTGATTCCATATCATTGCAACTGTGAATTGTCCTACAATAAGCAATGACTTCTTTTCTTGTAAGTAGGTAACTAGCAGTGAAATTTCTAGATAGAATGATAGATCTATTGTTAGTTCTTTGAGAAATCAAGATGCTTCTTGGTTCTTATGTTAAGAGCCTATTGGTCAGTGCTGAGGTTGTGGAGTTGAGGGCAGCCTAAATTCTCCTTGGTAGACCTCTTCTCTAGCTCCTGCTTAGTTCTGAAACACAATGCATAGAGGGCCAGAGTGGAAAGCATTCTATCTTTAGTTTCAAAGTGAAAATCTCCTATTAATCTTGACCACACATCTGACTCTTGGCTACAAATCCATTTCTTCTCATACATTCATATGGTCCTTTCAGGGAATTGAAATTCAATTTAGTGAAGGAAGCTTTGATCTAGTGTTCCCGTGATTGGAGCAAAAATAGGAGAAAAATTTCTGTTCAAGACCAGGTGGCGCAACTTGGTTGGAAGAAAAGGGTGAATCAAGATAAATGTACATGTTTGAAAATAACAGCTCTGAGAGAACAACAGCAATAGTAATAGCCGACCCAGCAAATGTGATGTCCAGATCCATTTGGCCACTCTGTCGCCCCCTCCCTGCAGCCTTAGCCACTTTCCCCAGGAAGCTTCCTGGGGCTGGGTCTGACAGAGCAGCCATGTAAGGGCCCTGGCTTCTCAGAGAAGCATGGTCACAGTACTCAGAAGGACCAAGAAGTAGGGCTCTGTGAGGTGAACTATGACCATTAGAAACGGGA
This sequence comes from Hylobates moloch, assembly GCF_009828535.3. Classification (NCBI taxonomy): domain Eukaryota; kingdom Metazoa; phylum Chordata; class Mammalia; order Primates; family Hylobatidae; genus Hylobates; species Hylobates moloch. The sequence goes on from NW_026652286.1 coordinate 103,791,042, forward strand.
GATGCAAAGGAGGCAGGAGATACACTGCTGTCTTTTCCTTCCTAAGGGATTCTTCTTAGATGCAGTAGTTCTGTGTGGCCTCTCTGGAGAGGACTTGTGGAATGAACAACCAGCAGAGTTTTCTTGTGAAGCTGTGGCCATCCTGTTATCACAGGATTTTGGACCTTTCCCTCCTTCCTTGTTTCCCTTCCTTTCCACCTCATTCTTGTTTCCTGGGATTTCACCTACCTCCTTCCCCTTATTAAGGGTTATCACATGAGCTCTGCCTCAGTTTTCCAGGGAACCTAGGCTAAGGAAATAATAAATACTGAGTTTTGCTAAGTGCCAGGCATCCTTCTTAGTGTGATATGGGTATTAAATCATTTATTCTCCACAGTAACACCATGAAGTAGGTACTATTATAGTCTCCACCTTACAGATGAAGTGAAATAGACAGTGTAGATGACTTTCCCGAGGTCACTATGCTAGGAAGTCTTAGACACAAAACTCAGATCAGATATTCTGGCTCCTGAATCTGTGCTCCTGCATTCCGAAGAATGGCCATTGTCAGAGCATCCGCTAAAATTTCCATGTTTGCAACACCACATGGACTGGCAGCTCAGAGAACTTTGCTGATGAATAAAGGAGAAGTGTTACTCCTTTGTGAAATGAGACTCTTAACATGCTCTGCATTGAAAGACCATTTGTTGAGTATCCATTGTTGCAGACTGGATTCTGAAAATGAATCTATTTACAGATTTTTGTTGTTGTTGTTCTTACAGTTTGATTGTTGACTGTCAGTTCTGACTGTTGATGAAGGCCCCCAGAGAGCACGGGCCTTTCTCTTTCCTATCTTAAATGCACAATGTTACACCAGATGTTGATAAGCTCTATGATCTACTAATGTTCTAGCTCAAAACATCAAAAAGAAGCTTATGGCTGGGTGTGTGGCCTTGAGTGAAATCTGGGGAGAAAGGTGAACCAGGAGAGAAAATATTCTACCAGCTAGCCTCCTAGAAATGCAAGCCTTCCTCACCATGGGTCTATGAACACCTGATATCCTATTCCTGTAAGGATCCACAGGCACACTGGAAGTCCATGAAGAGCCTAAAATCTATTAAAATGTTGTGAGTAGGTCAGTATCTGCACTTCCTTTTCAGTCAGGGGAAGACATATAGATTACATCATATTCTTGAAACTATTACTATTATGGATAGAAAACTAAAATTTGAGGCTTGGCGTTATTTTTTTCTGGTGGCCTTGTGTAAGTCATTTAACAAGCAGGATCTCAGTTTCCTCATATGGAAATAGAACATGGTACTTTCCAATGGCCAAGGTTGTTGTGAAGATCAGATGAGATGAAAAATGCCAGTAGAGGAATGGTGTAATCTCCAAAGTATCTTACCAATGTGGGCTAGATGAACATTGTCATTCCCCATCTTCTGAGCCTGAGACCATAAGATACAGAAGGAAGACTCTGACAGTGACTAAGTACATATGTCTTAGGTTTGGTTCATCCAGATGTGGATCTTGGGAAGAGGATTTGAAGGTGAGTAGTTTATTTGGGGTGTGATGTCAGGATGAATTGGTAGAGGAGTGTTTGGGTGAGAGGGGAAGGAAGGAAGGAAGCCTATCAGCATGTGATCATAAGCAGGTTGCTTCTGTGAGCAACTAGGACTCAGTCCCAGAGTATAGAAAATGCCTTTCAGTTGTCTGACTTGAGGGCCAAGCACGCACCTGCAGCCAGAGAAGCTTTCAGGCAAAGAGTCACAGGTGCTTGCACTAGGAGGCCATCTGCATGTACTAGGGTGGCAAGTGCCAAGAGGAAGCATGGGTGGGACATTGACAGCCAACCGTGTCTGCTACAGCGAATTGTAAGCTAGATACGGTCATGTGCATTATCTATATTAACTTCTAAGTCAGTGGTTCCCAAACATAGCTTCTCACCAGAATTGCCAGGCAAGTGTAAAAAATGTCAGACTTTGAGACCCATATTTAGGAAATTTTAAATTCAGAATGTCTAGGGCAAGGTCTAAGAATTGACTTTTTTTTTTCAAAGGCTCTATAGGTAATGCTGATTACCAGTCAGTTTGGGGGAAACATGATACTTAAACCATTCAATGCAGGCATTTAAGAAAACTGACCTTGGTGTGTTCAGTATTTTATGCAGTTACATCTCTATTGAGGTGGAAGCAAGATTCCTACCCAGTGCTCATCCCTTTACTTCAAGGTCACGCTGCCTCTTCAGGGACCTGTTTCTCTTGCAGAGGCCAGGACCACATCTCTTAAACCCCAAGGGAAAGGGTGGGATGCCTGCATTATGAAGTGTGGAGCCCTGAGCCTGCTCCTGCCAGTCATATGGACTGCCTACCTATAGAAGGAGGCTTCTCAGCGGTCTTTCAACACACTCCTTTTCCACCTTGTTCTTTGCAGTGGCCAGATTCTTACCATGCCGTGCCTGGATCATTGAAACTTCCTGCTCGTCCACCTTCCTGCCTTAGTCCTCACTTCCTCTAGTCCCATGTCTCACTGCAACACACCCTGCATCACCACCCTCTTTCTCAGATGGACAGGGCTCCCCACTCCTGATCTGTAAAATGGAGTCAAAAGCTCTTGGCGGTGTATAAAGTCCTGCACGACCCAGTTTCATTCTGTATTGTATCTCTTGTAGGATATATTAGTCAGCCTACAGGGAGGAGAACAGGAACCTCTCTATGTATTTGAACAGAGAAAATATGGAACCAATGAGCCTGGTGTTGCAAGACTGAAAATATGAAAAGGGGACACCAAGGTATACAAAGGTTTAACCATAGAAGGAGCTATTGATCCTAAAGCTGGAGGGTCAAAAAGCAGAGATTGGAATTATTACAACCTAGAAGCTTAGGGAGCGGTGGAGATGTGGCTGAGATTTCCGAGGAGGGAGAAGTGCTAGACAGCTGCTAGTACCTCAGTGACTCGGAGGAGGATTCTCTCAGGGGAGGTTCTCATACCTCTAAGGAGAAGAGGGGTTACTCAACTTCTGCTGGGATTCAGAAGTTTGGAGAAAGCCCCTTGTGGAACTGGGCTTAGACCTCTAATCAGAGGGAGCCCCCCTGCCAGGGCTTGCACTTGTATGAGAGGCCCCGTAAGGCTGGGAGTCCAGGATCCTAGAGGCTGGGACACTTGCAGCTGCCAGGATGAATACTGGGGCAATGCTGATGGGAAGCACGGCCAGCAGGTAGGGGCTCCCTCTCTAGAGCCAGCTTCTTGTGGGTCCTAACCTGCAGCCAGCTCCAAAGGAGGCCCCAGCCCTAGCACCACACAGCTGGGTAGAGAAGGGCAATGAGGAGCTGAGGGGACAACACCTTAATAACTGGCACAACACCTGCAGTGTTAGAGTCACCAAAGATGCTTGGCCCTTATGCATCTCAACTCTTTGGCGAAGGCTATCCTCTCTCTTTAGAATTTTCTTCCCATCCAAAGGTTGTTTGGCTCCCGTCAGCACTCAAATGTCTCCTCCTGTGAAGCCTTCCAGGTCTGCCCCTATTTCTAAATCCCCAAGCCAGAAAAACACCCTTTTCGTATCTAGTTTCTCCTGGCGTTCATGCAATGATCACATTTTAAAATAATTACTTGCTTCAGGTCTGTATCTTCTATTTGACCGTGAACTTGTCAAGAGAAAGATGTTGCTTTATTTATCTTGATGTCTTCAATAGTTCAGTAAGTGTGTATCAAACAGCAAAAGCCCAGATGTCTGAATGAAGCCAGAATGCAGGGGGCAGGTGCAGATTGCCTGCCTGCAGAGCACAAAGCCCAGAGGAGTCCACAGCTCCAGGAGAGGTTGGTGGGAGGCTGCCCTCCCTCCCTTTCAATCATAATAGAAAAACAGGGAAACAAAGACATAAAACAAACATTGTTTCTGGGAATGTTTTAGAATGTAGAAATAGCATTAGATTTCTAACTTCATATACTTTTGGCCAAAGGGAAGTCGAGAATTGGACTCAAACACCTCTTGCATGTGAAGCCTTCCAGGGACCATTCAGCACAACTTACTTCCCCATTTCTCCCACTTTTCCACCCTTCTCTTATTTCTGCAGAGCCTTGGCTGCTTACCCCTATCAATTACTTCCTGCTGAGGTCTTCAGTAATATTGGTATGAGGTTCTGAAGAGTATTTTGATGGGAATTCCCAATGGCTGGCAGTCCTTCTAGAATCTGAGGTCTGTATCGCTAATGGTGCAATTTTAGACATTTTTTTTTTTTTTTTACAAGGGGCTGTGAGTGAAGGTATTTTTGGAAAACTTCATATTCCTACTCGTGTTCTTAAAAACTCGTTTAAATTCTGATCCAGCACATGCTTATCCAGCATTAGTATATTCTAAGAATTCTATTAAGCACTTTGGCATGCATTGTATCATCCAATTCAATCTTTGCAGCAGCTCTGAGGTGGGTATTATTATCCTGTATTTATACCTCAGGAAGCTGGGAGCAGAGAGATCAAATGACATGCTATAAGTGACAGGACCAGCATCCGAAACCAGATCTACTGACTCCATGCTCACGGTTCTTTTCTTGTAAATTCTGCTTATAGGCAGGCTCAGCTCCAGACTGGATTTGGTCTCCCAGAGAGTCTGAGATTTGAAGGTATCATGGTGAAAGAGAATTTTGTCTCAGTGTCCAGAAATAGACCATGATAGAGAAAGAAAGGCTAAGTCCTGTGTAAAAGTCCCTTACTTATCCAGAGGGCAAAGACTTTTGGGTACATATTTCTCCACGACATTAGCCCCAGGTGGTGCATGAGTCTCCTACTCTGATGAGGAAATTAACTGGAGAGGTGTGGTCCAGGTGCAAGATCCCTGGCTGGGAAACCAGAGGTGCTTTCCCAGGGTCATTGACTTCCACCATCCTGGGTTTTTTCCATTGAAGAATTAGTGGTTTAAGTGACATGACCTCCAATGCTCCCCTCAGTTCTAAGATAGAACGAATACTGCCTGTTATGGAATGAAGGGCTCTTTTACCTTGAAGGTCAAGGTCTCCGTTGAGTCTTTAAGCACTGTCAAAAGACGATGAAGGGTCAAAAAATCGGGAACCTTGAGTCTCTGGTTTAAAAATCAGCTCTCTGGGGGTAGAAGCCTCAATTTCCAGCTTGCAACCTGTGAGAGAGATGAATTAGCAGGTCTCAGGCCCAGCATGGACAAATGTCCCCAACATTAACTTTAGTCGTCTCAGCCAAACACTCTCCCCAAATCTCTATGGATTACCCCAATCATCGCCCACTCAGCATTTGGAGCTGGTCTTGCGCTGCCCTAGTGAAATGCTAAATAATTCATTACACTCTCTTTTCCTGCTATTGTTGCCTTGAACAGCTCTTGACTCTGCCCTTTGCCGCCGCTCCCCAGAGCTCCTGTGAATTAGGTTTGGGGAAGAAGACATGTGAGGCTCAGAGGATGCCAGTCCCTAGGGGAGGCAGACAAACATAATCTTGGTTTCTATAGCACCCTGAGACCCCAAACTGCGGAGCCTCCCACATCTCTTATCGTAACATTAAGAGCCGCCTTGTAGTTCACCCGAGGACATGTTCCAGGGAAATCATAGAATATTTATTAGCGTTATTACATTTTCTGCAGCACCTTTCATCCCAAAGGATCTCCAAATGCTTTGCTAACAAAATATCCAGGGAGATGTTATCCACTTCTAAAGTCAAGCCACTGTTCCACACTTTCCCCCTCACCACACCCCTTCCATTTGCCTTCCCCCAATCCATTTCTGCCAGGATTGTCATGACTCTTCATTGCTTATTGGGTAACACTCAAATGCCTTCTCCTGGTCATATGAGTTTCCTGTGACTGCTCTAACAAATTACCACAAACTCAGTGGCTGAGAGCAACACACACTTATTCTCACACAGTTCTGAAAGCCAAAAGTCCTAAAAGTGTTTCACTGTGCTGAGAACAAAGTGTTGGCAGGACTGTGCTCCCTCTGGATGCTCTAGGAGAGAACGCATTTCTGTGCCTTTTCCCACCTCTGGGCCTGTATTCCTGCTTTCCTTGCCTCATGCCCTTTCCACCACCTTCAAGACGAGCAGCTCAGCATCTTTAATCCTCTCTGTCCAGGCTTCACATTGCCTTCTCCTCTACTATCAAACCTTTCCATCTCCCACTTATGAGGACGTTTGTAATTACATTTGGGGCCCGTCACCGAATCCAGGATAATCTCCTCATCTGCAAAGTCACATTTGCCATAGAAGAAAACATTCACAGGTTCCAGGGATTAGACCCTGGATATTGTTGGGGACCGTGGTTTAGCCTACCACGCCTGGAACTGAAGGCCTTTTCCCCTGACCAAAGTCAGCATCTAATTCCCACCACCCCCCCACAGCAGACTGCACACCACGGCCACACTGAGCTGCTCAGTTTTCTATTCAGAAAGTTTTGCCTGTTTCTACTTCTGTGTCTGTGCTCTTGTCTCTTTCTTTGGAATGGAAGTGCCTGTTTTCCTCCGTGACTCCCTGTTCTCCCCGTTTGCCTTTGCTGGAACAAATCCTCTGACTTGCGAGCCGTCCCTGCAGCCTCGCTGTCCCGTAGTGTGCGTGGTGTTCGCTGGCACCCCATTCCAGGATCCCCTTTCACATGGGACGCGCTCCTTGTCTTCACATGGACGGCCTTTAGGAAATGCCACATAAATTATTCCCATGGGAATGATAGCACAGGGAAGGGTTTCAGGTTGATTCCACAACTATGCTTTTGACATTCAACATATATTTATTACTCATTTAAAATACTTATGAAGTTCTTCCTCTGAGTCTGGCCCGATTCATATTGATAAAGATGTATGCCTTAGCCCTTAAGGAATTTAAGGCCTGCAGGGCACTGAACAACAACTGCAAGTCCCACCACTGCTGAGTCAGAGGAACTGATAGGTGATAGGGTGCCATAAGATCATACACAGAGGGCCTATCTGGCCTCACGGTGGGTGAGAAGTGAGGGAAATTAATTTGGCAATTAGAGATTCTACTAAAAAGACAATCATAATGTTATTATTCATAGCAAAGATCCACCTTCCATTTGCATAGTGTTTCTTATGAGGTGTGACCATAATGTAATAGAATGAGTTTTCTTATAAAAACCAAACATAACAAATTATATTACAGGGAATCTCAGCGTTGGGAAGGACCTTAAAGGTCATATTGTTCAACTTTCTTTCTGATGCAGCTCTTCCCTCTAAACTACACCTAATGCCTGTGCTTGCCTGAATTCTGCTTGAAAATCTCCAAGGAGTGTGGTTTTTCATGAAAGTCACCTTGGATTTTATATGTATGTTAGAGAATAGAAAGGAAAGAGGGTACCCTATACTACTGTCTGCATATGTACATATCAATATATAAAATTTGTGTATATATTGTATATATAGATATATCTGTATATATATATATATATATGTATGTGTGTGTGTGTGTGTGTGTATATAAAGCAATTGTGCTGCAATTCCAATTCTGCACAATTGTGGAAGTTCCAAAAATGTGTTGCAAAATTGCATTAATGTTAGAACCTATTGGGATGTATGTATATTCTCTCAAAGTGACTACTTTGACCAGGAACACATACATGCATACACAGGTCTGGAGGTATTTAAAAATTATTTTCTTTATAATTATTTCAAAATAATTTCACAGGGTAAAATGACGGCTATTCCTTTTTTCTAAAATGGAGGTTTGTGCTGAAATGAGGGTGGTTTAGTAAAAAGACTATGAGTCTCAGACAGACATGAGATCAAATCATGGCTCTTCTTCTTAGGAGCTACACGGCCTTAAATACATTATTTAATATTTCTGAGTCTCAATTTCATCTGTAAAATGAGGCTAATATCATTTTCCTTATAGGACAGTTACAAAAATAAATATGCCTAGCACATAGCAGAAACTCAAATTATTTTCTACTCTTTTATGAAGAAGTTAAGATGGGTCTTATGGCTAGTTTTGTGGTAAATAAAATAAGAAAGAAGAATGTAAGATGATTTTTCTAGGGTTTCATAAATTTCTAAATACCAAGGCTGGGTTAGTTGTTTCTGACACGCCCTTTATTTTTCTCCATTGCAAAAGATGTACATGGCTTTTGCTTTTTTAATGGAGAAATACAAATGTCTGCCTATGTGCGCATGCACCTTTAACATCTCCTGACACGTTGCCTCACTTTTTGGTTATGTATATTCGCCTACTCAGTTACCTAAGGAAGAATGTATTGGGACCTTCTCTTTTGGAATTGGAACCCATATCAGTTATCTCTGGAGAGAAGCATTTTTTAATAAGAGGGTACATCTTAAGATGTTTAGGATGCTTTGTGATACATGAAAGCCCACCTGCAGTTTGTCATTGTCATCTCTTTGACTTCTAATCCTGTAGTAGTTTGTTTTACTAAAAGGCTGCATCCAATTCCTCCACCTACATGTAATTCATCAAGCAAGTCCACATCACCCTTTGCTCTCATTGAGTGAACCAGCTCCAGCATCAGAGATGAAAGGGTTGCTGTGTTATAAGTCATGATTCAGCCAGGGAATCACTCATGGTAAGTGTGGGTAAGATGTTTATGATGGCAATTAGACCTTACATAATTGAGAAGGAACAGGGTAGCAGAGGTCCACGAAAGGAGTTGGAGGAACAGAATATGAGTCAGTAGCCAATGGACAATCTGAGACTATGTCCAGTCTCTGAAGTCAACCATAAAGGGGGCATCTTGGAGGACCGTGGGAAGTGTTGCTTCTATGCAGCTATAGCCTCTGTGGGTCTGCAGCCAGGTGTCTGATGGTGAGCCTGAGTATTTTCTGGGTTACCAGGTGTGTCACTTGAGGAGAGGGCTGAATGTGGAGTGGAAAAGAATGAGAAAAAAGCGAAACCAGTCAGGCAATTTGCATGTGTTTATCACTACATCTGACCATGGCAGCTTCAGAGAATATTGGTTGCTATTTCACTCCTACCTTCCAGATCTTGTGCAAATGTTTCTTTTGGCCAATTCTAACTTGGAAATACATACAGAAGAAATTCTGAGATAAGTTGTTTCAGTTTAACCAAGTTGATGCAGAAGAATCCACCAGCATTGCTTACTAAAGAAGACAGAGAGAAAAGAGCTCTGCTGTATATATGCTTGTCTGCTTTCACCTATACTCAGCAGAAAGCACCTTGACCTTCTTGTGATGTAGTCTACCAAGAGGAAATTGCAATTTATTGTTTTTCTTATTGTGGTAAAATTCACATGCAATTAAAGGCCAAGATCTCAAGTGCAATTCAATGAGCTTTGAAAAATACATATACAGGGTAATAAACACCGCAGTGAAATCTTGTAAGTCTTGAAACCAGGTAATGTAAGCTCTCCAAACGTATTTTTTTAAATATTGTTTTGGCTATTCTAGGCCCTTGGTAGTTTTGTATAAATGCTGGAATAAATTTGTCGATTTGTATAAAGCGGCTGGTTGAAATTTTTCGTAGGATTGCATTGACTCTATAGAAAATTTGGGAAGATTAGACATTTCAATAATATTGATTCTCCAATCTATCAACCTCTTATTTCTCCTCATTTATTTATTTTTTATCTCTATCAAAAATATTTTGTAGTTTTTGATTCACAACTCTGGTACCTCTTCTGTTAATTTTATTCCTAAATATTTTTTGTTTTATAATGTTATTGTAAATGTTATTTAAACATTTTATTATTCTAATTTTGCATATTGATATTTATATAGGGACTTTATATGCTGTGATCTTACTTTATTTACTTGTAAGTTCTAATAGCTTTTTAAAATATAAATTCTTTAGGATTTTCTATGTGAACTATAATAATATAATTGAATAAATGAGATTTCCTCATTTCTAATTTTTATGCTTTTGATTTATTTTTCAAGCTTTATTTTACTGGTTAGCAGTACAATGTAGTATAGATTTAGTTAAAAGGAACATTCATACTTCGTTTATGAAAGAAAGGGGAAGGAATTCAATATTTCATTATTAAGTATGTTAATCAGTGGGCTTTTTGTAGATGTCCTTTATCAGATTAAGAAGAAGTTCCGTCTATTTCTACTCTGCTTAGAGTTTCAACTATGAACGGGTGTTGAGTTTTGCCAATTTTTTTTTTTTTTGGTTATGGTGTCTTTCTCTGTTTCCCACTGGAGTGCAGTGGCGCAATCTTGGTTCACTGCAACCTCTGCCTCATGGGTTCAAACAATTCTCCTGCCACAGCCTCCTGAGTAGCTGGGATTACAGGGGTGTGCCACCATGCCTGGCTAATTTTTGCATTTTTAGTAGGGACAGAGTTTTATCACATTGGCCAGGCTGGTCTTGAACTCCTGACGTCAAGCGATCCACCTGCCTCGGCGTCCCGAAGTGCTGGGATTACAGAGGTGAGCCACTGCACTTGGCCCCAAATAATGTTTAAGATGATTATATATTGATATAATACACAATTTTTCTTCTGGATTTTGTTAATATGATGGATTATATTGACTGATTTTTGAATATTAAAGCAATCTGGCATGCCTGGTATGAACTCCACTTGGAAGTTTTGTATATTGCTAGGTTTAATTTGCTAATATTGTGTGAAAATTTTTTGTGTTTATGCTCAGGCTTATTTGGCTGTAATTTTTTAAATTAAAATGTATTTGTTAAGTTTTGATATCAAAATTTGGTTGGCTTTGTAAAATAAGAGATGAAATGATCATTCTTTATTTTCTGAAGTAGTTTGTGAATTATTATATTATTTTTTCTCTATGCCATACAACTAATAGTAAGGCCATTTGGATTTATGTAATGGTTATGAATTTTACTTTAAAAGAAAGCTACATATGGACTATTTTTATGTTCTATAATTTTGTGTCAGTTTTATAAAATTGTGTTTTCAAGGATTTTGTTCATTTCATCTAAGTTGTTAAATCTAGAGGCATAAGTTATTATAATATACTTTATTATTCTTTTTATGTCTGTAGGATCTGTAGTGATATCCCCCTTTTTATTTCTGATGCTGGTAATTACTATATTCTCTTTTTTTCCTGATTGGTTTTGCTCAGGTTTACTCAACTTTATTAACAATTTAAATAACCACGTTTTGTTATTTTTTAAATTTATTTTGGGTTTAATTTTCTCTTTTTTTCTACCTTTTTATACTGGAAACTTAGATCACCTATTTTCAAAGTAACAAATTCCCTCTTACCACCATTTGAGAGGTATCATGCAAATTTTGACATGTTGTGTTTTCATTATCATTTAGTTCGGTACAGTCATCCCTCAGTACACATGAGGGCTTGGCTCTAGGATTCTGGTGTATAACAAAATCTGTGCATACTCAAGTCTTGCAGACATATACAGAAAGTTTGCCCCCATATACATGAGTTTTGCGTCAAGAGAATATTGTATTTTTACCACATTTGGTTGAAAAGAAATTCATGTACAAGTGGACCCGTGCAGCTCAGACTCATGTTGTTCAAGGGTTAACTGTATTTCCTGACTTCTCTTATTAGTTATACTGTGATCCATGAATTATTTAGAAGTATGTTGTTTAATTTCCAAATATTTGTGCATTTCTGCATATATATAGTTAGTATTTTTGTACTTAATCTTTTGTTGTCAGAGAACATGTGTAAGATTTCAGTCTTCTGAAATGTATTGAAACTTATTTTACATGTGTTTACAACATAACGGTTTATATGTACTGTACGTGTATATATGTTATACCGTGTATGCCTGAAAATATGTCTCTTCTATAGTTTTGGGGTTATATTGTTTTAAAAATTTCAATTATATCAAGGCAGTTTATATTGTTGTACAAACCTTTGTATTTCCTTTTTGACTTTTTTTCTAGTTATTCTAATAATTTCTCAGTGAGGGATTTAAAAATCTCCAGCTATAACTGTATATTTTTCTGTTTCTTTCTTTATTCATGTCTTTTCCTGCTTTGAGTATTTTGAAGCTCTAATATTACAAGCACATGCATTTAGGATTGTCATATCTTCCAAAAGAATTAATCTATTTTTACTATTGTGATATATCTCTCTTTGTCTTTGGTAAGATTTCTCGTTGTCTCTTTTGTCTGATATCAACATAGCCACACAAGCTTTCTTATGATTACTATTTGTGTGATTTATCTTGTTCCATCCTTTTACTTTCAACCTATCAGGGTCATTGCATTTATAGTGCATGTCTTGTAGACAGGATATAATTGAGTCTTTTTTTTCTACACAGTCTGAAAATCTATGCCCTTAATTGGAATTTGGTCCATTTGCTTTAAATGTAATTATTGATGATCCTGGATTTAATGTATCATCTTGCTGTTTACTGACTGTTTGCCTCATCTTTCTTCTTTGTTTCTCACTTTTTCCTTTTCTGCCTTCTTTTGAATTCACCAAATTATTTTAGTATTCACTTTCATTTTTTCTATTGGCTTTTTAGCTTTACCTCTCTATTTTTCATAGTCATTCTAGGAAGCACTAGGAAGTCCTTACCTTTTTACAGTCTACTTAAGAGTTAATATTGTACCTCATCATATAAAATGTAAAAATCCTATAAGAGTGTAATTCCATTTACCTCCACTCCTTCTAATATTGTTTTCATATATTTTACTTTGAAATGTGCTAAAATCATAAAATCCATTTTTTGCTGTAAAAGCCAGTTGTTTATAAAAGAAATTAAGGGAAGAAAAAAAATTATTTTTATCCAGATATTTACCTGTTCCTGAGCTCTTCATTCTTTCTTGCATATCAGAAGTTCCATTCTTTTGTTCAAAGAACTTCTTTTGAGTATTATGTCATGGAGGTCTGCTGAACATGAATTCTTTCAGTTTTCACCTATCTAAAAATATATTTATTTTATTTTCACCTTGAAGATTATTTTTTGATATCTATAAAATTCTGGGCAATTTGTTTTTTTTTTTTCATTCAGCACCACATAGAATTCACTCATTTATCTTCCAGCTTTCATTATTTCTGATGAGAAGTTAGTCATCATTCATATTGTTGTTCTACTGTATGCAATGTATTTTTTCCCCACTGGCTTCTTTAAAGATTTTTTGTTTGTATTTAGGCTTCAGTAATTTATATATAATGCATTAGGGGCTTTAAAAAAATTCTACATCTGGTGCATCAAAATCTCAGAAATCACCACTAAAGAACTTATCCGTGTAACCAAAATCCACCTACACTTCCAAAAACTATTGAAATAAAAATAAAATAAAATTCCACATTGGGTTCATTGACTTTAAGTTTGAAGGTCAAATTCTTGGCTTATTTGGAAAGTGTTTGGTTATTATTTAAACATTTTTTCTTCCCTTTTTCTCTCATCTTTTGGAAGTTAACTATGGGTATATTACAACACAAGATTTTTTTCACAGAACACTAAATTTCTGTTATTTCTATTTATTAAAAAGTCTTTCTCTCTCAGTTTAAATACTAAATAGGGATATATACAAGATCACTGATTATCTCCTCTGCCATCTCTAATTTGTGTGAAGCTCATTCAGCACATTTTATTTCAGATATTGTAATCTCACTATTAGAATATCCATTTAATTTTTAAAATGCCTTCTGAGACTTCCAAGTACTCAGTTATATTTACATTATCTTTTAATATTATATTATCTTTCGACACATTGGTGATAGCTATTTTAATATTCTTGCTTGCTCATTCCAATGGGGCCATCTTAGGGTCTGCTTCTATTGACTATTTTTTTTTCTTTATTATAGATCAAATTTTTTTCTTCCTTGCATTCTAGTAATTTGTTATTGTATGATAGACCCTGTAGGTAATACATTGTAAGGAGTCTGGATTACCTTGTCCTTTTTAACAGCAAGCTGAATTTTGTCCTGGAAGGCAGTTAAATTGTTGGCAGATCTTCTTGAACCTGTTAGGATTGCTTTTATTTGGATTAAATGGGTCAAGTTCAGTTTTATCCTTAGCCCTAGGAAGTGGCTCTTTCTTTAGGGCATGGTTCTTACTCCTAAGTGGAGACCTTTCTGAAGTCTCAATGGAATGTCCAAGGCTTACCATAAGGTCTGTATACTCACCTACTAGAATTGTGCAAACTCGAGGATCTCCATTTAGCTCTAAGGCCCAGAGCATCCATTCTCTGCTAGGCCTTGAGCCTTTCACCTCTTGAGGTAGCTTCTCTGTGCAGCTGTCTCCCATTCTTTACCCTGTTACTCAAATTCAAGGAGTTTTAGTAGTTCTGAATGCTGATGTCTGTTTCCAGGTCTCAGATGGACTCACGTGCTCTGCTTGAGCTCCTCTTTCCTGTGTCACCATCTAAAAAGCATCCTTGGTCAGAAAGCTTAATACCTCCTCTGAAGACTGATAATATACATTATCTTCCTGAACCAGTCTACAAGTGAGGGACAGTGACTATTTTGAATGGCAGCTTTTAGGTAAGCAGAGAGTATGCAGTGGGGGTGCATAAATAAGTTTCCTTGAAGTCATTTGTTTGAGGAGCTAAGGTCTTTATGTTGCTCAACTGGCTGAATCTCAGGGGTACAGGTAAATGTTGACTAATGATAGAATGAATATTAGAAGAGATTTATCACCTAATATGTACCTGAATGCTGCAACATTAAAAACAAAACTATTAAAGTTTACTTATTTTTAAAGACAAAGAGGTTAGGGTTGCTTCTTTAGTTTTCAGCAACTATAAGGTAACCTGCTTAAATAGTTAGGGTGGAAGTATAAGTTCATTCTCTTTTGAATAGTAGCCCATCAAGTGGCCAATGGATTGCAACAGTTCCCAGAGATCCTATATTTTTAAACTAATTCTCTTCTGGATTTGAACAACTTATATTTCAACTGCTTCCAAATTCCTTAAAATATTTTGGTCACCGCCTTGTTACAGGTGCTGAATCTCTTGCTCCACATAGGTCACTAGTGGGTGAATGCAACATTTGCTTACTGGAGAAAAATCATTTACATTCAGAGGTCTCAGTTGCTACAAACATAATTCTGAAAGTAGATCATACATTCCATTTAGCTACTTAGATTCCCTGTGGAAAAAAAAAAGGTGTTGAGCTCTTCGTCTATATCTTCATTATATCACATTTTATCTTTTATTATGTTTTGATGTAAGATATCTTGTTTATCTGTTGCTTATTGTCTTGTTTTCTCTGCTGTAATAGTAAGATCTATTAGAACAAAATCCTTGAAGATTTTATCCCTCTTTGGAGTTTAGAATTGGAAATAGCATTTTATCAGTAATAATTTTTATGCATATATCTTATCTTTTCTTGACAGATAACAAATCCTCAAAGAGAGATAGGGTCTTACCCATTTCTAACATGTGCTTGACTGTGGAAGACTGCCAATTAATAATGATGAGTGATTTGCTAAATAAATAAAATCTCTGAACATTGCAGTTAATGTTAGTAAGTATTAAAGTTGAAATAGTGCTTGAACGTTCAGCAGTAAGAGAAGCAGGCAAGGTCCAGACCCTGGAAGGGAAGGGAGTATATTCCGTTTTGTGAAGATTCCTTCCTGGCTATGGTCAGCAGCCACAAAATTCCCCCTGGTAATTTCTACAGAAACACTGACACTGACTCCAGGCAGTGTGTATTTGCATTATGGAGGTCAGGGACTGGAAGTTAGGATTTTGCCATCTTTTCTTGGCTCTGTTATGCTGTCTTTGCACAGCATGACCTTGTAGAATCATAGCATCTTTGTGCTATTTTGTCCCTATGGAGATGAGAGAGCAGAAAAGAAGAGCTTTTTTCCCCCTTCCCACATAAGTGTTTGTTTTTAGCCTCATGAATTTGCTAGAGTGCTTAGATACCAAGGTGACAGATGTCAGAGAAAATGTGACAGCAAAATAACTTGTTAGGAAGATATATGGAAGTGAAGTGTATTTCTTGAGGGGTGTGGAGCGTGGGGTCTGGAATAATTTAATGAAAATTTGGGAGATCTTTTTATGAATTTAGTAGACAAGTTTAGACCTGATTCAGATAGGATGTTGGCTAAAGTCAAGGAAATGAGGTAGTTCTAATGGGCATTGATCAGAGTCACCCCATACGGGTCTTAGGTAAGGCATGAATGGCAGAAGCTGAAGCCAGAAAGAATTAGAATTGACTGTTCCACCTGTCTACCCCTAACACCATTGGCCTGTTGTGGTGATTGCTGTTCCAAAACAGAGAAGCTGCCTCCAAAGATGCCACAAATCACAACATGCTACTCCAGCTCAAGCATTCTACTGTTTCGTTTTTTTTTTTTTTGTTATAGTAGCAAATAATACTGCTGTGGACAAGCAAAGAGATATAATCTTTTATTTATTTATTTTTGGGCTTCTTTGTTACCTGTGTGTAAGGTTCGGGGGACAGGGAGTAGAGATGATAATGAGGGTGGGGGAAAGGCTTAGGGAAGAGACTGGGGGAATGTGAAGCCTATCTTCATTTTTCTAACCTCTTCATTTGTAGCCACGTCACGAGAGAGAGGTACTGAGAGCAATACAGAGTTGCCATAACAACTAATAAACTGTAATTTGTCAAAGGAGGGGGAATGGAGTCAAGAGTACCAAAAAACAAACAAACAAAAAAACAAGAAAGAGGGAGAGAGAGGGGGTGGGGGGGAGAGAGAGAGATTTAAGAAAGGGAAGACTGAGTTTTCAGTGAACAGTGAGATGAATGTAAAAGTGTGTTTTAGACTGCCTTAGTGGGGAATATATGATAATGAATTAAAATATGGAAGGGGAGATGAAGAAAATGACAACCATTCATGTAAGGATATATTTTAAAACATGGAAGTTCTCAAAATGAAAGAATTTATTTGAGATAGCAAACTAGGGGAATCACACACACACACACACACACACACACATACACTCTCTCTCTCCAGAAGAGAAGGAGCCTGGGACCATCATGCAAGGCCAAATTGATGTAGATGATTTTCACGTTGATATTTCTAAGGGTGCTCTCCCATGATTGAACTGAGGCATTGTGGGGATGGTAGCATTGTGTCTCCGTGGGTCAATGCCTTTTGATGTCCTACCCTTTACCTCACAGACCGCAGATCCACACTATCGTCCCTGCCCTTCCAGTTGCCTGAAGAACTAAACCAGCAAGAGGCACAGAGCAAGGATTCCAGGAAGACGGGATGGGAGGCAGCAGGGACACCCGACAGCTTCTCCCAAAGCCTAGGCTGGGAGGTCCAGGAGTTAAGGGCAGTACTGCAGTCATTCATGCAACAGATATTTTTGGAGTCCCAAGTTTCAGCTATATGTGGGACACAAGGTGCAGAAAAATGGTCCATGACCATGGTGAAGCTGAGGTTGTACTTGTGTCCATAACTGAGAATGAAATGTAGGAAGTAAGGTAGAGAAGGAAACTCATTGTCTCTATACTTTATCCCCAAGCTCTACTGGGAGCCAGAGAGGGAGTGACCCCACGATGGCTGGCCCAGAGCAGGAGGATGGATGAAGAAGCTGAGGGATGTTTCTCAGGAAGAAGAGTAACAGGCATATTTTCACATAGTAAAAGGATTATGGTGTCTGAAACTAGGGGTCAAAGTCTCCAGTGATCAAACTGCTTCTCTCAATCTGCTTCTGTCACCTTCGGCAAGGAACACACAGATCCTTTTTGCTGCTGAGTTGAGCCTACCTCCTCCTTTGTGAGCAGGGAGGATCTTGGTCCCTTCATTGGGCTTGGAAACTGTGCCTTAGAGCAGAATAAGACTGATGAAGTATGGCCGTGCCTGTTTTCCATTAGAAACATTAGCAAACTTGACTACATAAGGCCACCTCGCAGAACAAAAAACTTGCAATGTGCAAAGTACAATGAAAATCTCCCAGCTGCCAAGACAGAGGACCTTGCAGAAGATACAGCATGAAAGAGATTCTGCACAAAACAAAAGTCAGAACACAATGGTATACATTTGAAGCACATGAAAGGCTGTGTGGCAGCAATACTAAAGAGACAGGATTTTCCTACAGAACAGGGGCAGAGGAAGAGCAGAAACCCAATCAGCCAATAGAATTGTGGTGAAGAAACAGATCTGGTCCTGTAAAGGGAGAGGGGGGAGAAAGCTTACTTTTTATGAATTAATCTCCAGTTGGTTTTCATAAGTTGTTCAGAAACAAGTGAGCACATGAATAATACATACTGTACACAGGCCCAAAAACACAGAGCTATCTCCAGTTGAGATTGTGAAAATGAAGACATTTTCAGAAAGATAATTGAGTAAATCGACCAGAAGGAAGGCATCTTAAGGTAGAGGTGTGAGCAGCAGCAAGGAACAGATACCCCAAGGGGAAAATGTATATTTCTAATTTCCCCAATTAGCTTGCAGATTCCTGGAGAGCTGGGATAATCTTTTCAACTTTAACAGAATTATATGTTCCCAGGTTATATAAAATAACACTTTCCCTGTAGTAGGTGCTAAAAATATTAACAGATAAATTAATTCAATGTTGATGTGGTAATAAATTTGACTGATAATTATGGTATCATTGGTATGGAAATAAAAAATAGAAATCTATGTTCCTGGGACCGACATTGATAGGGATGAGGTGCCTGTTAGTTGTGTAGATGAATAAATAAATCCAGGGATGATGTGCCTTCAATGATGCTTTATGTGGTGGTACAATTCATTGATTAGCCAACCAACCTCAAAGTGGCATACTTGCTTTATCTAATGACTGCAATACCGAGCTGAAGTTAGAGGTCCTGCTCAGTGCTTCCACAGAACAATAGTCCCACAAGAAGCTCTGTGGAAAAAGAATTCCATGGTCAATTAAGCTTAGGAAATGCTGCTTTCTATATTCCTCTCATTATCATTTAAAAGGCTCAGAGAAATCCTACAGTAAATTGCCCTGTTGAACCTTGTTAATCTGATACTTTCCAAACTAAGTTGACCGTGGAAGATTTTCTTTTTCTTTATTTCCATCTTCTTCTTTTAACAATATCCATTAGCCTCTTTCAAAACTAGCTTTCTATGAAGTGAACTGTGATGGTTAACATTAGATGCCAGCTTGACTGGGCTAAGGGATGCCCAGATAGCTGATAAAGCATGATTTCTGGGTGTGTTTGTGAGGGTGTCCCTGGAAGAGATTAGTATTCCATCAGTGGACTGGGTAAGGAAGATCCACCCCCACCAATGTGGGCAGGCACCATCCAATCTGTTGAGGGCTCAATTAGAACAAAAAGGTAGAAGCATGAATTATCTCTCCCTTCTTAAATTGGGACATTATTTTTCTCCTACCCTTGGACATCAGAGCTCCTTGTTCTCTGGCTTTCAGATTCCAAGATTTATACCAATTCTCCCCAAATCTCTGTTGTCAGGCCTTTGGATTCAGGATGAATCATACTACCAGCTTTTGTGGCTCCCCAGCTTGCAGATGGCATATTGTGGGACTTCTCAAACTCATAACCACATGAGCCAATTCCCATAATAAACCTCCTCCTATAGATCTCTATATATCCTATTGGTGCTTTCTCTGGAGAACCCTGACTAAGACATAAGGAACCCTGATTTTGTTGTAATGAATCAGAGTATTCACCAAGTGCCTTCCATGTTCTAGGAACAGGGGTGAGACTGGAAAGGGTGACTAACATGCAGCTCCTTCTGTTAGGGAGTTTGGGATCTTGCAGAAGAGAAAAACCATCAACCATTCACAACCATGCCCGTCTCCTCAGACCCTGATCATAGGCTGGGCTCCTTCTGAAGTACAGCCCAGGTGTGACCCAGCAGGATCTTTTCACTCCACCCACTCCAACACTACATTTCGTGTGCCTCCTTTGCATAGATCATTTCCTCTATTCCTAAGCCAAGCAGCCTTGGGCCCCAAGCATGCCCACTGTGAGTGCATGAGGGAAGCTCTGTGCATCTTATCCACTGCGGCAGCCCCCTCCTGCAAGCTGTTTTCGACTCAGAGGGCCCAGAACAATTGTTACTGTTATTCACAGATCTCTCAGATTTTCTCACACTATAGCTACTGGACAGAGAAACATCAAGTGTCTTTCCACAACTCAAAGTGGATACAAGGGTCTTCTCCGGGGAACTCCGGCTGCCAAAGTTCTCTGGAAATGGTCACATTGACCCTGTTGTGTAGCTACTTTCAGAGCGAAACCTCACAACGAATGAGCCTATGCTCTTGAGTGTCTACTAGCAGCCTGGACTATGGTAGATGAGTTTGCTGTTATTTTCTTACTGTGGAGAAGTTATCTTGAGTCTCAGTAACACAGGGCTGAGCCCATGGAGCATGTAGAGTATGTCATCAGCCAATGAGATTAGATGATTCCAGTACTGCACTTACTCTCCAGTACGTGGCAATGCAGTCTTGATGGCTACTCCGTGCTTGCTGCCGTATAAAATGAGACTGACACATCCATGTAGAGGGCAGCCACTGCTTCTCCTCCGGGAGGTTTGTAGTGATGGGGAGGAGTCTGCTGCTTCTATTAAAGTTAGTTATTTTCATTTCTGGCCCATTTCTTCATTGTCTCCCACTACACACCCACACACATCTGCTGTACACTTCCATCTTACTCACCCTGGTCCCACCCCGAGACCTGCTGCAGAGTTTCAAGATTGGGCAGTTGTAGATTCATCAGCTTTGCTACTATGGGACTCTGAGTAGATTAACTTTCCTGAGTCTCCAATTCTCTACCTGGAAGGTGAAGATGATTTCACTTATTGCATAGACTATCAGGTAATTTAATGAGCTGCCAAAGTACAGAGATCCTCCTCCATAGCAAGCACTTAATTGCTAGTTTCCTCATTCTCCTCAATTTTCCTCCAGTAGAAGTCCACAATGTTAGAAATATTTTATATCCATGCTGTTTGGCATGGAAGCTACTTAGACCCAAGTGGCTAAGTAGCATTTGAGATGTGACCAATGCAACTCAGGCACTGAAATTTTAATTTTATTTAGTTTTATTAATGTGAATAGAC
This sequence comes from Hylobates moloch, assembly GCF_009828535.3. Lineage (NCBI taxonomy): Eukaryota > Metazoa > Chordata > Mammalia > Primates > Hylobatidae > Hylobates > Hylobates moloch. The sequence goes on from NW_026652286.1 coordinate 103,811,886, forward strand.
GCATACGGCTAGTGGATACCATATTGGTCAGCACATTGCTATATAATTTAACTATTAGTTCTTAATACTCAGCACTTCCAGAAGATGAATTAGAGCTCAATCTGGTGTGTGTGTGTGTGTGTGTGTGTGTGTGTGTGTATGTGTGTGGTTGGGGGGTGGTCAATGGCCCTGCAGGGTTTGAAGCCAGCATGAACCATAGAGAACTTCTAGAAATACGGCCAGGAAAGGGGTACCTGCCATTCCTCTCTGCCTCTGAGGCCTGGGGAGAATTCACACACCCATCTCACCAGGGATATACCTCAGGAAATGGAGACTGTGTCTTGGTGGAATTTCAAACACACTTGAGCCTGAAGAAGATGTCTATATATGCCAGAGATGTTTCAAAAATCTTGCCACAAAAATGTAAAGGGACCATCAGACTCCATCTTACTCTATTCCATACAATTGTATCCACCTTTCCAATCACTGGTCCAAAGATGAAATAACAATATTTGCCAACAAGATTTTAGAGCCTTGCCAATTAACAGAGAACACTACCTAACCCCATATGAAGTCACTTCTCTCTTAGATGTAAGCTAAATTTATAAATGTCAAGGTCTTCAAAATGTTAAAACCATTAGAGATAGAGAGTTGGGGAACTGGGGGGGATGGAGAATGTAAATTTGGTGAAAAATTAGAATATCATGCAATATTTATTTTTGTAGTGCAATTTACATATCTAAAATCATTTTGCTAAGAAGAAACATAAAATGTATTATGTATAACTTGATTTGCTCATAAAATTATCATTTAGGTAAAATTAGAGACATGAAGAACTGGAAAAACAAAATGGAAAAAATAGGAAAGAACAGATTTTTTTTTAACTGATTCATTTTCTTTATATATTTGTTTAACAAAAACATTAAGGGGGGCATGGATAAAGTTCCTTCTGAAATACTTTCCTTTTTTCTTTCTTTTCTTTCTTTCTTTTCTTCTTTCTTTTTCTTTCCTTCCTTCCATCTTTCCACTTTACCTCTTCTTCCTTTTCTTTTTCCTTCCTTCCTTCCTGGCTTCCCTTCCCTTCCTTCTTTCCATTCCTTCTCCCACTGCCTCTCTTCTTTCCTCAATTCATTCCTTCCTTCCTCCCTTCCTTCCTTCCTTCCTTCCTTCCTTCCTTCCTTCCTTCCTTCCTTTCCTTCCTTCCTTCCTTCCTTCCTTCCTTCCTTCCTTCCTTCCTTCTTTCCCTTCCTTCCTTCCCTCCTTCCTTCCTTCCCTTCCTTCTTTCCTTTCCTTCTCCTCCTGCATCTCTTCTTTCCTTCTTCCTTCCTTCCTTTGTTCCCCTCCACCTCTTGGGTCTTTACTTAAATCACTCCCTTTTTGATTTAAGCCCCCTTTGTTGTTAAGGCCCTGCAGTGAGAATAGCTAGCTGCCCTTTTCCTGAAACCACACCCTCAAGTTAGAGTGCTTTTGAGACTTCTCAGGTGTCTCTCTTTTACAGCACAGCATTCCAAATTCTTCCCCACCCCATGCTGGGTCAACTCCTTCAATTTCTTCCGGTCTTTCCCCCTGCTCTCAAGCCCAGGGTCCCACAGGCATGGGGGAGCTGGAGTTGCCAAGTGTGTCTCCATTTGGCTTCTGTGTGGGCCCACGGATTGGCCCTTTGGTCTGGGCCTATTCTGGTTGGTGGCTGGGGCAGTGCTTTGGTTCTCGTCGTTCACTGTGGAAAGAGAAGGAGCGGGGTGGTGAGGAAAACAGCTCTAATCAGGGCCCATTTCTCCTAACTGCTCACAAAGTGCCCAGCACTGCCCTAAGCACTTCATATTCATTTCCCCATTTAATCTTCCCCAAACTCTAACAATGCAATGCTATAATTATTCTATTTCATGGATAAAGTGTGGGTTATGAAGAATTAAATCACTTGCCTGCGGTCACACAGCTGGTAAACTGCTAAGCCAGGCCCTTAAGCCTGCATTCAGACCCAGCCTGCTTGACTCCAGTGTCTGGCCTGAAAAGCCACCCAATAGTGCCTTAACAACCACCAGGGGCTTCTATTTACCCAGGGCTTTATGGCTGAAAACCGTCTCACACACACTGACTTATGTGATTCCGTTGCAACAAGGTTAATAAGGAAGATATGGGAAAACTAGTGTTCCCATTTTAGAGATGTGTGGACAGTCAGAGGTCAAAGTCCCTACTCAAAGCCACGTAGTAAACGGTGCCACCAGTGTTAAAGCAGGTATTCTGACCAAAAGTCTAGTTTCTTCTCCACACAACGTTGGGTATGAACAAAGGGAAATGTCTTTGGAACGATTTGCACACACCCGTATGCAAACTTTTCAGACCTGATGCTAGTGCGTCGGGCGGGGGGAGGGTAGGAAGGCTGGCCCAGCCGAGGGAATGTCTACCACTGTCCTGATACAAAATTTACCACAAGCATTGAGAGACATCGAGAGAGTAGGCTTCTGGCTTTTCTTGCTGTTTTTGTTTATTTGTTTCTCCTTTTAAAAATCTTTTTTATGAGGCTGCCATAAAAACACTCATTAGGCAGTGTTGATTTTCATTAATGTTGATTCTCCAAGAGCTTAATCAATCTTCTGTGACCAATGACCTCATTCCCCTGGGAGAAGAAAGCTGTTTAACAAATTAGCTTTACAGATTGTAGGTAAGGCATACAGATGTGAGGTAGCCTGTGTTGCCAAAACAGGATGTGGATTAGTGGTTTAATATGCACAAAAACAATAGCATTAAACAGTCTCCTTGCTGATACCAAAATGCATCATTAGGAAGCAGCTGTCCTCTTTCCCCTGTTGCACCTGCATCCCTCCTCACTCTCCTTCCTCGTGCTCACTTTTGCCCTCTGTGAAGTCTGAGCTTTGAAAGCACCTAGAGGCAGCAGCACATCTGAAGTTGGTAGGAGGAAACAAATCACAGATGCACGAGGGATGCAGGAGGGGAGATGAGCACAGCTGTGAGTGTGGACGGGAGCCTAGCAACTGCTCCAGGAGTTCTCATTATTCCAAGGCAACTAGAAGAACTTCCTTCCAGACAGTATCCTCGCCCAGGTGTTCCTCGCCAAAAGTTGCACTGTTTATAGGGGCTACCTGCTTTGGGTTAAATTATCATGTCCTCTCCAGGTGGCCTTTTCAAAGGCAGATATTTGGTGGCCAGGTAGCCTGGTGAGTCTGGAAGAAGCCCTGGAGGTCTGAATGAAAGGGAGTCGTGGACACTTGGACAAAGGCTGGGCAAAAACAACCTTTCCCTACATCTCAGTTTGGCTCATGGCTGTGTCTGGTGGCAGCAACTCCCCGCCACAGGCCATGAGGTGTCTACGGTTGGTGCTGACCTGCTGGTTTTCGCTGTGCTGAGCAGCTGAAAGAGGTCATGGGTCCTTCCTCCACCAGACCCCGGGGGGCTGGAGCCCGGCAGCTCAGGGAGCCAACTATGCTTGGGCGCCAGCGCTTTCACTTCTAGAGCTCCTTTCCAGTGAGCCCCTGGTTTTATTTTCTTAACACTCTTGTGGGACAAGCAAGGACAAGAAGGGACAGAGTTATTGTTCTTAAGTGCTGAAGAAGAAGGGGCTCAGAGACATCATAATCTCACCATGCCTCCACAGTGGCAGAGGCAGGAGCCTGGAAGCACATCTCTTCTGAGGGGAGAAGGCAAGGTGAGTGAAGCTCTTTCTTCGGGAGACTGGCTGGTGGGGTGGAGTGAGGCGTCCTGCTGGCTCTAAGTGCCCTTCTCTTTCTGGCTTCTGACCTTGTCCCCTTGGACTTGGGCACTGAGCTTGCTGCCCAGCTGAGGCTCAGATGAGTGGCGCCGTCTGTGTGCCCCTTTAGGGTCTCTCAGAACAGGACAAATGTTTGCCCTGCTTTCCACCTGAGGCTGGCCTTTGAAATGCCCTAGCCTCCTGATGTCAGCGCAGCAGAGATGTGGGGAGGGGCACCTGGAGATGCTCAGAGCCCCATCTGTACAACTCTCCTCCTTGCCTCGGCCATGTCCCTAGATGGCCTGGCTTATACAATCAGGAGCCTCCTTCCTCAGCCTCCTGCTCAGCAGCCTGCAGTGCAGTCACATGTCCAAAATCAGGCCACTGTTGTCAGCTCTGCAGCCACACGCCACTGTGAGTCAGCCCCAGCCTGGCTGCAGAATCCTGCAGAATGGGTTGCAGTCCTGGGGTGAGAGAGATCACAGACACAGGTCCCTGTAAATTCACTCCGGTGGTGCAGGAAGCTGGTGAGACCACCGACTTTCTGCTGGCACTCTTTTCACTTAAACCGATCAATACATTTTGAGTACCTACTACATACAAAGTCCGTTAATAGGCCCTGGGGATGGGGGCAGACCAACAAGAGTAAGACACAGTCCCTGACTGCAGTGAGCTTTCTTGTTCCGCGTGGAGGCCCTTTTGCCTGTGGCTTTTATGGATCTAGGGCATTTGATAGCTTCTGTGTTTCCTGAAGTGGTAGCCCTCCCATTAGTTCTGTGTCCCCAATCCTTTACTCTTAGTGTACTAGCTATTCAATAGGATCCACCACTGTGTCCAGTGCTGAGTTGGTCCTTAATAATAATTGATGAACGACAGATAAATGGACCTCTTTGGTAGAGCCACAAATATACCCCTGTCTAGCTCCTGGGAAGAAGATTCCTATTGCTCATCTGCTGCCATGTCTTGAGCGCCTACTGTGTGTGAAGCCTGTGCTAAATGGTGTGGATAGGCCATCTCCAACCTTCACAACAATGCTCTCCCCAGTTATAGATAAGGAAGGGAAAATGCAGAGAAGTTAACTCATTGGTGTAGGATTATAATCAGAAACAGGCCAATTCAGGACTCAAGCTCATACTTTCAGACTCCAGGGCCATGGTCTTTCCCTCACTGGTTGTGACCAGGCCTAAACAATAGGTAGGATGAGTTTCTACCTATTGGTTATTATATAAGAAAAGTCAAGCAGGGAAGGTGAAGTCACAGCCTAACTGCCCACTGGAACAGTGACATCTTGATCACTGTTTCAGATCACTACGCAGGAAAAGCTGTGACTCATGGGATAAATCAGGCTCCTATCTTCCCCTGAGGCTCTGGGAAGCCTTAAGCCATAGGACTTGCGCTTACCTTCTAGGGGATCAAGGGTGCAAGATAGTGTAGAAAACAGCCTTGCAGGCTGTCTCCTCAGACTGAACTGAAACTGGCATTCAAATACTTCCCAAAGATTGTGGAACTGCTTCCCAAGAGCAATGACTTTCAGTTGCAGCCATCCCTTCGGCTGGAAGTGAGGCAGTGACCTCAAGGTGAAAGTCTCCATATCCCATTACCAATCCAATTACCTGGCACTTGCAGGTTAGATGGGAACTGCCAGACCGGAACCCAGCCATGGATCATTTAGACCTGTGTCTTGTCTCTGACAGTACTCAGGGCCGAGCGTCTCACTCAGGTGCTTCTTATTGTCAGCCTGTGGACACACCAGCACGCTTTCCCTTAAATGAGGGAATAGAGCTGGTAATGGGGATGGTGAGCAGCAAGAAACCCACTCTATTACCAATGCTCCCGCCCACCCCTGGCCCTAGCCTCAGCCCCAGCCTGTATCCCTGGATTCATTAGTTCATTGAACAAATATTTACTGAGCAGCTACTATACACTAGGCAGGGCTAGGCAGAGGATATGGCGATGAGCAAAGTCTCTGCTCTCCTGGACTTCCATTGTAATGGGAGAGTGCAGGCAATTGCACAGATGGTCATGCGTCATGACATTCGTTATAAATACAGTGTGATAAAGCGGGCAGACAGTGAGGAAGAGTTGGTGATTTGTATACTGGGTGATCAGGGAAGTCTCTCGGACAAGGTGACATTTCAGCAGAGGCTTGAAGGCATTGTAGGAGAAAGACACGACTATCTGAAGATAAGTGGGGGCCACCTGTCTTTGTCTTGTATATTGGGGGTTGATGCTGGAGCAGAAATGTAAGTGGGCACGAACTAGAAATACATTTGCAGTGCATGAGGAGTCGTGGAAGAGCAACGTGGCTGGTGTGGCTGGATAGGAATGAGTGAAGGGAGAGGTGGAGGTGACTTCAGAGAGGTTTGGGCCCTGGAGGACTTACGGGCCATTGTATTGCCATGGCTTTTACTCTGAGGGATGCAGAAGTCATTTGGAGTGTTTTGAGCAGTGTAGAACACAGTAACTACGCATTCATTAAACATGCCTTCAGGGAAATATTTGTTGAATGAATACATGAAATACTTGTTGGATGATTGAAAGAACAAATATCACTGAATCACATGAGTAAGTACACAGAGATTTCGAGAATAACATACCTGTCCGTATTTGTTCAGAAGAGAGCGAAGTCTTCTCATTGAAAGAGTGATTAACTATCAGCCGCAACCCAAATGGAGGGTAGATGGTGGTAGAGGCAGAAAATTAAGGGTAGACAGGGCACACAACAGAAGGCATACAGCTCAGTATCCTTTGAGGACTGGAGTCTGGAGAGAAAGTGAGCACTGCAGGGATTTTTAAGTTTTGACATGAAATCACAGACCCTCTAGAGGAGGCCACTTCTTTTGGAGACGCAAGATAGGTGCTCTGTGCTGGGTGTGGTTTGAGATGCTCTTTTTGTTTTCACCCCAAATATCTACCTGCCCCCTGTCTCAGTGCTTGGAATTCCACATCTTAGTGCCATCCTTTTCTTGCGCCTCGGAATCATTTTTTTCTTTGAGAGTCTCTTCTCAAACAGAATGGGAGGATAAATCCCTTCTGTGTTCTTCCCCTCTTTTCAGCAAGGGTTCTCTTCAAATGTTACTTTTAAAAGATGCCTTTCTTTAGTCTTCTCCTTGACTCCCTTTCTTACAAGATGAGCAGCTGCCTTCTTCCCTCTATCTGCATCCATAGTTCTACAAAGGACCCTGGGCCACTGTCCTGAGATCAACAGTTTGCATTTCTCTCTCCCTTCCAGACCAGAAGTTTCCTGATGCCAAGAAGCATACAATATCCTCTTTGTCTTCAGCTCCCAGCACAGTGCCTGCAAAGTGTTTTTCTTTTCCTTCTCTCTTTTTTAATCTTTCCTTCCTTTTTTATTGTTTTCTTGCTTTTGTTTTTAATCAACCAGAATGAAAGTTGTTAAGAGCATGTTTTTCAATCTCAGGAACAGTCTGGGGGGAACCATTAATACAACAAAAGAGAATGGAGCTTGAATAGAGGATCCAAATCTTAGCCTTAGTTTCTTCATCAATCAAGTGGGAACCTTGATACCCACTTCCTTGATTTAGTGTGAGAAATGAATCATATGACTATTGAAACTGTTCTGCAAGTTATAAAATATCTTTGTGAAATTTTAGACACATTTTTGACAAAAAAAAAAAATAGCTATCTTAAAACAGGTGCAACCAGGCCCAGGAGCCTGGCTTGAGATTCTTGTTGCTATGTCGGCACCTCACACATAAGGTGAATGAGGACTAAGTGTGAATGCAGGAAGCTGCTAAGTCACCTAGGCTGCCAACAAGCTGGGATGTAAGTTTGGGATGGACAAGTCCTTGGGCATATCAGATACATACAAGAATCTTACTGAGTCGTGAGCCTCTCAGGTAACTGAATTTTTGTTTTTACAGCTTTTGTTTTTATTATATAGGTAGTGCATGATCACCACCAAACAGTTAGAAAATACAGGCAATGCTTCTGGATATAAAAATCAGCTCTATTCTATCACCTGTTGGTGTTTCAGCGGTTCTCCTCCTGAGCCCTTTTTCTACAATACAGGCCTTTTAGAGGCCCCACTTGCAGGGGTACTTGCAAAAGCCTGGCAAGAGGGTTGGGAGTAGGGGTGGGCTATGGGCATATGCTCAGGTATGGACAGGCAATGATGTGGCTGCCTACAGCCTGACTCTGACCCCACCCTCCCACTTCCTTCGGCCTTGTCAGCACAGTAGGGGCCCAGGCTGGCCATCTGTCTTGTGGGATCAAGCTGCCAGAACCACCATCCATGTTATATTCTATTGTCTAACAGCTGGACACCGCTGAACTCACATTTCCCTTCTCTTCATCTCCGTTCCCAGACTTTCTGGTGCTGTCTTTGCCTGCTGTAGGAGGTCCCAGACATGGCACCTTGCCTACACATCTGACATTGCTCCATCTCAGTCTCAGAACATAAGTATCTGCCTTCTCTGGAGACTTCACAGGCTTGACTAATTTACCTACTAGAATGTTACTATTTAATCGACTGAACCTACAAAAAACAAACCCATACCGATCAATAGAGAAATAATTTTGCAAATTGTGGGCATAAATCCTTAGCGATCTGTGTGCATGGTCATTTGTTAAAATACTGAAAAGGTAAATCAATTTTCTTTATTAAAACACAATTGCTTCATCTATTGCTAGTTTAGGCAGCAGCCAGGAGGCAGGGTATGGGGAGGTGTGAGGGAGGAGGTTTTGGAAGGCTTTTTTGCACTTCACTTAGGGGTCACTTGTTAGTCTGAAAAAAGGGTCAAGTGTTGGGGAGGAGATGAAAGCTTTCAGGCTGGCAAATGCCTTAGTGTTAGAAGAAGACACAGTCACGGGCTGGTGTGACATGTGGGGAGGCCGGGATTGAGATCGCGGAAGAGGAGTTAACGGAACAGCAAGAAACCTCTTATCGTCATCATTCCAGAGCACATCAGCCAGGATAAGTCAGATGAAAGCTGCAGCAACAGACTCAAAACTACAGTGGCTTTGTCACCAAGGTGTATTTTTTTGCTTACACTACACAGGCATTGCTTGTCAGTGGGGGAATGAGGCTGCTGGAGGAGCTACAGCCTCAAAGTTGGCTACTCAAAGTGCCAGACATAGAGAGAGGAGAGTAGAGGCATGTCTTGACTCCTGGAGCTACCACTTGGAAGTGGAATCCCTGTCTTCTGTTCTCACTTCAGTGGCCAAGGAAGAGGGCACGGGGACACACAGTCCTATCACACGCCCTGATGGCAGAGAGGCAGAGTGCTCGCCTCTGCTGATGACCACCAGACATTGTGAGCGGGAACCTCTATTTTATGGTATCTTACACTGTGAGTTGATGTTATGTCACCACATCTGTGAGCACAGGGTACACTATTTCTGATTCTTCTTTGCAGCTGACATATAGCATGAAATAAAAAATGTTTGCTTTACAGGCTAAGTTAATTAATTGGTGGACAATAAAGGAGGGAAGCCACAGGACTTTGTAGAATGATATGATGAGGGAACTGCACAATTGCATCCGTGGAAGCATCTGATGATCTGGCATGGGTGACACTGTTTTTTTTTTTTTTTTTTTTCAGCATTTTATTGTGCTCACCACTGGGCTAAGGTGTTTGAGTGCATTATCTCATTTAATTTTTTCAATAACCCTCCCATCATGTATTTTCAATTTAGAAGCTCATTCCCCTCCACAATAAAGATCATCATAAATTTTGGAGATGACAGGCCCCTCCCAACTCCTATCATCATCATATCATGATAAAGTCAAAAGGACCAGACACTGTTGGTAGCCTGGGAAGAGTCACTAGCATTTTCTGGGCCTTAATTTTCTCATTAGTTAAAAAAAAAATTGGATAAACTATCCTCTAGGATCCTTTCAAATTTTCTTGTTCCACAGACTTTTGATGACTTGCCTCCAGCGGTTTGCTGGGTTAACTGGAGAGCTAAACAGGGGCTCTCCTGGGGTCAGTGTGCACAGTAAGTTACCACTGAGCCCATGTGAGGAAGAGTAAAACTCAGAGAAGCCAAGTTTTAAATCCACAGTGTCACTAGATATAATATTGTTCCCCTGAAGGCTTTCCAGTACTAACAAACTACCATGAATGTTGACTTTCAAGAGGCAATGTATGTCTCCTGTGTGACAGAGAATGTGTTCAGGAAGTGTCTGAGGAGGGAGGTTTCAGAGACAGTGTCAAGATATGTTGCATTCAACTTCATGGCCATAGGCCATATTTGGACGTTTGTACCCCTTACTCCCCTTAAAGGATCTCAAAACTATGAGAAAATGAGGTATGGCCCTGGCTACTCTGCTGCTAACTGCTCTGCTTGAAAAAGATACTGAGCCAAGTGATGAAAGTCCCTTTGGCCATACCTGGGAAGGACAGGGTCTCAGGCCATGTCCTCTTTGGATTTAATACGACAGAATGACAGGGCCAAGCGTTCAGTGAACTGAGGTGGACACAGAAATCCAAGGCATCGTGGTAGAGCAGGCATGGGAATCTGTGCTGGTTCATCCATTAAAATGTCCCAGGCATCCTCAAAGTCTCTTAGACAAGCATGAAGAGACTTATAATTGTTGAATATTCGCTATGTGCCAGAAACTATTCTTAGCACTTCGCAAGCATTATTTAATTCAATCCTCTTCATATCAACACCATGCAGAAGAGGAAACTGAGGTACAGAGAGTTTATTTAAGGAAACTACCAAGGACCCACAGGCAATAAGAGCCAGAATTTGTAGCAAGGTGGTAAATTCCCACTCTCAGCTGACATGTTTTGCAATCTCAGTGGGTCCAGGCCATTTAAAATGCCACATGGGATTGTGTTTTCCTTATATAAGAATATCAAAATAGCACACAGAAACCATGTGGAGGTGATTTTCTAACCCTCAAGCTCTGGGTTGTCTGCTGTAGCTATTTCTCGGGTCTCTTCCCCGAGGTCCTGGCAAGCAGGAACAGTGTCTCCATCATTTCTGTTTTCCTAGCACTTAGCACCCGCTACATGGCAGGTGCTCATTAACTATTTGCTAAAGAAGAAACGTGGCTAGAGCTGTTCTCTACATTTTACAAAGGATTTGAAAAGTCTGGGACTAGGTTCTTGGATAATACAAAGGACGGTTAATGAAAACCCAAATATACGAGGGGTTGGGAGTGAAATGTGGTCTGATTTTTAAATTTAATCTAGTGAAAAGGAGGCTGGGGAGATATAGGAATGGTTTGTACCTTGAGGTTTTTATAGTTCTGAACCCATTTATCAAATGTCTTTTAGGTACCCTCTACCTGTCCAGCATGGTCCTAGGTGCTGGGATTCAGTGAGCAAAAGGCTAAGGCAGCCCCTCAGGGGCTCAGGTGCTGTCTCCACCTCCACCCACCTTGCACAGACACAGTGGAAGCTTCAGGGGCTGTGGCTTTTTTCATTCCCCGGAGCGCAGTGAACAATGGGAAGCAGCCCCAGCACCTGCAGCTCCTCAAGATTCTTAAAAACAGAAGACTTCTTGATGTAGGGGTCCTGCCCAGACAGGAGAGAAATCAGTTCATGTCTGCCAGAGGGAAATAGCTAATGAAATCACAGTGGTGATTTTTAAATTTTTCACTGCTTTTTCAGTAGTTGTTAGTGAAACTCCGGGTTCTGTGGGGCTGCTAGAGCCTGGAGGAGGAAAGAGTGTGGAAAGGGGAAGGCTCAGAGAGAGGGCTGAGATTTCCATCAGAAGAACCTTGTATTGTTCTATTATTTATTTATTGGGTCCACAGATGATTTTTTCTTGTTTAAAAAAAAAGCACCTGTATTAGATCATTCTCATGCTGCTAATAAAGATACTCGAGACTGAGAAATGTATAAAGGAAAGAGGTTTAATGGACTCACAGTTCCACATGGCTTGGGAGGCCTCACAATCATGGTGGAAGACGAAGGAAGAACAAGAGATGTCATACATGGTATCAGGCAAGAGAGCTTGTGCAGGGGAACGCCCATTTATAAAACCATCAGATCTCATGAGACTTATTCACTACCTTGAGAACAGTATGGGGGGAACCACGCCCATGATTCAATTATCTCCACCTGGCCCCACCCTTGACACACGTTGATTATTACAATTCAAGGTAAGAATTGGGTGGGGACAAAGCCAAACCATATTAACACCCTACTTCTTCAAACAACAAGCAGGCCCAAATGGTTTAAAAGGTCCTGGTTTAGGGTTTCGCCTTGTGTTGTCCTTCCCCTCATCAGCACTCGTGTGAGAAATGGAGGACAGGAAACTTCCTTCCTCAGAGATGAGGGGAGGGTGGTTGCAAGGGGAATTCGGCTGCTGTATCGATTTCCTGAAACAAAACATTCACTGATGCAAATGTGCAGGCACCAGCCTCTGAGCTAAAAAGAAGGCATTGGACTTTTCTGACAAATAAAACTAGAACTACAATAGGCAAAGCTTCAGGGTAGGAGGAGAATCAGCGTCTTCTTGAAGACAGTGGATCTAGAGTGAAGGGAAATGGGTGCCCGGAAGCACTGTTGGCATGAGATGGCTGCTTAGGGTGGAAGAGGAGGCTAGCAGGGATGGGATTTCCCTTAGTCCATTTAAGTTGCTCTAAGAATGCCATAAACTAGGGGACTAATAAACAACAGAAATTTATTTCTCACACTTCTAGAGGCTGGGAAGTCCAAGATCAAAGCACTGTATTCAGTGTCTGGTGAGGGCTACTTCCTGGTTCACAGATGTCATCCTCACATCATGGAAGGGATGAGGGGTCTCCCTGGGGCATCTTTTATAAGGACACTAATGCCATTTGTGAGAGCTCCACCCTCATGACTTAATCATATCCCAAAGCCCCTACCTCCTAATAGCATCACCATGGAGGTGAGAATTTCAGCATATATATTTTGGGGAGACATAAGCATTCAGACCACAGCAGGGTCCACCCATCTTTTTAGGTTCTATATTTCTAGACTAATGAAGAGACAGAGAAAACATGGTGGAATATAGTAGGCTGCAAGGCAGAGAACTTTGGGTTCAAACTCTAGTTCTGAGCCAGGTGCAGTGGCTCATGCCTGCAATCCCAGCACTTTGGGAGGCTGAGGCAAGCGAATCACCTGAGGTCAGGAGTTCGAGACCAGCTTGGCCAACATGGTGAAACTCCTTCTCTACTACAAATACAAAAATTAGCCGGGCATGGTGGCACACACCTGTAGTCCCAGCTACTTGGGAGGCTGAGGCAGAAGAATCGCATGAACCCGGGATGCGGAGGTTGCAGTGAGCCGAGATCATGCTATTATACTCCAGCCTGGGCAACAGAGCAAGACTCTGTCTCAAAAAAAAAAAAAAAAATCACAAATCCTAGTTCTGCTATTTAATACCCAAGAGGATGCTGGCATTTTAGAACTTCCCTTCAGGTCCTTTCCCCACTTAGAAGCTGGGATGCCACATGGTTATTAACTGATACCGTAAGTAAACGCATCTGACACGGGCTCAGCACACTGTTGTTGGAATCATTTTAAAACAAAGCAAACTCTTGTAAAGTCCTTCTTAGAGGGACAGATCTTTTCTAAGGGGAAGATGTAATACAGAACAGGTAAAACTTGTGTGCAGAGCAGGCCGTTCATGCCCAGTGTGTTGAGAAGTTGGGAAGAAAATCTTTGGGAAAAGCATGCATGGGTAAGTGTGATTTTGTGAGGCGCACAGGGGAGTTATGTGGGAGTTATGAAGGAATGGAGGCAGGCGGGGGAGGACCATGCTTCATGGTAATAGAGGGCCCAGTACCAGGCATTATGAGAAACCACCTCCCCATCCATCATTCTGTCATATCACGCCAGCGGGAGGGCAAGCTTGGAATCTGAGAGGGGCAGGCTCTGGCTTGGCCGTGAATGATGGGCCAGGATTCTGCAGGCACTTTCTGGGGGTGGCAGGAGAGAAGTGATGGAGGATTCTGGGAGAGCTGGTGGTTCCAACTGACAAGATAATGGAGTGAGTAGTGGAAGAAAAAATAAAGGAGAAGAAGGAAGAAATCCATGATAAATCCACCTTTTCACGGACAGTGGAGAAAGATAAACTCTCTTTCTAACTGTTAAAGATGGCTTTTCCCTCTTTCTGTTTTTCAAGTTCATTGAAAGTGACACTAAGTTGGTACTTTGCTTCCCACTTTGCCCCCTTTACTGCAGACTTTCTGATCTTTCCTATGGGGGCCCCTCGAGGTCTTTTTTATGTCCATGTTCACATGTGTGGGAATTTATGGTGTAGAACAGCTCATGCTGGTTACAATCTGAAGTCAGCGCAGGGAAGGACTAACTGGTTCTTCCAAGGACCAGCTCAGCCCTTATGCCTGGTGTACTCCTTCCAAAATGCCAACCCAATGTTTATGCAAATCAGTAGTCTGTCTCTCTTATTCTCTCCCTTGTACTTTTAATTTCTTCATTTTTTTTCTGTAAGTGCTTACAATTCAACTTCTGCTGTAACAGTGAGTTTACATTTGTAATATTTGCCTTACATGTCATGAAGGTATGAATTATTATCTACATTGTATTGGTGAGAAACCTAAGGTTCAGACTATTTAGTTAGGATTAAAGTCAGCCTGCAAGTAACATTTATTTATCTCTCATTTTAAATAAAGTTTTGAAGCACACAGTGCAGGGGTCGTTTGACGGCCTCATGAAATTGTTAGATGTTCAGGCTCCACCATCCCTAGATGTGGCCCCCATCCAAACAGTTCCACGAGGGCAGCTAGATATAACTGCAGCTACTGTATACAAATTTCAAGTAGCAGCAAGAAGAACCAAATCAAGAAAGGGCAAAATCTTACACAGCTGTCACTTTGACCTCAGCAGCTGGAACCTGGTCATACGGCAACACTCAACTTTAAAGGGGACTAGAACATATTCTCTTTATTCCAAATGATCACGTTCAAGCTAAAAACAGGGGTTTTATTACTAAGAAATAAGTGGACAACAAATCTTGTTGGGCTCACCTGTGTCTTGCCAGGGTCACAGACCAGCAAAGGAAAGAACCTAAACCTAGTTCTTTGATTTAAGGCCCCACCTTCTGTCCATGACATGAGAGTGTCCTGAGGGGAACAGGTTTGGCACTGCAGAACCATAACTGAAAGATGAGATATGCTTTCTGCCCTGAAAGACTGCAATCTTTGATAAATTTGTAAAATATAACTGTTAAACAGTGTTTGAGTATCAAGGGAAGGAACCTGTATAGTAAATGCATTGGGAGATCAAATTAAATAAGTATTTCCATTTGGGCTGGAACTGCCAAGGAAGGTTGCATGCATGAGGGTTTGAAGTCAATTTTGAGGGCTTGCTTGCTTCATATACAGAGGGAATGGATTCTTTGACTGGGAGCTTGTTAAAGAGGTTGGTTTCTTATCTTTGGAGAATAACAGGACTCTCAAATCAGAGCACTTCTACTGATGTCTGAGCTAAAATAAAATAAAATAAGCCTTTCCTTCTACACAAATATACTCTGAAAACTCTTAACTGCAATAACAATATCTATCCACAAACATCTCTTATAGTAATAGTAGTAGCTAGAATTTAATGAGCACTTATGTGCCCTGAGCCATCACATATATCAGCTACTTATTTCTCCCACAGCCTTATGGGGTAGGACTTATGATGCTTCCATTTCAGTCAAGGAAACTGAAGCTTATAGAAGTTTGGTAACTTGCCCATGATCCCGTATTTGATAAGCATTAGAGTTAATGTTTGAATCCAAGCACTCTGGTTTCAGAATCTGCATTCTTCACCATGAGGTTATATAACTCCCTGCAGCAGCCCTTGTTTCTGGAAACGTATTTCTTTAAAGCTGCAAACTGAGAATTGTTCATGCTCTCAGAGAAGTGCTTAGGCTGGTCATGAGAGGGATTTTGCAGTTTGTTTATTTGTTTGTTTGATTACGGGTGCAGTTATTGTGTCCAGAATTTCTACCCAACTCTTCCGATTTTAAAAACAAAAAAATGGGCCGGGCGCGGTGGCTCACGCTTGTAATCCCAACACTTTGGGAGGCCGAGGTGGGCGGATCATGAGGTCAGGAGATCGGGACCACGGTGAAACCCCGTCTCTACTAAAAATACAAAAAATTAGCCGGGCGTGGTGGCGGGCGCCTGTAGTCCCAGCTACTCGGAGAGGCTGAGGCAAGAGAATGGCGTGAACCCGGGAGGCGGAGCTTGCAGTGAGCCGAGATCGCTCCACTGCACTCCAGCCTGGGCGACAGAGCAAGACTCCGTCTCAAAAAAAAAAAAAAACAAAAACGAAAAACCAAAAAATGATGTTTGGAGTCCAGAGGTTTGCGGAAGTCTTTGTACCTTCCTTGTTTTTCACTTCTGCATTGTGGTGCATTTTGAAGTTTCCAGTGAAGTTCTACTAAGCTGTGCTGCACAGTGCTAATGCTCATGCCCTTTCTAATCCACTTTCTCCATTTTCAAAACTCTAAAACATAGAACCAGGATCAGCTCAAGACATTTCAGCCACTTCATCTTGTGCCTGCATAGCTCCAGATACCACTTCACAGCCCTTAGATCAGTAATGCTCGAGACATGCAGCTTGCAGACAGCGTACACTCCCGCATCCTTGAGCTGCCCTGTAAAGACAGCCTGCACCCATTCCACAAGCATTTGCTAAGCACTTACTATGTGCCACACATAGCATTGTGCCTGGAGACATAAAGGCAAATAAGATATTGGCCCTCAGACAGCTCGGTCAGGGTGGAGGTTCTTAACATGAGATCCCTGAATGGTTTTCGGTGGATATGTAAACACCCTAAATCTGAACACAGTATGTTCATGTCTGCCAAGATGCTCACATTTTTCACAAGGCAGAAATTTTATACTTTTCATCAAATCCTATAAGGAAGAGTTTATCATCCAGAAAAGATTAAGAATCACTGACAATGTAGTCAAGGCAGAAATCTAAAGAAATAATCACAACATGATATCAGAAATGTTATGATGAGAGGCATGAATGCATTGCCCTAAAAATACAGAGATGGGAGCAAGCAACACTTTAGTATCTGGGGATTGAGGGGGCTCAGGGCTTCTTTAGCAGATGGTGTCATCTGGGGATGAGTAAGTAGGAATTTGATGGAAGGGAAGCCAAGGAGGAAGGCATTCTAGGGTATGAACTCAGAGACCCAGCAGATCTAAGCTGTCTTGTACCAAGAGAATGCATATCTAGATTTTGATGTTGAGTATACAGGCTGTGAGGATTTAGGTGCTGGTAATATGAGATCCATATAATCACGCCTAGGATTTTCTGGGTGGGTGGGGAGGGTGGCTACCAAGGACAGTGGTAGTTGAAAGTGGGTAGGGGAGAGAAGCCCAGATATACCTCTAATACTAAGCAGCAAGAATTTGACCTTAGGAGACAGGCTGTCTGCACCTCAGAGAAGGTCAACTTCACATTTCAGCTTCCTCTTCCTGAAAACTGGGCTTGATATTTGATAAATAAATCATGCAATCTTCCCTTCACACCCTGCCCCAAATGAAAACATTCACTGTTACCACCACTTCACAACCGGCCACGGTGGCCCCTGACAATCAATTACCCACCGGAGATGAAATTATTGTTTAATGGCTCCTGGAATGGGCTCCCACTCTGACATTCATCACAATCAATAATGCATGAGCAGGGACAAAAGAAATTACCTGCCTCCTGCTAAGTCAAAGAGTCCATTTATATGCAGCACAGCCCCTTCACACCTACTGAGCAGGCCACCACAGGTGGGTGTCCACATTTCGGAGCTTCTCACTCCATGGAGACTGGTGAGTGGCCTCTTGGGTGAGAGGACAAACACGACTACCCACTCATGCTCGGCTGAGTACAGGCAGGTCTCGTGGGTGTGTCAGAGATGGGCATGATGAGCAAGCAATGATGGTTTATCAATTTACAATGAGCCAGTTGCCACTCTGCCTTCCCCTATTTTTTCACTGTATATTGCATTTTCTCTGAAGATGGACAGGAAACAATTTCCTTACAGATATTTAATGGACCGCTGGGTTTGGCTTTTGGTGAATCCTGGCTCTGTAACTTCCTGGCAGAATGACTATAGGTAAATTTCTCACCTCTTTGATTTGAGTTTTCTCATCCATAAAATGGGGCCAAATAGTACTGACCTTAAAAGACTGTTCTGAGGATTAAATGATACTGTCACAGGTTCCTTGGGGTGTTGCTTTTCAGGCTGGAAACCTCTGTGACCAGTAGAGAGTGTCTTTGCTTGAGTTTTGCTCAGGACTGCTGGGCCCACTTGGCCTGGCAGGCTGTGCTCAGCTTGCACTACTGGCCTGGATCCCATGACAGCCAAAGGTGAGCGGAACAACAAGGGGTGTGGGAGCGAGTGTGGGGTCCAGCCATTATGCACAGCCAGGCATACTGGCTGTGGCAGGGCAGGCGCTCCAGGGGCTGGCCCCTGTGAGGCTCCCTGTGAGGCTGTGGCTGGACCAGGTGTACCACAAGGAGCTTCCATGGCAGGCACTGGGGAATACAGCAGTGCCCAGAAGCTTGGAGATGCCGGGAAGTGCAGAGCCCCAAGGAGGGTGTCACAGCCTTGGCTCCAGGAGCTCCTAGATCTGGGCTCCTGAGAGGCTGCAGCTCTTCTATCCTTCTCTCTTTTCTCTTTCTTGCCACCTGCAATGTGGTGAGCAAGGGGCATGTTTCAGCCATGTTTGTGTTACAGCTCTTTCAGCCCCGCCACTTGGTGGGCTTTTCTAAGTTTTTGTCCTGTGTCCAGGAAGAATGAGGTATGTGGACAAGTAGAGGGTGAGCAAGGTGAAGAGGAGTGATGGAAGAGCTCAGAGGAGACCCGCAGTGGGT
Organism: Hylobates moloch; assembly: GCF_009828535.3. Taxonomy (NCBI): domain Eukaryota; kingdom Metazoa; phylum Chordata; class Mammalia; order Primates; family Hylobatidae; genus Hylobates; species Hylobates moloch. The sequence goes on from NW_026652286.1 coordinate 103,830,351, forward strand.
AGCTCCTCTCTGCAGGCAGGGTGCCCTGATGAGTGTTCAGCTCTCAGCAGAGAGAAGATCCTGGGGTGAGCAGCTCTTCTCTGCAGCTGGCTGTCCTGTAGTCTCCTAGAGTCTAGCTGAGTCCAGGGCTTTTAAGGGCCTCAGTGGGGAAGAAGTGTGAACCAATTGGCCCATGAGCAGCCAGGGGCAGGCCTGGAAAAAGCGTCACAAGTACCCACTCTGGTCCGTGGGACCAGCAGCCCAGTCCGCAGGCTTCAGGCCCTTCCTGGCTTGAAGGTGGGACTTCACTGGGGATCTACCCACTTCTGCCCAGGAGCTCATCTGCCTCCTGACCTGTTCATGGCACCCAGGCTGCTCATGCTAAGAGGCATCTATAGGCCAGCGCTGAGCTGCCCTCAGCACCCCGTTGGCCTTCCTCCTGAGCTCGTTGGCATCCAGCATCCAAAAGGGGCCAAGGTGGCAGAGGGCTTGGGTGTCAGCACTGCCCCAAGTGTGTGCACAATTGGCTGGGCTGTGATAGTGCCCAGGCTTGGCCCCAATCTTGATCCAAGATTAGAGTGATTGCCAGAAAGAGGCCAGACAGTGAGAGCAGACATCTCTGAGCCTGTGGGGGAAGGTGGGGGCCTTCTGGGCCCCAAAGATCACAGGGATGCCTGGGTCTACAGCAATGACTTCGGCAGCTGCAGCTGTATCCAGAAGGACAGGACTCCTGCCTACTCTTGGCCCCCACTGGCTCCATGAATGCGCAGCCCCAGCAGTGCCTCCCCCACTGCAGCTGGCGTCATGGCAGCAGCTGCTCCAGATGGGCTGCCTCTGCCATCAATATATTATACATATGTAATAGGCATTCCCTTCCTTTCCCACCCATATTTGAAAGAATATTCTATAGACAGTGTGACTTATCCTGATATTGCTGATGGGTAAGGTTAATCTAAATGACAAGTCAAGAGAATACTATGTCCCCAAATCTTAGGGAGCTTCTATGCTACTTCAATCTTTATACATCAGCAAATAGCATACAGAGACCATTTATACTATGAAAACGGCTCAGAGTCATTTTAACCAAACCAGACACAAGGCTTCCTCTCTCTCCCTTTTTCATCCATCCATTCACCCACACATCTATCATCCATCCAACCATCCATTCATCCATCTATTCATTCATTCCTCTACTGGATTTTTATTGGGTGCTGACTATTAACCAGGTACTATGTTAGGTCCTGAAAATATATAGATAAAATAAAAATATACTATTCTTTGTCTCTGAGAACTTACAGTATTGTAGATTAAAAGTTCTGAGTAGATAATCTTAGAGTGAGTGGTGTAGCAAGTACCATGTCTTCTAGGCTAGTTGTGAAAGGCTTCAATGAGGAGGTGATATGTGAACTCGCCCCTCCGGAGAGGAGGGAGTTTGCTGGTGCACAAGATAGAAAGGTCTCTTAGGTAGAGGAATGTATCTTACTGACACTTGATCATGGATTCTCCAGTGAGTTTCTTACTTTTTTTCACAATCCTAATATTTTGTGCTGTGTTCATTTTACAGATGGGTAAACTAATTTAAGGGAAGTTAAGTGGCTTGTCTGAAATCATAGAGAGATTGTAGATAAAGCTGGAATTGAAGTTCCCTTGTCCCAATTCCCAGTCTTGGGTTTCTTTTTTCCTTTTCTATTTCTTTTTCTTCTTAGAAGTTATTTGTGGAGTAACAATTTTGTTGCATAAAGTTATTTTTCTGTTTTATTGAAAAATATATATTCAAGAAGAACGTGATAATTTGGTATATGTATATATTGTGTAATGATTGCCACAATCAAGTTAATAAACATATCCATCACCACACTTAGTTACCCTTTCGTGTGTGTGTGTGTGTGTGTGTGTGTGTGTGTGTGCGTGCGCGTGTGTGGTGAGGACATGAGATCTATTCTCTTAGCAAATTTCTAGTAAACAATACAGAATTATGCTGTACGTTAGATCTCCAAAGCTTATTCATCTTATAACTAAAGGTTTGTAGCCTTTGACTGACACCTTCCCATTTGTTCCATGTCCCAGCCCTTGGCAACCGCCGTTCTACTCTCTGTTCTGAGTTTGACATTTTTAGATTCCACATATAAGTGAGATCATACAGTATTTGTCTTTCTGTATCTGGCTTATTTCACTTAACATAATGCTTTCCAGATTCATTTATGTGATTGTAAATGGCAGAATGTCCTTCTTTTATTATAGCTGAATAGTATTCTATTGTGTATGTATGCAGCATTTTCCTTATCCATTCGTCTATCAGAGGAGATATAGGTGGTTTCTGTATCTTGGCTATTGTGAATAATGCTGCAGTAAACATGGGAATTCCAGTATCACTGATTTCATTTCCACACTGGTGTTTTTAACCTTTGCTGTTGCTCTGTGGGGCCTTACATAAAGGAGCAGACTCATTCAACATCCACTGACCTGCACTGGGGTCCCCACCTTGCTAGGCCATAGTAAGGGAGGAGTTAACATAAGGACGAAAAACACTGTAATGTAAGACATGCAAATAAATGAAAACAGTGCCACAGTTAGCTTAGAAGGAGTATAACAAGCACTAAGGACCACAGAGAAAGGAATTATTCACTTTTGGAGGAGAGGGGAAGGCTCCCCAAGACAAGATGATATTTGAGGGGTTAATAACAGCTATCTTTGCTGGAATCTTCCTAGCTCAGCTCACTGTTGCCTTGAAGTAACAATAAATTCTAAGATGATAAAATTTTAACGTCACCCCTGTTTGTTACCCAGCTGCCCCATCTTTATGATGCGCTTCCTGACTGAGGAAAGCTGGGATCTGCCCTTCAACTACAGTCTTCATGCTTTCCTGTTAGAGGTCTCTCTTGAGCCCAAGTCTGGATGCTTGGCAATACTGAAGCAATAGGCTTGTGTAGATGCAGGACTCTCTGCTCACATAGGAGTGTTTTATTGTGATTAAAACACATTATTCCTTAAAACAACAATATATATTGGTAATTACATGGCGAAGTCCATCAGCTCTGTGCTCTGAAGGGTGCAACATTATTGTCAAGAAACTCGATTGCTTGCTCCTGTTTTATAATCTTGGCTTGCACTTTAGGCTCCATCCTAAATATTAATAGAGAAACCAAGAATGAGACAGTGATAAATCCAAAATACATGGATGTGCTTTACCCACGGGTTCCTGCTTCCTTGCAGTGATGGGCAGTGGGATGAGAAACTGAATCAGTGACATATTAGATGCTTGCAAAAGAGGAGTGTGAACCATGGGAACCTGCTGAACAGAGATAGAAGCCTGGACAGATTCAGCCACATGCCACATGCCAAGGCAAAGTCTTCCTGCCTTCAATCACACCTGATGCTTCCCCTGACTTCATTTTAAATTCATTTTCCCATTGGCTAAACATCCTGAAATTCCACCATTGGACATTCATTCCTTTGGATTGATGAGACCTAATTCTAGCTGATTCACTGTCTTTCCTTCTCCCTTGCTCTTTCTCAATACAAATATAGGATCATTTTACCTGTAGTTTTACAAAACTCAAGTAAGTACATTTTTCTGTAACTTGTTTTTCACTTAACAATATATCATAGACATTCCTCTGGGTCAATAGATATAGATTGAACAAGAACACATTTTTTATTAGCTGAAAAATATTTTATGGTATGAGTGTTCTACAGGGTATAAAATCATTCCCTTATTGAGGAGCATTCAGTTTATTTCCACTTGTAGTCACTACAAACTATGCTACAATAAACATCTTTGTATATATAATTTTTAGTACTCTTCCTTCATTTCTATGGGTGGGTGAGATTCAGTGGACCAACCGTATGTATATTTTGAATTTCTGAGTTTTAATAGATCTAATCAGGTCACTGTAGTACTGTAGTTTGAGAGTGTCTTACCCCTGCATTCTTGCCAGCACTGGCTCCAGGGTCAAAGGACAGTGATGATCTCAAAGGATGCAGAAAAGGCCTTCGATAAAATTCAACATCCCTTCATGCTAAAAATTCTCAATATGGCTAGCCAATTTTCCCAGCACCATTTATTAAATAGGGAATCCTTTTCCCATTGCTCGTTTTTGTCAAGTTTGTCAAAGATCAGATAATTGTAGATACGCGGCATCATTTCTGAGGGCTCTGTTCTGTTCCATTGATCTATATCTCTGTTGTGGTACCAGTACCATGCTGTTTTGGTTACTGTAGCCTTGTAGTATAGTTTGAAGTCAGGTAGCATGATGCCTCCAGCTTTGTTCTTTTGGCTTAGGATTGACTTGGCGATGTGGGCTCTTTTTTGGTTCCATATAAACTTTAAAGTAGTTTTTTCCAATTCTATGAAGAAAGTCATTGGTAGCTTGATGGAGATGGCATTGAATCTATAAATTACCTTGGGCAGTATGGCCATTTTCATGATATTGATTCTTCCAACCCATGAGCATGTAATGTTCTTCCATTTGTTTGTATCCTTGGGGAAGTCAGTGTGGCAATTCCTCAGGGATCTAGAACTAGAAATACCATTTGACCCAGCCATCCCATTACTGGGTATATACCCAAAGGACTATAAATCATGCTGCTATAAAGACACATGCACACGTAGGTTTAACGTGGCACTATTCACAATAGCAAAGACTTGGAACCAACCCAAATGTCCAACAACGATAGACTGGATTAAGAAAATGTGGCACATATACACCATGGAATACTATGCAGCCATAAAAAATGATGAGTTCATGTCCTTTGTAGGGACATGGATGAAACTGGACACCATCATTCTCAGTAAACTATCACAAGGACAAAAAACCAAACACCGCACGTTCTCACTCATAGGTGGGAATTGAACAATGAGAACACATGGACACAGGAAGGTGAACATCACACTCCGGGGACTGTTGTGGGGTTGGGGGAGGGGGGAGGGACAGCATAAGGAGATATACCTAATGCTAAATGACGAGTTAATGGGTGTGGCACACCAACATGGCACATGGATATATATGTAACAAACCTGCACATTGTGCACATGTACCCTAAAACTTAAAGTATAATAATAAAAAAAAACTCAATAAACTAGGTATTGATGGAATGTATTTCAAAATAATAAGAGCTATTTATGACCAACCCACAGCCAGTATTGTACTGAATGGGTAAAGCCTGGAAGCATTCCCTTTGAAAACCAGCATAAGACAAGGATGCCCTCCCTCACCACTCCTATTCAACATAGTATTAGAAGTTCTGGCCAGAGAAATCAGGCAAGAGAAAGAAGTAAAGGGTATTTGAATAGGAAGAGAGGAAGTCAAATTGTCTCTGTTTGCAGTTGACATGATTGTGTATTTAGAAAACCCCATCATGTCAGCCCAAAATCTCCTTAAGCTGATAAGCAACTTCAGCAAAGTCTCAGGATACAAAATCAATGTGCAAAAATCACAATCATTCCTATACACCAATAACAGACAGAGAGCCAAATCATGAGTGAACTCCCATTCACAATTGCTACAAAGAGAATAAAATACCTAGGAAAACAACTTACAAGGGATGTGAAGGACCTCTTCAAGGAGAACTACAAACCACTGCTCAATGAAATAAAAGAGGACACAAACAAATGGAAAAACATTCCATGCTCATGGATAGGAAGAATCAATATTGTGAAAATGGCCATATTGCCCAAAGTAATTTATAGATTCAATGCTATCCCCATCAAGCTACCACTGACTTTCTTCACAGAGTTAGAAGAAACTACTTTAAGTGTCATATGGAATGAAAAAAGAGCCCATATAGCCAAGACAATGATAAGCAAAAAGAACAAAGCTTAAGGCATCACCCTACCTGACTTCAAACTATACTCTGACAGTAACTAAAACAGCATGCTACTGGTACGAAAACAGATATATAGACCTATGGAACAGAATAGAGGCCTCAGAAATAATGCCACACATCTACAACCATCTGATCTTTGACAGATCTGACAAAAACAAGAAATGGGGAAAGGATTTCCTGTTTAATAAATGGTGTTGGGAAAATTGGCTAGCCATATGTAGAAAATTGAGACTGAACCCCTTCTTTATACCTTGTACAAAAATTAACCCAAGGTGGATTAAAGACTTAAATGTAAGACCTAAAACCATAAAAGCCCTAGAAGAAAACCTAGGCAATACCATTCAGGACATAGGCATGGGCAAAGGCTTTAGGACTAAAACACCAAAAGCAATGGCAACAAAAGCCAAAATTGACAAATGGGATCTAATTAAACTAAAGAGCTTCTGCACAGCAAAAGAAGCTATCATCAGAGTGAACAGGCAACCTACAGAATGGAATAATTTTTTGCAATCTATCCATCTGACAAAGGGCTAATATTCAGAATCTGCAAGGAACTTAAATTTACAGGAAAAACAACCCCAACAAGTGTGGGTGAAGGATATGAACAGACACTTTCCAAAAGAAGACATTTAAGCAGCCAACAAACATGAAAAAAAGCTCGTCATCACTGGTCATTAGAGAAATGAAAATTGAAACCACAATGAGATACCATCTCACACCACTTAGAATGGCAGTCATTAAAAAGCCAGGAAACAACAGATGCTGGAGAGGATGTGGAGAAATAGGAACACTTTTACACTGTTGGTGGGAGTGTAAATTAATTCAACCATTGTGGAAGATGGTGTGGCAATTCCTCAAGGATCTATAACCAGAAATACCATTTGACCCAGCTGTCCCATTACTGGATATATATCCAAAGGATTATAAATCATTCTTCTATAAAGACACATGCACGTGTATGTTTATTGCAACACTATTCACAATAGCAAAGACTTGGAACCAACCCAAATGCCCTTCAATGATAGAATGGACAAAGAAAATGTGCCACATATACACCATGGAATACTATGCAGCCATAAAAAAAGATGACTTCATGTCCTTTGCAGGGACATGGATGAATCTGGAAACCATCACTCTCAGAAAACTAACACAGGAATGAACAGAAAACCAAACACCACATTTCTCAGTCATAAGTGGGAGTTGAACAATGAGAACATACGGGCACAGGAAGGGGAACATCATGCACGGGGGCCTGTTGTGGGGTGGGGGGCAAGGGGAGGGATAGCCTCAGAAGAAATATGTAATGTAGATGACTGGTTGATGGGTACAGCAAACCACCATGGCTCATGTATACTTATGTAATAAACTTGCATGTTCTGCCCATGTATCCCAGAACTTAAAGTATAATAAAAAATAAAAAAATGCAAATATTCCTGGAAGGGTGTTTAACTAGCAGTCAAATAGCAATGCCTCAAATTTGTATAATGTTTTTGCAGTTGACAAAATGCTTTCTATCACATATCTCATCTAACCCCACAGCAGAACCTCAGGCCCAGAATGCAAAGTGATTTCCCCAAGGCCAGAAGGCTAATTGATATCAGAGTGACTTCAGTGCAAAATTGATCGCTCCAGGGCACTTTCCCATAGACCTAGCCTCATTTTTACCTGTGGGTATAAATTATTTTCTCTCAAGATGCAGTGAAAAGAGTGGTGCATCTATGCCCATGGCCTGGCCCTGCCATTAAAGACCTGGCTATATTGGGGCAAATTGCTTCACTTCCTGAGATTCCAATTACTCTGTAAAATGAGGGATTAAGTTATATGCTCTCCAAGGTCCCTTCCAGCTCTGAGAGTAAAGACAGAGCAATGCTGACTGATGGAGGCTAACAGGTGTGCATGCAGAGGCCCAAGGGAAAGGAATTCTTTTTTTTTTTTTTTTTTTGAGATGGGGTCTCACTCTGTTGCCCAAGCTGGAGTTCAATGGTGCGATCTCAGCTCACTGCAACCTCTGCCTCCTGGGTTCAAGCAATTCTCCTGCCTCAGACTCCTGAGTAGCTGGGATTACAGGTGCCCACTACTGTGCCTGGCTAATTTTTGTATTTTTAGTAGAGACAGAGTTTCACCATGTTGGCCAGGCTGGTCCCGAACTCCCAACCTCATGTGATCCACCCACCTCAGCCTCCCAAAGTGCTGGGATTACAGGCGTGAGCCACTGCACCCGGGCAGAAAAGGAATTCTAACTGGGGTAGGGAGCACACTGGGCAACAGGAGAAAGGAATTCTTTATAATAATCATGGAACACAGCACAGACCACAAGGGTTTTTTTTTTTTTTTTTGTACACTGAGGTTGAAACAACAAAGGTTGAAGTTTGCCTAACACAAAGCCTGGCATGTGACTCCTGCCGGTGTTTGGCACTGGAAGGACTGATTCTGAGTAGTTGCAGGTCAGGGCAGGCAGGGACTGGGGAAAATACCCAAATGATCCTGGAGCATGAGGTCATCAATTTCTTATAAATTCTGGCATTTAAAAGCTTACCATGTGCCAGGCAGAAGGTTAGTGGCTTGATACGCATTTTGCCATCTGCCCTGATGGATGGTCCTATTCTCTATGAGGGTCTTTCTGGAAGATTACAGATTCTCTGTTTTGTTGTTGTTTTGAGATAGGGTCTTGCTCTGTCACCAAGGCTGGAGTGCAGTGGTGCAATCACGACTCACTGCAGCCTTGACCTCCTAGGCTCAAGCTGTCCTCCCACTTCAGCCTCCTGAGTAGCTGGGACCACAGGCATGCACCACCATGCCTGGCTATTTTTTCTTTTTAAAATATAGAGAAGGGGTTTTGTCATGTTGCCCAAGCTGATCTTGAACTCCTAGCCTCAAATGATCCTTCTACCTTGCCCTCTCAAAGTGCTGGGATTGCAGGCCTGAGCCACCACACCTGGCCTCTGGCAGATTCTTTAATAAGTCAAATACGTCTATTCAATTTACCGCTGAGATGACATTTAGAAACCTCATTCTGGGCCGGGTGCGGTGGCTCACGCCTGTAATCCCAGCACTTTGGGAGGCCGAGGTGGGTGGATCATGAGGTCAGGAGATTGAGACTCATCCTGGCTAACACGGTGAAACCCCGTCTCTACTAAAAGTATAAAAATTAGCCAGGTGTGGTGGCGGACGCCTGTAGTCCCAGCTACTCGGGAGGCTGAGGCAGGAGAATGGCATGAACCTGGGAGGAGGAGCTTGCAGTGAGCCGAGATAGCACCACTGCACTCCAGCCTGGGCAAAATAGCAAGACTCCATCTCAAAAAAAAAAGAAACCTCATGCTGAAGTCAGGTCAATGAAAACTCCTGGATATTTTTCATACAACTTGTCAATTCAGTCTCACCTGTTCCATTAATTAAGAGTTTTTTTCTGATTACAAAGTAGCACATGCTGATTTACTGATTTTAAAGGTATAAGTATTAAAATGAGTATAAATAGACTTCTAGTCATTAAAAACTTAAAAAATATACAGTTGAGGTCCTTCTGTGTGTATACAATTTGGGGTCCTGCTTTTTTCCACTTAATGTTGTAACATCAGCATTATTCTGCTCCCCTCAGCATAGATGAAACTTACAGTCCACACGTTCCCATTAGATGCAGGTGGAGAAGCTGCGAAGATAAAATATTTTCACAGATGTGCATTATCTTTCAAAACAAGGAATTTATCCACTGTTGAAATGAGGTCCCTTGGATCTTAGTATCTTTGCAATCAAGAGAGCAATTCTTCCCCTGAGGGCAGGTGGGGAACGTATTGTGAAAAGGTCAATGGCAGTTTCCTCTCTGGGGACTGAGGCCGCCTTTGGGAGAAGAGGCCTAGGAGTTCCCTCTCCATGAACACGTTTTCCTGATTGTCTTCGAGGAGACAAAATGATGGACTAAAGACTGTTGGGTGTAGACACCTTTATGTGGTTTATTTCTCGATGAAAGATTTCAGGATGTGGGGTGACTAGGCTGAACATGCATACCTTAAAATTTCTGCATGTTTGTACAATTTAATGTGGAAATTAAATGCACGTGAAAACACTTTGAAACTGTAAAGCGACATCCAAATAACATTAAGATTATTATTGCCATTAAATGTAATTTGGTTGCTTGGGAACCTCTTTTTCAGACTGTATTTTAAAGACTTAAATAGTTATCAACATTGATTAGGCCACATCAGTTTCTCTATCTGTAAAATGAGCATAATGATAATAATAATGCCGACTTTATTTTTTTGAGGATCAAAGAAATAATGTGGGAAAAAGTGCTTCATAAACTGCAGAGTAAGGCCAGATGCTAATAGTTATTGCTAAATTAGCCACCCTTCCTACCTTTTTGTTAGCAGAAGCTTTTAAAGCAAGCCTTCTATATCTTCAATTTATAGTGAGGAGAGAAAGAACGAGTCCCTGCCATTGGTCAAAAGTGATTCTTTTTTTATTTTTTTGAGGCAGAGTCTCGCTCTGTCATCCAGGCTGGAGTTCAGTGGCATGATCTTAGCTCACTGTAACCTCCTCTTCCTGGGTTTAAGCAATTCTCCTGCCTGAGGCTTCTGAATATCTGGGACCACAGGCGCACGCCACCATGCCCAGCTAAATTTTGTATTTTTAGTAGAGTCAGGGTTTCGCTATGTTGGCCAGGCTGGTCTCGAACCCCTGGGTGATCCACCCGCCTTGGCCTCCCAAAGAACTAGGATTACAGGTGTAAGCCACTGCACCCGGTTAAAAGGGATTTTTTATGCTGGTGCTTGGAAGATGAAGTGGAGAGATTGACTGTTGTCCCGACATCTCATGGCTATGTCCCTTAAGATAATTGCCAAAGGCTGGGTGCAATGGCTCACGCCTATAATCCTAGCACTTTGGGAGGCCGAGGCGGGTGGATCACAAGGTCAGGAGATTGAGACCCTTCTGGCTAACACGTTGAAATCCTGTGTCTAGTAAAGTACAAAAAATTAGCCAGGCGTGGTGGCACATGCCTGTAGTCGCAGCTACTTGGGAGGGTGATACAGGAGAATCGCTTGAACCCAGGAAGTGGAAGTTGCAGTGAGCTGAGATTGTGCCACTGCACTCCAGCCTGCTAGGCAACAGAGTGAGTCAAAAAAAAAAAAAAAAAAAAAAAGGAAGAAAGGAAAAGTGCTCAGAACTTTGTGAGCCATATATTAGATACATTATACGTATTTATGGGTGTATATGTAGTAAGGATTAAGTGGCATATTATGTGCTTGGAAGATCATTATTGGTTAATGATTATTATGAGTTGAAGATTATTTTTCATTTTCTGATAAAAGGACAATTATCAAGTATTTTTCCTGTTCAAGGGGAGCAGGTTCAGACTGGCCAATTGGGGGACCTGAGGCTGCTACAGAATGTTTCTCTAAAAACTCCCTGTGGCTCTAGTGATACTGTTTCTGCTTTCAAACACATATGTTTACCACTGCCTTCACTAACAAGAATGCAACTAAGCAAATGCCAATCCTGGGAATTACATTATAGGACCTTGTTTTTTTTTAAACTCAAAATAGCAGGCGATGCCCTTGAAACCAAATAATTTGGGGGGAAACTAAGGCAAGGAACAGGTCTTTGGCTCTGGTTTTGCTTTGTATTCCTTTTGTTGGGGAGAGGCAGGAGTCTCGCCTCTTGACTCACATGGAGCCGGCCCTGAGCTTGGAATTCTCCTCATAGTTCTCTCTTGGTTTGTTATCCTACTCAGTCTAATTCAGACTCAGGGGGCTGCCCGATGGCTGCAGGAGGGCTCTCCAGGCTGAGAATTCTGTTAAGTTAGGAGGAGGGAAGTTGCATCTGAGGTCAGGTTTCTTACACAGAGGATGCGGAGCCCAGGGGAATTGAAGCAATGTTTCTGAGCAACGCGGGAAGATGAAGCTGGGGATGTAGGGGTGGAGCTGAGCAAGTGCTGAGGTCAAACCAAGGAAAGGAGGAGACAGAAAGAGAGGCAAATAGAAATCACAGGTGCCTGTGCTTAGCTGTAATCTAACATGACTTTCCCCTCTGTAGGCAAAGGGGGGCACATGATGTTAACATTCATTATCATGTCATATTCGATTGACTGCCAGAATTTATTATACTTTCTGTTGTTACACACTGAATACTGACAAAACCCATTCCCTTGCCCAAGAGAGGTCTCTGCTTTCTAATCTTCACAGCATAACAGGGAGGTGGAAGGCCATCAATACCAGAGTAATGAGTGTCACAGTGAGGCCGAGGCTGAGGCACCTTAATTCCAGAAACAGCAGGGGAAGGATGGAAGAGGAGGCGATGGAGGTATGTGTGCCTACCTCAAGATAATGAAGCCCTGAGGAGGGGCTGAGCCTCTAACTAGGTGCAGAGGGTGCAGCTGGAGGGGCTCGTTCGCCGTGGGGCTGTCAGCAGGTGGATCAACAATGTGGCTTTAGACAATCTTCTGCTAAGTACCGAGGACAGCAGCAGCGGAAGTCGAAGCCATTTCCAACATTGAAAGAATCCAGCCTGCAGGTGAAAATACATGTTGCCTACATTCATTAATTAACTCCAAATTATTTATTGAGCACCCACTATAGACCAGGCACTGTGCTAAGTCCCTAGGGATAGAGGAATAAACAGACACAATTCTTCAGAATGTAGCAGTCTAGTGAGAGAAACCATCTAACAGCTCTTGGACAATGTGCTAAATTCCTTAATGGAGTTTCATTTAGTCACTTGAATATTTATTAAAACTGATTATTTAAGATGTTGAGCTAGATGCTAGAAATGTGAAGATAAATAAAACAGGATCATTGTCCTCCAGGCCTTCCCAGAGAGTGCTGGGGGAGCACAGAGCGAGGATCCAATCTGAAGGCGGAGAGAGGGGCTGGGTGCGGGAGCTGACTCTTGGAGGGTGACTAGTTGTCAGGCAGAAGTGGGGAAAAGGGGCTGAAGAAGTGGGATCAGCAGGTGAAAAAGCTCAGAGCAAGAAAGAGAAAGTCCAGTTGAGAAACTGCAGCAGGTTCTGGGTGTCTAGAGCGTAGGAGTCCTGTGAGGGGAGGGCCCTGGAGAAGTTGCCTGTCCCCACTCTGCAAGGTGACATCAGCAGGATGTGTATGGCCTCAGGAAAGTCATTGATCAAGGCAGCATTTTTCTTGCACCCTATCCTTTTACCCCTTTAGGGCCCCCTTTCCCATTTCTTTATTTTATTTTTTATTGATACATAATATTTGTCCGTATTTATGGGGCACATGTGATATTTTGTTACATGCATGGAATGTATAATCATCAAGCCAGAGTATTTGGGGATGTCCATCACTTCAAGTATTTATTTTTTATATGTATTGGGAACATTCAAGTCCTCTCTTCTGGCTATTTTGAGATATACGACATATTGTTATTAACTACAGTCACCCTACTCTGCTGTGAAACATTAGAAAGTATACTTTCTATCTAACTGTATATTTGTACCCATTAACCAACCTCTTTTTTTTTTGGGGGGGGATGGAGTCTCACTCTGTCGCCCAGGCTGGAGTGCAGTGGTGCAATCTCAGCTTACTGCAAGCTCTGCCTCCCGGGTTCATGCCATTCTCCTGCCTCAGCCTCCCGAGTAGCTAGGATTACAGGCACCTGCCACCACGCCTGGCTAATTTTTTTTTTTTTAAGTAAAGATGGGGTTTCACCATGTTAGCCAGGATGGTCTCGTTCTCCTGACCTCATGATCTTCCCACCTCAGCCTCCCAAAGTGCTAGGATTACAGGCTTGAGCCGCCACACCTGGCCCCAACATCTCTTTATAACCCCTCTGCACACACACCCTTCCTAGCCTCTGGCACCTACCATCCTATTCTCTACTCCAGAAGATTAGCCTTTTTCACTCCCACATATGAATGACAAGATGGCAATATTTGTCTTTCTATGACTGACTTATTCCACTTAACATAATGACCTCCAGTTCCATCTATGTGCCTGCAAATGGCATAATTTTATCCTTTTTCCTGGTAGAATAATATTCCATCATGCATATTACCACTTTTCCTTTATATGTTTGTCTGTTGACAGGCAACTAGGGTTGATTCTATATCTCTGTTATTGTGAACAGTGCTGCAATAAATATAGGAGTGCAGGTATAACTTTGGTACACTGTTTTCCTTTGGATAAATATCTACTAGTGGGATTGCTATATTTTTGGTAGTTCAATTTTTAATTTTTCAGACATTTTCATACTGTTTTCCATAGTGGCTTCACTAATTTACATTTCCACCAAGAAAGTAGAAGAGTTCCCTTTTCTCCATATCCTTGCCAGGATCTGTTATTTTTTGTCTTTTTTAATAATGGCCATTCTAATTGGGGTAAGATGATATTTTACTATGGTTTTCATTTGCATTTTCCTGATGATTAGTGATGTTGAGAATTTTTCAAATATCTGTTGGTCATTTGTATGTCTTCTTTTGAGAAATGTCTATTCATCTCAAGTCCTTTGCCCACTTTTTAATGGGATGATTTATTTTTTTCCTGTTGAGCTGTTTGAGTTCCTTGTATATTCTGGATATGTCCCTTATCAGATGAATAGTTTGAAAATGTTTTCTCCTATTCTGTAGGTTGTCTTTTCACTCTGGTGATTGTTTCCTTTGCTGTGCAAAAGCTGTTTAGTTTAATGTAGTCCCATTTGTCTATTTTTGTTTTCATTGCCTGTGCTTTTGGAGTCTTAGCTATACATTCCTTGCCTAGACCAATATCCCAAAGTGTTCTCTGTTTTCTTCCAGCAGTTTTGGGTCTTACATTTAAATCTTTAATCTATTTTGAATTAATTTTTGTATATGATAAGCTGTAGGGGTCCAGTTTCATTCTTCTGAATACAGTTACTCAATTTTCCCAGAACCATTTATTGACAAGGATGTCATTTCCCCGGTGTATGTTCTTGGTGCCTTTATCAAATATTAGTTGGCTCTACATATGTGTATTTATCTCTGGGTTCTCTATTCTGTTCCATTGGTCTATGTGTCTGATTTCTGTTAATACTATGCTGTTTTGATTACTATAGTCTTGAAATATATTTTGTGTATATATATTTCAACAAATATATATATTTATATAAAATCACTATATATTTCAACAGTTTTATCTGTTTATATTTAAAATTATTAATATATGAGGGCTTATTTCTGTCATTTCATTAATTGATTTCTGGCTGTGTAGTACATCCTTGGTTCTATTCTTGCTCTCTTATTGTTTACTCATTATAGTTTGGTAGTTTTCTGTAGAGTAACATTTGAATTCTTTCTCTTCCTTATTCTGACTAGGATTTCCAGTACTATGTTGAATAGGAGTGGTGAAAGTGAGCATCCTTGCCTTGTTCCAGTTCTTAGAGGAAAGACTTTCAGCATTTCCCCATTCGGTATGATGCTAGCTGTGGGTTTATCATGTATGGCCTTTATTATGTTGATATATGTTCCTTCTATGCCTAGTTTATTGAGAGTTTCTACCATGAAGCAGTGTTGAATGTTATCTAATGTTTTTTTTGCATCTATTGGGGTGATCATATTCATTCATTCTGTTGACGTGATGTATCACATTTATTGATTTGCATATGATGAACCATCCTTGCATCCCTCAAGTAAATCTCACTTAATCATGGTGTGTTATCTTTTCGATGGGCTGTTGGATTCAGTTGGCTAGTATTTTGTTGAGGATTTTTGTGTCTATGTTCATCAAGAATACTGACCTGTAGTTTTCTTGTTGTGCCCTTGTTTTGTTTTGGTATCAGGGTAATGCTGGCCTCATTAGAATTAGGGAGAATTCCCTCCTCTTCAATTTTTTGATATAGTTTGAGTAGAATAGATGTTAGTTCTTCTGTAAAAGTTTGGTAGAATTTGGCACTGAAGCCATCCAGCCCTAGACTTTTCTTTGTTGGAAGACTTTTTTTATTACTGATTCAATCTAATTTGGGTCTTATTACTCGTTATTGGTCTGTTCAGGTTTTCTATTTCTTCCTAATTTAATCTCGGTAGATTGTACATGTCCATGAATTTATTCATTTTCTCTGGGTTTACCAGTTTGTTAGTGTGTAGTTGTTCATAATAGTCTCTGATAATCTTTTGTATTTCTTGAGTATCAGTTGTAATGTCTCCTTTTTCATTTCAGATTTTGTTTATTTGATCTCTCTCTTTATGGTTAGTCTAGCTAGCAGGTTATCAATTTTATCTTTTCAAAATAATTCAATTTTTTGCTTTGTTGATTCTTTTTTTCTTCTTAATTTCTATTTCATTTAATTCTGCTTGGATATGTATTATTTCTTTCCTTCTACTAATTTTGGATTTAGCTTATTCCTGCTTTTCTAGCTTCTTGAGGTGCATGATTAGGTTGTTTATTTGAAATCTTTCTACTTTTTTGGTATAGGTGTTTCTTGCTGTAAACTTCCCTCTTAGCATTGTTTTTACTGTATCCAAGAGGTTTTGATATTTTGTGTTTTGATTTTTATTTGTTCCAAGAATTTTTTTTGACTTCTTCCTTAAGTTTATTTGTTAAGTAATGGTCATTCAGAAGCATGTTGTTTAATTTCATGTATCTGTACAGTTTCCAAAGTTCCTCATGTTATTGACTTCTAGTTTTATTTCGTCATGGTCTGAGAAGATACTTTATATGATTTCAATTTTTAAAAATTTGTTGAGAATTGTTTTATGTCCTAACATGTAGTCTATCCTGGAAAATGTTTCATGTCCTGATGAGAAGAAAGTATATTTTGTAGCAATTAGATAAAATGTTCTGTGAATGTATGTTAGGTCTATTTGGTCTAATGTGCAATTTAAATCAGTTTCTTTGTTAATTTTCTGTCTAGATGATCTATCTAATGCTGATAGTGGGGTGTTCAAGTCCTCAACTATTATTGTATTACAGTCTCTTTCTTTAGATAAAATAATATTTGCTTTACATATCTGGGTGCTATAATTTTGGGTGCATATAGATTTAGAATTGTTATATCCTCTTGCTGAATTGACCCCTTTATATTTATATGATGACCTTCTTTGTCTCTTTTTATGCCTTTTGACGTGAGGTCTGTTTTATCTAATATAAACGTAGCCACCTCTGCTCATTTTTGGTTCTTGTCTGCATACATGAGGGATCTCTTTTTTATTCTTTTACTTTCAGTTCATATGTGTTTTTATAAGTGAGATAAGTTTCTTATAGGCAGCATATTGTTGGACCATTTTTTTTTAAATCCATTCAGCCAATATGTATCTTCTTAAAACAATTAGAGATGGGGGTCTCACTTTGTCACACAGACTGCAGTGCAGTGGCATGATCATAGCTCACTGCTGCCTTGAACTCCTTGGCTAAAGGGATCCTCCTGGCTCAGTCTCCCAAAATGCTGGGATTACAGGAATGAGCAATGGTGTCTGGCCTCCAGTTTGGATATTTGAAGTGGAAAGTTTTATCTGTTTGTATTTAAGGTTATTATTAAGAAGTGAGGGCTTATTCCTGTCATTTTATTAATTGATTTCTGGCTGTTTTGTATATCACCTGTTCCATTCTTGATCTCTTATTGTTTATCATTTTGGTTTGGTGGTTTACTGTAGAGTAACATTTGAGTTCTTTCTCTTCCTTATTTGTATATTTGCTCTACCAGTGGATTTTATACTTTCATGTGTTTTCATGATGGTAAATATTGGCCTTTTGCATCCAGGTGTGGGACTTCCTTAAACATTTCTTGTAGGGTTGGTCTAGTAGTAGTAAATTCCCTCAGCTTTTGCTTGTCTGGAAAAGACCTTATTTCTCCTTCATTTATGAAGAGCAACTTTGCTGAGTATGGTATCCTTGGCTGACAATTTTTTTTTCTTTCAGCACTTTGAATATTCAATCCTGCCTATCCTGGCCAGTAAGGTTTCTGGTGAGAAATCTGTTAATCTGATGGGGTTCCCTTATAAGTGACTGTACATTTTCTCTTGCTGTTTCTATAAATTCTCTCTTTATCTTTGACTTTTGACAGTTTCAGTATAATGTGTCACAGAGAAGAACATTTTGAATTGTATATGTATGGAAATCTCTGTGCTTTTTGTATCTTGATGTCTAAAGTTCTTGCTAGACTTGAAACATTTTTAGCTATTATTTAGTTAAATTGGATTTATATCCCTTTCATTTTATCTTTGCCTTCTGAAACTTCAAGAACTCAAATTTTTTGTTACTTTATAGTGTCTTATATGTCATTATAAGGATTTGTTTATTCTTTTTATCTTTATGTTTGTCTGACTGGGTTATTTCAAAAGAGCTGACTTCAAGTTCTGAAATTTTTTCTTATGCTTGATCTAGTTTGTTGTTAAGCTTTCAAATGTGTTTTTTATTTTATTTAATAAGTCCTTCAGTTCCAGAACCTCTGTTTGGTTCTTTTAAATGGTATCTGTACTTTTGGTAAATTTCTCACTCATATCCTGAATTGTTTTTCTGATTTCTTTGTATTGTTTTTCTGTATTCTCTTATATCACACTCAGCTTCCTTAGTACCAAAATTTTGAATTCTCTTTCCAGAACTTCATAAATCTCTTTTTGATTGAAATCTGTTGTTGGAGTTGTTGCAATCCTTTATCACCTTTGGGGGTGTCCTATTTCCTTGCCTTTCCATGTTTCCTGTGCCCTTATATTGACATCTATGCATCTAGTATAGTGGTTGCTTCTTTCAATTCTTTGAATTTGGTTTTGCAAGGGAGGAATTTTTCCTGAAGATGTACCTATGGCATTGGTTGGGTAGGGCACGTTGGCTTTGACTCTGGTTGCATGTAATACTATATTCTCCTTGGGATTTTTTCATCTGTAGACCATGTCAGTGGTATCTGTGATTTCCTCAGTGGTTTAGGGTGCAATTGTTAGTGAAGGCTGTAGTAAAGTTTTACTGGAGATGGGGGATACCAGGTGGGCCTGTCTTTGGGTCCCCAGTGGTAGCAGCAGTGGCCCAAGGACTTGCCTGTCCTTGGATGCTAAGGTGGCATATGCTGGCACTGGTGTTAGTGGGTCCAGGGAATCCTAATCTCGGACCTCCAGGTAATTTGCTCATGTTGGTAGTGACGGCAGTGGGCTGGTGAATGGGCCGGTTCTTGGGCCCTTGGGCAGAGGGTGTGATGTGAATAATGTCAGTAGCAGTGGTGAGACAACCCTCTGGCTCCCAAGCAGACTATGCTGGTGTTACAGTGCCTGCAATGGGTTTAGTGAGCCAGTCTCCAAGCCCACAGGTGGCATGTGCAGGTGTATGCCAGCTGTGGTGGTAACAGCAGGTTGGATGGGCCTGGCCTCCAGCCCTTAGGAGAAGTGCTCAGGTGCCAATTGTGGTGGACTAGGTTGGGTGGTCTCCAAGCTCATGGATCATGTGCTCAGGTACTTGGAATGGGGTATGGATTGGGTCTGGAAAGACCTGTCCTTAAGCCTCCAGTGGTGCATGCAGATGCTGGCTGTGATAGGCAGAGGCACAGTGATCACCAGGCCCCTGGTGGAATGCTAGGGTAGGGGTGGCAGCAGCTGTGCCACAGCCTTGCTATGGGGGAGGGCAAGGCTGCTTTTGGTGACAGTAGCCACATGCAGTTGTCTGGGGAGTGCATATTTTTCTCATGCTTTGGACTTTGTGGTGGCAATACACAGTGGCGGCAACTGTAGAAATGACAATTTATCCTTGGGGTGTGTGAAAATACATGGTTGGCCTTGCTGCTGGGGGGAGCAGGGTTGTTGCCAATGGCTTGCTCTTCAGCCCTGGTGGCAGCAGCCAGCTGTGGTGCTGGCTGTGGGCAACAGTGGCTGTGGACAGGAAATGTTATTGGGGATTCAGGGATGTGGAGATACAGAGGCAGTTGGGCAGCCTGGTAGGATGCAGCCTGCTAGGGCCTGGGCTCTCTATATGGCATCTTGCTGTGGCTCTTTAGGACATGGGAAGGGGGATGTAGGACCCAGTGTGAGCTTCCTGTCTGGAGCAGTGCCTTCAAAGTTTCCAGGCAGCTCCTGTTGATAGCCTCAGGGCCTATGAGGATCTAGGGGCTCTTGCATGGCTAGAATTGCAGGTGTCTGTGGTGAAAATATGGGCCACTGGGGGCCTCTCACTTACCCTTTATCCATATTGGTGAGCCCCTCCGGGCTCCCAGACAATCCTGGCAAACCAGGCTGCCCTGTCTCCCTCTCCTTCCTTGCTTTTGGTGTTTCCTGTCATTTCTGTTTTGAATTCCAGTGTTCTCCCTTAGATGATCTGAGGTTTCTCTTTTTCCCATCTGTACTCTACCTTATCTTTTTAAAAACATTTTCCTTTTTTAAAAATTATGTTTAATTAACACATAATAATTATAGCTTTTTATGGGATACAGTGTGATATTTTAATATATGTATATAATGTAGAATAACCAAATCAAGGTAATTAGGATATCTATCACCTAATCTTGAAGTACATTTTCATAAGCATTTTCATCTGAGTATTAGGTGAGAATATTTGATGAGTTCAAGGGGAATTACATTAATGAAGACTCCTAAAGATTGGACAGACTTCAGACTTCACACCCCAGAGTACTGGGTGGGAATGTAGGGGCAGGCAGTGGATTTTTCCAACCTCGCAAATTAAATTATCTGCTTGTGATACTCATCTGCTTGTGGGAGGTGAGAACAGAGAAAGTGAACCCTGGGTGCTCTGAATCCAGGCAAAGACCTGATTAGAGAAACCAGACTGCTGAAGGCCTCTGCTATGTCCTGGCCTGAATTTCCAAGGATAGATTCTCTTTTATTTTATTTTTATTTCTATATTTGGAGAGAGAAAATTCCAGAAAGAGGTTTTGTTTTTTACATTTATCTCAGCCCTAAAGAACATCATGAGGAGTTAAAAATATCCTTGATGGGGGTCCAGAGACTCAAGGTTTTAAATTCTGAAAAAATAGCTCTCATATGGAAAGCTGGGGGTTTATTTATATTAGAACGATTCAGATTTGCTGGAGCCCTAAGGATGGGTCAACTGAGGTAAAGTAATCTTACCAGTTTCCTGTAAACTTAAGGATACATTTGCATCTTTGTTTGTAGAAATTAAAATAATCATTTACATACACATTTGCATGCCGTACCAACTCTGTGTACATAAGACTAAATTCATTAGTACCTCTGATATGTAAGTTGTAGCTAACTAGTAGCAACAATGTTGTATTGTGGAAAGGGCTCAGGTTCTGAAGTCTTTGAAGTAGAATTGGGTCTAAATTTGACACCTGCTACTTATGGCTATAGGACTTCTCTTTGAAACTCAGTTTCTTCATAAACAAACACTGGTAAAACAATACCTACCTCAACTATTTATCATTTAATTCTCAGATAGTTAAAAATAGATACAATGTGCCTAGCACAATGCACAACACAAAGAAGGTGTGCAATATAAATGTGATCCTTCAGCAGCTCGGGAGTGTGGCCAAAGCGAGAAGAGAGAACATTAAGAGCAACCCTTAGCTGTGGCCTCTGTCTTCCCCAGGTTAGTTCTCTGAAGAAGGGACGGTTGATCCACTATACGATCCTGAGTGCATGGCCTGACACTCTCAACTCTCTATGGTTTGTCACCCTTCTCAGGGGCTCACTCGTCTTCCTAACCAACTTGGATTCATATTCAGCTCCCAACTTACAATGGGAGCTCTCCATGTAATTGCCCCTCTGTCACTCCTTCAAGAGCACTTGTTAAAGTCCAGCTTCCTGCTTACTGCATGTATGTGTGGACCATTCCTGAAACAATTGAAGATGACTGGAGAAAAAGACTCATAACCTCATTGTATTAGCTGGAATCTCTAGGAAGCAGAAGCCAAGTTGGAGCGTTAAGTGGCTTGTGGGAGAGGGTAACTCCCCTTAGAGATGATGTTGGGAGGGAGCAGGAGGAGGCAAGGACAAGTTTCAGAGTGCGAGGCAGGTCTAACATGTGCGAGGGAGCAGGAAGAGCCTTGGATTATGCTGCAATACTGAGAAAGCCTTGGCCAACCCAACGAGGAGCTTTGAGATCCCTTCCATGCTCAGTCATGAGCTGGGAGTTGCAAAGAAGAGCATGGCCTTGGCTCACATGTTCTCATGGATCCTGAATGCACTCCACAGGAAGCTGTCATCCAACTGCCTTTCCCCAGCCGACTACCCATTCTTTCTTGAAGGGCATCTGAGTTACGCATCTCCTTGGTGACTACACACGACTGCAGGGGTTTCTTTAAATTAAGACCAAAAATATCAAATGGGCCAATCCTACCACTTTCCCTTATATAATTCATTCTCCTCCCTCTGAGATTACTTCACATCTTCTTATGTCAAAGTTCTCCCCCTCTCTTGCTTTCCTACCTAGATAATTTCTATACCTTATTTCCCTGCAACAATGGAAATGGTCAGAAACAATTCACTACTCTAACTCTATCACCCTTTCTGTGACTGTAGGAAAGTCAGAAACCATCCACTACTCTAACTCTATTACCCTTTCTAGGTCTGCTCCCACACGCTCTGCCTTCTTGCCCACAGCAGTGATGAGCTGCGCCTGCTGCCATCTGAAGCCACCCTCCACTCTTGTGCTGGATCCCCTCCTGCTTGATTGCTCAACAATCTAGCTCCTTTTCTCCCCTCATTATCCCAGCAGAGAAATATCTAGTGATCACCCTGACTCAGGTCACATCTTACTTCTCTATTTGTCTCAGAGTAATACTCTGTGAGCTGATTGTCCAAATGCTTCAGCTTAATTCCTTCACTTCCAATTTTTTCTTGATCTCATTCCAATGAAGATTTTGTCTCCGCCATGCTAGTAATTTTTTCTTGTCAAGGTTATCTCAGACTTATTTGAATTCCAGGCACATTTGGCAGGGGATTTTTGTTTGCTTGCTTTTTTTGTTTTTTGAAACCCTTTCTTTACTTGATTTCTGAGATGCTGTGCTCTTGGTTTTCTTCTTCTTCACTGGTCACTCCTTAGCCTCTGTCTTAGGCTATTGAAGCATTTAGATATTTCTTAAACTGGGTGACTTATAAACAACAGTAACTAATTTCCCACAGTTTTAGAGTCTAGGAATCCAAGATCAAGGTGCTGGCAGATTTGGTGTCTGGTGAGGGCCCTCTTTCTGGTTCGTGGATGGTGCCTTCTCGCTGTGTCCTCACATGGTGGAAAGGGTGAGGCAGCTCTCTGGGGCTGGGCTTCTTTTATAAGGACACTAATCCCCTTCATGAGAACTTAACCCTTACGACCTAATCACCTCCTAAAGGCCCTACCTCCTGATATCACATTGCAGATGAGGATTTCAACATATGAATTCTGCAAGACACAAGTAGACCATAGAGGGTGTCCATTACTAGTTTCTCCTAATCTCATAAATTGGAGTACTGCAAGGACTGATTTTCATATCTCAATCCTACATAAAGTTGTTCCCTGTCTTTAGCATCTATTTACTGACATCTTTCATCTCTAGCCTCTTCTCTTTGTTGAACTCCAGACTGGAGTGCCCAACCATCTCCACTTGGATGTCTAATAATATTTGAAAATGAACAATTCAAAACAAAATTTTTGACTGTTGCCCTTCCTCTAAAACTCCCTCTCTCCTGTTTACCCAGGTATTCAGATCACAACTCTTATAGTCATCTTTGACTGCTCTTTCACACCAACATCTATACTAGCAGCAAATGATCCAGGGTTGACTTTTGAAATGTATCTGGAAAGTGATTCCTTTCATGCCCTCTAGCTCCACCTTCTACTCCAAGCCAAAGCACCTCTCCTGGCACTACTTGGATAGCCCCTCACTAATCTCACTGCAGTCTCTAGTGTATCCCTAGGCTCTATTCTTCACACAGCGGGAAGTCTGCTCACAAGCCTCCCAATGGTTGCCATCTCCTAGTATTTAAATTGTAAACTATCCCTACATTTAGTGGCCTAAAGCAGCAACCATTTTTATTATATCTCATAGTTTGTGGATTGGGAATCCAGGCAAGGCTGAATGAGGTGATTCTACATGGCATCAACTGAGGGCACTCAAAAGGATTCAGCTTGAGGCTGGCCTGGCATAGAGCATTCAAGACAGCTTCACTCTCATGATCAGCACTTTAGATGGGGAATTGAAAGGCTGGGAACCACTGGGCCCAGAGAGACCCCTTCTTTCTCACTATGTAGTCCAAAACTCCCCAGCAGGACTTCTATGTGGTTGCTAAGGGCTCCCAGAGACCAGAATGTCATGTGGCAATTCTGCTAAAGCCTAGGTCTTCAACCAGCTCAGCATTCCTTCCACCACTGTCCATGGGAAAAGCTGTCATACGCCAGCCAGGATCCAAGGGGAGGAGAAATACACCTCTCATCTCCATGGGATATGTGGCCTCCTTGAATTCACCAAATTAAAAATACAACTGTGTGACTTAAAGCAACAGAAATTTATTTTTTTGCAGTTCTGGAGGTCAGAAGTCCTAAGTCAAGTCATCTGTGGAGTTGTGCTCCTTCCAGAGGCTTTAGGGGAGAATCTATCTTTGCCTTTTCTAGATTCTCATGGCTCCAGGCATATCTTGGCCTGTGGCAGTATAATTTCAACCACTGCCTTCAGCTTCTCATGGCCTTCTCTTTCATGGGTGTCTTTTTTGCATGTCTTTTATAAGGAAACGTTGGATTTAGAGTCTTCATGGATGATCTAGGATGAATCTCATCTTGAGATCCCTGAATTACATCTCCAAAAACTCTTTTTCCACATAGTGCCATATTCACTTATTCTAGATTTTATAATAGAATGTGGACATATCTTTTGAGGGGTCCACCATCCAACTCACTACAACTTGTCCAATAAGAATTTAGATCTAAAATTCAGGGGAGCAGAAGGCTCTTGGCAGCAGCTGCAGGCTCTCGTCTGAGGTTCTCTTCTGTGGAGTACAATGCTCCGCATTATTGGATTCTGGTTGCTGCTCCAGCTGCATTTCTTTTGCTCCGTTCATTCCAGTCATCCTAGCTTCCTTGCTGATTTTTCAATATTCTTCCAATACAAGATATTTGCACTTGCTGGAAAATCCCCAAAGCATTTACACAAATCAAATCTCCCCCTGTTCATTCAGGCATCTGTTCAAATGCCACTGCTCAGAGAGGTCTCTCACCTGGCCTGGCCCAGCTCCATCCCTGCACCCCAGCCAACTGCTGGTCATTGTCATTGTCACCTGACCTGACATTACCTACGATTTGCTTATTCTTTATCATTCCATTAGAATGGACTTTTTCTGTTTCACATGCCACTGAAACTTCAGCCCCTAGAAGAGTGTTTAGTACTTCAAAGTCCCTAAGAAATATTTGTTAAACATTGAGGAAATCAAGAAACTCCTTTGTCTTCAAGGAGCTTAGCAGGGATATTGGGAAACCAGGTAGTGATGGAGTTACTCTTATCTTCCCAGCCTGCTCATTAGATATGGTTTAACTTGACTTGTATTTACTTCCTATAATTGCCTGTGGGAATCAAGGGGAAGAAAAGTCCCCAAAGTGGTGATAGAAAAGGGGGTCTGGGGACTTCCTTCCCATTGCTAACACTGGCAGCCGCCAGTGCCCTCTGCATGGCTTAAGTACATCAATGTAGTCAGGGTCTCAGTAGAGGGAGTTTTGGGTTTCCAAAGGCTCATGTCTTGTGATGGTGGGATGTGGGTAGGGCTGCAATGTTTAGTTAGAGCAGATCCTTTCTACTGAGAATTCCAGGATGAAAACGAGTTTAAAATACCATGGTTCTGCCAGTAGGCTGTTTTATTCTTCATTAAATCCCCAGCACAAAGCCCAGTGCCTGTCACATTATAGCCAGTCAATAAATATTAGGAAAATAATGAATTCTATTGAGAATTATATACATGGCATCAGTTACAATCAAATGTGAGACTTGATGCTGCTGATGGGACTCTGGCCAATTCCAAGCACTACTTGTAGGATGGGCTCTGGGCCAAAGGGGACAGGGGCATCCTGGAGAAGTCTGTTTCATTCTACCCTCACTCCTGCAAGATGGTTACTATTGCTGTAGTTGAAGCCACAGAGACCCCACATGAGCTGGCTAAAGCACAATGGCCACCATGAAGGAAGCACTGTGGGGGATCTTACAGAATCCATGGGTCTTGGCCAGCCAGGAAACCCAGCTGGGTCTCAGGAGGAAGTCAAGCTGGAGCCTGAGATGCTGGCAGCATCCCTCTATCCTGCATCTCAGTGTTTCCCTGCTGCATGTTGGCATCTTTCTCTCCTACTGGATAATGGTTTTCTACATATGGCAAAAAACATGGCCACAAGCAACATTCAAGATTTATGGCTTTAGTGAAAACAGGAAGGCTCATGTGATTCTCATAGACTCAACTTCAGAAATTGAGGAGAAGGGAATTATCAGTCCAGCGGGTTACAGGTGTCGCATCCTGAACAAATCCACCATAGTTAGAGGCTGGGTCATTTAAGAACACAGCATCTCATGTGGAACTGCATGAATTGGAGGGAGGGAAGTATGGCTCTTCTAGAAGGGCAGCACACTGTCGAGATGACAATGCTGTAGTTCTCTGCCACAGCCGCTGGAATAGGTGCAGCGGATCCACATGCAGGGCCTTCTGAGGGACAGTTGCTGTGTTTTCCTCCACACGGCCATGCTTTCTGTCTGCAGATGATTGTGCATTGTCCAAAGGCCAGCACATCCCTATACTTCACAGGTAATGCACTGGTCCAAAAGGAAATCATGGGCTAAATCAAATTCTTTACTAGGAAGTTTGGAATTGGGAAACTTGGAGATTGACGGAGTAAGCAGTGGAGCAGAGGTGGAAGGGATGCTTTGGGAGATGACACCAGGTAGACTTGGGCTCAGCAGGGCAGCCAAAGCCACGTATAGCTCAGACATGGGAGGAGGCAGCAGTCATATGGAAGCAAAGGAAGCTGCTCAGTGGCATGAGCCTGGAACCTGTGGATACAGAGACAGAGGCCAGCTGTCATGATAGTAGGGAGGGTGAGGTGGGGTGGGGTCAGAGATGTGACCCTCACGAAAGGGAGCAGCCAGTGGTTCCCAGTGCTTCCTGGGTTCCTGCTGGCATTCTCAGTCTCATTCTGCAATCTGAGAATAAGCTCTTCTGTATGAGTAAGCTTGAGTAGGTTTCCTTGAAACCAGGACACATTTGAAGGAAAAGTTCGTCTTTATCATTTCCTGTCCCACATCCCTGGTTGTGTGTTCTGTTTCCTGCTCAGGCCAGGTTCTGGAGCACAGGTTAGAAAATCAAGGGACTGGGTATTCATGGTGAAAGGTAAGGAGGTGAAGATTCCTCTCATTTTACAAGTGAGGAAACTGGTGGCCACATAGTTAGATATCTTGCAGGAGGTCAGACTGTGGATGAAATAATTCAAACCAGTTCCTTTGACTCTATACCAATGACTTTTCATTCTGTCACAGCACCCTCACCTTTGGTTACCTGCACCAAAACTGATAGGGTTCTAGGGTCCTAGGACTCTAATAGATGGGACAGAATAGCATTTATAAGAAAAACTCTACAGAGAGAAAGTATGCTTTTGCTTAGGCCTCAGTAAAAGTGACACCTTGTTTGGAAGAAAGTTTAAATTTACTTGCTATGTAGTCACACACACACACACACACACACACACACACAGCCCTCATGAAGAGAAAAAGTACATAGTTCTACACTGACTCATTATTCTCTCTGAAAAATGTTTTTATTATGATAATTTTCCCAGAGTGATTGACTGAATAATACTATGAAGAATATGATTTTTAAAAATTACCTTTCTAACTTAATTTTACTATTTAGTTTAAATGTAGCATTTATTGCATAATCAGTACCTGTGGTGGGTCGAATGGTGGCCCCTGAAAAGATATGCCCATGTCCTAATACCCAGAACCTGTGGCTGTGACCTTCTTTGGAAAAAGAGTCTTTTCAGAGGTAGTTAAGTTAAAGATCTTAAGAAGAGATCATCCTGATCATCTGAGTGGGCCCTACATCCAATGCTAGTGTCCTGGTAAGACAGAAGAGAAGTCAGAGGCACAGAGAGGTGAAGATGGAAGCAGAGATTGGAGGGTAGCCCCACGCCATGCAACACCTGGAACCACCAGAAGCTGGAGAGGCAGGGAAGGAATTTCCGCCAGAGCCTTCAGGGGAGCTCAGATCTGCCAACACCTTGAAGTTGAGCTTCTGAGTTGCAGAACTGAGGAAGAATAAAATTCTGTTGTTTAAAGCCATGTAGTTTGTGCTAATTTGTCATGGCAGCCACTGGAAACTAGTACAGTATCCCTACTTTTTCTTTTAAGAAAATCTTTCTTTTCTGTTGCCTTTATTTTCTCAAGCTAATTCATAATATTTGCTTTGTGACTTGATTATGTTTTTAAAAGCATTTATTGAGTATTTTCGGTATGTTTCAGACATTATGTTGAGTGCTTTATGGGATTATGTTGTTTAAACTTCACTACAAATTTCTGAATTTATAACATTCTACCCTCTTTCTGTGTGTAGGAAGTCTTAGAGAGGTTACACTGTTTTTTGGTGGTCACAAAGCTGGAAGGTGGAATGATCGGGATTTGACCTTGGGGATCTCATCCTGCAGGCTTGGTTTCGAATGAGAAGCTGCTGTTCCAGCTGCTTAAGGCCTGAGAGACTTAGTCGCCTTGGGAAACCTGGTTGCCCCTGTGGCTCGTTATTTGCTTGCCTGAACCGATCTGCATGGGGTGGCACCTGTGCACTGTCTTTCACATGCCAGTGCCTCCCTTGGCAAAAAGAGCCACCTTCCTCCGTGCACCTTCTCTGAGCATCTCAGCTTCTGTTCAGCTCACATCTGTATCCCAGGCCCTTCCTCCAGTCTGAAATGACCTGAGAGGTACCTGTGGAGATGGTTCCAATGTGACATGCCCTGAGCATCTCTGTCCAGTAAGGTTAAGGTTACAATGTAGCAACGAGTGTCATAATCTATGAGGGCCTTCCTCTCAGCTGACAGAGTGAATTAACATGATTACCTTTTGCATAAAATACTAGGAATCATCCTTTAGATTCTTCCCTTAATTGTATTAAAGAGCTAGGGTTAGGCTTTCTCTTCCTCTCCTTTAAATCTTCTGAGCATTGAAAATGGAATTTGAGTAAAGAAGAGCATTTGTCGAACACTCTTACACAGCAGTTTTCTTATGTCAAACTTGGCTGGTTAGGATTGTAACAATCCTTAAAGGATTGTTTTCTTGGCATAAGGTGGCATTTCTTGATCTAAGTTGACAGGAAGGTAAACAGAGCAATTAAACTCCGGACTACCTCTTTCCTCGGACTCTATTGGATTTGTTAATGTATTTGTGCTGTCTGCGAGTCCCCTGGCTG
The DNA here is from genome assembly GCF_009828535.3 of Hylobates moloch. Taxonomy (NCBI): domain Eukaryota; kingdom Metazoa; phylum Chordata; class Mammalia; order Primates; family Hylobatidae; genus Hylobates; species Hylobates moloch. The sequence goes on from NW_026652286.1 coordinate 103,859,404, forward strand.
TCCATGTCATGAACAATCCCCTTTCTGCCAAGCCCCTCACAAGTGATGTAAGATATTTGAAGACAACTAACAACATTCTAAAACATTGAAGAAACAGGAGAGGAACGTAAACATCATGGCTAATGCTAGCTTTAAATTAAAAACACTATTCCTAACACACACACACACACACACACACACACCCCAAAATTAAAAAAAAAGAAGTGCATATCTAGTGGAGATTATTTATGTAAATGCTTTAAAGAATGGGCCTAAAGATATTTTTCTTCTCAGCAGCCTTTTGAGCAGTTTCTATCTTTTTCATCTGTTTTCATCTAAGCTGCACTTTAATGTCTTTTAACTGTATAGTTTTATGTGTCACCACTGATGCTAGTCGCCAGATAAATACAGCAGAGTGCTGGCATAGATCTTCTTTATGGGGTATATATACACAAAGTTGCTTCTGCATTTGTACACGTGCTCCATATTTTTGGAACCTGAAGCTGACAGGAGAAATAATAAACCAACTTTGTAAAGTAACATATTCCCAATAGTTTGAGGCATTGAAGAAATCTGGGCAACCCTGTTTATTATGATGTATAGACAGCATTCATTCAGCAGCAAACATTTATTTTGTCATTACCAAGTTCTAGGCCCTCTGCTAGGCACCGGGGATCCCACCATGAGTAAAATACGGGCTGCGCTTGAGACTGTTAAGGTCTTGAGAGGCAGGCCTGGGTATAAAGGAACCGAAACAACACAATGCAGTAATTTAAATAGAGTATCTTGGGAGCACAGAGAGGAACACAGCCAACATTTTCTAGGACAGTCAGAAAAGGCCTCAGAGCACAACCAAATTCAGCATCTTCCTGAGAAACAAAGAGTTAACTGAGGTAGATTCAGAGCTGAAAATAGCATTTATTCTACCAAGAAAAAAAAATAGGACAGTAAACAGGTGACAAATTGCTCCATGTTTATTTCTTTAAAAATGGAAATATTATAAGCCACCATGAACAGTTTTTCCTGTTTGCCAAAGTCTTCCTCTAGCTCACGTGGAAGAAGGGAATCATAAAAAGTAGCTGTGATAGCTGCCTTCAAATATTGGAGGTGTGTCATGTGGGGAAAGAATAACACTTGCTCAGAGGTGCTCCAGAGCATCATGGCGGGGACCCAGGGGCAACACTGACAAGTAAGTAGATTCTAGCTTCATGTGACCAAGAGAGCTTGTCTCCTATGCCCAGCTCCCTTGTGGGCAGTGAGCTCTCTATCATCAGGAAGATTTAAGACCAGCTGGAGGACCATGTCTGTAGGAAAAACCCAATGGGCTTTTCATTGGAAACATGCATTTGTGCTGGATTAGGGAGCAGAAGGATATTCTGGGGGAAGGGGTGAGACAAGAGGGCACAGTGGTGGCATTTAGGACAAAGGATTCTTGCTTCTTCCTTGAGGTCTCCAAGTGGAATAATTGTACGTCATTATCCACTCATACTTCTTCAGGCCTCGGGAGAGAAAGAGGTATGGATATTATCATTCCAATCCTCCAGAGGAGGAAGCCTCTAAAACACAGCAAGGGTAACACCTACCTTTCATCAAGGTAGGAGCATGAGGCTTATTTCATTATGAGATAGCGGGGGCTTGCAGATTCTCAGAAGAAAGGGAGGCAGAAGGGCAAAGTAGTGTTTATTTATAAAGCCAGATTTTACATACAGTGCCCGCCAAGGATTTAGTGCCGTGCTTCAAGTGAATAAATCCCTCCAGTGTCAGAGACATAAGACGTTGTCAAGCTGCCTGTGAGACAATGTGATCATAAAGTCTTAGAACCGAAATACCTCCAGTCACCTTGGTAAGAAAATAATCCGCTCTCAAGTGATGCTTTGAAGTTTAATGGAGTTTCTCCCTATCCAGTAAATGAAATCTGGTGTTGTTCTGAGACGGCGGTGTGCTGCTGCAAGAGTGGAGCAGGCAGCCTCCTTTCTCTCTCACTCCCAGTCCTCCCCAGGCTGACCCCAATCTGCTTTTATAGCCCCATTTCCCATAACTGTCCTCCACAAAGCACATGCCTCAGCCAAACCATTTACTCAGCCTGCCCAGGAAGGCCGTGAAGAAGAATTCAAGCCAGGGGACCTGCCAGGGCAGGGCAGGGAGTACCTTCTTCCCTTGAATGTGGTTTTGGCCAAACAGGTAGGATAAAGTCAAAACAAAGGCCAGACTAGGTTTGGTTATGTAGTCAGAGTTAGAGTCAATAATCAGCTCTGCATCTGGCCAGGTGAGCAGGGGTAGAAGTCTTGTAGAAATGTCTATCCTAACAGCAAGACCCTGGCAATGTCATGGCTGAATCCATGAGGGTGCAGAAAACAGGATAGGACATATATGGTGATTAGTTTGGGGTCAGGAAAGGAGGCTCAGAGGCTGGAGCTGGGGTATCAGCCAGCACAGAGGCCATGAAATCATAGGATTTACCCCCGGAGAAAGGAGTTTCCCTGAAAGAGCTTGCAACCCAATGCCATTTCATTGTAGGATCAATCTAGTCAAGGCTGAGTCTCATTAAGACAACCTTCTTTGCAGAAGGGAAGGCCACACTCAGGCCTCTTGTTTCTGCATGCTAGAATTCTGATTCCAATCATGAGGGAGGATCTAACCTTGTGGACCTGACATTTAGATATAACGATGGCCAGAGAGACTCCTCAACGTGGAGCTCTGTTAAGGAGACAAAAGGATTTAATTGTGACAAACTCATAATGTGTAATAAGAACTGTCCACAGTTCATTTTTCATTGCAGCATAGAGCAAAGGCAATGCTGTGAATGCTGAGATAGGCATTCAGCTTCTTTTTACCAAGGAACTGGCCATAATCCTTAATGTGGTTTAACCCACTTAGTCTTGACATAGTCTGGCTCTCTCTTGATTGTTACCCATATTGCCTTTGACTCAATATTGGAGCTAAGATAAATATTTCTTGCTGGAGGAGCTTATCTGCCAACACATTTTTCCCAAGGACAGTTTTAAGGCCTGGGCAATTACTAGTTGAGTTCTCTGGGAAGCCATACTTTCCTCTAATATGTTGCTCAAACAGCTGGTTATGATGGACATGTCCTTGAGGCACATTTGACCCCTCTCTTAGATAGATGAGGCTAGGCGTATGGGCAGAAATTAGATCAAAAGTTCTGTCAGACCAATGGGAAAGCCGAACCCACTGCCCTAGCTTCAGACCGTGGGCACTGGGGATCACTGAGGGTGAATAAGCAGGGAAGTGGATAGATAGATCAGGAAGGAGAGCATGGATGGTGGATGGCAGAGAAGCTGAATCCCAAGCACCTGTGGGCTAGGTATCTAATTTATCTCTCTTGAGGCTGGGCCCATTTCATCCTCCACTGGGCAGATCATGTCCCAGGCAGAACAGGGTGCTGGACGTGGAGTGCCTCGTGTGCCCATGGTGCACAGACATAGAAGAAGACTCTCAAATACCTGAATTAGGAGATTCAGAGTAGAAATTAACAAAAATAGAATTTGGCAGTGTAGCAGTTCTTGGTGATGGGAACAGTCAGTCTCATCTGAAAATTTGGATGAAAAGAAGCCATTATTTAAGGAATCAAACTTTGCCCTTTATTTGCCTGGCAACTGATGCTTTTTGACTTGAGTACAGTACAATTCTTTGGCCTCTGGAGCCTGTGAGATTTCATGTTTCTAGAAAGAGTTTGCTCATGGCTGGCCCAGGGGTGGAGAAATGAAGGAGGAGACTTAATGCAAACCTCTGTTCTCTTATTGAGAGGCCTGGAAGTGTTCTTCCACCACCACCAAGTTCATCTCGCATAAAAGAAGACTCTAGTGTTCTATCACCACCAAGTTTATCTCACATAAGATTACCCCTAAGAAGCCTCTTCTGTGAGATGGACTTGGTGGTGGTGGAAGAACACTTCCAGGCCTCTCTTCTTCTACCACCACCAAGTGTTCTTCTACCACCACCAAGTTCATTCTGCACAAGAAGCTCTAGGATTGTTCCAAGTTCATGGCGAGATGAACTTGGTCGTGGTGGAAGAACATTAGAGGGTTCTTGGAGGTGATTAGTCCTTTCTGTCTGTTTGCCTAGGATGATGAGGAAGGGACAAGGGCAATTGAAGTAGCAAAGTGAAGATGAATTTCTGTCAAAACTATGAAATATACCTGGGTGCTCAAAGATGATCTGCTGGGGTAAGGTTATGGAGGTGGAACGTCCCTTGGTCAGGAGAAAGTAGGACCTGTTATGAGTAATACCACTGACTGTAAAGCTGAAATTGTTACCCCAATATGGGTGGTGCCAGTAATAGAAGACACCAGCCATGGAACAGGGACAGTTCAGGCTTGGTAAAGATTAAAGGAGATTTTCAGGTTTTCTAGATTTTCTTTTGGCACAAATGGACCTTCACAAATAGCTTGATATTTTGGCATCTTGATAAATGATCACAAAGTCTCTGTCTCTGAAGTATAAAGGGTAGATTGGAACTAGTGAGAAGAGGGATAGGTGGTAAAAAGGAGGAAACCCTAACATGCCCCAGAAAGAAAACACTATGCTGTAAAGCTCAGGAGTGAGAAGGAGTGTACTGCCTTCACCAGTGGCAGGTAGTTCAGTGTGACACGGTAACGGGCGAGGAATCATGAGGAACAGGTTCATGGAAATCCTTGTAGGTCATTTTAAAGAATGTGAGCAACGAAGACCTTTAATGAGTTTTAAACTAGAGAATACAGTGACATGCTCAGATTTGGAGTTCAGGTAGCTAACAATGGTAGAAGGCTTGAGGACAGAAGGTCTACGAAATGAAACAGACAAGAGATGCTGAATATCTGAACTGAGGCCTTGAGTGCAGGTGTGGAGATGATGAGAAATACTAAAAAAACCAAAAAGAAAAATGGGCCTGAGCTGGAAATGCATGACTATGACAAGTGTGTGAGTGGGAGAAGACAAAGATGACTGCCAGGCTTCTGGATTAGATGGTGGGTCCATCACAGCAAAGGTTGAAGCAATCAATTATATTAGGGAAATTAGGCAAGGGAGAAGGTTTTGGTTAAATAGGGGCACCTGTTTTTAGATATGCTGAGTATGAGGTATTGTGAGACAAGCCAGAAAAGTTACCCATCTGAAGTTCTCATAGGAGGTCAAGACTGGAGATTTGGATTTAGGATATATTAACTCATGGGTGGCAATGAAGGTAGTGAAGTGGAGCTAAGGGGAAGCCTTAAGTGTATATGGTCCAGAACACATAGGGCCTATGATGTTCAGGTGTTCACAGCATCAGAGAACTATTCATTCCCTCCCTATTTGGACAACTCGGCCAGACGCTGACTCAGCAGCTCAAGGTGAGCTCCTTGGATCAGGTGGACACCAGCGCTAAATCCCAGTTTTTCTAATAGTGTCATTTCTTGAAAAAATGAGGTTTCAGTGCTATGTTGTCAGCTAGGTGTTCCCTGCCAACTTCTCCACTCTCCCGTAAATGTGCAATGCAATGCAAATTTATACAAAGTGACAGGGTCTGTCTCCTGGAGTCCTTTCCATGGTGGTAGCCATGGACTCCATGCACCATGTTGAGCCTGGACAGAGCTCTTCGTGGATAAGAACCAAGGCTGTATGCACTTTGCTACTCTTATCTCATTGGTTTTTCCTCAAGAACTCTTATACGTTTTCAATGTATGACATTGGCGGCGGTAGTGGTGGTGGTGGATGTGTGTGCACATGTGTGTGTCTGTGCCCTTTTTGCATGACATATATTCTTACCTGATTTTGGGGGGTAGGCTTGGCCAATGAATGAAATGACCTGAAAGCCAAGGTCCTCGCTAAATAAACCCAGGAACCTCGCTGGGAATTAGTTTGAAAGATTAGGAGCATGTAATTTATTCCAGTTGGAAATTACTGCAGGATTTTATGCAAGGGAATGACATGGTTTTCAAATTTCTTTTGGAGTATTGGCATAATCAAAATCCCATAATCAAAATGAAAGCCAGACCCCTCAAGAGTATCTTTGAAAGGAGAATCTCATAGTGGGATAGGGGTCCTGGAACCTAGGGCTCAAATTCTGCCTGTAGAAACCCTTTTTTGTGAGTTTCTTTCTGACTTCTACTGTATTGGCCAAATCATTTTTTCCTCAGACCCTTTCCCTTATATGTTCTCAATATGCCCCTGAGACAAGGTCCAGTGTTCTCACCCATTATTTTGAAATGTTATGAACACTCAGTAGCTCAAATACAACTTTGTTAAGATTTAGGGTTTGTTTGTTTGTTTGTTTTGTTTTGTTTTTGAGGCAAGGTCTCTCTCTGTCACCCAGGCTGGAGTGCAGTGGTGTAATCTTGGCTTACTGCAACCTCTGCCTCCCAGGCTCAAGCGATCCTCCTACCTCAGCCTCCCAAGTAGCTGGGACCACAGGTGCATGCCACAACATCTGGCTAATTTTTTGTATTTTTGACAGAGACAGGGTTTCACTAGGTTGCCCAGCTGGTCTTGAACTCTTGACCTCTAGCAATCCACCTCAGCCTCCCAAAGTGCTGGGATTATAGGTGTGAGCCACCATGTCTGGCCAAAATTTAGTCTTTTTTAATGACAATTATTTTATAGCAAATAATTATTGAATGTTCACTCGAAGCAGGGAATTATCTTGAGTACGTTACACGCAATCACTTAGCCTTTATAACAACCCCATAAGGTAAGTCCTGTGATGACTCCCATCTTAAGGGTAATGAAGGAAGGTAGAGAAAGAGTAAATAACTTTTCCAAGATTATTCAGCTAATTAGTGATGGAGTCAAGTTATGAATGAAAACAGTTTGCCTCCTGGTCTCTTGCTCTGTTACTCTGATACACAGCCTTCTAGTAATAAACAGAGTTATAACACATATCTAAGGGATTATACAACCTACAGCCTGGCCTCTCAAGTTCACAGATCCCTTTCCAGGAAGAGTCCATGACATGTGGGGAGGAATTCCTCCCTGTTTGCTCCTAGACTCGACCCTCGTTCTGGAGATCAGTTCAACACCCGTCACCTACTTTCTACATTCTGGAGTCCTGCCCGAGGCATCTGTTCTGTCTGGGAGATTGTCGACAGGAATTATGTTCTTTTTCTGTGTTGAGCCTACCTCCATGAAGGAGCAGGTCCCAGCTCTGTAATTCCATCCAGCGAGCAAATGCAAAAGACTTGCAGGGATTGCCTACCTGTTGGGGGGTCAGGCTGGTAGTTTCCTGATTCCTCTAGTACAACTTTCCACTTTCTTTTTTTAGGGGGGGTGTGGAGGGGGTTCTTCTTGTAATGTTTTCTTGGCTGAACCATGGTGCCTGTTTCGATCTCCTCTGGATAGTTCATAAGTGCCTAGAGTACGGTGATCTGTCCTCTGTTTCTGTATCACTTAATTCATATTTGCACACACTGGGCTCATACGAAGTAAATGTTAGATGAATGAATGACGGCATGAGTAAAATTAATGTAGATCAGCTCTGTTTAGCATCCAGCCTCCTGCCCTCATGTCCCCCTCTCTCAATTTTTTAATCTGTTGAACACTTTTAAAATCAGGTCACATAACTTAATGGTACCTTAATATATTCTTCCAGAATCTTCTATTAATTAACTTAGTGATTTAACAACACTGGACTTTATTGTCGTTTTATAGTGCTTTGCTAATCCTTCATTTTTATTCTCGTTTTATTTCCCTACCTCCTAATCTGAAATAATTTTTTACTATCTTCCGTGCAGCACTTTTTTTCCCTCATAATCAATATTAATTTCATTCTAAGATCATATTTTGAGATGGAGCTGTTTGCTTGGTTCAAGTTGGGAGATCAAGAGGCAGTTTGTAGAATCTGTGTTTTCAAAGAAAATTTCTTATTAAGATAATTATCTGCTAGGCTAGCAGGATAATTTCAATCACATTGTTGCAGAACTCACACGCGGATGTGTTTCCGCTTCAAGGTGACTCGGTCACTCTCCGAGAGAGACTGTCACAGCTTGGGAGAAGCTAGCACAGGCAGAAAAGGAAAGGAATCCAACAGGCAGGTGGCGTTCACCCCATTGCCCTGGATTTCTGTACAGTTGGCATGGCCGGGCTTGGTGTAGGGAGCCAAAAGCCCATCTCTCCAAGCTCTGGGAAGCATTTGACACGCTGTATGGCGTGAAGGTTCTAGGAACAAAGCCATCAATGGGAAAGGGCCAAAGAGAGAAAAAGATGGGAGAGAGCTGGCCTAGAGATATCAAAGGTAATATTCAGGAGAACTGTAGTGATCTGAAAACGCTTCTTTGGATATTTGTGGGAAATTTGTGCTCTAAATTCCAAGTACATTATGAATGCAAGATACTCCGTTTGTCATAAAAACTTAAAAAGGTTTCAGTAGAATTCTTTAAAGATGAATAATAGGATTAACTTATTCATCACTTAAAAAGCTAAGTTGTTGCTATACAACTGCAGAACAGAAACAAAATAAAAAATCATTTCTGTTCTTTCCGGAATCAGCATTTCTGAAAATTCAGGATAAGCCTTTCTTTTCTTGGCTTTACTTATTTATTTTTTGGAGGATCAGGAGAATGTTATCAATTGGGTAATTATGCAAAGGTTTGCACAGGGAAAATGCAGAAAATGAACAAAACTCTGTAAAAAGGAAACATATATAGCATCATGGCTTATTTAAGAAGGAGGCCTTCTGATTTATAAATACATCATGAGATGATGAGGCTGGAGGCAGAGTGAGCACTCTGAGGATAGAAATGGACTTTGTCTATTTTCTCTGTGTTTACACAAGTCTTTTTCTTTTTTCTTATTCTCTGTTTTAAACAGCTAAGTGCAAACTGCCCTAGCATCCTTTCTCTCTCCCCCTCTCTTTTCCTTTGTCTCCCTTCTCTTTCTTCCATGTCTTTTTCTCTCTCTTCCTCCTCCATCGCTCTCTTCTTCTCTTCCTTGTTCAATGTTCTTTCAAAATTGCACTCTCAGGTATCTCCCAGAATGCACACTGATTTTTATTTTATTTTATTTTGGTTTGTTTTTTAATTTTTATTTTAGATTCAGAGGGTACATGTGCAGGTGCATCATAAGGGTATACTCTCTGATACCAAGGTTTGGGTTTCTATTGACTTGGTCACCCAGATAGTGAGCACAGTACCCAGCAGGAAGTTTTTCAGCCCTTGTCCCACTTTCCTCCCTGCATTTGGAGTCACAAGTATCTTTTGTTCCCATCTTTATGTTTGTGTGTACCCACTGTTAGCTCCCGCTTATGAGTGAGAACATGTGATACTTGGTTTTCTGTTTCTGCATTAATTCGCTTAGGATAATGGCCTCCGACTGCACCCGCATTGCTGCAAAGGACATGATTTCATTCATTTTTATGGCTGCAAACTATTCCATGGTGTATACAGACCACATTGTCTTTATCTAATCAACTTAATATTATGTTATTTTCTTCAGGCTTTATTTCTTTTGAGTGGGCTTACCGATTTGAATGCTGAGACCCATAGCAGTAGGTACTCATTAAATATATTTTAATTTGTTTTATTGCTATGAAGGTTCTATTATGATGACTTTTTTATTTTTCTTTCCATTATTTAATTTGACCTTCAAAAGCACCCTGGGAAGGAGGTAGAAGTATCTCCTCCTGTTTTGTAGCCAGGGAAACTCAAAGATGACTTCACAGCTCAGGCTTCCGTGCCGTGTCAGCGGAAGACCTCAGAACCAGAGCCATGGTTTAAAATTTCAAGCTTGTGGCCCTTTCCACCCTTTCCAGCTCCTGTGGAATTCTGAAGTAATCTCCTTACTTGTCTCCCACTTTTACTCTTGCGTCTCTGCAATGTGTTCTCAAGGTAGAAGCCCACATGGCCTTTTTAAGATGCGGATCTGATATTACCATACCTTGGCATAAAAGGCTTCACGTTACTCATGGATAAAGACCAACATATTTAACCCACCTACAGGCTCTGTATGGCTCCACCCAGGTGCCTGCCTCTCAGACCTGCCCCTTGCTCCCCTTCATTCTCTCCACTTCAGCACATCACTGTTCCTTCAGCAGCGTGCTCTGCTATGCCCCCTCCCACCATGGGCTTTTTATTCTCTCTGTATGAGATGATCTTTTCTTCCCCTTATTGCCTTCCAGTATTGGCTCAAGCATTGATTCTTCTTTAAAAAGTCTCTAGCTTCCCCTCCAACACAGGGCAGATCCCTCTCTTCTATGATCTCAGGGCACAGTAGAAATTTCACCTTCACTGGATGAAATATTACATACATTGCACACATTTGATTAGTATTTATCTCCTCTAATAGACCTTAAGCTGCATGAGGCCAGGGGCTATGTCTTTATTTGTTTGTAATTTTATCTCAATAGATTCACGAAAAGTATTTGTGCCAGTGAGTAAAATTGAGCTCTGCAGGGGCCCAGTGAATACAATTTTCCTATGTGATTCATCACGGGGGGATGTGGCTCTGGGGCTGGTCAATTTAACAATCTCTTTAGAACACAGTGATTGATTAAGTATGAAACACAATGATTAAGTATGAAAAACAATGATTAAGTATGAAAATTGAGGACAGTTCAAGATAATCTCGAAGATTAAAACGAGAAGGTAGGAGGACGTAAGTCTCCAAAAGTAGGGTCAAATACTATGACATTGGTGATGTCTTTCCCAATCCACTCAGGTCCAGTTGGGTGTTTCCTGCTTTTTCCCTCAACCATCTTGTACACTCTGATTATTTAAATGACTATCTCCCCAAATTGACTCTGACCTTTGCCTCTTAGGGCAAGAATCGTGCCTGTCCACCTCTTCACATGACTTCAAACATGGTGGGCATTTAACTAGTATTTGTTGAATGAATGAATTTGTATTTATTAAGGAAAGCCAGGCCATACCTATATATCATCAGGAAGAACTGACCCAGGTAATGTTGGGCAAGGGTTGAAAGGATGTTAATGGATGGATCATGAGCTAACTGGGATTCAGTTGCGATGTCCTTTGGTTACATCTTTCCCCTGTAATACATCTGTTTCACTGAAGGTGATGAGAGATAGGTTTTAAGAATCTTATTGTTCTTATTGTGCTCATCTCAGGTTCATTTTATCTTCCACAGAAAACCTGTGGTTTGGTGAAAAAATGGTAGGTTTTTTTGTCATACAAATCTTGGTTCTAATTCTTGTCATTTGTTGGGTCTATAACCTCAGGCCATTCTTGTCACTTGTTGGGTCTGTGACCTCAGGCCATTCTTGTCACCTGTTGGATCTGTAACCTCAGACAATTGTTGTCACTTGTTGGGTCTGTGACCTCAGACAATCCTTGTCATTTGTTGAATCTGTGACCTCAGACAATTCTTGTCATTTATTGGGTCTGTGACCTCAGACAATTCACCCAGGCTTTAGATTGCTCACTATGGAATAGAGATAATAATATCTTCTTCTTGAGGTTGTCACCTAGCTTGTGAGACAGGCACACCTTTCATCACCCTGTGAATGTTCTCAGCCTTTCCTTTTCCTACTCCATATAGCTCCAACCACCCCATCAAAGAAAATGTCTTTGTTGGCAGCCAGTAAAGCTTTTCTTCCTCCTTCATCCAAATGAGAATTCTGTCTTTGACAGCTGGTTATGCAGTTTTTGTGATATAGAATCCACTGAATGAGTAGAGAGAGACTTGACTGGAAAGGTAGGAGGTAGCAGAGAAAAGAACGAAAGACTAGGGCCTGGTGGCAGGGGCTCCAGGAGGGACCCAAGGACACTGGAAGGGGAGGGTCTAAAGGAGGGCTCCAAGGTAGCTGCAGGGCAGAGGAGAGCTGGAGTTGGGAGTCAAGGTGGTTTGATTGTTTGTTTTGGGGAAGTGTTGCTCTATATTATGAATTGGATCCTCTTTTATATAGTTCAAAGAGTTAAAATTGCAATCCTCTTGACATTTATGACTTGCAGACTGTGATCATTTGAATGAATGGACTACTCCAGAATTGGGTAGGTAGAGGCCCAGATCTTAGTAGGTGTAAACCTAAATAAGATAATGTATGCAAAGCTCCTTGGGCATTGCTTGGAACATGGAAGACACTTAATACATTAATCCCATTGTCCCCACACCCAGTGGTCTTACTGATACAGTCCTGGGTTAGGTTGACAAAGTGATGTGGCAGATGAAGGAAATCATTGATGCAGATCCCTTCTAAAGCTCATTTTGCTTCAATTATTTTACTATTTCTAGGGAAAATGGTGTTTAGGGCTTGAATTATTTGGATAATTGATGAGTGGCCACTTTACTTGCCCTAAAGTGAGAAAGCACTGCAGGGCCTGTTGCAAATTTGGCTTCTGTGGGTTGCCTTTCTTTTCTAGGTTGTTGATTGAAAATAGTGAATAAGACCTGATATTCTCAAGCCAGCTGCCAATCATGAGTTAGATCCTCAAGTCCCATTGGCTAGATTTGAGGTGGTGTGCAGGTCAGCCTCTGGGGCTGCAGCTACATGATGATTCAAACTGCCAGAGCTGGGCTGACCTTTCCAATTGACATTGGCAGGTTCAGGGCTCTGCAGAAGGGGATGCAGCTCTGAATGGCAGTTTAAAAAGGAGAATAAGTGGAATAAGAAGAAGAATAAATCAAAAACAAATAAATAAAACACAAGAGAAAGGAGATTTCAACATCAAAGGAAATAAATGCTATGAAAGATAAAGAGAAGATTCTGACTATTTAGTCCTCGTTGGTGGCTCCCATCGCCTTTCCCTTTTGACACTCTTGTCTGCATTCTGGGGAAAATGGAGGAAAACATTCTCACTGATTTTTGTCAAGTGAAAGATGCTTAATATGGTAATCAGTCCCTTCTGAGGAGCATGTGAGTAGAAGCTCAGCCCCAGCAGCAATGATTATACAGTCCCTAATTGTCTCTGGTGTCGGCTCAGACCAAAGAAGATGAAGGCAAGAGGGGGGAGCCACCAAAAGAGGGAATTTTAATCATCATGTACCATGGGGCATTCTGAACTTCTCAAACCATGTGGGGGGAAAGCTGGTGATAGGGGAATTGTATAAATCCTAGTTTTTAACTTGACACTTAATGAAACTGATTTTTGATCTTTGCTTTTGTTTTTAATTTTTATAGCTTGATTCCCCCAGAAGGATTTGGGCACTTGTTTAGGAACCTGTGCTGAATCCTAATCTGCTGGTTTCCTCATGAAGTTCCTCCAGTGAAGTTTTGTTAAAAAGCTTGATGGATGACCTTAAACAGGAGTGACCAGCTCCTGAAGCTTGGCGGGGCATCCACCTGCCCAGTGCAGTAACATCAGGTATCCACACTGAGTCCGCAGCAGGTGAAAGGAAGGTGTTAATTTGCAGGGCACCAAGCAAAAAGGACAAGGCAGCTAACATTTAAAGCCTGACCTCTCTGATGGCTTGCAGAAAAGGATTTTTAAAGGCAGGGGTAAATTTCAGGAAAGCAGAAATTATAGGCAAAAATTGTTAAATCCATACAAGACGTTTCACATTGGTTTTGTCCGAAATTGGTGGGATATCTTGAAGGGGTAGGGGCTGATAGGTCAAAGGTGAATTCAAGGATTTTCTGATTTGCAATTGGTTAAGGAAGAGAAGCTTTGCTTAAAAATTGGGGTCAGCAGAAAAGCATGTGAGCTCTGGCTCATGGGTGTGACTTCCTCCGGCCCTTCAGGAAGAAATTTAGAACAAAGAATGGAGGTCAGGGTTCAGCCTTCAGTTCCCCTTTATCTGAGGTCTGTGTGCCAGTGGATCTGTTTGATGGGGATCTGGGTTTCTGAGAATCAGGAATATAGTTTAAGATGGTATCTGTAGCTTCTATAGACAACCAAACATCTCCTGACTCTACCTTCCTTGGCTATTGTTTTAAGTTACAATTACCTTCTTGCTTATCAAGTTACTCATTTACTTTTTAAGGCAAGCCAGGTGCCTGAGTTTCCTTTGAAGGAATTCAAGATTTCCCTTTGTGTTCATGCTGGCTGGTAGCAGGCATAGGACTATAAGAAGGGTCTCTGCTCCATCTCAGGACTAGGCAGCAGCAGCTGCTGCTCTCTCCTCTAGGCCAATAAAAATAAGCCTTCACTTTCAGATGCATTTGGGAGTCACTCCTGAAAAGTAAACATTGCTAAGAAGCCCTAACATGATCTCTCACCATTCATTCACCACCAAGCCATTCAGCCCTTTACCTGGAGGCAAAATACCCTGGTGAAAAGTGTGAGCTCTGGAGCCAAATGACCTGCCCTGTTACATGCTAGCTGTGTGACCTTGGGAAAGAGAGACAGTTACTACGTACTCAGTGGAGTTGTTGTGAGGACATGCATCTGTGGGGATAGGCAGACAGACACATTGTATTAGTTCGTCTTCACACTGCCAATAAAGACATATCCAAGACTGGGTAATTTATAAAGAAACAGTGGTTTAATGGACTCACAGTTCCATATGGCTGGGGAGGCCTCACAGTCATGGTGGAAGGCAAAAGGCACGTCTCAGATGGCAGCAGACAAGAGAGAATGAGAGCCAAATGAAAGGGGTTGTCCCATCAGATCTCATGAGATTTACTCACTACCACGAGAACAGTGTGGAGGAAACCGCCCCCATGTTTCAATTACCTCCCAGCAGGTCCCTCCCACAACACGTGGGAATTATGGGAACTACAATTCAAGATGAGATTTGGGAGGGGACACAACCAAACCATATCAGACATTGATAGAGAAATGGAAAGAGAGAGCAAACAAGAGGGCCCTGCTCAGTGCTGGTCACATAACCGACACTCAGAACAGGTAGTAGTGTTCAGCCTCCTTGCAAACACAGTGCCAACTCTAAGCTGGCACTGAGCTAGGTACTGAGATAGCAAAAATAAAATATATGCATCCTAGGAAGGAACTGTTTGGGAATCTAACATTATTTTTAATCTCCTGCATATAGAAACAGCAGACTACACCGTGATCTTTGCAAAGGCTTCAGCTATGCCTGAGGTGGTTGTATAGCACAAGAAGTCGGCAGGCATTTTCAAGCAAAAGGTTTTAAGGAAAATCTCATCTTGTCATTTCTTGAAGGACTGCAGAAGTAGGACTTTGGTGTAATAATGACTCTATATTGTAATTTCTTAAAAGAATTGTTCAGTCTTAATTGAGGAGTGATTAATACATAAATTTCAGGCGTCTGTAGCAGAGCTTAATGGAAGAAGATATTTTGGGGTGAGAAAGGGAATGGAGACTTTATGAGTGTCCCATAAATCCCTGCTTCTGAAACTGTACTATGAACAGACAGCACTCAGGAATCTTGTTAAAATGCAAATTTCGTAGTTGGTCTGAGGTGGGGCTTAAGAGCATTTCGGTAGCTGTGTCTACCCCTGCAGTGAGGTGGCATTGCCCCTCTGTCAGCAGGAAGGTGGGTGTGATTCATGAAACTTCCTTCTTGGACTACTTTTGCTATCCCATTGGTCCTGCCTCAGCTAAAACCCCACTTGACTCACCAGGTAAATTCTCTCCAACCTCCTAGAAACACATCTCCCAGAGAGACAACTGAACAATGGCTCCTTGTGGGCTTCTGTTTGGAGCTCAGCAGGTGAGAGATTGCACGACTTCCTTGGATTGCACCAGCAAGAATTCTATCTCTGCTGGCTGCGGCTCTTCTTATGTTTGGACAACAATGATTAAAGGCCCATGCGTTTCCAGCGAAATGTTGACAATTGGCTGGCAGGCTTGAAAACACCCACTTTTCCAGAGGTTGGTAAGCATTGGGGAAATATTTTTCATGCTGAGCAGGACTATGTAAATTGCCCAGCATCTGGAACAAATTGCTGTATGGATACCTAGGCTGTGGAGGATCAGGTGAGAAAAGGCTGCTATTCTTTGAAAAAATAAAAATAAACAGCATCCTGACTTGCAGGTGAGGGAAGGGCAGCTGCAGGATCCTGGGATGCTGTGGGACTCCCCTGTTCAGTTGTGGGGAGCAGCATTCCCCTGGTAGTGTTGGGAGGAGAAGCCCCCAACACTAGAAACCCAGAAAGCAGAGTTTTGCAGGGAAAATGGAAACATGTTCACTCTGAGGAGGGAAGTAGGGCTCACTATGGACTCCAGAGCATGTGACTCACACTGTGGCTCAAGTCTCAGACAGTAGTCATTATTTCATTTCATTTTATTTATTTATTTTTAGAGACAGTTTCTCGCTCTGTTGCCCAGGCTTGAGTGCAGTGGCGCCATCATAGCTTACTACGGCCTCAAATTCCCCGGGCTCAAGTGATCCTCCCACCCCAGCTTCCCAAAGGGTTGGGACTACAGGCACATGCATGCACTCTCAGCCATTTGTAGAGACAGGGTCTGGCTATATTGCTCAGGCTGGTCGCAAACTCCTGGGTTCAAGCAATCCTTCCACCTTGGCCTCCTAAGGTACTGGGATTCCAAGTGTGAGCCACCATGCTGAGCTCCAGACACTAGTAACAATAACTAAAAGCTGTCCCCTGCCAAGAGCATATAAGTGCTGGGGGCTGTGCCTGGTTCTTATTTGCATTACTCCATTAATCCTCAGAGCAATTATTTGAAGTAAGTTAGATGCTTTTCTAGCCCCATTTTATTGGTGAAAAAATTGAGGCCTAGAGAGGTGAAGTGAATTGCCCAAGAACACGCAGCTGGTAAGTGGAACCCATGATAACTGAAGAGACTCGGCAGTATCCTGGGATGCAAGTGTTTGCAGATTGTGAAGCAACAGGGATGGGGTCAGCAGGTCTCTTCTTCTTTGGCAGGCCCTCCTCCTGGCAACATCAGCCTGCCCCTCACTGGGCACTGAGGGGACTTCTGCTGCCCTCTTTGTGGGCGCTTTCCTCCCCACCCTAGAGCCTCTTCCACCCCACCAAGTATTGGTTCCTGTCCCCAGTTCTTTCCCCTTAGGAATATCTCCCCACCTTTAGCCATCAGAAGCTGCATGTCCCACTTTCATTGCCTCTTGCCTGTGACAAGAGTGACAGGGAGAAAGGCTGATAAAACCGGTCCATGCTGCTGCACTGCTGAGAGTGGGCTGGCTCCAGCAACCTGATGGCACCCCTCTTCCCTGGCAAGAGGGCACTTAGCAAACATGACACAGGCAGTACAACAACCAGCAAAGCCCTAGTTCCTGAGTTAGTGACACATGGCTCCTGCTCCTACCCAGGCCAACAAGCTGATGCACATCATGCACTTAGCCCAGCAGCAATAAAGATTCATGCTCTCCGCACTTCGCACGACTCATCAATCAGTCCTTTGACTTGCTTTTGGTCTGCTTCTTCTCCCAATGTTCTCAACTCTTCAGAATTTTGCTCCAATGTATCATCGCTTCCCATTTCTTTAACAATTTATTTCCTTCTATTTCTTCTCTTCTGCCCAGAATTTTACTGTTCCTCCTGTGGTAGGTGGGAAAAAAATGCCCCCCTAAAGATGTATTCATGTCCTAATTCCTGGGACCTGTGAATATTGCCTTACAAGGCAAAGGAGTGAATATCATCTTCGTTGGCAAAAGATGAGATTAAGTTAAATTTGTTGGAAGGAGGAACATGTTCTATATCATCAGGGTGGTCCTAAATCCAATCATAAATGACCTTTTGGAGAGAAGCAGAGGGAGTTTTGAGACTGGCACGCAGAGAAGGTGAAGATAGGGACTGACATTGGAGTGATGCAGCCACAAGTCACAGAGTGCCCGCAGCCACCAGAAGCTGCAGAAGGCAAGGAATAGGGTTTCTTCTGGAAGCTACAGAGGGCGTATGGACTGTTGACATCTTGATTTTGAGCTTATGACTTCTAGAACCACGGAAGAATGAATTTCTGTTGTTTGATGATGCCGGTTTATGGCAGTTTGTTATGGCAGCCTTAGGAGGTGAACACACCTCCTCCCTGAGCCCCGGCTCTCTCTTGCAGCGGCTGCATTTCTTTCATACCCGTATCATCACTCTGCCCTGAAATTTGGTTTCAACTGCCCTGATAAGGCCAGCTGCAGCCTCTTAACTCTCTAATGTCTAGGCCAGGCCTGTGGCGTTCCATGCAGCTTCCTTCCTCTCCGATGTTACTTCTAATTTTGCCCATCTTTTCTGTGTAACTGTTCCTTTCTTTTGGGCTTCCATTTCTCTGTCAATCTTTGAAGCACTGGCTGTCATCTGGATTCCCCTTGTTGATCCAGTGTCCTCTACGTCCACATGGCCTACTCGTAAGATTTAGCTAGAAGGCCCATTGATGTGGTTCAGATATTCATCCCTTCCAAATGTCATGTTAAAATTTGATCTCCAGTATTGGAGTGGGGGCCTGGTGGGAGGTGTTTGGGTCACAGACGTAGAGCTCTGACGCATAGCTTGTTGCCATCCTCACAGTGATAAGTGGGTTATCACTCTATCAGTTCCCAGGAGACCTGATTGTTAAAAAGAGCCTGGCACCTTCCTCCCTTGTCTCTCTCACTCCCTGTCTTGCCATGCAACATGCTGGCTGCCCTTCCCCTTCTGCCATGACTGGGAACTTCCTGAGGTCCTCGCCAGAAGGAGATGCTAGCACCATGCTTCTTGTACAGCCTGCAGAACCTTGAACCAATTAAACCTCTTTTCTTGATAAATTATTCAGCTTCCGGTAGTGTTTTATAGCAATGCAAATAGACAAGTGGACTAAGACCCATGGTCGCTGGCGAGGGCTGTGTTCAAGTCTTATTCCAAACCTCAATCACTATTCCTCCTCTTTTGCTCCCAACTCCCACAACCTAAGCTGACTCTACCTCTTTTGGTTTTGTTAGAATCAAAAGTAGCAATCATCCACGGCCACTAAACCAAGAGGCACATTAGACACAGCGGGACCATTGACACAGCGGGGCTCCTGTGCAGGCCTTTAATCAAGACCCTCATTGGCTGCTATCCCGGCTTTCCGAACATTCTTTGTCTTACACTGTGGAACACAGCCAGAGCTGGGACCAGAAAAGGGTTCTCTGTCCCTGGGGGTCCTATAGGCCTCACTCAGACTTTCTACCAGGTTATTCCAGTGCTTATCCAATGGCTCCTGAAAAAATGCAGGCCACTCCTTCAGCAGGAGACCAGCCCCCTGGCCACTGGCTCGCCTGGGCACACCATGCCCTCAGTATTCACGCTGCCTGTTGCTAGTAAGTAAGAAAGGAGCAGCAAAATGCTGTGAGCAGAGCCAGTAAGGGCTGAGCCTGGGACTGGCAGCTTCATAGCTCAGTAACAGGTGGGAGGAACCGCACAGCTGCAACTAGATCCCGGGAAGTGCTGTTATCTATAACAGGCTAGGCCCAGCCTTTATATTTTTAGTCACCTTCTATCAACTCTTAAAGCTGGGAATCAGAATCATTTCTCTGATTATACTTACTTAGGCCAAAAACAGGATGTAGGTATTTTCAGCATTCAGACAGCCTTCCCGGACTAGGATGAGCTATCAGCTATAATCACGTGCGCAACGAGCAGATCTTTACTTCCAGCCTAGGCAGCTCCTCTGAACTCCAGCCTAAAGTCATTCCTGCCTTGATACCCTGCATACTCCTCAGGCTCAGGCTCAGGCTCCAAATGAAATGAACTCTCTTTCTTCCCCTCTATTTAAAATGTTTTCCTAAATTACTTACCTTATTAGTCAGCAACCCCATCAACTAGCGGCTGATGCTGGACCCTAGGGAACCTCTTGACTCCTCCCTCTCTCCTTACCCCTATCCTAGCATTCCGGGGTCCCTTCTGCAGGCTTCCTAAATCTTGCCCCTGCCCTTCAGTGCTACAGCTCCCTTAGCCGTATGCCTCAGTCAAGTTCTCCATCTCCCTATAACTCATTTTCTCTTGTATAAAATAGACATCTTCATAGTGGCTTCCTGGTAGAGTTATTGTAAACATTAAATATGAAAAACTTTTAAGAGCTTTGAATGGTGTCTGGCACGTAACAAACACTCCATAAATATTAGCGGTATTATATTAAAATCTTTATCATCTTCTGTATATTAAACTACTGGGTTATTGACAGCGGATTGGGCCTTCTGCCTTATTTTGTCCTGTTCAAATCTATTCTTTCCAGAGCTACCAGAGTGATTGATGATTTAACACACAAATCTAATCATATCATCCCTTTTAAAAACCTCTTCAATGGTTTCCCCACTACTTACAGGATAAGAGAGTTTCCTAACAAGGTAAATGAGCCCCTCCGTGACATGACTACTGCTCAACTCCTCAGCTTCAACCCAGCATTTTCTGACACATTTTATGTTCCATCTGCACTAAACCATGTAAAAAATCACTTAATCGTCAGGGAGCACGTAGGTGCCTGTGCTCACAAGCTCTTTTTCTGATGTGCCCCACCCCACCTTCAGCCCACACCTTTCTTCCAGTGGCTAACTCTCGTCAGTTTGGGACTTAGTTCATGTGCCCCTTGTACCCTTTCTCACCATCTTTAGATACTGGGCCAAGCGCCCCTAACTTACAGCCCTGAGCATACTGATATAGAATGTAACCAGCTGCATAGGGAATGACGTGTTTATCTCCTCTACATCTTTTTCTGCTTTGGATCCCAGTGTGTGGCATGGGACATAGATAATGTTTCCAAAATGCTTGCTCTGCTTAATTGTCTCCTCTGTCTAGGATTAGCTAAAATTCCAGAGTGGGTTCACAGAAGCCACAGCTTTGCCACTTTGATGAATCTGGAAAGCCAGAGAGCAGGTCTGCCATGCTGTACCATGCACGCTGAGCACTGTCCAGCTCCAGGCTTTCCACGCAGGTAGATAGTGTGTTTGGCATCTCCTGGAACTCAGTGGTACAGTGGCCTCCTGGAGAGGCCACAGCAATATGAACACCATAATTAATTAGGAAGCAATTGCTCTGAACACCGTTAATATAAAACATTTAAGGTCAGTTAAGGCAAAAGGGCCCAAGTGGTAAAATGCTGGGACCAGAGGGCAGAAGACTGAAACGCTGGAAGGAGACAGGACTTGGGGACTGGAACGTCTGTGGAGGTGGCCTCCAGAGGCACGGCTGCAAGGGATGGGCACAGGTCCAGAAGGGTCCTTGCTCCAGGTAGATGGTGGGGGATGCAGGGACTTCAGCTGGGTTGCCTGCTTCTGCCCCTGGGCAGTCATAAGGGATAAGCCTTCCAGTCCAAGAAAGAACATGAAATTGAGCAATGCTGGGTAGCAGTGCCTCTCTGTGGCTCTGTGGGGTGTGGAGGGCTGGACTCAAGTCCTGCCAGGAAGGATGACCCACCGGAACCAAGGATGGGTGATGTGGGCACCTCATGGTCATGTGAACACTGTGGGGCAGGTAGTGGGGTGAGGGAGGCATTGTCACAGTGGCCATGGGTGCCCAGGCCATCCTCAGGTGCTTTCTCCCAGGAGGGAGTGGAAGCTAGAAGCCGTCAGCAGTGATAGGGTCCTCAGGCAGCCGGGCCTGGGTGCTGGGATGCTGGCTGGGGGAGGCAGCTCATTCTGCACCTCACACCCTCAGTGAGAGGATGCAGTGTCATTTTAGAAGGGTTTTCCAGGGAAAACAAGACGCCTTCCGCATGGAATGTATACATGGATCACAAGAGGTGTCCTTGTTTCAGAAATATTAAAATGAGTAGTTCAGGAAGTAGGGAAGGCGAATCCCGCAGACAGGCACTTGGGGGAAGGCAGAGGCAGCAGCCCTCAGCCAGCTGTGCATGCCCAGGACTGCAGAGGATCCTGGCGGGCAGGCAGAGAACCCCATCCCTGCGGAGACCCTCATCCCTCCCTGTGCGGCTTATGTTCTGAAGCACTGACTTGTCAGACTGCAAAGCCCCAGAGTGGCTCTGCTCTCCTCCACCCTCCAAGCAGGGCTGGGCCAGGATTCTCCCTTTGCTTCAACGTTTTCCACGATTCCCCAAGAAGATCCTACAGTCCTCAGTTGCCTGTCCAAGGACTTTGTGCCACTATCTGTCACTGACACACTTCCTGGTATCTGAGAAGCTGTCGAGCAGCAGAACAGCTGCCTGTCCCTTTTTCGGGATCTTTTTGTGCTGGGTCTTCATCCTTTCCTGGTTTGCTACCCCAGATGACGGATATTCCAGAAGCACTCTCTTTGCCTCCTGTACATTGGCAGAGAAGCAATTTATCACTGCATTTTAAAAAACCCTCATTAAGGCAAATTAAGGCAGCAAAGCTGACAACAGAGGGTTTTTGAAAAAAATAGCGTTCATGAAATATTTATTAAAACAGCCATTGTAATAAATATTTGAAAACCAGTTATTAACGTTAAATCATATCAGTGTCAAGCATACGTTACACGCCGTCTGTTCTGCTAATTGAGCGTCAGGGTCAGATGCTCCTTCTCCTGGTAGGTCAGCAGGAGCAGCGTGCCTGTGAGCCGTGATAACTTCCCAAAGTCTCCACCGAACCCGGCTCCACAACTGAGATCATCCAGTAACCGGGAACCTCCGGGAACGCGGGGCCTTCTCACAGCTTCCTGCCCACCTATGGAGACTGACAGGACAGGGGCTTGGGACAAAAAAATCAGCACCAGGAGGGGAGTTAAGGGATCCCTTAAGACAGAGAGTTGTCTCTGCCAGCACTGACGATTTCTTTGGAGATGGGGGTAGTAGAGTTATAGAATGACTGAATTCTAGGAATCACTAGAGATACGATGGAACAAGCCCTTATACCCAGCCCAGTGTGATTTAAAACTACACCACACCTGCTTTTGCTTCTATTTGTTTTGCTTTTCCTTCTCCATAAACACATCATGTCCATGGGTGACTCCAGCCCGTCATAACACCTGTAAATCCTATAACGCACACAGGGCATTTATAAAGACGCTATGGGAACCCTGACCTTTCAGCCTCAGCCCCAGCTTCCCCCTCAGCCCGTCCCCGCATGTCCTCCTCTCAGTGTTATTGACCACTATCCTGCCACATGTTTGCTCATTTCCATTTTTACCTCCTGGATTGTGTTTTTTAGTTTTCTTTAACACAAAGAAATTATAAAGCCTGAAGCACAAACAATGCACAAACAATCTACAAACCAAGGACAGACATAGTCATTTTAACCCTCCCTTTGAGGCTCGTCAGTATCACTGTTGGCTTCCTTACCTGTCTACCTGCCTCTGAACTGAGCTCTGTCTAACGTGTTCATTCCAGCAGAGTCGCTGGCTTTTCTTCCATTCCTGATGCTCTATGAGCTCCTCCTTCCATTCGTGGGGCTGTTGAATATGCCATTCCTTGGCCTGGCTTGCTGTCCCCTCAACCTTAGCCATCAGCTCCCTTCTTCTCTCTCTCCAGTCACAGCTCAGGTGCCACCTTGGGCTTCCATGGCACCATGTGCCTCAAATAGACCTCATCAAAACTGTCATTTGCTATTCATCTGTGGGACTATCAGACCAATGTCTGTTTGTCCAACTAACCGGATGATCCATGAGAGACAGGATCCACGTAATTTATCCCATCTTGAAGCCTAGCATTTAGCACAGAGCCTGACACATAGCAGGTGCAAATAAATGTGTGTTTAGTGAATAAATTAATGAGTGAATAAATAGGTGGATCCTCTCACAACTATTAATATGTTCCCTCTGGATATTTTATATAAGTTCCTACATTATGAAATCATTTAAACATGCACACAAATGTGAGTGTGTGCGTGTGTGTGTGTATATATATATTACATTTGTAAACCACTATATGTAATATCATTTACTACATAAAACCAAACAATATGACATATTCCTGTGTTTTATTATTTCCACTAAGGCAGGACTCTGAGGCTCAGAAAGCTTAGGTAATTTGTTTAGGGTCATACAGCTCGTGAAGAGTAGATCCTAGGCTTCTGATTTTATGCTTTCTCTACTACATGTTGCAGCTTCTTCTAAAGTTAGATGATTTGTGAAAGGCTCAAGTGCATAAGTCACAGTGACTATATGGATATAAAAAATGAATTTTCTTTGGGTTATCTGTTCCTCCCTTGCTCATTTCTTATGACTTCCACCCAAGATTCCTGACAACTGGGTCTAAGGTAAGTTCGTTGTGTCTATAAAAACATGGATAAAAGGCAATGGTAGAAACTGCATGTGAAAAGTGGGACATCAGTGTGCTTTGTACTTTGCACAGCAGAGTCCTGAGACAGCTGGGAGCAGGGATCTTACTTAAATGGATTCAAGTTTCTGAGTCCTTAACAGTTCCAAAGCCTACAAAGATGCTATCGCAATGTACCAGTAAACATAATAATAAGAAAACTGTTCAAACCTGATGAGGGGCAAAGCCAATGATTATTTTTCAATATAATATAAACTGAATGATTCGCCAGTGGGGCAAGATAATTATCCCATGAGCTTTCCTGAAAGAACAGAATAAATGTGCATTCTACAAACCACAGTCTCAGATGAAGCAAAGCAAGAAAATAAATCTTAATGTCAGGATAATAACAGATATTGTAAAATCAATATTGATTATTTGGAGAAAAAGGCAGTAAAAATGTTAAGTTCTAACGCTAAAATTATACTAAAAAGCTAGAGTTTAAACACAGAGTATGGGTGTGGAATGCATATAAAGCATTTTCTGAGCACCAGTACAGATATTTTATTTCTAGTGTCAACACACTCTGCTTCATGGGAGGATACGGCTGCGCGTTTAGAGGCCTCAGAAGCAGAAGGCGGTGATAGTCCCGACGGTTTCGATTAATTGGGATCTCGTGGGGTCTGTAAATCTCTTACTTTTGTTTTTGGCCCTGTCATATTTCTCCATGGCCGTGGGGACAGGATGGAGATATATGTGTCCTTCATGTTGATATAAGTGAAAAGAAGAAACAAAGAGCAGAAACTGCCAGAAAAAAAGTGAACTCAGCTCCTCCGTAATAAGATGTGTAATGCTAAGCAGCTCACTCACTTGTCTTGCTGCTTCTGTGACGTGAAGGTATCTTTGCAGCTAGGATAAAGAACCATTTGTCCATGGAGGCTCTGCAACCCACAGAGAAAGGAAACTGAGGACCAAGCAGAAGTAAAATGCAAGATAATTTAGTTTATTTTGAAACAGAAAGTGTCCTGAAGCTCGTTAAGCATACCCATTTTAACAATGAGAAAGCATAGTCCAGTTCAGCGAGGCTGCACCATGTGCGCTAAGATGTGCATGTGTGTACAGACACAGTGCACCTTTCCAGTGCTGTTGAGATGAGGGGAGCAGGAGGGTGTCAGGGGAGGAAAGGTGACAAAGAGTGCATTTGCAGGACGAGGACAGAATGGAGCTCCGAGAGAGAGAGATGGTTGCACAGGGGAAGATGCCGATGACAGAAACATGCTGGGATCAAGAGTCTTGCCCCTGCTTCTGACTGTTTTGTTTGTTTTTATTATTATTATTTTAGTTTAGCTTAGTTTTATGTGACGGTATTAATTGTATATGTTTATGAGGTACAATGTGATGTTTTGATAGATGTATACATTGTGGAATGATTAAGTCAATCTAATTAATATATTCATCACCTCACCTACTTATTTTTTTGTGGTGAGAATATTGAAAATCTCTTTTAGCAATTTGGACAGTCTCACTCTGTCACCCAACTTGGAGTGATCTTGGCTGAATGCAACCTTCGTCTCCCAGGTTCAGGTGATTCTTCTGCCTTAGCGTCCCAAGTAGCTGGGACTACAGGCGCTCACCACCACACTCAGCTAATTTTATTCTGTATTTTTAGTAGTAGAGATGGGGTTTCACTACGTTGGCCAGGCTGGTCTCAAACTCCTGACCTCGTGATCTGCCCACCTCGGCCTCCCGAAGTGCCGGGATTACAGGCGTGAGCCACTGCGCCCGGTCGACATTATTATTAATATAGTTACTATGCTCTGCAATATATCACTAAGACTCATTTGTCCCATCTAATGGAAACTTTTCACTCTTTGACCTACATCTCCCCTTTCTCCAACCCCCTCTGTCCCTCAACCCCTGGTAAGTACCATTCTACTCTCTGCTTCTGTGAGTTTGGCTTGTTTAAATTCCACACATATGTGAGATCGTGTGGTATTTGTCTTTCTGTGCCTGACTTACTTCACTTAGCACAATGTCCTCCAGATTCCTCTATGCTGTTCCAAATGGCAGGATCTCCTTCTATCTGCAGCTACACAGTGTCTTATTGTGTATAAATATCAACTATTACTCAGTCTCTCTTGGCCCCGGTCCTCTTTTCTAAAATAAGGAAGAAATAGAGAGATGACACCTCAACCCCAATGCCCCAAAGTCTACAGTGTTCAGGAGTCCCAACGTGTTCCTCACCCGGGCCCTATACCTTGGCGACGCTTCCTATTATCACATCAAATCCACCTTGAACATTGTCTATTCAGCTTTAATCAAGATAATATATGCATATTGTAATAAGTCAAGCGTTATAAACAGCCCCTGGCCCCACCCCCTATTCCCTCTATTGTCAGTCATGTTCTGTCCTTTTAGAGTGGTGATTCTCTCCTGGTTCCACTTTCCATTCACCTGGGACATTTCAAAAAACCTCAACACTCCAACCTTATCCCAGTGGAATTAAATCAATCAGAATCTCAGGGGTGGGACACAGACATCAGTATTTTTTAAAGCCCCCAGATCATTGTGTTGTGTAGCCAGGGTTGAAACCATGTCCTAATCTAGGGCCTCACAATAGAACCTAGGAAGTATGCTTAAAACTTTTCCTTCATTTCCCAGTTGTAGTCGATCTTAATTTACTTCTTATATAAATGATGAGAATTTAGGTTATCAATGCTCCTTCTACACACACACACACACACACACACTATATATATATATTTATATTATATATATGTATATATGTCTCCTCAATATTTGAAAATTTTATTGTTGCTTTTTAAAAGATTACGCTATTTGGTTACACTAAATATATATACTTAAAATATACTTAAATCCTTATTTTTACAACATCAACTTTTGATGGTATCATTTGATTATTCCCTAGTGGACACGAGGGTATTAATGTCTTTAGATTTTTATTCTTTATTTTCTTCCCCTACTATATCACACTCTTTTTCTCTCGCTTTGTCAAGGCTGATAAATCATTCACATGCTGCGCTGCAGCCACAAGCAAGGCTTCTGTTCTTTGTCCACAGATTTTCTTTAAAAGTTGAAAATTAATAAACAGCATTTACATTATTCTGACCATGAAACATATTATTCAATCTCTGGCCAAGGAGAGGGCTGGGATCACATTTCCTTCTCTATGGGAGGTCCCTCTAGGAGACAGACTATTCCTAGATTCTAAGTCAAATAGATTCTTTTCTTATACCCCATCATTTGCTTAAAATCATGCCCAGTTTACACTGTTTTCTATTTAGAACGTGCATTTATATACTTTTTCGGGAGAAATTAATATCTTTTTATGGTTGTGCCATCGTCTTTATCATGCCCTTGGTTATTTTTCAAACTCTCAATGAGACCCTCTATCTTTATGAGTCCTCCGTTTGTCCTGCCCACACCTGTCCTGGAGTGCCATCCTTCTCTCCCCATCTCTATGGATCACCTTTAGGCTCCATACATAGCAGTCATGATTAATGGACTCTGCTGCCCTCTTAAGTGGGATTTTCTGTTTTTTTGTATCAAGTTTTTCTATTCTGGGATCATCCCTATGATGGAGTCCATTCTCAAACAATTTCCCAAGAAAAGGTGCTTGAGAAGTAACACTTTTTATCCTTGCATTCTAAAAGCAACTTTATTCTACTTGTTGATAGTAGAATATCATCTGAGTAGCAATCATCTAGACTTAGTTGATTGTCTAGATGAGCACAGAATTCTGGATTAAAATTGTATTCCTCTTGAACATTGAAAGCACCCCTTCATTGTTTTCCTGAATCCAGGTTGCTGCTAACTGGGAATCAGATGGGATGCATGTTTGATTCTCATTCTTTATAGGTAACTTTTTTTTTTTTTTTTTTTTGGTCTATCTCGAAGCTTTACTGTTTGTCTGTGACATTATGTTTAGATGCAGTTCTTTTTCTTTGGAGTATGCTGGACACTCTAGGAGCTCATTTAATCTAAAGTCTCATGACTTTGATCTGTGGAAACTCTCATTTCTTGTTTCATTGGCAGTCTTTTCCTTCCATTTGTTTATTCTCTCTTTCTATGTAGGATGTGCATTAGCTGGATGTTGCATCTCTTGAATTGCTCCTCTGTAGCTTAGTTGTCCTTATAATTTCTTTTCTTTGATGTGCTTTGTATTCTAGGAGCTTTTCTTAATATTGTTTTCTACTCATAGCACTTTAAATTGTCAGTTGCATTTTTAATATTTATGAGCTCATTCTTACGCTCCCATTGTTCCCTTTTCATCGTGGAGAAAGTATCTTTGTCAGTCTCTCTGAGATGATGATGAGGATGATAATGGTGAAAGTGCTATTCTGTTTCTTAAATCATGTCTTTTTCTTCCAGAGTCCTTTGATTTTGTCTTTTTCCTGCTTCTAGTTCTCCTTATATACAAACACTCCTTGTTTAGTTGTTAACACTGATGAAAGAATAATTGGGAATTTTGCCCTGAATGGCATGGAGAAGAGCCAGAAGAAGAGTACAAACATGCTTAACTAAAAACTCAAACTTTCCACATTTTGTTCAATTTCCTTAGGGAACTTTTTTCCTCCTTTTTTCAGTTTAACTTTTCATTCTTCTATGCCTGCTCACTCCCAGCCCAGACCCTTGTAGAGTTTCATGGGGCAGTCTAGACCCCACTTCACCTGCTGGCCCCTTGTAGTTGATGGCGTTTTGTACTTGCTTCATTAGACGGCCTGCTTTCTGTCTCCAAGAAATGTATTAAAACTTCTTATTGCTTAGTGACGCCCCCGTATCCTAGCCCTCTTTACTTAGCTTACATGTTAGTTTATTTCTTTTTACACTTCTACGCTTTTGTTTCAATTGTTCTTTAGATGGGACTGGAGGTAATTGGGTATGTGCCTAGCCCACCATTTTAATCTTAGCAGAGTACAATTTGTCAAATTATTGCTCAATAAAAGTTCCTCAATTCTCATATAACCGTAATTTTTCTGAATTTCTGTTCTGGGTAGGACAGCTATCAGCAAAAGAAAAGTATTTTCTGGCCAATTGTCAGAAATCCAAACAATATTAACCTAAGCCAAATGAAACCTAGCTAATGACTGTAGGATCATCTCTTCTATGATGGGCACACACTGATTATAAAACCACAGTTCCAGAGAATTTTAGAATCAGGTGGAACCTTTCGGGTTATCTGGTAAGAGCTTCTCATTTTAAGAATGAGTAAGCTCCAGCTCAGGGACACTCACTGACCTGCCCAAATCATGCAGCAATGAAGCCAAATCTACAAACTCTCATTCCACTGTTATTTCCACTATACCAGTCTTAATTTTAATTAAATTGCTATTGATTACAATATAACCCCCAACCTTTAACTGGTGGTTAAAAGGCCATATTTGAATAGGCACAGCTCAAGAAAGAGTAATGTGATCACATAAGAAAACCATAATTTTCTAACAGCTACTTTAAAATAAAATTCAAACTTTTTAGTATGTTTCTGTGGGGATCACATGGTAGACTCAAGATGAAGACATATTAACTTTTCTCTCTGGTTTCAATATGGCATTTTTGGGGGGTCTATACCTGCAGAATCATGGCCTGCAATGGCCCACCAGAGCAAAGCAGTGTGATCCAGAGACCCTGGCTGCTGTCAATGGGGAGCAAGTGCCTTGAAGGTGGCCCAAGGAGGGCACATCCACTGGCCAATGGCTCTTACTGCCATACGGGAGAAGAGACCCATGGTCCCAGGTTTCCCAAGAGTTTTCTCTAAAGGAAAGTGAATAGTTTGTGTTATTTACAAAGCAAATAATCAGAGTTAGCTGGAGACCACATTTTTTTGTTGTAAAAAAAAAAAAAAAAAGAAAAAAGAAAGGATAATGAAGCAGAGCTCAGGTCTGGTTCACATAAAAGCTGATGTAAAGCAGATTTACAGCAGTGCACTGCGTGCTTTTATGTGAGACTGAGCTCAGAGGGGGCACATCCATCTCTGAGGAAGCCAAAGTGAGCGAGATTTAAAAGGCGGCCTTTCTTTGTTCCATAATAGGTTGGACACTTCAGAGTAAAAGAATCAAAAGGTGTTAAGGATGATATTTATAACAGTAACATTGCACACCTATTTTGGTAATAGGCTTTAAGTACTTAAGACATAGAATCGTCTTATATTTCATGTGCTCGGCTGTGTCTCTTCCTTTGTAGATTTGTCACATAGGAGTGATGTCAACACAGCTTGCAAATAAATGGTTGTCAAACCAGAAGGTTGATGTCCAGGGCCTTAGTTAGCTGTTCTAAAGGTCTTAAATTCCCAGGATGATGCAGGAAGCATGTAAACGGATTGTTTCACAGGACAGAGGAGCTTACCTACATTATGTGAAAAACCTTGTTAATAATTATAAAGTTTAGCCTTCTAGAAGTTAAGTCTATATATCATGAACTATTCAGAAATTTGATCCATCCAAAAAGGTCCCCTCTGCCCTCGGTTTTTTCTTAAGCCTGCAGACAGAGTTAGAAACATCTGCAATCATTTCTGCAGGGTGGTCTTTGCTTTTTAAGTGCAGTTAGATTTTTGGGGGGTTCTTCACAGGGTCACCAACACCTTTGGACCCTTCAGTTTTCTTTTAGATGACTGGAAAGGAGAGAAGGAAGAGGCAGCTGAGTAGAGCAGGGGAAACTGAGAAGCTTTTACTAGTGTGATAAAGCGGGAGGAGAGGCTAGACTCTGATATTGCACTTGTATCATGAAAGAAGCCAGGGAGCTTCCCCATTCATGTACACATAAGGAATTGCTGCAGAAACTAAAGGCAGGTTATGCCGGATGAGGTGAAAATGTGTTTCAGAGTCAAATAAGGGCACCTGAGCTTTGTAGAGAAAGTTAAAATGAGAACAACGTCTTTGTCCATATTGAGTGCATAACAATTAGGTGAAGATAGAAGACATATGGAGAGGAAAAGTTGATGAGTTTCCCCACTTCTGGTGTGAAAAGTTCATCAACTGAAAAGCCAAGAGTGCATGAATAACTAGGTAATAATGCATTTCACTGTCATCATCGCTGCCTTAATTCATTCCTCCCCCACCTACCCCTTGCTCCTGTCTTAGGTTCATAAAACGAATGTACATTTTTTGATGTCTGTTGGATCCCAAAGTTTTCATATGAACTCCCTGTAAGGGTCAGTGACAAGTTTCCATTGTTTGAAAGAGAATAAGAACCTAAAACGGATTATAAAACCAGACTTGCCCTGGGCCTATGCTGTCCCACTGAGCAACACAGACCAATCTAAAGGTACTAGGTCGTCTTGAGGGCCTTGATGATCTCTTCACATCCAGAGGGAATATGAATGAACATTTTCTTCCTTTTGTTGTAGGAGTTTTTGTAGCTTTCAATGCACCAACTTTTGGTTTTCCACAAGACCCCACAAATGTACATTAATAAATATGTGTATATTTGAAATTTTGCAAAAGTTTTATACCATCTTCCCTCCTTGTCAGTCAAGGATGCAGTAATAGCAGTAGTGAGTTTAAAAACAACATTTATACACAGGCATGTCCTCTTTTTCTGGAATATCTCTGAGTAGGCAAGAAAGCTGTTAACCCACCAGTTGATGTGTATTTGTCTCCAGGGTGAACTGAGACCAGATGTTCATAACACCAAACTAAGTACACATTTGGTAATTATCTGGTGAATTT
The DNA here is from genome assembly GCF_009828535.3 of Hylobates moloch. Taxonomy (NCBI): domain Eukaryota; kingdom Metazoa; phylum Chordata; class Mammalia; order Primates; family Hylobatidae; genus Hylobates; species Hylobates moloch. The sequence goes on from NW_026652286.1 coordinate 103,890,950, forward strand.
TGTTCAGTGGGGACAGCCCTGGGCCTAAAGAATGTGAGCCGTTTTGACGTCGTGTTGTCCACTTTCCTTCCTGAGTTTCTCTGAATCTCTCACCTGAGTTGCCCTTGGGGCTCACACTCCTCCGTGAATGACTGGTCTTCATCTAGCTCTGTGCTAGTGGATGATCTCCTGCTTAGGTTTGTACTTCCCAGTCTCCCGAAGGCTCCATGAACAATTTACAGTGTAAATGACAGGGGGAATTTCATTAGAGTGATAGAATTTAATTATCCACTTTTAGCATTGAGCGAAGATGCAAGGCTAACAGCTCCACACTCGCCAGAAGTGCCCAGGGACCATCTTTTCTGAAGATGAGTGTGCTTGGTATGTTCAGAGCCTGGGTTTTCATGCTTCTGCAAACCCACAGAGAATCTGCTCCTCTCCCCGCTGCCGGACTCACTTCAAACCCTGCTGGGTACTGAGCCCGAATCCCAGGCAGAGAATTCCAGTCATTAGATCTCACAAAAGCTTTTTATTTTGATCATGTTTCCATTTATCTTGTTTTTGTCACTCACTCTTTTATTCCTAGTCCTATAGATGACCAGGTCACTGTATTGCCATCTTCAATAGCTGAGTTCTATTTCTCTTTGAGTTATTTTTTATGGTTGGATTTGCCGGTTTTAGGGGGAAAATAGAATCATTTCAGTTTTGCCCCTATTTGAACTTATTTTGTGCCTACATACCTCCCACTGAAACAGGAGGAGGATGTGCGGTGCTTGACATTCACAACGACCTTGTGTCGATGGAGAGCTCCTATTGGCCCCAGGGTGATGGTGTCAGCCTTGAAAACCTTTCTTCCTAACTTTCGAGATGACTTTTGTAGGATCACATGGCCTAAATAATACATGCTATGTAAGCACCAGAGCATTTAAATGTATGAAACTTGTTAGAATTTTCTGAGTTTACTCATTTCTCCCCGATACCCTGCTTGATTTACCCATTGTGTAACCTGTATGGTGTTCTCGGATAATGGAAGAAGAAAAAGCCCTAAAATTTGCCAGAATCCCTTTTGAAAATATCTTCCTCTCCCTTCTCACAGTTGGGATGACTTTTACCTTTGTAGCTCAAAGCCCTAAACTGTCCTGAATTCCAGATTTGTTTACCTAAGTGCCTAAGTGACATATCCACTCAGGCATCTAACAGACCTCTCAAAGCTAGCATTTACCTGCATCTTGATTTTGCCACCAAACCTACACCTTCCCTGGTTCTTATCTTAACAAGTGATGGAGCCATTGACTTAGTAGCTCAAGCAACCACATTGAGTTGCTTAAGCAAGAATAGAGGATGCTGTTCTTGCCTCCTTTTATCTCCATTGCATTCTGCCAAAGATAAAATCTAATGGCCAATCCTTACACTTCTGTCTCAAAAATTTATCTCGGAACTGTCTTTCCCTATTTCTATTGCTACTCTAGTCTCAATTACTATAAACTTTTACTTGGATTTCTGCAAAGGCTTTTCATCTCTTTCTTATTCTTATCTATCTATCTATCTATCTATCTATCTATCTATCTATCTATATCTATCTATCATCTATCTATCTATCGAGCTATCTAATCTATTGAGCTATCTATCCATCTATTATCTATCTAATTATCTATCTACCTATCTACACTTGCCTAATTTTAAAATGAGTTAATAAAATGACTTTTCTCATGGCTTAATAAAACATAAAAGGACATATGGTAAAAAGTGCACCTCACAATACTGTACCACATCTATTCTCTAAGTAACAAACATGAAATTTAAAAATAGCAACTTTTAAGCCAAAACATATGTAACGGCCAATTTTTGATCATTTTTGACCTTCAAAAATGTCAGTTGAATATGGTTTTATCTACTAGTTTCTTATCATTCCTTTCAGCTACATGAGAATACATAAAAAATATAATTTATGTCCCCACTATTTTACACAAAAAAACAGTATCCTTTAGATTTGGTTTGTCCCAACTTCTTCATTTAATAATAGACTGGAGACATTTTGTTAACAGTAAGGAAAGAATTATTTTTTAAACAACTATTTATCAGTCCCATTGTATGGCTATACCATTATTAATTCACCTTCTCACCCATTGATGGACATTTAGGCTGTTTCTAATATTTTGCCATCACACAATGCTGCAGTGGATAATGTACATCCATTGCTTCATGAGCACTTGCAGAGTTCTTTCACTCTTCACTTTCTCCAATTCATTTTCCAACAACCAAAGTAATCTTTTAAAAGCATAATTCTAACAATGCTACTCTTATGCTTAAGCTCCTCCAATGACTTCCCATAATGTTCAAAATAAAAGCCCAGTGCCCCATGCCAGGACCATGTGGTACAAATGACCAGCTGCTGCCAACCTCCTTCCTCTCCTGTGCCCTCCCCTGTGCCACCACACTCCAGCCTTCTGTGTGTTTCTCAAACATGCCAAGTGTATTCTATGTTGTAGGGTGAGGCAGTAGTTGCCCAGAATATTCTCTCCTGGGTTTTTCTATCACGGACTCCCTGTCATCCAGGTTTTGGTTTGAACGCGGTGGTGTGCTGGTAAATGATTAACAGGCAGCTGTCCCGGGAAAAAGGAAGCCATAATTTGGGGCATTTACCAATTTGTGTAAATATTCCACCATGGCCTATTTAAAGATACGGGAGTGATGTCAATCAGCTCGCCAACTTGTGGAAATTTTAATAATCCGTTCTTCGGAGCTGTTAGCTGCCTCCAGTTTAGCAGCGCTTGAGATGATGTTTTTCCTCTGAAGCAAGCTCCAATGATGGTTAAACCTGTTTGTTTGTTTTAAATTTCCGTCTTAACCATATCACTAGCATAGAATCTTTCTTTCTTCATTTACTTACTTACTTGACTATTGAATGATTCCTGCACCCCCACTCAGCCAAAACACACACACACACACACACACACACACACACACACACACACACACACACCCCTACCTAAGTTTCATGAAAGCAAGGACCTTGTCTGTTTTTTCAGTGCTTTATTTCCTGTGTTCAGATTGGTATTTTGGCACATAACATGTACTCAGAAAATGCTGGTAGAACAAATATACGAATAAATGAATTTCAATCAGTAATTAACTCCCCAGCTTAATTCTGACCCCAAATGCTTTGCCATGGTCCTGACTAGAGTTCACCTGAATGTGTCCCACAAATCTGATGCCACTCTCCTGAGTGCAGTCACTTTAAACGTTTCTTGGTGTGTGGCCGCTGTTTTTTTTTTTGATTGCTTGGATTGGCAATTTCTCTGTACTCAGATTGCATGAGGCCTGCCCAGCTGCACAGCCTACCTATCCTAGTCCACCAGTTCTGCTCAGTCATCTCCTCCCACAAAAGGCAATTCCAATCCCCATGTCTGCATGTTTGCATAGGTATTTACCGGCGTCTATCTGAGCATTTCCTCTACCCCTTCTTTCCAATGTCAATCCTTCACAGTCCAATTCTTATCCTCTTTCTTCCATGAAGTATTTTCCTTTCTATTCAACCCACACAGATTTTTCCCTTCTCCAAACTTCTGTTGTATCTAAAGTTGAGAAAATTGCAATCTTTGGCCTAAAACAGAGGGTACATCTTAACTGTGGACTATATGCTCTGGGGATATTAACAAATTAGTATTAATTTCCTGTGGGTGATTATGGCACTGGGGTTATGTAGGAGAGTGTCTTTATTCTTGGATAATACCTGCTGAAGAATTGAAGGATAAAGTGTCATAATGTCTACAATTTACTTGCAAATTATTTTTGATATGTGAGAGAAAGAGGAAAATGGAGCAAAATATTAATAATTGGTATATCTAGATGCTGAGTATGTAGATATTTATCACTCTGTTATACGTTCATTATTTCTGTCAGTTTGGCATTTTCAAAATGAAAAGTTGAGAGATAAACTGGTGAATTAGAAATATCTATTAGGCTTTAAAGCATACAGTTTTCTGGTTCCCACTCTCGAAGATCTGTAGCTTCTGGCTCAGTAAGTCTGGGTGGTTAAGTTCAGGTGTGGGTGTTTTTATAAAACTCCGCAGAAGATGCTGACATGGAGTCAGGTTTCTTCGAAGCCCAGTCGGAGACCATGGGCTTCGCTGGGGAATAGCCCTTAGGGAAGAGGAATCAGGGGAGCAGAATAGGACCATGGAGAGAAGCCAGGCAGGGATGGGCTTCGCTGGAGCCTGGCTTCAGGCTGAGCCTGTGGGAGAGTTCTGGAGCACAAGTCACATGGCAGACTTGGTCCCACGTGGAGGCAAGAGGCTGGTCTTCTGTATCCCTGGGCCAGTCGGGTTTGCTGAGGTCTGATCTGGAAGAGGGGCTGGTGTGGTGGGTGGTAGCTGCCCACATGAAGGTTTGGCCAAGGATGATTCTCTGGAGAGACAGCTGTGAGTTACTCATCAATGCTCCAGAGAGGGCACAGGGTCCCCTCCAGTCGAGGGCACCTGGGCAGACACCAGCAGGCTTCAGCACGTGTGGCCGAGTGTTGAAAAGTACTGCTGTGAAACAGCACAGGCTGGAAAAGTATTGCTCCTTACTTCATCAGCCCTAACTCTCCAGCTTGAGGCAGGAACCATGATTAATGTCCTCTCCAGAGGCTGGCGCCCTGTTGGGCACATTCTAAACATCCAGTGCATACTCACTGGCTAAGGGAACTGGCTTGTTTCATACCCCTACAACAGCGTCCACCCAAGCAGTAAAAGGCATTTCCTTAGGAGACAGGAATTCTTGACTCTGCTGTTGTGAGGAGGAGGGTGTAGAAGGCTAAGAAATGGAGCTTACCACTTGCTCAAGAATTCCACGTTATAATTGTCAGCTCCTGTTTTTCATTATCTGCTCTGTATCAAACTACTTAGAGCAATACATATTATTTTAGTTGGGGTCTCTTCAGAAGCAAAGATTTAAATAGTTGGTTTGGGAGGTGATTCCAGCGCACACCAGTAGAAGAGAGAGCTGACATGGGAAGGGAAGGTAACCAGTACAAGGCACATCACCAAGTGAGATGCCACCCTGGGACTCAGTCCCTCTGGGAAGTGCTGGGCCCAGCGTGGAATATGTGCCTCAGCACCATCTAACCCACGATACTAGGGTGCTAAGATACTTATATGCCAATCACATCAAAGTTTGCATGTGGGATTAGGGAGGTCTTTAATTCTCCAGTTCCAGGCCAGTGCTGCGTGGGGGCAGAGCAGTTTCTGGTCACAGAAGAAAGCCCTCAGGCGACACGATGCAGAAACACTGCCACAGTAAAAAATGGCATTTGCAACCCTGATCCCATTTCATTTTACCTACAATAGCCTTTTAGCAATATCCTCTTCTAAAGACTAGGAAGGGGGACCAGAGGAAGCTCAAGAGCTTCTAAACTGTAGCTATTTAGTAGCCATCAAAGCAAAATTTGAACACTGGTAGGCTCTGTCCCAAAAGTCAGTGCTCTTACCTGAAACAGGTCCTAAAGCTTTCGTTGGTGGTGACTCACGATTATAAGTGCTGAGTGAACGGATGGCCTAGGACGTTTGGCAGCTCTCTTTGGGCCAGAGCTCAGTGGTGAATAAAAATCCACCAGGTGTCAGTAAATTGGAAATGGGCTTAGAGGCAACGTACACCCTACTAAGTAGCAAAGGTCAGCTTGTCTAGAGAAGCATTCATGCAGGAGCCAGCTGGCACTGAGTGATTTCTCTGGCACTGCCTAAGCCTCTAGGAACACGCATCATCATTTCTGTCGGTCACAGCTCTAGCCTGCGTGGGGTTCCGGTGACTGCCTCCTCAACCTTCACGTCAGCGCCAAGCCCCTCACTCATGTCATTCTGCACCTCACCAGCTGTCTGTCAGGACCCTGACAGCTCTCTTCTAGAGAAGTCTCAGCTCAGTTGTGTTGATTGAAGACTTCTGCAATTCATAAGCACAAAAAAAGAAAACCAATGGGGAGGTCACTTGGGAACAGCTCCAAGAGAATTTACTAGGTAACAGCCTTAAGAGAGCAAGCTTTCGCTATTGCAAGGATTTCTGCATTCAGGGTATTCATGTGTCTCTGGTGTCTCAGGATTATTTGTGGTTGGTTTCACCAGCATGCTGGGTCACTGGGTTGACTAGTCCTGGGACACCACTCATATGAAAGTCCATGTCCATTGCATGGCCCGCATGCTGTGTTTACTGAGCCAGCTGGGTCTACAGCTGGAGTATGTAGATCTCAGTCTTTAGAAAGAAGCGGTTGGGTCTCCGTTGCCATGAAATAGTGGCCAAAACAAAACAAAACAAAAACAAACCTTTGGAAAGTTGCAAACTCAGAGCATTTAAGAGAAGACCAGAGGTTGAAGGATAATCCTAGAAAGCTTAGCCAGAGTGGGTGGGAAGCAGGAAGTTGGATTAGATGTTCTCTAAATTTCTTTCCCAACTCTAAGATCATGCAATTTTAAATCTCAAGACAGAATACTTTTGATCCCTGTTCATAAAATAAATTTAAGAAGGTACTGATGTATTGTTTAAATACATCAGTACTATACATGATGTACTATATATGATAAAACTCATATATAGTAGTCCTCCTTTATCCAAGGAGGGTACATTCCAAGACCCCTGGTGGATGTCTGAATCTGCAAACAATACTGAGCCCCAGCCATACTATATTTTTTCCTGTACTTACATACCTGTGATAAAGTTTAATTTATCAATTAGGCACAGTAAGAAACTAACAATAACTAATAATTGAACAGAACAATTATTACAATATACTCTAATAAAAGTTACGTGAATATAGTGTCTCACTCTCTCTCTCTCAAAATATCTTATTGTATTGTACTCACCGATTTTCAGTTGACCTCAGGAAACTGTAACCTTGAAAAGCAAAACTGCAATAAGAAGGTACTACTGTATACATAGATATTTTCGAAGGATGACATTAAAATATAAATACATATGCTAACTTTTTTTCTAGGTCCCTGATGAATAAACTTAAACTGCCCTTGAGGTATAAATATTGTAGTTTGGATATGACTGCTATAGGTGCAAATTCTTTCCTTCTCTGTTTCACCTAATACTGCTTTATAGTACCAAAGGGATTTTGACAAAACAAAACTTCCAGGAGGGCAGCATGCAGAGCCATCCAGAGGACGAGAGCTCTGGAGTCAGAGAGCCCCAGTTTTAAATCCTGGCTCCATTCGTGTTTAGCCACATGACCCTCCATTGGTTGCTTAACTTATTAAGCCTCAGTTTTTTTCACTTGTAAAAATAGGCCTAATTATAATCACAGTACCCATCTTACAAGATTGTTGAGACAACGGAGGTAAAGCATGTAAAATGCTTACGAATATCCTCGTGCATAGTAAGCATATAATAAATGGCAACTACCATTTATTTTCAAATGAATCTGCCCCCCCCACCTCCGACCCCACCCCAAAAACTTTTCCTTCCCCAGTACACAGTACTTATTGCTGGACTGGCTCAAAGATCCAAGCCCCTTACTGGGCTATGACACTGCTGTGAGGGCTCTGGTGCCTGCTGCTTCCCCCTGGAGGCCTCCAGGTCCTGAGAAGTGCCTCTCGGACAAGTTTTTAGGATGGTCCCTGGAAACTTCCTGGTTGCTTTCAGGTGTGGCCTCCTCCTGCCCAGCGTCACCATCCTGGGATTCAATGATACAGAGAAAAGAGTCTTCCTGTTGTAAGAAATGCATAGGTCCAGTGACAAGGACGAGGTTTCCAGAAAGAGCCACTCTAACTTTGAAGAGAACTTGGGAGTTTTCTTCCTCCTTCTCCACTACTCTCATCACACGCCTTTGATCCTGGAGAGTGAAGTTTCTTTCTTTTCACTATCACTTATTTTCTTTTTTGAAGCACAATGTATTATAAATTTTCCTGAAAATTTTTTATTGGTCAATATTAAAAATAAGAGGTGAAACCAGAATCTGGAAATTATAAATCCGAGCGTCAATTTGTTCATCTGTAAACTGGGGACTCAGCTTAGGATTTAAAAAAACAGCCGACGTAAGGAAGTGTGCTTCGTATACATTTCCATATGTAAGTAAGGGATTATTTTTGGCTCTTCCTCGAGGGGAAATGGTATGATAAAATTGTGAGCAACAAACCAGAAAGTCTGTTTTGATCCTCCATTCCTCTGTGGAGTCTATCATTGACAGAGAGAGCACCGCACCCTGGAGAGCCAGAGAGTGCTAAGGCAAGAAAGGGAGGGAGAGAGGGAGAGAGAGGGAGAGGCTTCTCAATATAATTTAAGGAAGTGGGCTTCAGAATGAGAGGGGAGCAAAATGAAGGGTGAGGAATGTAACTATTATAATTCTGATCTATTGCACCATCTAAAAAAGACATCTATTTGAACTCCTGTACAAGCAGCAATTACCTGGAAAATAAATGTAATAAGGATCTCCTAAGTTGGCAGTAAAATTAGCATCACTGAATTTTAATTAATAGTCCAGCTTGGAGAAATATACTACTCCGTCTGATGGAAAGAATGGCCTCATCCATGGAGCACGCTCTCTCAAATCAGTGCTTTCAGCAGGTATTTTGTTTTCCCTCTGTCTCCCAGAGATTTTTGCAACTCCAGCATTACCAGGAGAACCAGTGGGTAAGCATACTGTAGCAGCCCATCCAAAAGAAATGCTGTTGGTCACACGCTGCCTCTGTGGACCTCAGTTTCCCCATTTGCAAAATAATGGAATGGTGTGTTGTGGATGGGAAAGACTTGAATCTCTTGTGTTCCTTTAGCTTAATATTTTTTGTGTTTTTGTTCAGACACGTGTTCTTTTTAGGTTCCTCTGTGTTGAACACTGCCACAGTAACAGTGATGTAGACAATGGTTATGGGGAAGAGGGGTTTTTATTGAGAACCTAGGATGTGCGAGCACTGGATGAGAAGCTTTGCAACCATTACTGATTTCTGGTCTTCATGACTCCCTTTGAGGTAACTCTTATTTGTGTCCCCATTTCATGGATGAGGAGAGACTGCTAAGCCGAGCCTTGTTCAAGGCCATACAGCTGGCCACCAAATGGTTGTGGTGGTCATAGGATGATGAAAATTAAATAACATTGTTTTCCCTGGAACCCTTAGGAACCCCACTGCTCCTTTTGAAAGTCAGAGAAACGTCCTGCCTCTGGGACTTTTAAATTTCCCAGGGTGGAGTCTTACAAGATTCACCAGCCCCTCACCCATCACATTCCCCTACGGATTCGCTGCTCCTCCCATTTCCGCTTAGTGCAACTATTTTCTCATTGTAGTACTCTGAAAATGTTCAGATCACCTTTGGTTATCTCTTCCTCATTCTTCATATCCAAGCATTCATCAAATTCTCTGCTTTCATTACTTAATTCAGTCTAATATGTCAGATACTGCATGAGAAACTTAATCATAGTAGCTCCTTGATTTATATAGTGTTTTAGAGTTTTCAAAGAGCGTTCACGTGGATTATCTTATTTAATCCTCACAATGGCCCTTGAAATAGATGATGTATATTTTACAGCTAAAGACGGAAGCTCAGAGAGGACCAAAGTCGGATAGCTAGTGTGAAGAAGAGTTGTATTGTAGCCCACATCCAAGTTTAAAGGCCAGTGTTCCAAGTAACATGGTCTTCCTCAGTGTCTCCTGTGTCTGCCTTACTTTATTCATTTCCACAGTTTCTTACAAGTCCAAACCCATACCATCTCACCTCTGCTTTCTACGGCAGCCTTGTGGTTGGTACCCTTGATTCCTGTCGCTCTATTTTGATCCAGATTTAAACTCCAGTTCCTTGTTTTTAAACCTATGGTGGATCCTTATTATTTTGGATCTAAGTTATATTCCTCTGTAAATCTTTCAAGGTTCTCCATTATCTGTCCTGATTCTGCACTTGCAAGCCTGTGTCCCACCTTCCTCAACTCATCTGTGTGTCTCCAGAACCTAGCTCCATGCCACGCACATGGAAAAGCACTCAACACTTTGAGCTCATTTTCATGACCCTCTACATTCTATTCTCATCAATAAAAGACTAATTTTTTGAAGAGCCAACTGCACCATGTTAGAATAATCCTAAATTCTGCTTAATACTTACAGTTTATATCTTTGCTATTCAAAGTGTGGACCAGAAGGATATACATCACATCAAAGCTTGTAAGAAATGCAAAATCTTGGGAACCTTGGGCTTAATCAAGATCTGAATATTAACAAGGCCCTAGGTTACTGGTATGCATATTAAGTTTGAGAAGCACTGGGCAAAAGATTCTAGTCACGATGTAGTGGGCCAAGTAGAGGCTCTAATTCATAAGTGCCTGAGTTTGAATCCCAGCTCTGCTACTTACTGGCTTTGTAACCTGTATTAAACTTGTAAAGCTCCTTGGGTCTCTATTTCCTTGTTTGTAAAATGAGACTAGTAATAGTTCACTGACTTTGAGGCAGGCATTTTGTATGCGTTATCATTGCATCTTGGATATCCTTATTGTATTTTTGAGATGCAAACACTGGGGCAGTGTGGTATAGTCAGGTAACACAACACATTCGCTGGCAGAGTTGCAGTTCAAACCCACATCCATCTAACGACAGATAAATGCCATTTCCACTTCACTTTCCCATTCTATATGCTCTATTGTTAGGTTTGATCACATATTATTGTGAAGACCAAATGAGATTCAGGTTGTTCTGGGTTTCCTACCCTGTAAAACTACATAGAAATGTTATTAGTTATTCATATCATTGCTTGCTTAAGTTGTTCTCTAATTGCTTTACATATTTTACTTTGTTTCCTTGTAGCTATCAGTGTCCTTCCTTATTGCTTGGATATTTGAAGAATGTGAGATACCACTTCTTGCTGCAAACAAGAAATTCAAGTACACACTGAATGTACATGTGGATGCTTGCACAGGTTGATTAGTGATGGGCCAGAGAGGGAACGAAAGGAGTCAGAAGATAGAGGAGAAGAAGATCAGTTGGCATTTGGTTTATCCAGGGAAGAGAAAAGTATGAAAGAAAAATGATTAGAAGTAGGGCTAGGAAAGTAAACAAGATGAACCTGGAGGGTTTTAGATTATTTAAGTAGGAAGTAGAGAAAATTTTTGAGAATGGCTTAGGCTTAAAAAGCTAGGAAATAAACTGGTCATTGGGTTTTAGATACGAATTTCCCTAAAATGTGAAATGAGTGTAGTATTTTTTCAGGAAGTTGGGCTTTCTCACACCATGCTGTTTGTCCTTTTGTATATAAATGTATCATTCACCCATCACTGCTGCTGTGGAAGTTCTAAGATGTGGGGAATAATAGAGTGATCAAAGCCTTAGCAACATCTAGGAACCAGAGAGAGGAGGCACTTCTCCTGGAGGTGTTAGTGTCATCTGTCATATCACCAAAGGCACATCTACGGTGATTCTGGACCATTTTCCTTCCTTGGTGAATGGAGTGGTCACCACTGTGTTGAAGATACAGCCATCAAAAGGCAGCTGAATTGTGCTTTCTTTCATGTGCACCATTCTGGGCTACTCTGTTCTCAGCCATGGGAGAGAAAACAGCATATCTGATTTCCAATAGTAGAAGGAGATTTTAGAATCTGGGAAGAGAGCAAATAACTAGCAGCTTAGGATGTCTGGGATTACTTTACATGTTAGTCTCAATCTATTGATTGTGTGTAGAAAGCTGTAAGAATGAATATCTTACAGAATGGAAGCCAAGAGAGTCTAGCTTGTGGAGACAGCTGAATTCCTACGAATCTAAGGAGAAGATTCAGACTTCCTTCCTAAGCTGGATCAAGCTGGACGGTACCCCTACAATGTATACCTATAACTTGCAGATTTACATCTTGTCAGTATTCCCGTGATCCTCACACTGTCCGCAACTGGTCTATTAGCCCATGGCTGAGAAGATGTAAGGGAAAGTATTGAGAGAACTTCCAATGCCCAGTTTAAGGAGTAAACAAAGAGAGCATCACACACTTTGGTTTAGAAATAACTTCATATTTCATTCCACCTCCCAGTTGAATAATAATCTGCTTGAGGGCAGGGATCAGGACAGCTGAACTATTAAGAGAAAATTATAATCCGAGTCAGATCTGAGACTGAAAATACTTGCGTTCAAACTCAGCACTTTGCTATTTAATTGCAGCATGCTCTGCAAATGTATTTAACCTTAATCTAGAAAATGTAAAATTAACACATTTCATGGTTGTTCAGGTAAAGTATGATGATATCCGAGAACATTTTTGTAACTGTTGACTTACTTGTTTTCATGTTTGAAACTCTGCTTCATATATAGCAACTTTAAAAATTAGTGAGAGTAACTTATTGTTTGCTTTGTGCTAGGCATTGCACTAAAGATGTCATATACATTCTCTACTCCTTGGAGTATCATTTTGAAGTCGATAATATTTTTGTCCACATTTGACAGATGAGTAAATTAGGGCTTAAAAAATTAATGAATGAACCTGAGGTAGTATAACTGCTGCATGATGAAGCCAGGACTTAAATTTCCATCTGTCTCTTTAAAGCTTGGACCACCTTAGTCTCTCAACTCTAGCATCACAAGGAATGGTTGGTTGGTATTCTTAAGGACCTGTGGTTAGATTTATAATAATCTGAGGGAGGAGCAGAAGTGTTGGGTGAGCAGATCTTTGTTTCTGCAAAAGTCACAGGCCAATATCTTTGGAGACAAAGGCCTTTCATAGGGGGATTCAGTTAACTTTGAATTTCAGATAAACAATACTTTTTTTTACTATAGCTCATGCAACATTTGGAATATACTTATACTAGTAAGTATTTGTTATATTTTTATTTGCTAAATCTGGCAATGCCACTATAGGAAATCATCAGCCCCAGAATGAATTAGAGTTTTCCAGAACCCCCCTCAGGTCTTGGCTGGAGTCTGAGCAGTGATTCTGGAAGTGGGAGAGATGAAGGTCAGCGAGGCACAGTGATGAAGGTCAGTGGGGCAAGCCTACATTGGTCCTCAGAACATCCATATTCCAAGCCTTGTTCCACCCTGTCTGGACAGGCTGCCACCTTCACCTGCCTGCTGCCCATGTGGTTGCAGCAATATGCCCTTTGTGCCCGGGCTTTAGACCAGAATTGGTCAGAGTCATTGTAGCATAAATGAGTGTCATCTTCAAGAGCCAAAGTTTTGGGCAGAGACGTGGCCATGAAACAGGATAATGTCTTACAACTATCTATAGGAGCAGGGGGTGTGGAGAGAATTTACATGTAGAAACTGAAAACCAATTCATCCAGAGCTAATTTCAGCTCAGACCGGCAGGAAAATGGCTGTTCAAATTGGTATTTCTATTGCCAGGTTTATTGACAAACATGAAATAAAAAAGCCTCTTTGTTTTACGAATTTGTCATAAACTTAAAAAAAGTCGAAAGGTGGTTTATATTCCCCAGCTGGTGGCATACTGGATTTTGACAGACCTTTTCCTTTGTAAGTGTGAGAATGCTGTGGTTGCTGAGGCAGGATACAGCCCCGTTCCATGAAGAGCAACGAGGCTCTGGGTCTTTGGATAGAAACTTTCATCAGTGCATGCTTCGGTGCATTCTTCCCTCCTCCCAGGAGGCCCGTCCTCATTTCAAAGCTGGGGAAAGCAGGAGCCAGATAAGGGAAGTGACTTTCCCAAGGTCACAGACGGACAAATGTGCTAGCTGCTGGGCAGAGCAGAGCTCAAATCCTCTACAGCTGGGCCTAGACCGTCTTCCCGCCACCATGCCCCAAACCTCCCCTGCAATCTGGCCAGGGAAGCCCAGGATGCCTACAGCAGCCCCTCAAAGCAGTGGGCACTTTTCTGCCTCTCCTCACCAGTTCACAGCCACCTGTGACAGGCCTGAAAGCCTGCTCCTCCTCTCCGTCACTGTTCTCTCCCAGCCCTTTCTCACTGGTGTTTGCAATCCTTCTCGGCTTCACTGTCTGAAATATGTAGGGATCATAACTTGTGGGTTCGTACAGGAAGCCAGCAGCCCTTCCATAATTGCCTCTGACATGGAAATACAGGAGCAAATGAGTAGCATTTGTCGCTGTGTGAAAGAACAAAAACCTCTACCAAGGAATTAAAGCCATAAATATCCGACAGGGCTCCTGCCTGTGAGCTTGTTCCTGACATCTGGAATGGCAGCTCACTGGAGCCACTCTGCTGTCAGCATCCTGCTGCACGCTGGCTGCAGTGAAGCTGTGAGAGCAGAAGGGACCAAAAGGGGAAGTGGGGGGAGCCAGTCCTGAGGGTGGGGGACTTCCAAGGGAAACCTGGTGACAAACAGGTCACTTTCCCTTACCATGACCACAGCGACGAAGAGGCCCAGACTCACTCACTCCCACTTGGAGCCGCCCGAAAGCCTGCCTGCCCACAAGAGTTCCTGTCCTTGCGAGAGGCAGAGCAGCTTTGTGGCTGATCTCCCATCTGGTTGACAGGAATGACAGCTTGGAGTTGTGCTCCTGGAGGGGAAAGTGCTGAGGGCAGAGAAGAGGAAAGAAACTGCAGCTTGGGGTTGCCCACACGGTCGTGGCAGGCTCTAACAGGCTGCAGAGATGAGGGAAGCAGGCAGGAAGCTCAGAAGAAAGCCAATTGATGACCCTTAGAAGGTGGGAATTTTACTAATGGGGCTCTCTCTTAGCAGATGTTTACTATTTCTGGAGGTGGGAGGGATGCTGGCGACCGGGATTGCATCCTATGCTGGAAGCAGCTGTTGAATGTGATTCTGTCATTGTGGAGGGATTCCCAGGCTTGGTGCTTTTTCCTGGGACCAATGGTATTTGCTAAATGAAATGGATCCTTAGCTACTCATGACAATTTGCCCAGTGTTTTTTGGTTTTGTTTTGTTTCATTGTTTCCAGCTACTGTTATGAAGTGAAAGCACAGTGTTTTTCAGGGGCCCTGAGTTGAGTGCTAATTGGAAGGGTACTGACTGGAGGCATTTCACCTTTGCTTACCTTGTATCTCTATCCATCGTTCAAAACGTGTGCTAGTGTGATTGAGCTCCTGGATGCAGACCAATTCTAGCAAGCCATTCCTCATAAGGATGGCCTTGGTGGTTGCTGGAAGCTCTCATAGGCCCTTCGTGCCTTAGTTTTCTTATTTGAAAAGTAGGAGGCCAGGTGCGGTGGCTCACATCTGTAATCCCGGCCCCTTGGGAGGCTGAGATGAGTGGATCACAAGGTCAGGAGTTCGAGACCAGCCTGGCCAATTTGGTGAAACCCCATCTCTACTAAAAATACAAAAATTAGCTGGGCGTGATGGCGCACGCCTGTAGTCCCAGCTACTTGGGAGGCTGAGGCAGGAGAATTGCTTGAACACAGGAGGTGGAGGTTGTAATGGGCCGAGATCACACCACTGCACTCCAGCCTGGTGATACAGCGAGACCCCGTCTCAAAAAAAAAAAAAAAAAAAAAAGGAAAAAAATATATATATTAGCTAGTCTTTGTTCATTTGGGCTGCTATAACAAAATATCTTAGACTGGAGATGGCTTATAAACAACAGATATTTATTTCTCACAGTTCTGGAGGCCAGGAGGTCCAAGGTCAAGGCACTGGCAGATGTGGTGTCTGGTGAGGGCAACCTTCTTCTCACTGTGTCCTCACATTGTGGAAGGGATAAGGGCACTTTCTAGGTCGTCTCTTATAAGGACACTAATGCCATTCGTGAGGGCTTCATCCTCATGGTCTAATCACCTCCCAAAGATTTTACATCCTTGTAATATCACTATGGGGATTAGGATTTCAACATATAAATTTTGGAGAGATGTACGGTTCAGTCCATTGTACAGCTGCACATCGTTTTTTGATTGCTAAAGTGAGTAAGGATCTGAGATTTGAGGTCTAAAGAGCTGTCTTCCTCCTGTCGTCTACCCAGACGAAAGCAGCTGAGCTTTTGTCTTCCTGGTTCTACATAAAATTGAGACAGATGAAAATGAAGAAAATGGAAAGGAGTTCTTCCCTACAATAATTTAGGGATAGAATTGGAAATGCCATATTTTTATGTATAAACCAATTTTGAGATTCTATGAAATGAAGATAAAAATAAACAGCAGGATTCAAGATAGATGCAGGCTATCCTGTTTTACATCAAGGCAAAAATGAGTAGGCATTAGTTCAAAACATTTCCTTACTCCTGGCTGTCTTGTAGCTTCCACTTTTAGGCCCCAGTGTGGGTGATGACCAGCAGAGGAGAAAACTAGGGATTTTAAGTTGACCTGCTCTGCAGGAAAGCCTAATGCTACAGCTGCCAAATCAGATAAACATACCTGCCTTTTGACCTATTTGTGGCATCTCACCAAGACCTTGGTATAGATGGACTCTTCTTTGCTTTAACATTTAAACATGTTGCTCTAACATTCCTTGAGTTTTCATTACTTTTAAGACATAGTGGTGCAGCTTGGTAAGAAAGAAAGAGTGTGGGCTTAGAACGGAGTTTCAGCTCCACATCCTGACTTCCCTACCAGTAAACCATGGGACCTAAAGCAAACTTTCTTCTCTATGTCCTGTGGTCTTACCTAAAAGTAAGGATACTAATCCTCGCCTGCCTGTGTTGTGGAAGGGTAGGGGACCATGCCTTTGCTCAGCAGATGGTGGAAGGGTAGGGGACCACGCCTTTGCTCAGCAGATGGTGGAAGGGTAGGGGACCACACCTTTGCTCAGCAGATGGTGGAAGGGTAGGGGACCACTCCTTTGCTCTGGGCACTGAATTAATTTTTTCCTGTGCTCCTCATTCCTAGAAGTTGGCAGCACATGCCACTGCTTCTGCTAAAGGAGAGAGTAAATAACCTGGCAATATAAGCTAATTTTGTGTTTATTTTTGTAACGGAGGATGGCTGCTTTTAGCCTCACCACTTCCAACTTGCAACTCAAGATGGTATGTTCACTGAAGAAGCAAAGATAGTACATTTGACCTACTAGGCACCCAGGAAGTGAATGAATAGTCATGCAAGTAAAACATCAAAGACTTGAAAAATTCTTCTAGGGGTTTTCTGTTCAGAGGTCCAATCTTTAGGATGTAAAAAGTAAATAAGAAAATTATGTTTAATATTTTTTTTTTTTTTTTTTGAGACAGAGTCTCCTTCTGTCACCCAGGCTGGAGTGCAGTGGCGCAATCTCGGCTCACTGCAGGCTCCGCCTCCCGGGTTCACGCCGTTCTCCTGCCTCAGCCTCTCCGAGTAGCTGGGACTACAGGCGCCCACCACCACGCCTGGCTAATTTTTTTTGTATTTTTAGTAGAGACGGGGTTTCACCGTGGTCTCGATCTCTTGACCTCGTGATCCACCCGCCTCAGCCTCCCAAAGTGCTGGGATTACAAGCGTGAGCCACCGTGCCCAGCCTATGTTTAATTCTTTTAAAAATATTTTGCAAATTCCCATTAAAGATACTGTATCTAGGGGAGTATATCTCATATCTTGCCATCTATGTGAAATAATGGGATGGAAAGGCATACGTGTTTGCTTATGTATGATGGACTGTTTCTGGAATGATTCAGAAGAAATTGGTAACTGGGTGACACTAGGAAGAAGAACTTAGTGTGAATCGGGAATCAGAGGAAACTATTTCACTGGGTGCTCTTTGGCCCTTTTGAATTTTGAACAATGTGAATGTATTGATTAGCTCTTCACAGTAAAAATAAAGAAAATTAAAACTTAAAGTAGAGATTGTATCTTGTGAAAATCAATGTACTTTCTGTTCATTTCTAAGAAGTTAAATATTTGTAAAACTATGCCATGGCAAATGTACTTCAAAAATACAATGTCGACTCTAGTTAATACCCAGAGAAAATCCCCTTATTTTGTATCCATTATTATGCTGTTATGCTGGCTCACCAAGGATTTAACTCTCAGAGTAGTACTATTACCCCTGTGAATTCTGTGTGTGTGTGTGTGTGTGTGTGTGTGTGTGTGTGTGTGTGTGTGTTGTGTGTGTGTGTGTGTGTGTGTGTGTGTGTGTGTGTGTGTGTGTGTGTGCGCGCGGAGAGACTCCCCTGGCTAGGGCTCAGCCCTAATGAGGCTGAGGTCTTGGGTCTGACCTGCAGATGACAAGTTAATTGCACTCAGTTCTGGGGGCACAGAGTGTGCCTTTCACCCTGATTAGCTGCTTGTGCATGTGGCCGTTGGCCTTGCAGCTTGCAGTGGCAACCCTGGGTGCAAGCCTGATGAAATCCACACAAGTTCATCTCTGAGTAGAATGACAAGTGGGAGGTCAGGGGAGCCCCATGTAAGGGTGGAGCCAGTCTGGGTGAGGATGGGGGAATATATGGGATACTTACAAACCGGGGATAGGTCTGCCAATCCACTTTCTGCCCACTGCCCTCCTCTTCTCTTCACACTCTTGACTTTTAAACTTTGTGGTTAGAGTTGGTGCAAGTGCTTAAGTGGGCTGGGAAGGGGGTAGAGGTGTTGCAAACATGCCTATCCAGCTTTATTGGAAGTTCTAACTAAATATCTGAACACGTTTTGGGAGTCGGCAGGTCTGGGCTTAATTCCTCCTCTGCATTCTGCCTCAGATCAGCACTTGTGATATTTTAGACATGAGAAAGTTTTCAGAGTGACATGCAGGGTGTGTGTATGTGCATGTGTGTGCATGCCCAGTGTGCGGCGTGTGTGTGGGAGATGCAGAATGTGAAGGCTGGGCCTCACTTCTCAGTACTGAAAGTTTTCTAGATACCACTGAGGGTGGGAGTGGGCTGAGGGGGAGGTTCTAGTCCCTGTCTAACCATATCTGTGCCTCCTACAAATTCCCGCATAAGAGTCCCAGGCTCGCGTAGTGACCACCAGGTTGGAATCACAGTTTTAATAACATACACTTGTAAAACTTTATTTTTCTAGCCCTGCTCCCATGCTAATTGTTTCATTCATTAGGACTGGACAACCCTTGGAAATAGGCTTATCTTAATTTTGCATATGAAGAAACTGGGGCCAGTCTCGAGAGCCTCCTTCAATATCAAGTCTTGAGACTCACACTATTTCTCATCTATGAATAAGAGGTTTGGGGATATTTGGTATTTCTGCATCATGGTCTGATTCAGAAGCCAGGAAAACATGGTAAGTGTAGGGAGCTTGTTCACAAATTCAACTATATTCCTTGAAGATCATTTTCACTGGAGCCTAGATTTAAGCCAAATTTGGGGCCAGTTCTCATTTCACCTGAAGCTAGTCCTAATAGCTACCTGTTAGTGTTCATTGGTGCTTACCTAGCAGGAAGTTATTGGTAAATATCATGTGTTTACCCAGTAATTACACACCCTTGCGAATTACTCACTAATTACGCTCAGCAGGTGCAGAAGTCATTAACACAACACATCCCTGGCACTGGGGGTAAAGGAGGCAGACCATGTTGTATTAATTTAGTAATTGCTTATTATTCACCCTATCTGAGGGTAGTTTCACCTCAGAACAATGAGAAAGAGCTGTGTGGTCCATCTGCTGAAGCCATTTGTCACTGCAAGTCAAGGACAGAACTGAGCATGGGGCGGTGTGGGTGTGATTGGCCTCTCATTCTCCTTGTGTAAACTATGTGAAGAGCCAGACCTGGGGGATACTGGAGGTCTCAGGCCAGCCTTGACGGCAGAAGAGCTGGCCTTAACAGCCGTGTTGCCATTACCCACGTGGGTCTGTCCTCAGCAAATTTAAAATCCTTAGGCCAGCCCCTCAATGCCCAGCATGTTCCTCAGCTGCTGTGTGCTCAGGGAATTAAAACTAATTTTAATATTAGCCCTAAGCAAAGCACAATTAGAAAGATAAATCTTCAGCAACTTTCTCCTACCCAGGCCTCTCCACTGCCACCCCCCAGCCCCGTCCCACCTCCCTGCCATCATGTATTATGAAGCCCAATATAAACGGCTTTGAGATTATCTGTAGCAACACTAAACACATTTGTTCAGCTAATTGAAAGCTGGTTGAAAGTCAGGCAGGGAGCAGTGGTGTGAGCCCTGTGAGGTGTCCTGCCTCCAAATGCTGGGAGGAGAAGACAGCTTGGTGGGGACCTTCCCTGCTCATTCCTTCAGATGCCCAGCCCGCACGTCATTTGTTCCTGGAGTAGATGCTGGCTTATCATGGCCACAAGAACCTATAAAACCAATGGTGAGATATAAGGCTCCCTTAGACGGAATAAGGCTCCCTTAGACTTCAAATGTCCATCTTCATCTCTGGAAATAACTGTTCATCTTTCACAGCTTTATGTCACTGCAGAGAGACTCTCCTTGTTTTTGCTTGGTCCCCTGAAGGAGGAGACCAAGATGGCAGGCACGTGTCTGGCAACTTAAGGAAGGAGTGTCCATGGGGGAAATCAGATCGGCTTCCCCTGGGGGCAGGAACCATGGTCTGGAATGATGGCCAGGAAGCGGGCTACTGTCTACTTACCCACAGGTTAGGGGGAGCTGGGCTCTCTGTAGACATGAAGACAGCTAGATTCTCAATTAGGGAGAGAAAAGGGGCTTTATGATTTAGGGGGAACTTGGCCTGTGGCCTGGGTGACTGAGAACTTCCTGCTTTACTCTGTTGAAAATGGGCTTGGCTAATGATACTAGGCCATCTTGGGTAGGAAGACCAAACTCTATTTCCTAGTTCTTATTTATCTTTCTTCCAAGAACCAGCACGAGGTTGCCTTCTAATTCACGTGTCTCACCATTTCACTGAAGATTTATGGAACGTGCCCCCTTTAAAAGTGTTAAGTACTTTGCTGTCAGCATCACCATCACAGCCTGCGAAGTCGACACTAAAGAGAAAGAAGTGGGAAAGGCAAAGTAAGAACAAAAGCCAGCCACGTCACAGGGCTCAGAACTCACCCTGACAGCTGGGGATGTCCCCTCCCTCCCCAGGCCTCACATGAAAGGGCCCTTTCCAAGCTGGCTGGAGACTCTGACCCCCATTTCTTCCAGTCCTGAGCCCCAGCTACTGTGTTTTCCCTGCGGACACCTCAGACATCACCGACAGCAGACCAGAATCCTGAGCCTTCTGTTCTTCACATATTTCCCACACCTTTTTTATCCTACAACTGTCATCTTTGGCTTTCTTTAAAAATTTCTACTCTTTATATTACGAGGTGTTAAAAACAGGGAGGTGGGGGCGTGGATCTTAGCTCAATTAGGGAACTCTGGAGTCAGCTTTCTCCCGACAGTAACACCCCCATTCCTCACCCTGCCCCAAGTTCAAGTTCTAAACCTGGAGCGTTCCACCAACCCGCTTGCCCTCATTCTCTGCGGTGCATACCCCCAGATCTCTCCTGTTAAGTCTCCCAGTTATCCCCAATTTCGTGACCTGTGGCTGGTGCTCTAAAGAAACAGGCAGGATCTCGCTAGCACCCTAATCTTGAAGCTCTGACTGCGTGGGTCAGGGAGCTCTGAGAAAGGAAACCTGTGCAGAAGGTTGAGGTAGAAGGAGGTGTGTGCATCACAGCTTAATCCCCACTCGCTGGGCCGCAGGTGCTTCTAAGGCACTCGCAAGTGCATCACATACAGCACACGCACTCCTCTGTGCCTTTTCTCAGGCTCTTCCTCTGCCTGGGATTTCTTTCTCTACTTTTTTTTGTGGGGAGATATTCTTGGTTCTCATTCATGGATCATTCAGGATTACCCCCTTTTTTGATGCTTTCCCCAGCGATCTTGAGGCTGACTTAATCCCTCTCTCCTGTGATTCCCTGTTGCCCTTAGGCATAGACAAAGCATATGGGGATGGGAGGTGATTCTTCCACTAGTTTGCAGGCTTGTCTATGAGATCTGGTTCTCGTTTATCTTAACATTCCTAGTGCCAAGAGTGATACCAAGACACAAAGTAGGTCCTGAATGAGGCCGGAGTGAACGTAACTCCCAAAGCAAGCCAGCACTTTCCAAGGTCACCTTGACCTTTCTAAACACAGTCCCAGGGCTTTGTGGGAAGAGGACTGACATCTCTTAGTGCCCACTATGTGCTAAACACTGTGATAAGTCCCTTACATCTGTTCCTTCGTTTAATTCTTAGAGTAAGTGAAATGGGCATTTTCATTCTGTTTAAGATGCAGAATTACTTACAGAGGTTAAGATAGCTTAGGCTGATAAATTGCAGATTTCCTATGCAAACCCACATTTCTCTGGCTCTAAAGGACACATGTTTTCCCAGCCTTTGCTGTCTCCTCAGGGAGCTGAGCAGGAAAAGAGTATTTCCTCTTCGCCAGGAGCACCCACTTCTGAGACCTGCTTTGTTCCAGCTTTGTGAGGATTTGTCCATCCCCTTTGCAGAGATTGATTGACCCTGCATGGGGGAGATCGGGTACATTCCCTTCCTTCAGGGTACCTCTTTTAAGTCTCTGACGTAAACACATAATTTCTGACCAAATCCCAGGCTCTCCGTTATGCACTGTCTTCTATTTTCCAGCCACGTCTGCAATTGGTTGCATGGAGAAAGTCTGCCTGGCTCTGGAGTGGAAACTCCACGAATTCACTTCGAATGTAGGGAATTCACAATCGCTGCTTGAAAACAGTCCCTCTGAGCTGGCCCACCCCACTTCTCTCTTGTTAAAATGCCACTTATTTGGCTTTTCAGCCATATAAAGGTTTTATATGATCTATTATGTGGTGCTTTAATTACTGTTGTTTATTGATTATGATTGTATTCGAATTTCCATGGATTGCCAAGAATGACTTGGCAAAGGGCACACAAAGACAATATTATAATATCATTACCAGGAAGGCAGTAGGCCTGGATTACAATGTGAAAAGCTAAGTAGCAACTGAAGGGAAGGGACGGTCCTCCTGACTGGTGTGGCTGGCGTGTAATTGCGAGTCTGTAGTGGGTTGCTCATCGGGCCTTTGTTTGGAGTAAATGCTCCTAGAAGGAAGCAGCTGAGAATCTTCCCCAGTGTTGTGTAGCACTTGGTAGGACTTCAGTGAAATGTGCTGTTCTTTCCGTACAAAAATAACAGTAGCCCGCTCTCAGTGTGTTTGCCAGCAATAATGATGCCTGTGCTGGGATCTGGCTACATATACGTTTGCACCGGATCGCCACTGCGATCAGGGCCACATATCCAGTGAAAGAAAATGCCCCACATGAGTACCATTGCTCTCCACTCATCAGCCTCATATTATAAGTGGCCACCAGCATGCAGGGTTCATTTACACTAAACCTCAACGCTCTGTGAAAGGGCTTTGCTAGAAGCTGTACTCGCTGGACCATCACAGCTTGCTCATTGGCCACTGATTTATTGAAATTTTCATAAACGCCCATCCTGTGGTAGGTACTCCTCTCTCCCACCCCCCAACCTTAGTAGTTAGGGATAGGGAGTACATGGTCGTAGCTACAAAGAATTTAAAGATCTAGCACCCATCTTCACGGAGCTCAGCATCTGGTGGGGGTAGACAGAAACCCAAAACAACAATAATATCACCCGATAGGCGTTCAGGGTTTGACTTCACCACCCTCTACACTCTGATAATACTAGGTCATTACCAAGTGGTCTGCATTCATGTTCTGAGCTGCAGAACCAAAATGTCAATGTATTCCCTGCCCCCAGAATCATGTATTTATTCTCAGAAAAGATGAGCTAAAAATCAGCTCTTTGAGGAAGGAGCCACTTCGCTTGCTCACAGTTCCAGTGGTTGCTAGTCTCTGCCTTCAGTCAGAGAAGGCATCCTGCTTCTTCCTTCAGAACTTTGGGCTTTTTGGCAGAAAAGATCCTGGAGGAAAAGTGTAGATCTGCCAGAATTGAATAAAAACATCTTCAGAGAGGACAGATAAAAGGGAAGAGAGCAGCAGGTCCTCAATGGGCAGATAGGCAGCCCTATGAAGAGAGTCGCCTTCAGGGTAGTAGGTTGAGGACTGAGCAGAGGTCTGCGGTGGTGGGCATAGGGGGAGAGTCAGGGCTCAGCCCTCTCCACGGAGAAATGGAGGAAGCCAGCCGTATGTGTGCAGAGTGGCTGGGTGCCAGGCGGGCACGGGGAATCTTCAAGGGGATAAATACTCAGAGATTTCCAACCCTTTTGGGATGAGTGCCAGGGAAAGAGGCCAAGATTCCAGGGAACACAGCCAGGACAGGGTTATTATAATCCCTAGGAGGATTCGTTTGCCAGCTACCGAAGCAAAAGCAAGCAGCACCCTGAAATGGAGACTAGCTATTTCGGAGCAATTAGCCATTGGTGCCTGCTGTTGTCTTTGGAGAAGCTCCAGAAGCCAGTAGGGTAGAAAGGAGGGCAGGGAGCCCTGGTCTGCTGCAGGGGAGATGACTCTACCTTTGGTATCTCCCCACCTGACAGCTCCCTGCAAATCCAACACCAGACCTGAGATCTGAGGGGCTTCTGCTCCTACTGGGTTCACGCCCTGCCCTCAGGACAGCACTGAGCTATCACAGGCGACACATATCCAGAACAGTCCCTGGCTGCCCAAGAGCATAAAGTCCAGAATGTTAGAGCTGACCAGATTCGCTTCTCACATCAGGATTTTGAGCCTGGCACACATTAATACTTTAGAGAATTTGCCTTTGGGGGACAGTGAATCATCCCATCATCCCAAATTATTCTAGGTATATGCATTGTATATGTATATGTATAAAATTGTTCTGTGTAGATGCATTTTTTTTCTGGTGAGAAGATCCAAATATTTATTAGAATTTCAAAGGGCTGTTATTTGTTTATACTACTTTGTCCATTCTTAGCCAAACAGAGAAAGGCTAAAGAGGTCCTTACCCCGCCCATATTCTCATTATTGCTGTCAGATGTCACTCATCAACATGGCCTCTTTAAGGTTAGTCCAACAAGACCTGGACATCTTTGGGGTGAAGGCAGGATGGGGGACAATTGCACTTAAAAGCTTTAAGCTGCTGCTCCATAAAGGATTCCCTGGTGACTTTTTTCTCTCCACATTGCCTGTTCGGACAAGTTTCCAGGCTCTGGTCTCACTGACTTCTAGGCCTTTGGGGTTTCTTTCTGGACATCCTGGGCCTTGGAGCCTCTGGTGACAGTTTCAGCTCATTTGCTTTGGTCTGAGATCCTGCAAAATCCTGAGGCATGGCTTGTGTCCACTGCCCTGTGTATCTCTCCTGCTTTCCAACGGGCTTGGCTACTAATCCACTGGAGTAGAAAGAGGTGTTATTGCAGTTGAATAAAACAGCAACAAACTTCCAACTTTATGGAGCTAGAGAGGCAGTGTATGTCTGCGTTTTGTTTCACAGCATTGGATACAAGAAGAATGGATTGGATGGGTGCTGCTCCACCTGCATAGATAGATGAGACCAGAGGGGAGCCAGGCAATGCATAGGGTACGGAGATGCTATCCTAGTGGTAATAATGTTTAAAACTTTTATGCCAATATAAAGGAGTCCTCAGCAACTCTTTAAGGAAGGATCTTTTTTGTGCATTGCAAAGTAACTCTCCAAGTCTTTGTTGTGTGTACTCACCGTTCTCCATCCTGATCTTTTTCCCATAGCCCTCCACTTTCAGCCGCCTCCCCAAAACAGAGCTGTTGCTCAGGTGCTGCCCATAGCCAGGGCTGGGGCATGATGCCTTCACCCAGAGCTAGGAAGATACCAGATACCTTGTGATAAGATCATTGGAGGGGATTAGCACTTTCTAGGCTGAAGTTGAACTTGAATTACCTTTTGAGGAATCACATCTCTATGGACCTGTGCTTGCACTGCAACAGTGGAGAGAAGAGCATGACCCCAGCAATATTCTGCAGGAAGCAGCTCCAGCAAGTTCTGTGCTGGCTGCTGAACGGCGAGAAGAGAGAGGAGATAGTGGGGTATCACAGAGGAGTTTGCATGGCTAATCCCAAGGGCTTCAGCTTCAGTCCCATCCTAACCACTAAGGAAGCGATAAAGCTGCCTGTGACTCTCCCTGTCCCTGGAAGGATGGGCTGGGAGCCAGGGACAGAGGCGCAAGACACAGCAGCAGTGTGTGTGCTGCTGCTGGGTCCGTTCTCTTTGAAACTAGATGGAGAGAGAGAAGTAGGGGAAGAAGGGGAATTGCTGTGTCGTCACTGTGTTTATTTCTGACCCCCCCAGAGGACAGTAACTGTGCAGGCGGCCTCGCCTCCCAGTCATGCATATCTGTGCATTTCCTCACCTCCCCTTCCTGATCATGCTTCTCAAGGACTCACATTTGAAGAAGTTGGTATTTCTGGAGCACTCACTTTTTGGGACACAATCTAAGGAAGAGGTAGTTTAGGATGAAACATGTTTTTTAAAGCCTAACCGAGGTGAGGCCTCTGCCTTGACACCGGTCCCCTAACCTTAGGACCAGGTCATGCTCCACTGCACCTAGACACATCCCACCTGTCTGGCACTCTTTTTGTGCACCAGCCTTGCCTCCTTGCTCCACCTCAGGCTCCCGGGTGCAGGAACCTGCTTTGCATGCCTTCCTCCCTCCACCCCATGTGGCTAGCACAGGGCTCTGAGGAGGGACAGGGGCTAGGCAGCAAGGGGGCAGGGCAAGTCATTCCTTGGTGCCTCCCCTTTCCCAGGGTGCTCCTCTCTCCCCACCACTCTGAGCATTTGTCTACAAGTCAAAGACACAGGGGCACACACAGGATGTGCCCACAGCAAGACAGCACTGTGATTTCTGTGCTCTGAAGATGAAGGAGCTTATTGCATATAAATGATCATGCGTCTTTCAATGGCTTTGCTAGTATCATCAGCTGGTTGGCTGGAGACGTGCCTGTCTCCTCCCTGGGTCACCGCCAAGTTACCATTCTTTGCCAGAGTTATCTTCTGATTAGGACTCTGGGCTCAGGTCATGCCTGAGGTAATCCTTTAGCTCCCGCTTGGGCAGCGTAACTATCAAAGGCCTCCTGGACACCGGGGTGTGATGCAGGCGGCCAGGGGAGGGGGTCAGATGGCCAAGCCTCAGGCTGAGAAGTCCAGGGGGTGGCTCTGGGGCAGGACCTGGGGCTCCTGCCCATGCTGCCTGCCCAGCCGCAGGGCGCCTCTGCTAATGGGAGGGACCTGTTGTCAGGCACAGCTGAGCCCAGCTCCTAGGGATGGGCACATGCCACAGAGGCCTGCAAGGCTGACAGGAAGTTGGTAGCAGGCGTGGGTGCAGTCTGCCACCCTTGCCTGAGAGGCAGGGTCTGGCTCCCGCACCATCTGAACATCTTGATTTGCTGCTAATGAGCAGCCGACACCCACCAAACCATGTGGCCCACAGCAGCTGAGACCAGAGCCTCCAGCCCCTGGCTCACCGGGATCCCCAGAACCCATAGCCATGCCTGCCCCGAAGCTGACTGGCAGGGCCTCCAGCCAGCGAGGAGCAAGGGCCTGGCTGCAGGCCCAAGGGAGGCCAAGGGAGGCCTGGCTCCCCAGCTCGGGTGCCACGGAGCCCCGCAGCTGGCTGCACCCGGATCTCCTGAGGTGGAGCAAGGATGAAGTCCCAGCCTCATTATCCTGCTTCACACCCTCTCCATGCCTGCATGTGCTGGATGCTGTTATCCCCATTTTATGGACAAAGGAATGGAGCTGAGGAAGGAAAGACAGCCAGGAAACAGCTCACAGGCAGCAAGGCTGGGAAGCGACCCCAGGGGCACTTGGCTGCAGAGTTCATACTTGACAGACTTGAAGATGGTATCGCTTAAAAAAAGAAAAAAGAAGGATTTGTCTTTCTGTGCCTGGCTTCTTTCACTAAGCCTGGTGTCCTCCAACATGTTGATTCATGTTGTCACATGTGGCAGGATTACTTCTTTTTGAAGGCTGAATAATATTCTCTTGTATGCATACACCACATTTTAAAACCCATTCATGCGTTGCTGGCCCCTTTGGTTATCTCCACATCTTGACTGTTGTGAGTAGTGCCGCCATGACCATGGCAGCGCAGATAACTCTTTCAGATCCTGATCTCAACTCTTTCGGAGAAACAGGCATAAGTGGGGTTGCTGAGTCATGTGGTGGTTCTGTGATTCCATAGAGGCATCTAAAATAGTCCTACTCCTAGAAGCAAGAATAGAATGGTGGCTGTAGGGTGGGGGTATAAATGTTAGTTATGTAAGATGAGTAAGTTCTAGAGGTCTGCCGGGCAACAATATGCTTACAGATAACCACGATGTGTTCTCCACTTAAAACATCTGTTCAATTCAGAAGATAGATCTCACATTATTTTCTTATCACAATACAATATTTTTTTTTTGAAAAAAAAAGGAAAGAAGGAAAGAACCCATGATGACCCCATCAGCATATCATTCATGAATTTCCTTCAAGCATTATGATTCTAAATATCAGGAATACTGGGGAGAGTAGAGTCGTAGTTATCTTGTACTCACCTGATACGCGTAAAGCATGCTTTTACGTCTATCATCATATTTGATCCTCGTAACCACTTTCATGAGGTGTGTATTTTCTAGGTTTTTCAGGTATGCCTAAAACCCAAGGTCCAAGTGAGTAGGAGGCTCCCTGGTTGCACAGCCTGCCCCCACCTTTGGACGCTGGCTCAAGTGTGCTTCCCGCTTGGCACCTGGAGCCATTGGCAGAATCGGTGTTGGAATGGGCACAAATCTAGCCCAGGCCTTTGCCCTGCTTTCAAGCCCCTTGCTGCCCAGCTTTGGCCCGGCACAAGCTGATGAGTCTGTTCCAATCACTGCTCATTTTTGCGGTGTGATCCTTCAAATCCATTTGTTCCATTATTTGATTAATCCAGGGGATTAAGCCAATGTGCAGAAGCTTTGATGTGGCAGGAGGAGTGTTTAAGCATTTCTCTCTCCCCCTTGAAGTGCTTCTCCCTTCTGGTGGTACTGGGGAAGGAGAGGTAGGGCACATGCAGGTGAGAGAGAGCATGTGGCCCTGCAGATGAGAAAGGCAGCAGAAATGAAGGGAATGATCTGGAGCCTCACAGTTTTTTACTGGAAGTAAAAAATCAATCCGTGACCTTAAAGAAGTTTATGAATTCCTTGCTTAGGAATCAATGCACATCGATTTTTGGGCCTCTGCTTGGGTTGTACTATCAAGCAAGGAAAGTTGTATTTTGCTGGCGTTGGATTGGGGATGAGCAAGTGCCATTTCTCCCACATTGCCAAGAGTCAAAAAGAAAAATGAAAAAAAAAAAAAAATCTGTTGCCCAGTGAAGGTCTCAGTCCAGAGCCTGGGTCTTCGGGCTGTGTCTGCCAATCTCAGGGTTCTAGGCAGCTCTGTCAGAGGACAAGCATCATACATTCCTGAAAGCAGGATCCTGATTTTTCCTCCCAAACCCCTTTCCACGGCCCCAAACATTTCCACCTACAACCCCCCTTTCCCAAGATGGTTTTCTAAGCTTTGATTTACAGGGTGAAGGGTTGCTAGGAGAAGAAATGGTGGGAGATAAACAGAATGTGTCATGGAAAGGCACCTTCATAATTTCCATTGGAAGAACACTCTTCCATACACTATGTCCTTTGATCACAAGCTCTGGAGCTGGCTGGAGCATGTATCAATTCCTCATTTACAAATAGGGCATGGTGGTTAAGGAAGGTTGGGCCTTGATTAAGACCCTCTAGCTGATAGGGCCACACCCAGCACTTTACCCAGCATGTCTTCATCCTAGTCTCCTACACTGGGGTGGCTCCTATGATATGCAGAGGACAGAACAGCTCTGCTGTTATGGAACCTCCAGGCTAAAGGAGAACAACCTTTACATGTAGGGCAAATGTGTTGGCATGTACATGAAGCATGTGAAGGAGGTAACGTGATGGAGTCAGTGTACAAGGATACGCTCAGGGACCCTGAGGTAGAGAGGCCGGCAAAGACATCCTGAAGGTATGGCCTGGGTTGCTGCAGGAGTTGGGTCACCCTGGGGATGCCAGGTTCAGCATCTCAAACACTGAGCAGCAGTCATGGGGCGCAGGCTCGCAGGGCGGCTCAGCTGCTGGGGATACCGCCATCAGAGATGGCCCTGGCACGCGGCACATCATGCCGCAGGGGATTTCTGCATCCCAGCACCTACTCCTGAGTGGGGCTGCCATTGCATGGTGCCTTGTCCAGAAGCCCAGTGTCCTGCTGTCTTCCCTTCTGTGTCCGCTCTGTCAACAGCTCTTATTCTTTCTCTCCATCGTTTAGACAACTTTAATAAGAATTATTAGTCCCACACTGCTTTCTTCAAGAGCTGTATCTGGAATATTCTTTTTTATTTTTTAGTTGTGATACGAAAAATATGAGTTCTACTCTCATAAAAATTTTTTAAGTGTACTGCATGTTGTTAACTCTAAGGACAATGCCATACGGCAGATTTCTAGAACTTATTCATCTTGTAGGACCAAAACCTTACACACAGTGAACAGCAAATTCCTCTTTCCTCCCCCCATCCCTTGGCGACTGCCATTCTGCTCTTTGATTCCATAAATGTGACTACTTTAGATACCGCATGCAAGTGAGATCATGCAATATTTGTCTTTCTGTGTCTGGCTTATTTCCTTTAACACATTATCTTCCAGGTTCATTCATGTTGCCATGTATGGCAGGATTTCCTACTTTTTAAAGGCTGAATAATGTTCCAGG
The DNA here is from genome assembly GCF_009828535.3 of Hylobates moloch. NCBI lineage: Eukaryota > Metazoa > Chordata > Mammalia > Primates > Hylobatidae > Hylobates > Hylobates moloch. Next base: position 103,921,296 of record NW_026652286.1, read on the forward strand.
TCAATGTTCTTTATCCATTCACCTGTCTATGGACATTTAGGTTGTTTCCATATCTTGGCTCGTGTGAATAGTGCTGCAGTGAACATGGGTGTGTAGATAATTTTTGAGATCCTGCTTTCAATTATTTTGGATAAATACCCAGAAGTGGGATTGCTGGATCATATGGTGGTTCTATTTTTAGTTTTTTGAGCATCTTACATTTTTCTTGAATCTGGAGTCCATCCTCCTCTCTTATTCCCCCATCTTTCTTAGTTCATTCAGGGTCTCATAATTTCTTACATGAAATACTGGTGTCTCTTCCTTCCATGTGTGTATTATTTAATTTTTTAAATGGCCATTGTGGTAGAGTAACCAACTTTAGCTACTAATAATGATTTCTCCTGTTTTTTTTATTTATCCACTTTCTTTCCTCCTTAAAACAATAAGTCAGAAGCACTGGCCAGCACTGTGGGCATGCGGGGACCCCTGAGTGGGAGATGGTCCCCCTACTGCCTGGAATTGCTGGAGCACTTCCCAATCCTTGGCTCAATTTGTGAGGCAGCATCGCCTCAAAATCTGTGGTTAAAGTTTTCTAACAACTTTATCAGACAGGACACTTAAAGGGAGTTCCAAAAATGCTATCAATCTTATGCACCTAAATTGGTGGCCTGCAATTCCCAGACACTAGCTCCATGTATTATCAATAAATCGGAGAGACATTGAGATGTCATGTTGAAACAGAGCAGAGCCTCATTCCTCTCCCTGCACCACCCTCACCCACAGTAGCCAGAGGGGGCTTGCCAGGAAGTGCATCTCATCATTGCGCTCCCAAATTTAAACCCTCAGGGCCTCTGCATGTCTGCATATTTGAGGCCACAAGTCTTAGTAGGGTCCTGGGTGCCCCAGCCCCAGCCACCTGTCTCCCCAGCCTGCTTCCTCACTAGCCAGCCTCTCTGTTTTGTTCTCTTCATGGAATCACTTACCAACCCCAGCAGGCCCATGCCCTTCCATGCCCTTTATCAGAAAACAGCTCTCCTCTCCCAATCCCCTTGTCTCCTGGACAACTTCCAATCGATCTTAAACTCTTGTCCTCAGACATGAATTCTTCCAGAAAGCCCTGCCTGAGTCCCTGGGCTGAGCCTCGAGTCACCTCCCATGGCAACTTCTCAGAGCTGTCAAGCTGCAGGGCAGCTCCATGGTGGGCTTAGCGTTCAGTGGGCCAGGCTGCTGGGCCAGGCCTTGACGTTGTCAGCGCAGGCTGGTGACAGGCAGAGATGGTCCTTCAGGAGAAACCTGCCCCTCCGCTCTTTACACCACGGAGGGCACAGTGGGTAGAGACGAATTTGAGGCCTTTCGAGGGTTGGCTTCCATCAGGCTGCTAGCACAGAAAAATATATACCAGTAGCTTAAAATGAAAGATCAAGAAATAAGGTGTTAGCCAAAGTGACTTCTGGTAAGAAAGGTTAGTACTTTGGGAATAAAGTTTCCTCCCTTTACTTGGGCCTGTGGGTCCTTCTTTTCACTGAGGTCTAATCAGGTTGGGCTCCCTTTGGGCAAGTCCTAGAACCTGGGAGAGAGAGAGAGAGACAAGTCTCCCCACCCCACATCCCCAAAGGAGTAACAAGCCGCAGAGAAAGAGGGAGGGAGGGATCCATAGACCATTATGTGTGATTTCCATTTTCCCTTCCCTCATTCTCTCCTTAAGTTCTTTTGCATCGTCACCAGATAATTCAGCCAGCCCTTGGACATGGGGGTGGGAGGTCTTAGACTGGAAAACCTTGAGCTGATAATACTTAGGGACTCTGATCAGTGTCCATCACCACATTTGCTTGATTTTGAGGACTAGATTGGGAAGGGTTGGAAACGGAGGCTGCACAGCTGATTGTGCAGAAGGGGCGCTGGCATGGGGCATCCAGGGGGTTTGTTCCTTGGAGGAAGATGGCATAAGCTCCCAGCCTCCTCCTGCAGGCGGCAGGCAGCAGGCAGCAGGCAGCAAATAATCAGCCCTTGGTGGCCCTTGTGGCTGGAAGCCAGTCTTCCATCAGCACTGGCCTCACTTCTGAGCATCCTTTCTGCTTTTGGGGGCGCATAGTTCTGCGCGAGTGTATGCATGATGTGTGCTGTGCTGGTTTCATGCATGTATATGGATGAAGAACATAGAGAAGAAAACATGTTGTTTTCTTTCTTCTCTCTCAAGTGTTTGCCCTCATTTTGCATGGAAGGGAGCATCAATTGGAGGATGCCTGGCTCAGAATGGTGTGGAGCTTCCCGGTGCCAATCTGAGTGTGTATGGAGAAGGAAGGGCAGGGAGGGGCTCGAATGTAATCTGCAGAGCCGACTCCTAATCAGAGCAGCCCATTCCATAGGCTGACTGGGAAACGTGAACACGAATCCTCAGTGCTGCCTGGGAACACTTGCTGAGAATACACACCAGCTCCGTGGTCAGTTAAAGGTGCTCTTCGGGCTTGGGCCGCAGTACAGTGAAGGAATGCAGCCAGGAAATGACAAGGGTGGCGGCTGGGGAGCACCAAAAAGCACAGAGAAGGGGTGAGCCTCACAAGTTGTCAGCCTTCTTGATTTATTTTGTGGAAAATAAAATTCACTAAAAAAAATACAATAAAGGGGAAAATAAATAGCTTAAAGCCCGAATGAACCAGCTCCTTGCAAACCAGCCATTCTACTCCTGATGGAGAAGGCAGCTGAGGGAATTAGCAAGCTGAATCCCTCCAGCCAGCAGCTACAGGCTGTCCTGGGGCTGGATAGCTCTGATTCAAGATATTCCTTTTAATATGTTTTCTGGGGGGGGGGGTCATAGGGTAGGGGAGTGAGGAGCTATAAATATATATATATATATTTGTTTTTTGCTGGGCTAGACAAGAGTTTCCCAACCACAGCACTATGGAAATTTGGGGCTGGATCATTCTTTGTTGTGGGTCCACCTGTGCACTGGTGGATGTTTGGCCGTGTCCAAAGTGTCTACCTACCAGATGCTGGTAGTTCCTCCATCACCAAGTGTAGCAACCAAAAATGCCTCCATTGGTGGATGTGCAATGGTGGATGTTTAGCCGTGTCCAGGATGTCCACCTGTGCATCGGTGGATGTTTAGCTATGTCCAAAGTCTCTGCCTACCAGATGCCAGTAGTTCCCCCGTCGCCAGGTGTAGCAACCAAAAATGCCTCCAGATGTCCCCCAAAGTCAAATGTCCCCTGTGGGGGAGGAATTGCCCTTGGTTGAGGAACCCTGAGCTATACTCTGTTCTGGGACTTGACATGTATTATCTGGCTCATTTCTCACTGCAGGCAGACTTTTCCCTTCCATTTGACAGAGAAGGAACAAGCCTGGGACTAGTTTCCAGGTCTACCTGATTCCAAGGCCTGGAGCCTTTCTGTTACGGGCCTCTCCACTGGAGCAGAGTCTGTTCCACTATTCCTGACTGATCTGTCCTCTGCATCACAGTCCCTAATGGGGGAGCCCTTCTGGGTCCAGTTTGACCTCAGCTGTGACTTCAAGAATATATGGAAGGCCTCCTTTTCCTCTTTTTATATTTTTATTTTATTTTATTTTTTTGAGACGCAATCCCACTCCTGTCACCAGGTTGGAGTGCAGTGGCGTGATCTCAGCTCACTGCAACCTCCGACTCCCAGATTCAAGCAATTCTCCTGTCTCAGCCTCCCAAGTAGCTGGGACTGCAGGTGTGCACCACCATGCCCAGCTAATTTTTGTATTTTTAGTAGAGACGGGGTTTCACCATATTGGTCAGGATAGTCTCAATCTCTTGAGCTCATGATCTGCCTGCCTTGGCCTCCCAAAGTGCTGGGATTACCAGTGTGAGCCACTGCGCCTGGCGTCTTCCCTCATCTTAACTTCAACCACACCAGATAGTCTATGATAAGAGAGCCTATATTTTAGCTTTAAGTTAAACCTTAGTCTGCTGGGGTAGGTTAGGGGATGGGAGAGGGAAGAACCTGGAAGGGATGATCCATTAAGCTGATTCATATCTCAGTATGAATAAATTTACTAGACCCAAACTGGAAGTGCCCTTTCCTCCCAGCCCCCATGTCAATCAGAATAATACTGAAATAGGAGACGTTGTAAGCAAAAGCACAATAGGATATCCCTCCTTCCTGGTATTAGAAACCTTAGAAATAAAAATACTGTGTGCATTCATTAGGTTTCCAGTAGCTCACTGTGATAATCTTTGTAGAAACACTATCATTATGGTAGAATTAGTACCACTAGTAGTATTCTCAATGGAGGAAACAGTGCGTAAGAATTGAAATGTTTCTAAGTGGTCATCATTGATATGTATTTTTATTTATCAATTAAGGGCCTTATCTATTTCTGTCTGAAAATTTTGAATGGTCCCTAAACAGGTCTCCCTGCCTCCAGTCTCTGGCCTATCCATTTGTCCAATCTTTGCCCTTCACATTTATGTGAGACTGACTTCCCGTATTATAAATCCACCCATGCCTTTCCCCTTTCCATGCTTGGAAGGCTCCCTCTCAAACCTCGAGATACGTTTCACATTCCTTGGCATGACTCACAAGACTTTTCTTAATGTGCGTTAGCCCTACTCCTTGCTGCTCCCACATCAAGCTTATATTTCAATCACACAGAACTAATGGAAATTATCCAAGTGTATTTGGTTTCCTCATTCCTTTATAAACTTTTGCACCTGCTATACACTCTGCCTGGAATAATTTTCTCATTTTTCTCCATCTGGCTAACTCTTTCTTGTCCTTGAAGACTTAGCAAGGATCTCTTCCTTGCAGACAGTTTCCCTAACTCCCTTTTCCCTTGTCCACTCCATTTGCCTTCCACAGCACCCCATGTAGGCCACAGTGAGATCCCATGTCCTACCACAGGAAAATTACTCCTTCACTAGCCTATGAGCCTCTCCAGAGCAGGGAATGTATCATCATTTTATCCTCAGTGCCTAGCACATGCCTGACATAAAGGAGATGGAAGAGATATTCAATCAATATTTGCAAGATGACCGGCTAGCTGGCTGTGGTTTAGCCCAATCATTTTCCTTCTTCTTTTGACACCCTTACTTAAATAATATTCAGATTTTTAAATCTATTGAAAACCGTCTCAATCAGATCTTCAGAACTGTTAAGTTATTTTGGGGGGATCAGCTATTTTTATTACCCCTCTGTGGAGTGTTAATCAATTAAGCCTCCATGTTCAGCCTCTTCCACCATTCAGATGCTTAAAAGCCAGAGGGACTGAAGCTGGAAAGCACAGTGGATGTCAGGATTAAAGCAAAGGGAGCATCTTCTACCTTTGCTGGATTTGAAGTTCGCTTCTGATACATGTGCATTGTTTATCACTTATGGTTAGTTTACAGGTTCAAAATGATGGAGAGTTGTTGATATTGGGTTTCAATCATACCATGAGGTCTTTGTCTTCCTGGTTGGCTATTAGCCATCTCTTTCCTAACAGCAAGATGTTTCCTTGCATGCAGTAGGTGCTGTATAATTGTGGACCTACTGTCTGACTGACATCAGTAGCAGGTTCTTCTGCATGAGTGCAGAGAATGAAAAGAAACCCGATTAGGTTGCCTTATCCTGAGATAGGTCGTGGTAAGATTTCAGTCTGTGCCGAGCTGAGCATGCTACACGGAAACTATTTATTAATTTATTTTGTCTGTCCACCCACCTTTCTTCACAGCTGCAAATGTCTTTTGATAACAACTGTGGATTATGAAGGGTGTTAGAAATGTGTTAGGAACAGAAGGTTCGGAATTCTGTTCAGCTGTTAATAACTTGTGAGTTGTGTCAGCGTGCATAGCGGCAGCAAGCACTGAGCTAGAGACGGTGGCATGGGCACTGCCTCTGGGCCCAATGCCCGTGGACCTCACTTTCAGTGAGGGTTTATCAGGGGTGCTGCTAGCCACCTAAGGGAAGGGTCCTGTGTTGTGGGGTCCTGGAAGAAATCATGTGTCTGATGTCATCTGCAGAAGGAAAGGAGTTTTCTTCTCTCTTGGCTACAGTAAATCCATTTGTCAGCCAAATGTAGTACCAACTTGGCAGTCCAAATGGTCAGGATGTGAAGGGAATTAATAAAAGCTTTATAGTAGCACAAATGAATCCAAAACAGACACTATAGGTAATGGGCTGTGTTCACTAAAAAAAAAAAGTAACTGAATTTAGTATCTCCTTTCCCTGTTTAAGTCCAGGGAGAAGGGGCAGGATAATCTTTGTAAGGTCTTTTTGAGGAAGATGGTGTTGCATTGTCTCTGAAGAGGAAGGATTAGATAGTATTGTTTGCATTGCAGAAGCAAAAACTGTACATTCAGAGACAGAATTGGAGCTTTCCTAGAGACGGTAGAGGGAGAGACCCGTTCTTCAGCATCCCCAGGTGCAAGGCTGGATTCCACAAAACAGGCTGCGGGGAAGAACATAGACAAGTATATCCAAAGCAGAGTGCCGGAGAGAGGGATAGCAGATGACAAGTACCAAGGGCCAGTGTTGGGCAGAGATGTCTGCAGATGGCTGCAGAAATAGAAAAAATAAATATCGGGACAATCATTTGACTCTATGGAAGGAGAGAGAGGAGGCCTCAAATTATTGAGGCTGGTAGCTGGGAGCTTAGAGCAGATTAAGTCTGATTTTGAGAAATAAAGTAAAGTGACATTTATTCTCGGAGAGGCTCGGAACATCATAGAAACATGGAAGCAAAAATAAACAGATTGTTGATGGAACTCCATGTCATGCCAGCAACTGTACGTAATACTAAAAACTTGTATTCTGAGAAATTCTGATAGTCCATGTTTTTATAGGGGTTTAGAATTTGTTGCTGCTCTCTAGCTTTCCTCACTAGGAAAGGAGAGAATAGAGAAGTAATTTGGGATCGTCAGTCTATTTTGGTTTTTATATGGAAGTCACATTCAAGCTTGCCTCTTGTTGGAGATAAAGGTCTAATCTTAGAATCCATGTCTCACTGCCTTGAAGAAGGTCAAGTGCTGTGGTTAAAGAGCGCTCACTCTGGAGTAAAAGGTGTATGCCTGGGTTCCCATCTCTGCTCTGCCCCTTGGTAGCTGAAGGACCTTGGTGAAGTCCCTTAGCTCTACACTCTCATGTTGTCTCCATCTGGGAAATGCAGTTCTTAGTAGTCCCTACGTCACAGTGCAGTGGAGGGTTCAGATGTGATGGCACTTGCTTTTTTTCTTTTTTCTTTTTTTTTTGAGAAGGAGTCTCTCTCTGTCACCAGGCTGGAGTGCAGTGGCACGATCTTGGCTCACTGCAACATCTGCCTCCTGGGTTCAAGCAATTCTCCTGCCTCAGCCTCCTGAGTAGCTGGGACTACAGGAGCGTGCCACCATGCCCGGCTAATTTTTGTATTTTTAGTAAAGACGGGGTTTCACCATGTTGGCCAGGATGGTCTCGATCTATTGACCTCATGATCTGCCCACCTTGGCCTCCCAAAGTGCTGGGATTACAGGCGTGAACCACCACGCTGGGCTGGCACTTACATTTTAATAGAGGAGAAAAGAAATACTTATTTCTATCAATAAAGAAATATTACTCTAGTTTTAAGTAATAAAAAATGATATGAAATAAGTCAGGCAACAGATTAGAGGGTTGGGCAGAGAGTGGTGGTTCTTTATGTCAGGTGGTCAAGGAAGGCTCACTTCCAGAATGTAAATTAGTACAGCCACTATGGAGAACAGTATGGAGGTTTCCCAACAAACTAAAATAAAACTACCATATGATCCAGCAGTCTCACGGCTGGGTGTATGTCCCCCTAAAAGGAAATCAATCTACTGAAGAGAGGTCTGTACTCACATGTTTGTTGCAGCACTTTTCACAAAAACCAACATTTGGAAGCAACCCAAGTGTCCATCAACAGACGAACAGATAAAGAAAATGTGGTACATAGTGGAGTACTATTCAGTCATGAAAAAGAATGAGATCCTGTCATTTGGAACAACCTGGATGGAATTGGAGGACATCATGTTAAGTGAAATAAGCCAAACACAAAAAACAAACTTCCTATGTTCCTACTCATCTGTGGGAGCTAAAAATTAACACAAGTGAACTCATGGAGATAGAAAGTAGAATGATAATTGTCAGAGCTGGGAAGGGTAACGGTGATGGGGAGGGGGAAGTGAGGATAATTAATGGGTACAAAAATTTAGTTAGATAGAATAAATAAGATCTGGTATTTGATATCACAACAGGGTGATGGCAGCCAATAATAATATATCATAAATTTGAAAATTACTAAGAGTGTAATTGGAACATTTAAAACGCAAAGAAATGATGAATGCTTGAGGTGATACCCCAGCTACCCTAATGTGATTACTATACATTGTATGCTTGTATCCAAATATCTCATGTACCCCATAAATATACACATCTACTATGTACCCATAAAAATAACACAGAATAAAATTAAAATAAATTAAGAAAAGAAAGGCTCACTCTCAGATGGCCTTTTGGCAGAGACTACTGGAGGTGGTGGGGGCAGTGCGGAAATGTGCTGATACACATAAAGCCCAGACTATCTTTCCCGCACAAAGTGAATGTCCCATAACTGCCTGCTGCCCTGTTCCTCAGATATACAGAATCTGATTCAGGACAAAGTGTCTGTTCAGGAACATGGAGCTTGGTAGGGTAGACTTTTTACTGTCTTTCTTGTATCTAAGTCTCTGAGTCCACAAGCCTCTGACATTAACACAGGGTATAATAATTTTCTACCTTGGAGATGCTTTAACTATCAAGGCACAGCTCTGGAAAGATTGGACAAGCAAATACAAAGAACGAGATGTAAAAGAAACAAGGGGATACACACAGGGAAGATTAAAAAGAAAGCGTGTGTGTGTGCGTGTGTGTGTATGTGTGTGTGAGAGAGAGAGTGAGAGAGACAGGATGAGGAAGAAAGCAAAGATAACAATGGAAATGAGACGGGAACAGGTGTAGAAATGAAGATACGCTTTTTAAAAAATTTAATAAATATAAAATAATAAACACAAATATAAAATATATAACTCAAAATAAAGGATGTATTTTGAGTTAATGGGTTGCAGTGGATTCTCAGTGGGTTTTTGAGCCCCGAGTTGCTTGCAGTGCATTAGCTGGACTGTGTAAGGAATTGGCTCCCAGAAAGGCAGGATCATTTGTTCTCAGTTCTGTGTGTTCCCTACCCTCCTACTGCTCTGATGTCAACTTTTGACATTTTCCATCGTGCAATTTCTACACTATCACCTGCCAGCCTTCCCATAGTACTCGTGTTTGTTTGATCTCATACAAACTCCCCTCTCCGATCTGTTGATGAAATAATAAATCTGGGACTTTTGAAGATGGTGCACTGCAGGAGAGCACAAATGAAAATCTTTCCTCGATACTTAAGCGTTATGAATGCCGAGCCCCCAGTGCTGATTCGGTCTATACTGTACACTTCCTTTTAGACACATTTAGACAAATCCATCAAGCAGGAGTCCCTAAAAGCCTGTAATTTTCCAGCCAATATGGGCAACACACCACATTGGTAATGGAAGATTCTTGTAAAGCAGCATGATCCAGAGCAAAGCTATCTATTTATTTGATTTAAATTGTTCTAAGTACTTTTGAGTTCCTGGTGCGATAGCAGGAAGCTCACATGATTTAACTTGAAGTCATAGATCTGACCCTCAAAAAACTTAATGTCCCAAATAACATTGCTTATTTAGGATATTCATGTTTCTAAAACACGTTTTGGATCTCTCATAGCACTAGCTGGAAATCTGAGCCACTCAAGGGTTGTTGAGTACATTTTAGGCTCTTTAACCTGGAATTCACAGTTTTCCCCAGCCTGAGTTCAGGAATCTTCTAGCTTATCTCACACTTCTCTTTCATGGAAACCTTCTGTTCTGACCTCATTGGCTCACTCATAGCTCCTGAAGGCTACTGGTCCTCACAAACACAATCCCTGCTGTCCATACCCATCCATTCTTGAGAAGTTACTGCAAACCCCACTTTTTCCAAGCATCCTCTTGCGACTCTGTTTTCTCTTCTAAATACGCTAGTTTTTAGAGTAGTTTTAGATTCACGGCAAAATTGAGAGGAAGGTACAGAGAGTCTCCTGTGCCCCGGCACGAGTATAGCCTTCCCATTATCAACAGCCCCCACCAGAGTTGTACATTTTTTACAACTGATGAAGCTACATCAGCACATCATTGTCACCCAAAGTCCATAATTGGCACTGGGGTTCACTCTTGATTCTATACATTCTATGGGTCTGAGCACATGTACGATGACATGCATCCACAATTATAGTCTCATACAGAATAGTTCCTCTAAAAATCCTCTGTGCTCTGTCTATGCATCTTTCCCTTCCCTTACCCCCGGCAACCAGTGATCCTATTATTGTCTCCAGAGTTTTGCCTTTTCCTGAATGTCATACAGTTAGCATCATACAGATCCTACAGATTCCTTTTTACATTGGCTTCTTTCACTTGGTAATATACATTTAAGTTTCCTCCAGGATTTTTTCATGTCTCAATAGCTCATTTCTTTTTAGCTCTGAATAATATTCCATTATCTAGATATATACCACACCTCACTGCTCCTTTTAAATCTCTGGTAGTTCTTACTGTCTAAACCTATTCTGTCAGATGCAGGAGCCACTAGCTACATATGGCTGTTTATGTTTAAAATAATTTAAATTAATCACAATTACAAATTCAGTTCCTCAGTCTCACTAGTCATTGAAACTGTCAATAGCCACAAGTGGTGAGTGATTACCGCATTTAGACAGCCCAGATGTGGAGCATAGAAGGTCCTATTGGATAGTGCTGCTATGGACTATTGACTTTGTCATTAGATATGATAATGTATTGAGGTTCTACTATAGTTAAATACTTTGCCATATTAACATGCATTAACTCATTTACTCTTACTAACAAACGTGAAAGGAAAATAAATCTCAGGACCCCGAAATCACTAAGCCAAAGGGAAAAGTCGAGCTGGAAACTGCTTAGGGCAAACCTGCCTTCCATTCCATTTTTGAAAAGGGTAACTACTAAGATAAGGAAGCTACATACCTCCCTCACAATTTGACCATAAGGAAATTCCTTGTGGACAAAGGACAGACAGGGCTCAAAGTCATCCCTCTGCTTACACGAGACAAATGCCTATCTGATTGCTTCCTTTGCCCTATCATCTCACTAAGCCAGATTAAGGCATAAGTGACTATTCCTATAAATTGTGTATTCAGTGAGATGCTAATCAGAAACTGAAAATAATGCAACCATTTGTCTTTTATCTAGCTATGACCTGGAAGCCCCGTCCCAACTTCGAGCTGTCCCACCTTTCTGGACCGAACCAATGTACATCTGACATATATTGATTGATGTCTCATGTCTCCCTAAAACGTAGAAAACAGAGCTGTGCCCCAACCACCTTGGGTACATGTTGTCAGGGCCTCCTGAGGCTGGGTCATGGGCGCGTCCTTAACCATGGCAAAATAAACTTTCTAAATTGATTGAGAACTGTCTCAGATACTTGGTTTACACAACCAACTGAGGATGGTGCTCTTATAATTCCCATCCTGACTCCAAGGCTCTGCTCTTACATAAGTCATTGTCCTACCTCCCATTTGCTGTGATATCTCCTATCTCTCACTGCCTCAGATGTTACTTCATTTCTAATCATAAAATACCTGAATTGAAAATGGCCTGCAATTGTCTCTCCCAACACTCTCATTATATAGATGAGAAAACAGAGATCTCAGAATGGGAATACCTTATCCAAGATTGCAAAAGTCAGGTCATTGGCAGAACAGGGATGAGAACTGAAGTCCCCTAATTGCCAGTCCGTTGAAGCCTTGTTCAGCCCTGTTTTCTAGAAGGTGGGGGTTGTTTCACAGTTTAGTAGCCCCGTAGCAATTAGTATAAAGCCTTTGAATTAGATAGTGTTTGAGACAAAAGTATGCATCTGCATTTGTCACAGGGCAAGAAGAGCAGGGGGTGTGGTCTAGTTTCCTCAAGCAGGGAGTTGTGGGAGGTAAGATTAAGAGTATCTTTCACATCCCTCCCTGGGCTGAAATGTGGCTTCTTCTCAGGACCCAGAGCAGATGTGAAGTGATGTTAAAGAATGAGGTGGTTGGCAATCAATGACAATAACTTATTCATTCAACAGCATTCAACAGATATTTATTCGTCGAGCACCCCCTGTATGCCAAATGCTGAGATAGGTTCTAGGGTCCAAGTGTCAGTCAGAAAGCCTGGGAAAAAACGTGCACATTCAAAACTAACACTAGGAGACAAAAGACAGTTGGGAGCAGCAGGAGCATGGCTGGGGATGGGAGGAGGAAGAACAAGTTGTCTTTTGCAAAGACAAACCCTGAGCCTGATGAAGCGGCCTCCTCAGAGAATGCCTGGTAAATGCTACAAGCGAGATCAATTTCTGACTTTTCCACTGTGCAGGAGAAGCCTCCTGACCTCAATGGAGGATCCATGAGCTATAGAACTGACAGGGGCTTCATATTTGCAGCTGGAATTTACATGTGCCTCTGCCCTCTTCCACGGCCAAGTTTCCCTTTAAATGGACATTTGAGCATGCGCTGATTTTCAGCACTCCCTGGGGAAAAGAAAGAAGAAACCAGGCTGGCAGAATGGAGGTGAGGGAGGAGGTGGCTGTCTTCAGTGTGTACTCCCCTCCTGAGCCTGGCCAAGAGCTCATGCACTCTTTGCCCTGCCCTCTTCCTCTGTGTGCCCACTCTTCTGTCACTGTTCCTGCTCAGCCCCCCCTTCTGCCTTGTTTCCTAGCCATCATCCTATTCCAGACCCTGATTTCTAAGGACAGAATCTCAGAGAATACTGGCGCAGCCCAGGGGGGTGTTTCCCACCTTTCAGCTCATCTCCTTACCCCCTACCCTTGTCCTGTCTGGTCTATTCTCAGCCCTCTGACCAGAGTGACCCTTTTAAACATTGGTTGCCTCATGTCACTCCTCAACTCAGAACTCTCTAATGGCTTCCATCCACCCTGAGAGCAGACTCCAGCCCCTTTCAAAGGACGACAAGGCTTTATGGCCTGACCCCCAGCTGTCATGCTCCCTCCTGCTCAGCCAGTTCCAGCCAAACTGGGCTTCCTGCTGTCCCTCAGGCATCGTGAGCACGCCTGGCCAAGGGCTGTGCTCAGCTCTTCCCTCTTGCTGCACACCCCCGTAGCTCTCACTCGTTAGTGTCCTTCACTATAGACCAGCTGGGTTAGACAGAGAGCTCCCAAGGAGAGAAGATGGGAAAGACGGCCAATGTCACTTTATCAGAGCACTGTGCCTCACCATGTCTGGTTATCTGCAGCCTCTTTACTTGGTTTGAGTGTTTTTCTCTGGAGCACATATCAGACACGGCTGAATCCAGGAGCTCTGTCACTTTGGAAATCTTGCCCACCATGCCCTGTTCCAGTGTCATTCCTCTTTCCCCAGCATTGCAAGAGGCCACCTGCTTCTCTCGGCTTTCACCCCCACCCGGCATCCTCCATGCCAAGAACATGCTTCCTAGCCAATAGTTCCTGGAAAAACACAAGAGCTGACTCCCACGGCGCCACCTTGAGATGGGGCCTGTTTACCACTCTGTGCGGTGAGCGGGGAGGACCATTCTGCCTAACTAGGCCTGGGCCTCACATCTGTCTCTGAAAGGAAGTGGGAGTGGAATCAACTCCTCCCAAAACACAGGGCTTGAGATGGACAGGAAATGGGTCCAGAAGGAAAATCCAGGCCCAGTCAGCCCATAAGGAGAAGGGGAAATGAGTACTGAACATGTGAAAAGAACCCATATTCACTAGACTCCTGCAAACCCTTCCACAAGTGTGTCCAAGCCTCTTCTCCCTAGGGCCATCCTGTCTGCATCCTGCAATCATTTTGAACTCATTAAATATCCCCTCTGATCTGCTACTTTCCTGTTTGTAAGTCTGTGGTCCTTAGAGGTTAAAGTCTAAATGTCTTAAACTAGCATTAGAAGCCCAGCACAGTGGCCTGGCCTCTCCCCTCTGTCTCTGTGTGGCTTCTCTGTGTGGTCCTCCAGATACACTCACTGCCTGCTATTGCTTCCCACACTTTTCCTGATGTGCTATGGTGCCTGTGACCTCCTATGTGAGAACTTCCTGCAACACTTGGACACACTTTGCTAAAACCCTTTAGTGTTTATCATCTCCGCATTCTCTGTATCTTCTCTTGTGTTGTTAGGTGTTCACTCGAGACTTCGCCTTCCATTCCCCCAACCCTGCTGTAGGCTACTTGAGAGTGGGGGCCATTTTGCCTATTCCTTAGTAGCAAAAATGCTTCCTAGCCAATGGTTCCTGGAAAAACCTTAGCATGTGTTGGGAACTCAAGAAACCATTACTTATTGTGTAAATGCCACCGTTCTAAATTTCAGCCTTATTCCAAAGAAGCTGTTTCCTCTTCACCAAGTCCCCCAGATGGATGCTTGGACCTGGGGTTGTGTTGCATTGAGAAGTCAATGTGTCATCTGAGAAAACTGAAAACTGAAAGACTCTCCACTCTGTATCCCCACCTTCTCCCTGGCTCCTTTTGCAAAGTTAGGATTTTCTCACCAGGGTTTAATATAATCCCCTGAATTTTTGCTATTTGCCTTCTGTTTTCTGGAGACAAGTTCCAGGGCTCTGATCTGGGCTCAAGAGAGTAGAATGTAGATATTCAGAGAAGCAGAATGACCTGCTTTCTGCATCTCCACCCTCTACTCCACTCCTCACCAATTTTGTGTCTCTCAGAGCTCTGCTCCTGTTCTCACTGTCTTCAGGTACTGCTGGGTATAGTAAACCTTGCCTTCCAGCAAGGAGATCGGGCTGGATAACTTACTAGCCATGTGACCTTGAGCAAATTATTGCTGTGACCTCTCTGAGTCTCAGTTTTCAAATTTGTAAAATAGGGATATAATATGAATGTCACAACTATTATGCAGATCAAATGAATAAGGAGTGAAAAGGCTTCTAACTGTGCCAGACACGAGGTAAGCACTCAATAAATATTAACTGCTTAGAATCTCTCTGTCGGACTCTGCCTCTCTTTCATTACAGCTGACATGAGGTTGCCATCTAGTGGGCTCCCTGCTGACAGCTGTGAAGGGCTAAGCAGCGATGGGTGCCCCGCAAGGACCAAGCCCCCAGGGGCTCCTGAGGCAGGGAGCTTGGACGTCTGCCTGAATCTGAGCGTAAGCATTTGGATTTCTCCCTTGTGTGGTTCCATAGCTCAGTCCTGAGGCGAGATCTCTCATGCATCTTTGGCGGCTCCTTCCCAACCACGGAGAAGAAACCCTAACCTGACCCTCACTTGGCTCTTGGTCATGCTTCCCACCAACTCCTGCTTTGTGCTGTCGTGGCAAGCAAGGCACGAGGGCTCTGTTTGGTTTGGAGCTTTCAGGTTTATTAAGCTCAGGATCTCCCCTATTTTCAGCAGTTTTCCTGATTACCAGATGGATTGGGTGTGCTGAGGGGGCATGGCCAGTGCTTCTATGGAGCAGAATACCTTTGAGTGAATGGGAATCAAACAAAACCAAGAGAGGCTCTTTAAGACTAAAATCTTACCATCAAAACAAGCCTTTGGCCAATCAGAACCCTGTTCTTAGCCATAAAGAAACTGAGAAACTTGAGGCCACAGAGGAGGAAGAAATTCACCAGCAGGCAGAAGTCATTAACACCACACAGCATGTCAGCAGTGTTATGCAGATGCCCCTCCAAAATTATCACTGTGGGCATGCGGCTGGGACAGTCCTGTATTGGGTGCCTGCCCCACAGAACTCTGGGACCACATCAACATGTCAAAGCATAATATGAAAGGGTCGCAGGAGTCTTGAAGGAAAAACATGCTTAACTTTAGCTGGGCTTTCATCAAATTAGGTTGGCAGGAAAATGCTTTTTTTTCCTGCATAACCACTATTAACACCCCATAGAGCGATTGTTTCTGAGAACATATTGTAAACAATACAGAGTTACACACAATTCTGTGCTAGATTGTGTGTAAAACTGTAGGAGTTCATTCATCCACTCAAACACATTTCTGAGCACCTGCTGAGCACCAAACCCTGACGCAGCAATGAGAAGAACACAATTCTTTCCCTCGTGGAGCTTGCATTCTTGTGGGGAGAGACAGGCCATAAATGAATATGTAAAACATTTGATACTCAGATGGTGATGCATATGGTGGACAGCAATAATCTCTACCTGAGGTGAAGTGGACAGGGGGTTCAAAGGGTGAGGGTGATGGACTGATATTTTACATAGAGTGGTCAGGGAAGTTTCTGAAGGAGGTTGGCCACATGGTCATTGGATGGAAAAGCATTCCAAGCAGAGAAAACATCCCTGAGGGCCTAGTTCCAGAGGCTGGAATGTGCCTCCTGCATTTGAAGGACTGAAAGGAAGTCAAGGAGCCTGTCAAGTGAGAGGTGGGGTGTGAGGAGAGGAGATTAAGGGATAAAGGAGGCAATGGTCAGAGTGGGATATTGAAATGATATTGGAAGAGGCTTCAAGAGTTGGGGGAAGGCAGGGAGGTCAGGAGTGAAGGAAAGAGTTGAATCACGTCTGGAGGATCAATGACCCTGCAGAAACAGGTGACTCAGGGATCCAGCACTTCCCCAGCACCAGAGGTGAATGTGTGAGCTGCAGTTCTCCTTCCTGATTTAGGTAGAGGCAGGTGGCTGGTCTCTGTGACAGGTTGTATGCTTTTCTTGGTCTAAATGGCTTCTCTCAATCCCAACCCATTAATGAGATATTAATTAGGTATTATTGTCCATCATATTTTAGAAAGTGGGGAACTATGAGAGCACTTCGATGTTGGAAGTCTTTTGCAAATCAGCTCTTGGAAGAAGGGATGAGATAGATCTGCATGGTTCTCTTCATATTCTTGTTGAAAATGACTCATTTCCAGAAGCTAGATAAGCTTTCTTTTTTTTATTTTTAATTGTGGTGAAATATATGTAACATAGAATTTTTCATATTAACTATTTTTAAGTGTAGAATTCAGTAGTGTTAAGTACATTCACATTGTTGTGTAACCAATCTCCAGAAGTCTTTTCATCTTACAAAGCTGAAAGCCATTAATCAACTCCCCATTCCCCCTTCCCCCAGCTCCTAGCAACCACTCTTCTCCTTTCTGTCTCTGTGACTTCAGCTGCTTTAGGTACCTCATATAAGTGGACTCACATAGTAGTTATCTTATTGTGATTGGCTTTTGTTCATGTTGCATAATGTCCTCAATGCTGTAATATGTATTCACATTCATCCATGCTGCAATGTGTGTCAGAATTTTCCTTTTTGAGACTGAACAATATTTAATTGCAGGTATATTTGTTTAACCGTTCAACTGTCAAAGGATGCAGCTTGGGTGGCTTTTGCCATTTGGCTTTTGTGAATAATGCTGCTATGAACATGGGTGTACAAATATCCCTTTGGATCCCTATTTTCAATTGTTTTAGGTATATGCCCAGAAGGAAAATTGCTGGATCATATAGTAATTCTATTTTTAATTTTTTGAGGAACCTCCATACTGTTTTCCAAGCAGCTATACCATTTTCGTTCCCATCAGTAGTTCACAGGGGTCCTAAAATCTATACATCCTCCTCAACACTTATTTTCTGTTTATTATTATTTTATTGATAGTAGCCATCCTCATGGGTATAAAGTGGTGTCTCGTTGTGGTTTTAAGTTGCATTTCCCTAATGATCAGTGATGTTGAACATTTGTTTCATGTGCTTATCGATCATTTGTGTTCCTTCTCTGGAGAAATGTTTACTCAAGTCCTTTGTCCACTTTTTAATATGGCTGGCTGTCTGCTAGCCAAGCGTTTTTACTGACCACTGAGCTAAGGGAATAAGTATAAATAAATAGGCCAAGCTGGGCTAAGAGTTTACCTGTTCAGACTCCAACATTCCAGCTGGTGACTTCCTCACCAACTCACCGCCATGATCAAGCCTCATGCTCAGAGTGGCTGTGGATGCTCATGGTGAGAAAGGAGTGACTGGTGAAACCGGGAAACCAGGGCTGACTTTAGGACCCTAGCTTTTATCCAAACTGAGGTTGAAAGATAAATTATTTGTGTTAAAAACACAACAACAAACAACGACGCATCCTTTTCCTTTTGCCCTCACGGCCCAATCTGAAGCATTGCCACTACAGCCACCCCAGCAATTATTACCATTTCCCTCTAACTGTCACCGTTACTGTCCCCAGACACGGATCAAGGGCTTACTGCATCTCACATATGCACCCCGAGTGCATAGTACATCTGGTGCCCTTGTGGCTAGAATCAACCTGTATTCAAATCCCATAGGTAAGAAATACCCAGCCATTCGAGTCATTTGAATGGCTGAATATACTACATGTCTGAAAATGAGAAGAATATCTGAGTGTTTCTTTATGTTTTCATCCATACCAGAGACTAATGAAGCTTGTCTTTAAAATTTTTAAACAGAAGCTTTGGTCAGGCTGGGTGGTTTACAGAGATTAACTTAACCTTCTCGTAGTGTTCAGAAACTAACCAGAAGGCTCTCCGAAGCCAGGCAATTTTATAATTAAGTGGTAACTGTTTTTTTTGGAGGACTTTTTCTTTCCTGGGTAGCCTAGAGAAAGATAAACAGCTGCAGGAATCAATAAGCATCAAGGTCATAGGCTGAATTATTTACTGATTCTTTGCTGTTTATCTAAAACTTTCCTCTCTACAAGGAAAAATTGTGTCTACTTCACAGAAGATTTAGAACATACCTGGTTTAGTTTCACGGTTGTTGTTACTGTCTTTACCCTTTTAATGGCTGAGCAACATCACTGCCTTCCTAACAGAGCCTGGCAAATGGGAGAATGGGAGGATCTGATGACCCGGCTCATTCACCACGCTGGGTCAGGATGGGGGAAGCCTGACTGGGCTCTGAGCAGTAGGAAGCATGGGGTGGGTGAGGTGAGCCACAGAGACGTGAGCCAACTGCACACAGGTTCATCATTGTGCATCTCCCTGGTGGCTGCAGCGTCTTCCTTCAGGTCTCCTAACTTTCTTCTTTTCCATGCTCCACCCACAATGGATTCTCCAGTCTACCATTAAAATGGTCTCTTCTCAGCTGGGTGTGGTGGCTCACACATTTAATCCCAGCACTTTGGGAGGCCAAGGCGGGCAGATCACGAGGTCAGGAGATTGAGACCATCCTGGCTAACATGGTGAAACCCCGTCTCTATTAAAAATACAAAAAAGTTAGCCGGGTGTGGTGGCGAGCCCCTGTAGTCCCAGCTGCTGGGGAGGCTGAGGCAGGAGAATGGCGTGAACCCGGGAGGTGGAGTTTGCAGTGAGCCGAGATGGTGCCACCGCACTCCAGCCTGGGCAACAGAGTGAGACTGTCTCAAAAAAAAAAAAAAAAAAAAAAAAAGGATATCTTCTTAACCCTCATCTGTTAGGACTTTTGTGAAGAGGCCTTCCTCATCCTCTCTGGAGTATCTAAATCAATCTGCATTCTCTGTGAGTGCTGCAGCTGCTGTCCCCCTGCAGATTTCCTGGTCACAAATCAGGTTGCTCTCTGCCTTTCTCCCTAAACTCTTAACATACATCTTTGAGTTCCTCAAACACACCTTGCTCTTTCCCCTCAGGTTGTACACAACGTTGCTTCTGCTGGAATAACTTACCTCTCCTTCCCAGGGCAGGCCCTACTCATCCAAGTTCTAACAGCGCATACCTTTTGAAGCTAACACATTTCACAACCCTCATTAGCGGTCTTGAGTCGTTGCAGGTGAAAAACCGTGCCCACACGATGTCTATTATATCACTAATAATAGTTCAATGCTGAGCCCATAATAGATAGTCAATAAATATTTGTGTAGCTAATAAAGGAGTCTTATAAGTTACCATGGACTACTGAGAAAGAAAAAGAGCTCAGAGAAATGTTGCCCTACTAAAATGTTGCTGCAAAATTCTAGCGGCCTGTCTGGAAAGCTCCTTGCTTGCCTTGGATTGAACTTCACACTGACAGGAAATGGTTGTAACTGCTGCAAGAAAGCATAATATTTTAAAATTTAGTATTAAAAACTTGATATATTAGGAGACAGTTGTCTATTCATAAGAGGATTGTGATTCCTCTAAGCAAAACTGGCCATTTCCGTCTTATTTTAGTATTGAATCAACTTGTATACTGCCTTCAAGGAATATACCTGTTCTATAAAGCAACAAGACACCTGTATCAAAAATATCCACTTTTTGATGGGTCACTAGCTCTTCTGAACATTAGCATGTTGATTATCAGAGAAGGGAATAAAAGGAGCTTGGAGGGACAATGTAATCTAGATATGCCTGCCCTCTACCAATTCAGAATTAGCTGAGTTAGAAGCACCTACATCCAAAGTCAAATTGACATACTGTTATTTCATGTTCTTTTTAGGCATAGTCCCAGTTTGTTTTGTTTTTTCCTTTGGTAGGTAAGGCTGATAGGTAGCTCTGAGTTTGCTAAAGCACCTCTATAAATCTAAATGGTGCCAAATATTTGGATGAAAGCTACTTGAGATTATGTAAACAAAATAGCTGCATAAATAACACAGGAGTTTTCTTGTCACTTGTATTTTGGGTGCTTTGCAGATGAATTGAAAACATGTGGTTTCCTGGTTGGACGATGTTACTCTCAGGCCTTGGGTGTTAACTGTGGTTCCAGGCCAGGCACCAGATCCTTGCTCAGTGCTCTCTACTAGCCAGGAATGGCTTTTGAAAGAGCTTCTTGATCTGCATTAAGGGTGTAGATCCCAACGATCTATTCATTTTCTCTTTTTCCTTTCTCTCTCCTTCACCCCAGCAACTATTAATGAACTCAAAATCAATCTGTCTGGTTGCTTGATGAGATTAGAGGACTTTCACTGGTCTTATAACTGCTCATAGGAAACCAGATGCAGCAATCAGTTTATTGTGAACTCTCTTTCTCTCTCTGTATCTCTGCTATTGATTAAGTAATGCCACCCTGGGGCTTGTTCCTGATAAAGCTGCTTCAGAGAAAGCAAAATGATGGGCCTCCACACAATCCTGGCAATTATTCTCCAGCCCGGCACCAGAGCAGGGATGGCTTAAGGTAAGCAAGGCAACATGTTGATGCGAAGCAGTCCCTCCTGAGAATCTTGGTTTTAATCTGCAATAGTGTTTATTTTGAGACAAGATTTTTACAGAGGTTAGGCAGGGGCTGGGAGGCTGTACAGGCTATACCACTGGCTGTTTGAAAGGATTCAAATAACTTGTCCGGGCGCGGTGGCTCGCGCCTGTAATACCAGAACTTTGGGAGGCCGAGGCGGGTGGATCCCTGTATCCCACTAGAGGGTGAGGCAGGAGAAGGCTGAACCGGTTGCTGACCGAGGCCCCACCAACCATCTGCCTCAAAAAAAAAAAAAAAAAGGGATTCAAATAACTTGATAGTAGGAATCCAATTCAGCTTTGCTGAGTGTTCCAAACTCCAACCCTTCATATGATCTTAATTATTCTAATCCTGATATACAGAGACTGACGGTTAGTTATGTCTCCATAATGACTCCTGAGGACGAAAGGAGAGTGCTAGAAACAGGAAAACAGGAGCAGCTGAAGCTGGGAGGCAGGAAAATCCACGGCTCAGAAGAAGCTAGGTGTGGGGCCAGGCTTAGGAAAGCCTGTGTAGTATGGAGAACAGGCACACCCTTCCCCTTTCATGAGGCAGCCTGCAGAGGTTGAGAAGGATGAGGGGCTCCTCCAGAGCCTAACAAATTGACACCGGAATCTATATATGTCTATTGTTTTCTTTTACTGAAAAGCCACATTAACAGCTTTCCCTAGGGGGTCTTCACTTCTTTAGAGACTAACAATCAACTGCATGTGTTTTAAAGAAGTAAGTGGACTCTATCATGGATAAAGTTCTCGACAGTAAAAGTAGGGGCTGGATTCTTTTCCAGAGTCCTTGTTCCCAGTTTAAAAAGTAACAGCAATTTCTCATTGTTTTCTTTAAATAGGGATAATACAGGGATTGCAGGAGAAATTTGAGTTACTATGCAAATTTATCAGCTCTCTTGGGCAAAGAAAATTAAAGAGGTACTATACAGTATTAGTTAGGATTTATTCTAAGCTGCTATTACAAAGAAAGCCACCCAGTAATATAGAGCTTAAACAAAAATGGAAATCTCAGCCACTTTATCACAGTGTTTCTCAGCCAGTGGGAAGATGGACAGAAGCATGAAGCTCACATACAGATTCCTTTTAAAGCACAACCAGGAAATGACAGAGCTTTGTCACATGGCCACACAGCCAGGCAAGGCTGGAAAGTCAGCCTTCCACTGGGTACCCATGTTCCGAGACTAAAGACAGGAGTTCTGCTATTAAAGGAAGAAGGATAAAATGATATTGGTGGACAATTCGCAGGCTCTGCACAGGTAGAAGTAAAGTAAGACAAAATGGAACTCGAATTAAGATATCAATCTGCTTAGATCAAAATAACAACTGAAGAATAAAAGAGAGGACTAAAGAGAACTTTAGATAAATAAAAGAAATTAGATAAAGAGGGGCAAACAAAGTTGTGTATACTGGAAGGAAGGATTGGAACAGGAAAGGAGTATATAGTCTACTTTCGAGTTTTCAAAAATTCAAGTCCAAAGTAGCTGAAACAGGGCTTAACTTTAATCAGCTGGGATGCTTGATAATAGGAATCCCATATGAAAATTCATTTTAATTGGGCTGGAATTGAAAATCTGTAATTCTGTAGCCCTTTATTTTGAAATGCCCTTCTTTATTCATGGTAATATCGTTTGTTCTACTTTGTTTCCATAGCATCTCCAGCTTCCTTATGGTTAATTTTTGCATGACATATTTTTAAAGCACATCTATTTTTTGATAATAAAAGATTTCTAGTAGACAACATGGAGTTTGGTATTGCTTGTGTATTTGGTCTGACAATATTTGCCTTTTTCTTTATGCATTGACCATTTACATTTAATATAATTATTGATATAATTGGTTTTAAGCCTATCATTCTACTACTTGTTTTGTATTTGTCTCGTGTTCTTTAGACTTATTTCATCATTTTCTGCTACTATTTGGATAAAAGATAGATTTTCTATTATCCCATTTATATCCACTGTTGGCTTATTAGCTATATATCTTGTTTACTTTTCTTTTAATGGTTGTTCTAGGGTTTATAATATGCACTTAAGTTATCATAGACTGCCTTGAAATAATATTATTTCTCATGTAATGTAAAAAATGAAACGAATGTCCTTACATTCCCCGCCCTTCTTTGTGCTGTTGTGATCATACATTTTACTTCTACATATATTATAAAATCCCATTATACATTGGTTTCTTTTTGCTTTGAACATTCATTTATCCAATAAAGAAATTAAAAAGAAAACAGAAAATATTGACCTCCTTAAGTGCTCTTTTTTGTGTGTGTAGGTCTATGTTTTCATCTGTCATTATTTTCCTTCTACCCAAACAACTTGTTTCAATATTTCATATAGGAATGATTTACTGGTAATAGATTCTTTCAGTTTTTGCTTGTCTGCAAAAGATTTTATTTTGTCTTCCCTTTTAGGGACTATTTTCACTGAATGTAGCTTTTTTCTCTTTTTAATACTTTTAAGATGTTATTCTATTGATTTAAAGCTTGCATAGTTCCCTGCTCTGATTCTTATTACATAAAGTGACTTCTTTTTCCTCCAGCAGTGTTTAATACTTGTTTAATATTTTGTCTTTATCACCAATTTTAAGCAATTTGATTACAATGTGCCTCAGTGAGGTTTTCTTTGTGTTTATTCTGTGTAGAGTTCATTGACCTTATTTCATTTCTGAGTTTATACTTTTTATAAAATTTTTTAAAAACTTGAGCCATTATATTTTAAAAATAATTTTATACCTTATTCTCTTTTCCTTTTCTTTCTACTACTCCTGTTAGATGTACATTAGGCCACTAGATATTGTCCCCAAATCACTGTGGCTCTATTTATTTTATTTGCAGTCTCTTTTCTCTGGATGCTTTATTTTAGATAGGTTCTATTATTGTCTTCACATACTGATCTTTTCTTCCACAGTGTCTAATCTGTTGTTACTTTCATCCAGTAAAACTATTATTTTATAAATTGTAGTTTTTATTTCTATGGCAAGGGTTGGCAAACTTTTTTCTAAACAACAAGCTAATAAATATTTTAGGATTCCCAGGCTAGTTTCATCCTTTCTGGAACTCTGTCCTACAACATTCAGTTGCCACAGGTTTCTTGAACTCTGTTCTCTCTCCTTGATTCATGAAGGCTATTACATACTGTTCGGGTTACCCTTCCTGAATGCAGTTTAGAAATTTCCTCCAGAAATTTTCTCTTCTTTCAGCAATTATTATTTTTTGTTTTCATTGTTTAATGTCTGAAAACAGTTAATTCATACATTTTGTTTAGTTTTCTGATAGTTTATTATGGTCAGTTAAGCCCAATTTTTGTTACCTCCGTCATGGCAGGAAGCAGCAGCCTTCTTAGCCCTCCAAAAAGGAGTGGTCACAAGAGAATCCCTGTTGAATATTTACATGCAGCTTCTTAATATATTCTTCTATGACAAAATGGCTAATTGTTTAAGCCTCTAACTAATAGATGTATAATAAGTAAAAGAATCCTGGTAGGTTTGGTTGTGTCTGACCTGTTTCATGGAATGATGCGACTCTAGGTTCAGTAGTGGTTGACATCATGAGATTATACAGAAATAGTAGTTGTAATCTGAATTTTTTAAATGGAGAATTAATGTTCACTAAAATACATTGGCAAAACATTCTGTTGAATACTGGCCAGTTATATCACATGGCAGAAATATTATTGAAAAAATAATTTTTACTAAAAACTCGAAATGACAATAGCAAGTATGAATTCAAAATTACACTCATTTCTTTCCACATTAACACTATTTTAAATACATTTATGGTATATATTCTGAATGGACTGCAACTGTGAGGGACAAAGGAGGTGTGTTTCTGGGTGAGGGTTTAGTGTGTATAAGCAGCTATTATAAAAGAAGGCTAGTAATTGAAGTTTGATGTGTGCTGTAGGGATTCTCCTTTGACTTGAATATTGAGCAGCCACTCAAGTTGTAGCTGAAAGAATAAATATCTGTTCAACTTTGTCTTTTAGTTCCTCCCTGTTGGAAGCAGCTAGGACTGGGAATGTCTGGACATAGAGTTGGTGCTCATCGTCCTGATGGTGAAGGAAAGAGCAAGGCATCTGAGTCATTTTGGAAGGTCTCTTTTTTGACAAACAAGATACTTTAGGGGGCTCTCTCTAAAAGGGTGTATACACTGGGTACACAGTCGTATTGGGGCTTCTCTACAGAGGATATTTCAGAAGTTTTGCAGGTAGTCACTGTATTGACAACCAATGCATCACTGGTTTTATCAAAAGTGCAAGGCTAGCGTTGTCAAGTACAGAAGCCAAGATAACAGCAAGGTGTATACAAGCTAGAGAGCATGGTTTCCAGAAAAAAAAAAAAAAAAAAAGACTAAACAGAAATCACACACAAAATGATATGCCTACAGTTGTATGGTTGCGATAGTGTCTGTGGTGGAATGAGGGCAAAAGTGCTCAGAACTGATGTCGGGGATTCAATTTAGTTTGGGAGTTGAAGGCTGAGAAATGAAACATGGAAAGTTAGGAGAAAAGTGTGAGTGAGGATGGGGTAGAGATCTAGATATGGGAAGGAACTTGTTAGTTTGAGGGAGAAAAGACCAATATGAAGGGGCCCAAGTGAGTGAGGCACTTGAGATTACATGACGACGAAGTGTTTTTAGGGGCTCAGCCATGCTGGACCATAGAAACTATTCTGTGGCCTTGAAGGTTTGTTCCAAGATCAACGGGAAAACTTCAAATGCTTTGGAAACGTAATAGTGCTGGGATCAGATTTGCCTCTTCCTGGAGAAGGGATTGGAAAGAGCTAGGAACAGATGCAGAAAGACGGTGCACAGGGGTGGAAATGGGGTGAGCTTTCCATGATTTGCAAGTGGTCTCTGCCCTCCTCTCATCCTTTTGCATGGTTCCACCAAATTAAACACTCTTCTATAACACTTAGGGAATGGTGGCCATATATTAGGTAAGTGGACAAAGAGGAAAAGAGAAAAATGGCACAAGTAACGTGCCTCCATTTCCACCACTGTCATCGTGCCCAGTCTTTGACAGGCTCTCCCTGAGGAGGGACCTGATGCATGGTGTGGACGATGCCTGTTATGTGTGGGCTGTGGGCTGTCTTTCCCATGCTGGGGGGAATTGTCAGAGGGAGCAGTCATGGATATCAGGGTATCATCTTAATGAGTTGGGATATTGTACCAACCTCAGCAGCCTGGTCTGCAGTCAGATCTTTTAAAATTCCTCTCGCACTCCTGCCTTTTAGAACAAAACTATGTTTCTACTTCATCTCTACATTGGGTCATCATGGAAGCAGAAGACTTTTCTCTGGGAGCTTACTTCCCCAATATCCAGGAAAGGCAGAAGGCAGGACATTAGGGTCTACCTCTCAATGGAAATTTAAACAAGAAAAAAATGAAAAACGATAAAACTTTCATAAGGGGCATATTAGCTAGTAATACATTCAGTTTGATTCCTGTCATTTGGAGGCAAACATATTGAATAGCTGAACCTCAATGCTGGTATGGCCTTGCATTGTGTTTTTTGTTTTGTTTTGTTTTGTTTTTGTTTGTTTGTTTGTTTTTGAGACAGGGTCTTGCTCTGTCACCCAGGCTGGAATTCAGTGGTGCCATCAAGGTTCACTGCAGCCTCAACCTCCCAAGCTCAAGTGATCCTCCCACTTCACCCTCCTAAGTAGCTGGGACTATAGGCACACAACATCATGCCTGGCTAATTTTTTTATTTTTCGTAGAGATGGAGTCTCACCATGTTTCCCAGGCTGGTCTTGAACTCCTGAGCTTAAGTGATCTGCCAACCTTGGCCTCCCAAACTGCTGGAATTACAGGCGTGAGCCACGGTGCCCGGCCAGTGTTTATGTTTTGTTTTTGTTGTTTGTTTTAGTGATGAATAGAAGAAGGAAAATCAGTAAGGAAAATTCCTGTATAAAGGCTGAAATGTATTTTGTGTTTTTTCTTCCCATCATCCAGGGTTAGATAACCACAAAAGCACTCTTTTATAGCACTTAGGGTAAAAGATATTGTAAAAATATCCTCTGTGAAAGACCTTAAGGTCATTCGAGACCAAAATTATTCCCACTGTACTTAAGCTTAGTTTCCATTTCTCATCTCCAGAAAAGTCGAAAGTAATACTACTTAGAAGTGGTCTGTGGATTGGGGCCAAGCCACAAAACATGAGCTACATGTACAAACCAAAAATAAGCATTTAGAAATTTTCATAAAAATGTTTGTAACTTTATGTCTATTTCTTTTAATCTAATCATAAAAAATTTGGACTAGTACTTTACACATCTTTTAAGATTTTGTTTCATATTCCTGGTAACTTCTTTCTTTCTTTCTTTCTTTCTTTCTTTCTTTCTTTCTTTCTTTCTTTCTTTCTTTCTTTCTTTCTTTCTTTCTTTCTTTCTTTCTTTCTTTCTTTCTTTCTTTCTTTCTTTTTCTTTCTTTTCTTTCTTTCTCTCTTTCTTTTTTTTCTTTCTTTCTTCCTTTCTTTCTACCTTTCTTTTCTTTCTTTCTTTCTTTCTCTTTCTTTCTTTTCTTTCTTTCTCTCTTTCTTTTTTTTCTTTCTTTCTTTTTCTTTTTTGATTTTACAAAAGTGTTTGATCCACAATGGATTGGGGAATCAAAAAGAAAAAAACATCTTGGCCATCCCTGTATTATTTGATTTTTTTTGCAATTTCTTATAAATCTATAATTATTTCAAATAAGAAGTAAAAGCAAAACCAAAATAGGATAAAAGAATATGTAAATAAAAAGCTGATCCTTGACCACAGACAGTTAGAGAATCAGTAGCCTTGGACCCAATCAGCTACACGTGGGAAGAGCAACTTACAAAAGAGGTCATGGTCGGTAGTTATGGCTGGATTCATCGGGATATAATGTGGTGCTATTTTCTTATCTCTTATGTATTGCTACAATAATGCTGTGTAAGAAAAGCAGATAAACAAACACAAAGCCCTGTGGCATCAAACAATGGACATTCGTTTAGCTCACTGGCAACTCTTCTGGGCTGGAATCTCATGTTTCTGCAGTCAGCTGGTGGCTCCCTGGGAGGAACTGGTCTAGGATGTCCTCTCATGAATGGTCTGGCCCCAGTCCCTGTGGTCTCTATTCTCCAGCAGACACGTTTGGCCTTGTTCTTACGACAGTCACAGGGTTCCAGGAGAGCACACAGGAATGCAAGGCCTCTCGAGGCCTGGGCTTGGAACTGGGACGTGGTCATTCTTACTGCAGGACCAGACTGGATTCTAGGCGTGGAGGAGTGGGCTCCACTTGAAAGGGCAATGGATAAAGAAAGGGAAAGGATTGGGGCCATTTTGAAACAGCTGACCAGGACCTGGCTCATTGTTTGAGCTTCCACATTCTCTGTGATATCAGGGTGATCTCAGATTCCAGATGCTAGTGCTTGTCGTCCCTACGCTAAGGGCTGTTGATGAAATATTGCCCCTTTCCTTCAAGTGACCAAAATAGACGCAATTAATTGATTCATGTACTCTGCTCACTAACTTGAATGTGGCTTTTAGAATCTTTCAGAATTGGATTTACATGTTGAAATCTATCACTCAATACTACAATTATGGACACACAGCAGGTGGCTCAGGAGTCCCACAGCCCCTTCAGAGGGTGCAGGACATGCACTGGTGGTTAGAGGTGGTGGTGACCATAACCTCTCAGATATAAATCTTGACCCTCCACAGGTTACTGTGGCCCAGTTACAAGGCCTGAGGGCATCTACTACCTATTGAAAAGCAGATTACAGCCAGACATTTGTCAAGGAAAACGTGTTCTCCCACATATGACGAGTAGGCTTAGGTTGCACGTGGGGTCCTTCAAGCTTCTCTGGGTGAAGACACAGTGTATTTCTGTTAGTTTTGAGGTTATCAATTATAATAGATGTGGTTACAATAATAGAAGTTCTCAAGAATGGCATAAAAGGATGCTGAATGCTTTAGGTCACACACTGGGTCTGAATTCCAAGCATTCATAAAATCGTATTGTGTATGCTCTCCCATAGTCTTGGAGAAAAGAAGCAGAAGGCATGGGTACTGGAGGTTGTGAGGTACGATGAGGCTTTTGCTAATACAGGAATGATGCCCTCACCCACTGGGCCATAGGATTGGCCTCCCAGGATCAAAGAACATGGGGAGCCAGCCCTGGTGAGCCATGGAGACTGGGTGGGGGCGGGGTGGAATTCCTGACAAGGGAGAAGGTCTTCTTACCTTGGCATTCTCTGAGGTTTGCCTCTATAACAATGACAAAGCTTCCGAAGAACAATTATGGAACCCTGGGGACTTCAGAAAGGCAGAAACTGTTCATCAGCTTTTCCTCTGCAGTATCTCTGTGCTAGACACTATAATAAGAACGTCGCTCCATCATTCTCAACCTGTACCCCATTCCTGTGAGACTCTAGCCACATGTTAGAGAGAGCTGAGAAAGAAGTTTGTTGCTCAAGGTTCCACAGGGGTCAGTATATAGCTCAGATATGTGACACTGAAATTTATATCCTTAACCATTTCTAACACTCTATGGCCTTGTAAGGATTTGAGAACTTTGGAAAAGGCAGGGGTTAGTTTCATTTGTCCCAGAGATAAACACAAACTTCCAAGGTGGGCGAACTGCACAGACTTTGGATACAAGGGAAGGTTGAAGCAGCCATAGCTAAATCACAGGCACACCATGAATCTGAGCCACTTTCCTTTGCAGTCCATTGAAGGCGCAACAGACCCTCTGTAGCCTTCCCAATGTGCTTTGGTCAATCAAGGAAGACTCAGCCCACTGAAATGCAGGCAGACTAAGAAGGGTGTCTGTAGGGGCCAGTAGAACAGGCTTCGGGGCTCAGATGCACAAAAAGCCTCTACAGAGGTGGGATTTGGAGATTGGCGAGCTCCCTGGGGCTTCATGGAGGAAGAATTGCTCATTACACAAGTCCAGTGAAAGGGAGCTTGTGTGTATGAGAGCAGGCACGGGAGGCAAAATACTATAAGGAAATGTAAAGAGGTCCTAGAAGTCTATCTGGTCGGTCATTCTGGGACAGCAACAGCAACCTGCCTGGCGTGAAAAGGCCCCCAACGTGGAAGCTGAGACATGAGCAGAGTTCAGATTTTAGAGAATGGTGCCCTTCAGCTCCCCAGAACCTCAGTTACCAGAACCAAGACAGACCATCAGAAGGGAAAGCCTGAGAATAAGGTCAGCTTGAGGATGTCACGTGACGATCCCTCAGTTCCCCCAACAGAGGACTGTATTAGTTCCACTCCCCCCCACACAGGCCTGAATCACTGTTGATTCACGCAGAGTGATCAAAATGTCCAGATATTGATTGCAGAAGGCTTGGGGCAAGGAGACAGAAAATCCAGATGGTTTTTATAGTTGAAAAGGGGAGAGATTTTTCTCGTTCTTGGTGTATTCTCTGCCTCTATTTTGCTTTCATGCAGATCCAAGATTTCAGAAAGAGGGTCTGCCGAACTCTATTTAAATTTTTGTTCTTTTATGTTGAAGTATTTTGAATCAGTAAATTGTCACAGTTTTTTATTGGCTGGACCCAGGAAAGCATGAAACTGGCTGGAATTGCAGGAGATATTTGAGTTAGACACGTCAGAGGACTTCCTGGCCTGAAGGGCACCAGCATGAGAGAATAAAGTTATTTCTGTCGCTGTCATACTTGCTTTTTTTTCTCTGCCCTTTTCCTCTCTCTTTGGAACATTTTTTTCTCTTTCCTCCTGCATTTCACTCACTGATTTCAGCCAGAACGAAGAAAGAGCTTCATTACTATGAACTTGCTTGTGGCTGGAGGAATTGAAGTGGAGACGCTGACTCCCGTGAGCTTGGAGACTGCAGGGATGACAACCTTATGTGAAATTTATGTGTTCTCATTTTTGTTGAGTATGACTATATTTCTGTACGTTTTATTTCACCCTTTAAACATTTATGTTCCTGTGTTATGATTAATTAAGTGTAGTAAAATGAAGTGTTTGCGAAGTTAAAAAAAAGCCCTCACTCCCCTGGAGTCTTTGTACTGCACGTTCTTTTCGCTGTTGCCAGTTCTTATTTCTCTCTGCTCTTTCCTTCCACTTGTCACCTTCTTTATTCCTTCCTTTTGTTCCTCTGGGCCAGTCCTTCAATCTCCACTCCATTAAAGGCCTTGCTGATGCAGAATACTCTCAAGGAAACAGGGGTTTTTTCCCACTAGATAATCAACTCTCTTCTCTTCTCTTTCCTCCTCTCCCCTCTCCTCCCTTTCCCTCCCCTCCTCTCCTCTCTTTTTCTCTTCTCTCATTTTCACTCATTTCATCTCCTTCTGTTTCTTCATGTCATCTGATACCTCCCATAATATGTTTTGTTTTTTGAGATGGAGTCTCCCTCTGTCACCCAGGCTGGAGTGCAATGGCGTGATATTGGCTCACTGCAACCTCCGCCTCCCAGGTTCAAGTGATTCTCCTGCCTCAGCCTCCCAAGTAGCTGGGACTACAGGTGCGTGCCACCACACCTGGCTAAGTTTTGTATTTTTTAAGTAGAGATGAGGTTGGCCAAGCTGGTCTCAAACTCAAGCTGGATGACCTCAAGTGATCCACCTGCCTTGGCCTCCCAAAATTACAGGTGTGAGCCACTGTGCCCAGCCCCGTAATATGTTTTATCGAGGTAATAGCAGTGACCACCATAGTCCATCTGTAATGTCACAAACCAAGGAAAACCCAGTGAGAGAGGCCAGCAGAGTTCTCCTGGCCCCAGGTGCCTATTTGGTCAGCTAGGAAGATGAGTTAGGAGCTAAGAACATTCCTGGATCATCCTCTCTGACATGCAGGCCGATAGTCTTAATGAAGTAACTGGAAGTACGAAAAAATTTACGCCCACACTTTATTGCTTAAACCTTCCTATACTTAATTCTGAATCAGTCAGAAGAAAGGCTTTGTAGAATGTGATTTTAGAGATGCCTCAATACATGGTTTAGTAAATTTACTAAGTGCTTCTGAAAAGGACTTAAAGCTACTACTGAACAAACACTCATTTATCTAAGTCAGTATTTCTCAAACTTCAAAGAACCTAAGGCACACTTGGTGGGCTTAGTAGACTGCATTTTCCCAGGCCTCACCTCTAAAAAGCCTGGCTCAGGATATCTGAGAAAGGAGCCAGGGAGCTGCATATTAAACAAGGTCCCCAGGTGATTCTGAAGCGGAAGGTTCATGGACTGCACTCTGAGAAGCCGAGTTTAAATGAATAAAAGCTGCCATTATTCTTGAGATGAAGGTGAGGAAAAAAATCGTGACTACTCCCTGACATCACACAAGTATTGAGTGCTCGCTGTATGTAAAGTTCTGCGCTAGGCACTGAGTGGGAGGCGAGGAAATAGAAGCCGAGGTCCGTATCAGCAGTTCTCCATCTGTCTTTAATTGCTCCTCCAAGTTTTGAAACGGGGCTAATTTATCCATGTCACAATGTGCTTGGGTACCCACTTCTGCATTCGCTTTCCTAGGCCTCCTACATTCGGCGTTTGACTACTGTATAAACACAGAAACTAATCAGGAGAATAAGGTAATACTTATATTATTAATGATAGTAGTAATAGTAGGAGTAGCTAAATGCAGGTCCTGGGCTATGTCCAACCGAAAGATGTCCTGTGGTCTATATGAAGATGATGCTAAACACATTTCATAGCACGGCCTTTCTTTTAAAATTCTTTGAAAGTAGGAAAGATATGATGCATGCCTCCCTCTTGCCTTTGATGAGAAATGGTGTTTGCATGCCTGCCATTCTGCTTCTGACCACAGCTGGGATCTCAGAGCAGGGATTTCAGGGCTGCATCCCTGAGGTGGGCCTAAGCCCCGGTGGCTCCCACTGGGAGAGTTCCTTTGACTGCTTTAAAACTCCTCAGCAGCCACCCTGATTGCATGAGATCTGCTTCTTGCCTTCCTCTCAATTATGGTTTACTAGTCAAAGATGAGTGGAATGTTCTTGTTGCAAGTCTCAGGGCAAGAGAATTTCCTTCCCTTTGTTTCACCTGCGAACTGTGCACACCCAGCCTAGAGCCAGGCTGGTGAGATACTCTGGAACACCTGCAGGCTCCTGAGAGGCAGAGGCTGCAGGAGCGCAGCTCTTCAGTCCTCAGGAGTGTGCAGCTGCCAGGTGGGGGCATCAGGACTGGGGGATGTGTGTGTGTGTGCGCACGCGCACGTGCATGCGGACGCGCACTTGTGCATTTGTGTGTGTAGTCACAGCTGTGCCCATCCCTGCCCCAGTGAAAGCTATGGATTTAATCCCCAAGCATACTCAATGAATCAAATGCAGGTGTGGATTGTGGACCCCAGAAAGCCCGTCCATGTACTCCAGGTAAGAAATACTGGTCGCCGGGCGCGGTGGCTCACGCTTGTAATCCCAGCACTTTGGGAGGCCGAGGCGGGCGGATCACGAGGTCAGGAGATCGAGACCACGATGAAACCCCGTCTCTACTAAAAATACAAAAAATTAGCCGGGTGTGGTGGCGGACGCCTGTAGTCCCAGCTAATCGGAGAGGCTGAGGCAGGAGAATAGCGTGAACCCGGGAGGCGGAGCTTGCAGTGAGCCGAGATTGCGCCGCTGCACTCCAGCCTGGGCGACAGAGCGAGACTCCGTCTCAAAAAAAAAAAAAAAAAAACAAAAAAAACTGGTCAAGGTGGAGAAGAAATATCTTTGTATTTCTTGAATATAAGTGGGGGACAAGGCCTAGAAAAGGTAGCTCTCAGAAAGGTGGGTGAGTCACAGACGTGATTTGGAGCACCTTAAACTGGAAGTTCCACGGACACTGGGAGTTCCTTTACGTGATATTTTAATCATTTTCACTCTGGCCTGACAGGGTTCAAAGTGTGCATGAAAAAAAGTCATTATTTAAAAATTAATGCATGTATAATATTTAATCACTTTTGTCCATTCAAAATATATTATACACATACACGTTTTGAGTGCCTATTAGTGTATTGCATAGGGCTAGGGTGGAGAAAGGAATTACTATTTATCAATCAATTATAGATTGAGTCTTTTAATTGATTCATTGCTTTTCACAATGATGCTGATGTGTTTATTTTTTACCCCCATCTTACAATGAGGGCATAAAAGCTGAGAGAGTTTGGATTACTGACCCAAGATCATGCAGCTCCTGACAGTGGTACTGGTCTTGATTTCAGAAAGCCCTTTTTCTTTGCCCTCTGCCCTCTGCCCCGTGGCCTTGAACCACCCTCCTGTCAGGGGCCACGAAGGAATCACAGAACTGAGCACAAAATACAGCCCCAGGTGTTCCTCCTCTGGTCCTCCCAGCAACCAACCCGACTGGCAGCTGCCATCGGAATCACATCTCTACTGTAGAGAAGCCGAGTGAACATTTCCAGTTAGTGTCAGGGACGGTGCCAGCACCCAGGCAGCTGTATGCCCACCCCGTGTGCTTTTCACTGCCACTGTTATCTTACATTCCTACTGTGGACACCCACTACCTCCTGCAAACACATCCTGCTTCCGGCTGGTCCCTCCCGCTGCCCTGCCTGCTCCGCTCCGAGGAGCGTGTCCCCGGTGTCTCACAGGATGGGGGCCTGCAATGCCTCCCTGACTCCAGGTGTATGTCCGAGGAGGTAACACCCTCCTCACTATTCATCACATAACAAAAACTTCTTTGGGAAAAAATAAATTAAATCCAGACCAAAAAAAGAAAGCAACCCTTTCCTCCAAGTTAATTAATTTGAGCACTATTTTCAGGAAAAGTGTTTCTTAAATCCCTATCGCTGAAGGCAATTTTCTTGCCACAATCACTCAGTGTTCCTGACAGAAAGGAGCATAATCACTCCTTGACAGAAGGTGACTGGCAGAAAGAGGGCTGAGGGGAAAGTGAGTTTCTATAGCCATGGGGGAGCTGCAAGCGCCTCAGAGGACACCCCGCCCCCAAGGAGGCTCTAGCGCCTGACCAGGGAGGTCTCTCTGCAGGGCATGTTGACTGCTGTGTGTGTGTACATGTGTCTGCGTGTGCATGTGCCTGTGCACATGTGTGCATGTGTGTGCATGCACGTGGGAGTGGTGTGCTAGTGGATGGAGAGAGTGGCAGGATCTTTGCCTCCACAGGGATCCCGGACACATATCCGATCCTTGACAGGGTACAGGGTTGCTGGCCTCCTGCAGGCTGGTTTGCCTGGGCCACACATGCTGGCATGTGCAGGGGTCTGCTGAACCCAAGGCTCTACCACGCGTTGGAGGGCCACACGTCCTTGGTTCCCTCCATGCCTACTTTAGTGCCTCAGCATCCTTCCAACTGCAAGTTGGAAGTTGCAGCTGGGCTCTCTCGGGGTTGGAATCGACTGTTATTGATGGGAGAGCTGTGACGGAGCTTTTCCCACACCTGGAAATGGGGGTAAAATGTATGATCAGCATGGGGGAGCATGCCATTTCTCTTTCTGCTTGGAGGCAGCCAGAAAACCGTCTCAGCCCCAGTGCCCTTAGCCATTAAGAGTAATAATAGCTTCCATTAATCAAGAAATCAAGCACTAGGCTAAGCATTTTATGTGTTTGCATACATTATTTCTAATAATCTTTCAACAACCCTGAGAAGTTGCTATTCTAATCACTAGTTTACAGATGAGAAAACTGAGGCTCAGGGGGAACATGACTCACGCCATTCATGCAACACAGCTAGAACTTGATCCCTGGAATACATTACTGTCAAAGCCCTGCTCTTAACCAGTCCACTCTGATGCAGCCTGCTATCCAGGTTAGGCACTCCTCAGGCCATGGGCTGATGCAAAAGGAATGGCGGTCCCTGAATGGCCTTGACTGGGAGGACCTTTAGAATGAGGGGCTTCTTCTGTCCTCCAGAACTGAAGATGTATCTGACTTTGGATAGGGCAAGAATATTTTTCCTCCCCTAGCTAATGGACAGAATTCACTCCTTCACTGGTGGGTGAAGTGATGCTGATGAGAGACAGTTCTGTGAATAGCAAGGCGACAACATCTGAATGTACCTGTGTGCACCGGGGCTGAGATGAAGAACAGCAAATGGTAGGCAAAGGCCCACGGGATGCCTTTGCTCCTTGCTAGCGTGCTTACATCATCGTTGAGGCTCAAATGATTCAAGAGTAAATTAAGGATAAAATACTTGCCTCTCTGGGTTTTGTGAGCATTAAATAAAATAATACATGTAAATGGCTGAACACAGTGCCAGGCTTAAAGAAGTGCTCAGGAAAGGGTAACTAGCATTATTAATTATTTCCTTCTCCGGGTGGTAAGTAGCAAAGCTGCAGCAGTTCCTGCTGCACATCTGCACCTGTAAGCACCAGGGCTTGCAGCCAGGTGTGTCTAGATCCCATCTGGACCTGCCAGACTTGTGACAGTGAGTACCACACTTCCCTCTCTGAGACCCATGTTTCTCATTTGCAAAAGGGGAAATTCATGGTCTCTACCGTCTAAGGTGACGTATGAGAAAAGGGAAGGAGGGGCCGGGCGCAGTGGCTCACGCCTGTAATCCCATCACTTCGGGAGGCCGAGGCAGTTGGATCACAAGGTCAGGAGATCAAGACAATCCTGGCCAACATGGTGAAGCCCTGTCTCTACTAAAATACAAAAAATTAGCCAGGCATGGTGGTGCGTACCTGTAGTCCCAGCTACTGGGGAGGCTGACACAGGGGAAATCACTTGAACCTGGGAGGCAGAGGTTTCAGTGAGCAGAGATTGCACCACTGTACTCCAGCCTGGTGACAGAGTGAGACCCTGTCTCAAAAAAAAAAAGGTAAAGAGGAAAGAGGAGAGAACACATCTAAAGCACAGCACAAAGTCATGGCACCGAGTAGGTGCTCAAAAAATGGCAGCTATTATTGTTATCATCATTATTATTATTGAACTGCTTATGCATCAAATCTGTAGGCGTTGTCCAAGTTCCTGTTGAAACCTAGGAGCTGCAGAGAGTACCTTCATTGCCTGGAGATAAGAATATCAGCACGATTCATAGTTCATTAGAGGAAGCGGTGTGTTGTTAAATGAGTCCCCTAGGAGTTAAGGACACTTCTAAAAATTGTTTCAAGTCAGTCTATGGAGTATAAAGCAAGGACAGAAAACAGTCTTTTCCTCAGGCCTCTTTCGTGCTTATGTTTTGACTTTGGTCTCAGCACGGCTTCCATCTGAGGAGGTGCCTGTCTCCTCTCTTCTCCAAATCATATGGATTGGGGACGCATGACTCTGGGTCCTTGCACATCACCTGGGAAGCATCTGCTAATAAGAGTGCAGAATGTGGTCACCTTGCACTAACCCCATGGCTTTATCCATATTCCTCAGCCTTGTCTCTCAGAACAAGCCAGACTGAAAGGTTTTTGTGTTTCTAGTCCTTCCTCTCCTATGTCCTAAATTTATTTATTTAAATTTTATGCCCTTCTCCATTTTGAATATATTTGTCTTCAATCCATCCATCTACACACATTTGTCTAATTCAGTGGCTCTCAACCTGGCATATGTTTGAATCACTTGGGAGAATTTAAACATAGAAATCTGAATTGGGGGTGGGAAGGAGGGGTCTTGGGTATCGGTTTCTCTTTTACAGCTTCCCAGGTAACTATGCATCCGCATTTGAGAATTAGTAATCTAGTTCTTTCTCTATGTTGGCAAAAATACCAGCCTTGCAAGATTGATGAGGAGATCCAAACTGAGATCATGTCTGTGGAAGCTCCTTGTCAGCTATACAGCAACATACGTACAGATGTCTCCTGTTGCCTTTGGCTTTTAGACGGATCTACACGTTGGCTTCCAGGTGCACTGCTGCAGGTGAGCAGTGAACACAGTTTTTGCTGTGCAGTCCTCATCTCCCCCCTTGCCGCTTTCCACAACCTCCGTTCCTCTCTGACTCTCCCTGGGCAACTTGTGTGGACCTCCATCTGCCTCAGGGTGTCTCCCCAGCCTGGCTGACTTCAGAGGTGACTTCATGCTGCAGATCCATGGAGCAGGACACAGCCCTCAAATTCATGTGGCTTGCAAACTGATATAGTTACTGAAATGAAATAGTTACTGACAGGGACAAAGGTGCCTCTGTGTCCTATCTTGTCCACCTAGGGCACTGCTTCGTGGAAGCGGGCCTTTTGGCCAGGTCTACCAGATGATTAACACTTTCATAAAAACTGGTACCTTACAGCTGTGTTCATCAAATCAGACAGTGCCTGTGTCAAATCCACTGTCTCACAGTGTTGCCCTGTCCCTGATTCCACACACGAAATCAATTACCACACATTAAGGGATGTTTAATACTTTAGTGGAGCATTTTTCTCTACCATTGTTTGCATAGAGGGGACATGAGGAATCATTACCAAGTGACCAGCAATGGATTTTGTATTGGCAGAGAGGAGAGGCTGGAGCTTAGTGAAGTGAATTCAGAATGCCCCAGGAAACATTACAAAGTCCCTATGCTGGGGCTCCTAGTGGCTGAAGAGGTCGAGAAAGCTGCATGTGGAGTGCGGATTCACTGGAAAACTCTGAAAGTCCATGTGCAAATCTGGGGAATACCAATCACTTCCTCTGAATCTCATAGATGTAAACCTCCGCTCACACTCACATTCTCCAGCCATCCTGCCTAATGCTGGCTTTTGCTCATGGTAGGGTTCACACAGCACATTCCTCACCCGAGGAGGAATAGTGTCATGCTTGAAGGCATGGTGACATGGCTTGGCTGTGTCTCCACCCAAATCTCACCTTGAATCGTAGCTCCTATAATCCTCATGTGTTGTGGGAGGGACCTGGTGGGAGGTAATTGAATCATGAGGGGCAGGTTTTTCCCATGCGGTTCTTGTGATAGTGAATAGGTCTTATGGGATCTGATGGTTTAATAAAGGGCAGTTTCCTTGCACACGTTCTCTTGCCTGCTGCTGTGTAAAACATGCCTTTGTTCCTCCTTCATCTTCCGCCGTGTTTGTGAGGCCTCCCTACCTATGTGGAACTGTGAGTCCATTAAACTTCTTTATAAATTACCCAGTCTCGGGTATTTCTTCACAGTCGTAAGAAAATGGACTAATAGACATGGGCTTGAAATCAGACCATAATGACATGAATCCCAGCCCCAGTCACTTCATGGCTATGGGGCTTCAGACAAGTCACCCAACCTTTTTAAACTTCAATGTCTTCATCTATAAAATGGGGGTCCTACCCAATAGGACTGCCCTTGGAAGAAATAGAATTAGAAAAGCTCAAACATATAAAAGCATTTAATTCTGTGTTTGGTGCTACTTCATAAACATCAATAAATGTTTTAGAATAAAAGTTTTCTTCTCTCTCTTCCTTTAATCACAGAGCCACTTGTCCTTCAATCATACTAAGTATCTTCTCAGCAATATCGTTTCTGGAGTCAGCTCTTTCTCTTCCTCCCCCTCCTCCACCCTCGTCAGCAAAGGGGCTGGCCTGGCTTATCTCTAAAATCCTTCCCAGCTCGGGTCCTAAATCTGGCTGGTGAATTCAAATAAACACATACACATACACCCCCACCTCTCTTACATGCACAAAGACAAAGAAAACGGATGAAGGTTAATTTTTTTGGCCCCTGCTCATAATGACTCATCCATAATGATTTCTACTGGTTGTATTTTCTTCTGTGACAGAAACAATTTACTGCATTCTTGCAGAGCCCATTTTCTCAGCGTGATCTAGTTGTGTGGTGGTTTGGGAAGTAATTTACTGATATTTTGCTTCAAAATAGCTTACAAAGACAAAGGGGTTTTGTTGACACCAAGGTGCATTCCTTATGGGCTAGAAAAATAGGATAAAACCATTTAAAAAGTAAAAACATGGTATTACCATCACTTTGAACTTCAGTTGTAAATCACAGACCACTAGTTGAGACTGGCCTCTCCTCCCCTTCATTTCTGCGTCTTGCTCTGTGTGCCAGCAGTGGATTGTTTGTCTGCATGGGCAAATTCACATTCCATCTTGTTGGAAGCAACTTTTGTATTTGATTATATTTCTCGTCCTTGGAATGCCAGTGTATGACTTTTTTCCATTTCTTACCTGTCACTCTACGAAAAGCAAGCAGCCATCGCAAGGCCCGTAACTAAGCAGGATCACAGAGCCCTCGCCTCCCTGTGTTCTGTCCTTGGTCCCAGCTCCTTTTTTCCCTTGGGCATTCCTCAGCTTGGTAGTATTGACTCTACAGTAGTTCCCCCAGTCCTCTCTTCAGGCTACAGACTAGAAAGCTGCCCGGAGGATCCTTACCAGTCCCTGGCTTTCGGCAGAAGCAGTGATGCTGTTCTCCTCATCCTCATCCTCATCTTCTCCAGGGAGGGAGCATCCTCAGCCTCTCTCCATAATCCGCTCCAGCCTGAGCTCTCCCAATTAGACAGGATTTAGGCTTCTTCTTGGTCTTAGAGTTGGCAGGCATTTGTTATTGGTTTTGCCCAAGGTTTTATACTCATTTTAAAATTAATAATGATTTTAGAATTTTATAATGGGCAAGGTTTATGATCGTCAGTCTAATCCTATAAGCCTAAATCCTAAACCAACATGAATTATGCTCAGGGTGGCCTAAGCAGCTGCACAGATCTTTGATTTCCTGAGAAGTAGACATGAGTAGGGAGGAGAGAGGAGCAGCTATTGTCAGGTCCACGCTGTGCCCTCCCCAACTGGGGGACGGTGGAAATTGACTTCTAAAGGAGAGGGCTCCAAGGCCCTAACATATGTTACGTTTGTTAGTAGGTTTGCTTAAGTTGCACTTAGGAAATTAGAACACGATTTCCTCCATTTTTTCAACAACTGTTAGGTTACTGTGCTGAATTTCTGGGCATTTTGTAATCTACATGTAACCATTTGCTCATTCCCAAGCATCTGTGGAAGACCTACTACATGTAAGATGCTGTGCTAGAAGCTTCAGAAAAGATTTTTTTTCAATGGCCACTAACTTGGAGATGCTGCCAGTTTAGTGGGGGAGGGCAGTGTTCTCAGACATGTAAGTATTAAAGTTCTTTTCTTTCTATATTTGTTATCTTCTGCTCCTTTAGCTGACTAGATGGAGCTCAAGTGGTTGGGCTTCTCAAGTGTCACTGAGTTAATATGAGTAACGTTCCCATCTGCATTCATTTCTGATTCCTGACATCTTGACTGTTTCTTTCCTCTTTCTCTTCCTGCCAACATGATATAAGAAGATAGACATTTATTTCTAAACCAAAGTACCGAGAAATGACCCATGAAACTGTCTTAGGAGAGATCACGTTTCAAAAAAGTAGTCTAGAATCCTGCCTGTCTCATTTTTGTCTGTCCTGATTTCCTTGCAGCCTGGGCATGCGCTAATTTTTCTGCATTGTCCTGTGACAACTTGGTTGCAAGGACAGAAAGTTAATTCTCTATTAGTCAGGTCTCTAGAGCTATGTAGTCAGGTAAAAAGTCCAATGGGTCTTCAGATATTTAAGGCCCAAATTGTATCACTTCCACTCACCCACTGCCCAGACCCACAGCCAGCACCAGCCTTCTTGAGTGGCCTGGGAGGGACAGCACCAAGATGACGCTGACTGTGATCACACAGTTTAGCACTGGACCTCTTCCGGGCTACTTGGCCAAATTAAGGCCATTATCTTGCTTGTCCTTCTTTCATGAAGGCAGCTGATCTCAGCTAAGTGGCCCTGGGACCCTGTGGAGAAGGCTGACAGTCTTCTTGATCTGCCAGGAAGCCCGGGAGAGACACATGTCTGGTTAATAATAGAATCAGCTACTTGACAAGGCTCTTTTAATTTATTAGAGGGATGCCTCACATAGCAGGTGGTTGGTACTAGGGAGGGAAAAAAATGGGGGAATAGTGTTTCTATTTTGTATGTGGCATTGGCTTGTGAAGCAACTTCCACCCCTAATCCCTTTGACCCTTTTGTGGCTCAGCTGACCAACAGGGGAATAGTTATTTATAGTGTCCCTTCCCCTCCTCTAACTGAGATCAATGCATTTCATTTAATTGACATCACCCCATCATATTAGAACATTTAGAATTTGTCTTTATGGCCTTCTTTATACCCCAGGAAGGGCTCTTGAGGGCAATGCAAAAGGGCAGCTTTGGGTGTTCAACGGGGTCTCCATTAATTTGGGATGAACTGAGTGTCAGAAAATTGAGTTTCAAGGGCAGCCTAGGAAACTTGTCAATTTCAAGCTGTCTGCTGTGGAGCCAAAGCATCCTTAGTTGCTGGACTTTGGAGGCTAGTTTACGTTGGCTTATGTAATAGCTACAGTCCCCTAGGTTGATTAAGTAATTTCTTCATTTAGAACATCCTAAATTGCATGACATTTGAGAGATTTCCTTGACCTTGTCAAGGGCAAATGCTCACTTTGTTGCTTTTCCTTATTCTTTGCTTAAAGACAACAGACTGCTTTCTCCCTCACGACAACTAGAGGTGAGTGGAAATGACCACAGATGTTTTATGATTCTCAAGCCCTTGCAGTTGTACTCCCTAAACTGGCTGATAACTTCTCTCCTGTGTGTTCTTGTTCTGTCTTCTGTAATTTTTCCTCCCATTTTCTTTCCAAGTCAAAATCTTTGCCCTTTACGCGAAGCATAATAATACTTAGGATTTATGCAACACTTTGCATTTTTAGGGCCCCGAATGATCAGTAATGAGCTAATCCACACATGGTGATGGTTGTGCAGCAGGCCAGCTCTTACCCCATTGCACAGATGAGAAAATCAAGGTCCCAGTATAGCAACTCCCAATCGAAAGCCAGGCAACCCTTGCACATCCGAGTCCCTGGCTTCAAGTCAAGGCTTCCTTCGCACTTGGCTCCCAGGAGTAAAATCGAGAGAGAAAGAGAAGGATCAGAAGTTAAATTTTCCCTACATGCTTTCTTTATTAAAATTTAACCTGTTCCCATTTTCAACTATTTCTTTAATAACCTGCCTGAGCCATAGAGAATTCCAGGCCAGTTCAACAGGAAGCTGCCTGCATTCCACTTCCAGTGCCACCCTTGACTTAATAAGCCCATCCTTTCTCCTGTCACCAATGTCACCAGTGGAAGTTGTACATGCTTCAGGACTCAGGACGCATTCCTCCCCAGTGCCTCTTTCTTGTCTTCTTGGGCCGACAGCTGGCTGGTTATCACAATCATCTGAGTGCACCCACCTTCTAGGGCAGCCTCCTACGCTATATTTGGTTAGCTTACGTATGAGGATGTCACACACACAGAATCAACAACCTTCCTGTTCTTGGGCTCTGCTATGTTTATTGTGTCATCACTTCTGCAAGAATCATCTTCCTTTTTGAGATAGGAGTAACCTGGATGTGTCAGACACAATGTGCTTCTTTCAAAGCCACACTGGTATTTCCCAGCACTCTGCGGTTTGTCTGTCTCCCAATTGATTCTCTTTTGATTTGCCCTGAGAGTCTTTCTCATAGGAAAATTAGGTCTTGTTATCAATCTCTAACTTTCCAAGTCGCCTTCCTGCCTTTTGAAAACATACATGGCATTTATCTGTTTCTTGTCTTTGGAAACCTTATCCAGTCCTTCATGAATTCTTAAAAACAGGAATTGTTGAAACTACAATTCCATCAGTCGATTTTTAATGACATGTCCACTAAGTTATAAGACTGTGGATGGCAAGGGCAATATTTTATTTGATTTAAAAAAATTCTCCATGGTGCTGAATACTATGCCCTGGCAGATTAACAGGTGCTTAAAACCTGTGTGAAATGCATCTGCCCAGCCCTGTAAGATACTAGGTCCTCTGGGAAATACTGCAAAATATATTATCTTGTCCAACCTTCTAGGAATTTTCAATTTAGGTGGGCAAGTGAGTCTTACATCCATGAAACTTTAA
Organism: Hylobates moloch; assembly: GCF_009828535.3. Classification (NCBI taxonomy): domain Eukaryota; kingdom Metazoa; phylum Chordata; class Mammalia; order Primates; family Hylobatidae; genus Hylobates; species Hylobates moloch. The sequence continues at coordinate 103,965,107 of NW_026652286.1, forward strand.
GAAAATAGTAAATGACAATATGATCAAGGGCCAGAATGGACAATAAAGACCGTGTGTATAATGCTCCAGTGAGTAAGACAATTAACAATGGGCTCTTACAGTTGGCTAAACTGGCAATGTACTCCAAATGCAGCTGCAGGCATTGGAGGGTGGGCCGCGATTTGGGCTTTGGAGTCAGACAGATTTGGATTTAAATCTGAGCCTTCTGCAGTCAAGTAGCTGTGTGATTCGGACAAGTTGCTCAACCCTTGCAAGCCTTGGGTTACTTATCTGTCATATAGGAATAATCCTACTTCTAATAATGCATTCCTATGAGGATATAAACTCCAGCAGGAAAGAGAGTGTTGTCTCTTTTGTTCACTGCTCTACTCCTATTGGCTAGAAGACCAATGACCATTTGTTGATGCAGTCAACCTCACCAGGTTTTCATTGATTTAGGTAATATACATAAATTAAAAGTTGAGCGCAGTGCTCAGCATAATATGTGCTCAATACAATTTTAAAATCATTATTGTAGCTTCACTTGGGTTTGGCAGTACCTCACCTTCTGGCCATGTAATCCTTAAGTTCTGTTTCCTGTAGCAATGAGCCCATAGCCCTTCTAAAAGAATATCAGGTCTGTAGAAAGCTGTCCATATATTCTGACCTGCTTCATGTATTTCTTCAATTACTTCGCCTTACTATTGTATCTTCATTTGTTCGTTTAAATCTTCTGAATCTGGATTTCTTTGTTATTTTCCTCCAGATTTTGTGACTCATTTGAATCATGTCTTTTTCCGTTGCCTCTCTGGCATCTTGATAGTTGTGGGTGATTTTCTTATGAAAGACCAGTGCCCACTGTGAGGCCATGGGACACAGCCTGAAGCCCTTTTAGCTCCTGGATAACTAGCTGATGGTTCCCTAAAAGGAATGTCCTCAGGCCTCCTGAGGACTGGAATGACTCCTTGGCAGAGGTGAAGCATTTTTTTAATCTACCTGAGTTATTTAAAGTTTAAGACAGGGATAACCTACACAAGAGACAGCACTTTCTTGAGGAATACAGACTTGGGGTCCAGGCTCTGCCATTTGCTAGATTTACAACTTTGGAGAAATTAACCTCTTTGGTTTTCCGTTTCTTTTTCAGTTAAACTGTGGTGAGAAAATACCTACCAAATAGGGTTATGGTGAGTGTTAAGAAAACCGATGTGTGCAAAGCACATATATATTTTGTTTTTATTTTTATTTTGTCTGTTTCATGTTTTCAAGAACCATGATCAAAGCATTCATAAGTTCTCCAAAAGGGATCCATTGGTCCTGAAGTCACTTTTCACACATAAAGAGGAGGATGCTCAAAGAACCAATTTCTTGCAACTGACCTCTAAGTGTGGCTGGTACTTTCAGGCACTGTAGGGCGCTGGCTGCTGTAAAGCATACCAAAGACTGTGGAATTCACACTCTAAGGAGCCAAGACTAACAGGAATACATGAGACTACAGTGAGCAGCACAGATAGCAGTTAATGAGAGCTCAATTAGGTGGTGCAAAAACCTAAGTGCTGAGAGGAAGGTCAACGAGAGCTGGGTGAGCTAGAAAGGCTTTGACTGCAGATGCTCTGGAGGCTTCCCCAGCTCTTGAAAAAGTACACTTGAGGGAGGAGATAGGGTGAGGCTTTTGTTGGCAGAGTACTGAAAAAAAAAAAAAAAAAAAAAAAAAAGATTTTCTTGGAATCAGCGCCACCAGATGACTTAGGGATACTATAAAAATGAGGCCATACTCACTACCTGGAAGTCAAGAGACCCCAGCAGCCCAGGAGAAGGCCATGGTGGGAGCACACGAAGACCAAGCTGGGACCGCCCGTGGTGGCAAAAATCAACACCCAACACTCAATGCCCAGATGCAGATGGGGTTCTGGCCATCGGGGGGCACTGTAGCAGAAGCCCTGGAGCCCTAGCTGTGCGTAGTCAGGGCCAGGGCGTTTCAGGACTCCAGGGAGTGCCATTCATGTCGCATACACTGGGAAAGGTGCCACCTAAAGTCAGCACAAAGTGGCGGCCCCGAGTGTAGTTCATCCTGCACGATAGTGTCTTCTCCAGTCAATATAAACCCTGGGAAGATGCTATGTGTAGTGAAATATTCCTGCAAACTCTATCGAAACATGTCAGTTTTCCTTGATCAGCACAAGATGAGTGTTCAATAAAACAGTGTATAAGGTTAATTACAAGGGCATTCCACATAGTGCAATCACTTTGTTAGTATCACAACCTTTTATATGTCATGTGTGACAACACTGCAAAGTGGTTTGTATTGTTCATTAATTGTAACTTGGAACTTCCTTCATTTCAAAGTGGGCATTTATAGGCACACGTCCCCCAGATCCTGGGTAGGTGGAGATTGTTTTAAAAGGGGGATGGGGGTGACAGTTTCCCCAACTGTCTTCACTAACATGCTTGCTTTTTAATTTTTTTCTCTTTCTTCTTTCTCTTTTGTCTTTGTCCTTCCTTTTCTTTCTCCTTTCCTTCTTCCTTCTGTTGACAAAGGTGAAACGAGTAAGATGCCTTTTAGGGAGCTCTGGGTGAGTGCACTACCTTCTACTCTAGAAAAATAGAATGAAAATGGGCTGGCTGCAGAAACCAGGATCTTGTCTGATCCCTACGTGTATTCTTCCCTTTTCCTTGTTCTATGCTATTTCTCATGCTGCCTTTGTGCCTTTGATTCCTGACTTTTTTTTTTCATGGATTTTGTATATGCTGGAATTCAGATGCTTTCAAAATTTTTTGGACTGAAGCACAGTATGAAATAGATTTTATAGCTTCAGCTCAGAACACACACAGAACTATACACTCAATACTCACATAACAAACAAAAGAATCACTGAATAACATTTAATCTTAAGATGGAGGATGTACTCTGACATTTTATATTCTAATCTGTCTTTTCCTATTTTATTTCATCTATTCAATTTCACTTACAAAAACACTCAACCATAGCTCACTAGATTTATTTCATAGCTAATTAATGGATCATAATTGATAGTTTGAAAAACTGTTTTAAATGATTATTAACTCCTGAATTACTCCTGTCTCTTAGTGGTCTTTCACTCCTACCCAATTTCAGCATGTGCTTGATTGGATTATTTTCTTGAAATCCAAATGATGACACCAATAGCATAGATTAAAGAGCACATGAAAAAAAAAATACAAAAGAGCATGCAAACAAGTTTGAAGTACACTAAGTTGGTCTAAAAAGCTTGAAATCTCACATTTTATTCAATATTTTAAAAGGTTTTTCTCTATAGTGTTATAATCTCTACCTGTATTTGAAGAAAATCCTGACAGGCTCATGACATTTTTGCTCCCTGCTAAGCAGGTATACACACTGGCCAGTCAGAATGAACACAGGCAGTAGGCAATCTCTATGACAGCACTGTGGCTGGCTGGTTCAGTATCAGATTGGTTCTTAAGCAACAGATCTTCTATTTAAGTTACAAATACAATCTGAGTTTGGGAATTAGAATATGCAGTCTAGGATTTACATCACCATTCTGAACTGAATTTAACATCAAATCAACCCTGCACCAGTGTGACAGTAACCTTCCTCCCAACCCACTTGGAACTTGAAGACCGCCTCTGATGGGGCTGGGCAGAGGAACCTAGGAGGAAGGATGGTCACAGGAATAGGGACGTCCTTCCCTTCCCTGTAGAGCAATCAGGCCCTGGCAGCTGAGGAAAGGTGCATGTTCATGGTAAAGGAACAACATGAGGTCCCACGGATCCTCCTTGCCATTGTATTCCTCTCACACTCTGGTGGGAGCCTTCTTGGGCAAGACTCAAAGGAGGTCAGGCCCAGCTCTCTTGCTCTGGCATGGCCATGCCTGAGCGTAGGAAGCATTGCTCACTCAGAGTAACTGGGAGTGCAGGCTAATTGGGGGCCACCTTCCTATTCCACCTTTCCCTGTGAGTCAGGTTCTGGCCACTTGCCCTGACACTGACCACTGGAAACTCAGCCTCACAACCTCTCTTGGGAAAAGAAGGAAGCCCCTCCACCCGCTACCCCCAGGGGCTGAGTCTGAAAGCATAGTGATAGCTATTGGTAAAGGAAAACTCATCATATCCTCCCTTGACCCTTTATGTCCTGAAAGCAGGAAAAGTGTAGCACTTTACAGAGTTTTTATTAATTTCCTTGTGTAATCTACACTGTCTGACGACTTACTTTGGAATTTTCTACCTACTGCATCTTGGCATCTCTGCTAAAACTTCAATTTTTCTATCTTGTCACTCTGTGAAGAGCATTTAAAGTTACATGTGATTATAAAGAAAACATAACGGAATTTTTTGGGGCATTGTAACTCTTTGTATTATTGTAAGCCAGGTCAAATTAATTAATTTCAAATTTGTCAATTGCATTTGCATCACTTAATTATATCTTTCTTGACAATAGATCTGTTGTATTTTTTTCTTTACAAAATTCATGTAAACTTGCTTTCAGAATAATCCTTTTATATTTAGGATTCACTACTAAAATAACAGCAAAATGAAATCTGCAGCTCACTCTTTTCAGTCTTCACAAATGAAATCTTAAAGTAGATATTCCAAAAAAGGAGACTTGGTAGCCTTCTGCTCAGTTACCACAATGGGACTTGGAGGGTCAGGGAAGTTCAAGATAAAAATCCCCACCCCCAAATTATTTGCCACACCCAACTTTGTCAAGCCAAGTATGAAGTAAGGGGAGGAAAAGGGAAGGCAGCCGTCAGTCATTGCAAACTGTCATAATGAAGTACCATAAACTGGGTGGCTTATGAACAACTAACAGTTATCTCTCACACTTCTGAAGGCTGGAAGTCCAAGATCAAAGGGCCAGCAGACTCTGTTCTGATGAGGGTCCATTTCTTGCTTCTTGGTTTAGACATCCATCTTCTCACAGCATCCTTACATGGCAAAAGAGAATCAGAGAGTTTCTGGGGTCTCCTTTATAAGGGGACTGATCCTATTCCTAAATTCTCCACCCTCATGCTCTAATCACCTCCCAAAGGCCCCACCTCCATCACACTGGAGGTTGTAATTCAACACATGAATTTTGAGGGAGACACAAACATTCAGTTCATAACACAGCCAAGTTAAGCCATAAAATCAGGAAAATAAAGGACCCAACTGTTCAGGAGATCAGGCTGGAGGTTCAGGAGATCAGGCTGGAGAGAATAAGAAGACTAGGGAGGGTCTGCAGAGCTGCCAAGAGGACCTGCCACGTTCTGTGTTCTTAACAATGGCAGGTACAGTCAATTTCCTAGTGCACTTGAGCCCAGCTCCAGGTGACCCTGTGTGTCTAGCCCACAGGTACCTAGTCTTCCTGCCTCCTGCTTGCTCCCGTCCTCCCCAGGTCTAACAGCCAGTCATGGGAAGACAACTGTCATTCAGCTTTGATCCAGCATTCCAGGTGGCAATATTTTCCTGTTTTACTTTCTTTTGGTGGAGATTAAAATATTTTTACTATTAAGCAGCTACTACCTGAATAATAAGAATCTGCTTTTGGGGTGAGGGTTATCAGGGGGATACTATATGGGAGCTCTGTGTGAATTGTAGAGGAACACAGAGAATAAGTGTAAGCTGAGGGCAAAAGATTGCTATTTTAAAAAAATGACTTCATCCACTTGTGCATTATAAGGGAGCAGAGGTTTTATCTCAGGGAAGATGACTCTTTTGTTTAGGAAAGGCAATTAATAGTCCTTTGGGTTAGGGTCCAAAGCCCAGTCTGCAGTGGAGGACTGAGACAAAAAGGAATTAAATCCTTCTGCATAATAAAACAGAAGCCTGGACCAGAGAGCTGTGTCACATTTAATTTAAAGCAGTACAGTCTAAACTGGAATTCCAGGTCTTTGCCAGATCTTCAACAGAGCCCAGGGTTCTTGAGCACTCAGTGACCCTTGGGAGCTTCTAGATTTCCTTCCTCCAAGGTTGTTTCTTTCATACAAACCATCCCATGTCATTGTCTCCATCTTGCTTGGAAGATAAAATTCCGTCTTTATCTCTTTTCCTGTTCCCACCATCTTGCAGGACCTCCTACTAAGGGGTCAAGCCCCCAGAGTCAGGGCTCTGGAGGCCATGATCTGTATCCATGGTGACTGCAGTTCTGAGAATTCTTTCACATGGCTATTGTCTTTTCTCTTCCAGTGAGCAGAGGAAAGTGGGGAAACTTGGTAACATGCACCTGCTGAACCCCACATGGGCATGATGGGGACAATTCTATGCTTTTACATAGTAATAAGTTGTTATTGTCCTGAAAGTCATTGGAAATTGCTTGGAAAGGAATGGAATTTAGGCACCCCAGGAGCCTAGGTAGTCTGACAATGATAGGTGCTCTGGGGATAGAGGACAGGACAAGTCCATCCCCTGTGGCTTCAGGGCAATTCCCAAAGACAGGGGAGAGGGGAGCCCTTGTGCTCTGAGACAAATCAGTGACTATTTAGAAATAGTGGCATCTGGAATTAAATTTGATACAGTTTCTCTTAGAGCCTAACATTTCCCTCTTTTCTCCAAAACAGCCATCCTTGAAAATGGATCTTTGGGGCATGAGGAGTGGATTGAGGTGAAGAAATGCAGAGCTAGGATGGCGGAGGGAAAGAGAGGGAGACCGAGAGCCCAGGGGATTCAGAAATCTGGAGGACTGTGCTGGACTTTCTAACAGGAGAGAGCCACTCGGGAAGACTGGATGACTGGGGCATACTTAGATGATGGAAGAAATGATGGTGATGATAACCCACAAGGAGATAATTCACCTCCAGTAACGTCAGAGCTGTCTTTTAGGTTCTGAAGTTAGCACAGGCCCTTATGAGTGGAGGGGCAGCTGTTCATTATCCTTACCTGCCTCACTTCACCCCAAGATGGTCCCCTGTCTCACTGGTGTCAATCAACAGCAAAGATCCTATCCTCTAACTACCTGCAAAAACACTGCTTAAGGTGTCGCCCCCTCTTCATGGGAGTAGACATATTCTCCTTCTCTCTCTTCCTCTCTCCCCACTCTCCATCTTGTGATGGATTGATTGATTCATCTGACCTCTGAGATTCATCATTCATCACCTCTGAGATGATCTTTCACTCACAAATACAGATGTTCTTTAAACTTCTAATTTTTCCCCTTCGTTTGGATCCCTTGCTTAGTTGCTTCAAGAAATGTCCCCCCACCTTTTGTCTTCCTGGCCTCTCACCTTCTTTTCCTCCCTGCCTCACCCTGTTTCTCTTGGTCTCTTTCTCAATCAGTAAGGGAAAAGCAAAAACCGACTTTAATTATGGGGGGATAAGTAGAAGTAGTGCCAGCTATATACCTGTATCAAGCAAAAGGCAAGGCATAAGCTTTGAAGTGAAATGAGACGCATTCAGCAGCCTGAACCATCAGCCTCAATAGCTCTTGATGTAACCTAAAGCTTCATTCAAGAGCACCGCACCATCTCCATTACCTCCTCATTCCTGTCCAGTTAATCTTACTTTCCTCAAGAATGAACTTCTGTGTGTGTGTGTGTGTGTGTGTGTGTGTGTGTGTGTGTGTGTGTGTATGTGAGAGAGAGAGAGAGAGAGAAAGAGAGAGAGAAAGAGTGTGTGTGAAAGAGAAAGGAAGAGAGAGAGAGGGAGAGAGAGAGAAACATTTTATTTTATTGTTCTACTGTTTGGTTTAATTATGGGTATTGCACTGTTGTTGTTTTCTACAAAGTTTCCTTGCAACTCTATAATACCAGTACCACATTTTGAGCTAGATGTGCATTTGTGGGCTAGACTAGAGCACTATTTATAACATCGTTTCTATGGGAAAGTTTATTCCAGGTCCCAAGCAACTAACTTAAAACTGAACTTTTTGATTACAACATGGAACAAAGCGTTTGCATTGGGAAGTGCTTGCTCATGAATATGCAGGCTGGGTTTGTGGGGTGAGTCCGTATGCGCTTCAGTTAGCACACTGGCATTTTCTCTATGTTCTCCTACCTGTTCTCAGCAAACAAATGGCAATTGGTCATGCTCTGGGCAATTTACTGACACAGAACCACTTGTGACAAGGCAGATGGACCCCTACTTTACTTAAGGGGCTCACATTCAGGTGCATAGTCCTAGGATCCTGTGAAAGGTGAGTTCCACAGAAATGTTTATTCTTATAGAAATACAATCTACAGAGGGCTCTGAAATCAGTTTCTTTTCTGGTAGGCCTTGGGAGGAAGGGTTTTATAGTAGCCAACACCCTAGTGCTCTTTTGCGAGCTTATACGGGTAACCTTAAACTAGTCCATTTAACTTTTCAGACTCTTCACAAGGAGGGTTATCATGAGGTAAAAGCAGAATTTTACTGGGAAAATGTAAAAAGCATGATATGCATACACACACCCTTTTCATTTTACAATCCTTGTGATTGATTGGTTGTACTAAAGATGGTCAATGGAGGATATTTTCCTGAGCTAAGAGGAGTTTGCGCCACATGGATTGGAGACTTTAATCTTCCAAGCATTTACCTCCAGTGATGATCATCTGGGGAAAAAAGAAGTTGTCAGGGCAATGCTGTCCCAGCCCCTAGCTCCCAGAATGAGTCCCCTGTGGAGAGCCATTTACACTTAGGAAGAAATGTGATCACCTCATGCTTACTGTGGTGTTTAGGGTGATTTGAATTGCAATATGGTGTATGCAATCCATAGAGTGAAGAAAACTGAACCAGTGTCATTAAAGCTTGAAGTGTTGAAATAAGTGGCCTGGGACTGGCTTCCATGGTGATAAGAGATTCATCTGGTAGAATCAGAATAAAAGAAGTCTCACTAAACACTGGCCGGGCAGCTGCTGCTCCGTGTGAACATCCTGGGCATGCAAGGGTTGGGGAAGTGTGTATATATATTTTTTCTTTCTGGTCACTGATTTTTCTGTCTTAGATAAATGATTCATTGGAACGCCATTCTCTATTAGGAGAGGATCCAGCTTACTTACTCTGAGGGTCAGAAATGTTTACAAATTCCCTTAAATTATTTCCCCACTCCCTTAAAAGATAAAGAGTTGATTTGCCTAGGGCTATTGCAAAAGGGTTCTGTCCACAGAGCATTAGCAGCTCCTGATATACAGGCACATTTGAAGCGGCTGGCGGCACCACCCTTAATAACACTCTTCTTTACAAAGTGCTCATTGTTAAATATTTATGAAGCCTTGCAAGATGGGCCCCTATCACTGCTAGGGCAGATATAAGTTCCTTGCCCTCCCACAGTGTGTGGAGCTGCTCTGCAGAAGGTGGGTGCAGAGTCTTTCCACTCCACCCCTCTGTGATGCTGCTAAAACTGCATGTCTCTGAGCTGATGAAATCACAGACTCAGAGGAGGGCTGCCTGCAGAGGTGCTGGCAACAGAGCCAAAGCGGGAAGGGTGGGGGGTGGAGGGATGCGATTCGTTCCCAAGTAAGAGCCAAGACAGGCTCCCACCATCACAATCTTTTAAATATTAATAGGATCCAAAAATATATTCATAAAAAATGAACAAAACTAAAATAAAAGGAAGAGCAATAGACTGGGGAAACGTTTGCTGTAAAGATGAAAAATTTAAGGTTAGTCTTTCTCTCTCGCTCCCCACCCAGTCCTGCGCAGCTCACTCAGGTACACAGCTCTCCACAGCAACAGCAGGGGCGCAGGAGGCATTGGGAAAAGAGAAGAGTCGCTGAGCCTGAATGTGCTGGCGCAACACCTGGGGTCTTGTCGCCTGAAGTTTCCAGGGCAGGAGGCCTGGGAGGAGCCTGAGGTTCTGATCCCAGCACAGGCTCCCAGGTGAAGCATTTCACTCGCGTCCATGTGAAGAGACCACCAAACAGGCTTTGTGTTAGCAACAAGGCTGTTTATTTCACCTGGGTGCAGGCGGGCTGAGTCTGAAAAGAGAGTCAGTGAAGGGAGATAGGGGTGGGGCCGTTTTATAAGATTCCGGTAGGTAAAGGAAAATTACAGTCAAAGGGGGGTTGTTCTCTGGTGGGCAGGAGTGGGGGGGTCACAAGGTGCTCAGTAGGGGAGCTTTTGAGCCAGGGCAAGCCAGGAGAAGGAATTTCACAAGATAATGTCATCAGTTAAGGCAGGAACAGGCCATTTTCACTTCTTTTGTGGTGGAATGTCATCAGTTAAGGCAGGAACCTGCCATCTGGATGTGTACGTGCAGGTCACAGGGGATATGATGGCTTAGCTTGGGCTCAAAGGCCTGACATTCCTGTCTTCTTATATTAATAAGAAAAATAAAATGAAATAGTGGTAAAGTGTTGGGACGGTGAAAATTTTGGCGGATGGTATGGAGAGATAATGGGCGATGTTTCTCAGGGCTGCTTCGAGCGGGATTAGGGGTGGCGTGGGAACCTAGAGTGGGAGAGATTAAGCTGAAGGAAGATTTTGTGGTAAGGGGTGATATTGTGGGGTTGTTAGAAGAAACATTTGTCATTTAGAATTATTGGTGATGGCCTGGATACGGTTTTGTATGAATTGAAAAACCAAACGGAATAAGCGAAGGAGAAAAACAGGTATAAAAGGTCTAAGAATTGGGAGGACCCAGGACATCTAATTAGAGAGTGCCTAAGGAGGTTCAGCATAGTCCTGCCAGCAACGATTATTTATTTACTTCAAGAGTTAAGAGTGGTGGTTTGGGGATAGCACCAGGAGATATCAGCTGTGATGGCTTGGAGAAACAGTGTAAACTGGCAGTGTAAACAAGAGCAGGGCATGTATGAGTAGTTGAGAACGGCAAATAGGAGTATGACTAGACAGACGATAGTAGGGATGACAAGTTTTTTGGGGCACAGTCCAAGTTGGTCTGGTGTCTGGAATGAGACTGGGGCCTAATAAAAAGGACCATCCAAACAGGACCTCAAATGGACTTTACCTTGTGGCATTCTGAGGACAGGCCTGAATTCTGAGAAGGGAAAGTGGTAAAAGTATTGTCTAGTCCTTTTTAAGTTGGTGGCTGAGCTTGGTGAGGTGTGTTTTTAAAAGACCATTAGTCCGTTCTACCTTTCCTGAAGACTGAGGACCATAAGGGATATAAAGGTTTCACTGAAGGAGGCTTTGAACTGGGGGAAAAGGTGGCAGTGAGGTGTGGTCGTAGTCCAGGAATAGTCAGGGAAGCAGATAATTTAGTTAAAGTGTCTCGGCCTAATAAGGGAACTGGGCAGGTAGGGATAATTAAAAAGGAGTGCTTAAAAGAGTATTGTCTAAGTTGGTGCCAGAGTTGGGGAGTTTTAAGAGGTTTAGAAGTCTGGCGTCAGTGCCTACAACAGTTATGGAGGCAAGGGAAACAGGCCTTTGAAAATAAGGTAATGTGGAGTGGGTAGCCTCTGTATTGATTAAGAAGGGGACGGACTTATCTTCCTCTGTGAGAGTTACCTGAAGCTCGGCATCCATGATGGTTTAGGGGGCTTCTGCCGGTGATCGGGCAGTGTCAGCCTTCAGCCGCTAAGCCAAGAAGATCTGGGAAGGAGTCAGAGAGCCTTGGGCCAGAGTTCCAGGGGCTCTGGGAGTGGCTGCCAGGTGAGTTGAACAGTCCGACTTTCAGTGGGGTCCTGCACAGATGGGACGCGGCTTAGGAGGAATCCTGGGGTGTGGGCATTCCTTGGCCCAGTGGCCAGATTTCTGGCACTTGTAGCAAGCTCCTGGGGGAGGTTCTGGAGGAATGCCTGGCCACTGCCATTCATTTGGAAGTTCTTGTGTGCTGGAGATGTGGCTGGGGTTTGTCTCATAGTGGAGGCAAAGAATTGCAACTTTTTTCTATTATTGTACACCTTGAAGACCAGGTTAATTAAGTCCTGTTGTGGGGTTTGAGGGCTGGAATTTAATTTTTGGAGTTTTATTTAAAGTCAGCAGCGGATTGGGTAATAAAATGTATATTGAGAATAAGATGGCCTTTTACTTTTTAGGGTCTAGGGCTGTAAAGCATCTCAGGGTTGCTGCTAAAGGGGCCATGAACTGGGCTGGGTTTTTTATGTTTGATGGAAAAGAGCCTAAACACTAACTGATTTGGGAAAGGTCAGATAAAGAAAAAGGAGCATTAACCTTGACTATGCCTTTAGCTCCAGACACCTGTTTAAGAGGAAATTGCTGGGCAGGTGGGGGAGGGCTAGTCGCAGAAAGAAACTGTAAGCCGGACCAGGTATGAGGAAGGGAGGTGATAAAAGGATTATAGGGTGGAGGAATGGAGGCTGAGGAAGAACTGGGACCTAGCTCGGCCTGGCTAGGAGGAGAGAGGTCAGATGGGTCTGTAGAAAAGGAAGATTAGAAAGACTCAGTGACACTTGGGGTTGGGACTGAGGGGACAGGCAGGAGGGAAGGAAGATTTGGGATGAGTTGCATTGGTAACAGAGACTAGGGAGGGACCAATGTGTAAAAGAATGCCTGGACATCAGGCACCTCAGACCATTTGCCTATTTTACGACAAGAATTATTTAGATCTTGTAGGATGGAAAAATTGAAAGTGCCATTTTCTGGCTATTTGGAACCACTGTTGTGTTTGTATTGGGGTCAAGAGGCATTGTAGAAGAAAATAAGGCATTTAGGTTTTAGGTCAGATGTGAGTTGAAGAGGTTTTAGGTTTTTAAGAACACAGGCTACAGGAGAAGAAGGAAGAATGGAGGGTGGAAGTTTGCCTATAGTGAAGGACGGAAGCCCAGAGAAAAGAGAGAGTAGAGACATGGAGGGAAGGGGTTCGGGGGTTCTTACCCTCCAGAAAAGTGGGAAAGGGGTCAGGGCATGGAAATAAGGGGTTGGGGTGCAGAGATAAGAGGTTAGGGCATGGAAATAAGGGATCGGGGCACAGAGATAAGAGGTCGGGGCACAGAGATAGGTCGGGGCATGGAAATAAGGGATCAGGATGCAGAGATAAGACATCAGGGCACGGAATCAAGGGATTGGGATGCAGCGATAAGAGGTCGGGGCATGGAAATAAGGGTTCGGGGGATTCTTGCCCCCTAGAAAAGCGGTACTTGCCGCTAAGGGTAAAGGAGAAGGGGTTGGGGGGTTCTTGTCTCCCAGAAAAGCAGAGAAGGGGTAGAGACACAGAGAGAAGGAGTTGAGGGGTTCTTGCCCCCCAGAAAAGTGGTACTTGCTGCTAAGGGTGAAGGACCAAGGCAGGCATCCCCATGGGGTCAGACACCTCTGAAACATGGGTGAATAATTAGAGAGACGTCCCTGCAATGATTAGACACCAAGGGAAGGCTGCCTTCCCGAGTCCGTGACCAGCGCCAGCGTTTTGGGTCCACGGGTAAAACATGTCTCCTTTGTCTCTACCAGAAAATGAAAGGAATTGAAATTAAGAGAAGGGAGAGATTGAAGGGTGGTGCCAAGATTGAAAGGAGAAAGTGGTTGAGGGATAGTGAGAGAGGTTGGAGAAGAGAGTAAGAAAAGGCCACTTACCAGATTTAAAATTGGTGAGATATTCCTTGGGCTGGTGGGTCTGAGGACCCGAGGTGGTAGGTGGATCTTTTTCATGGAGCAAAGAGCAGGAGGACAGGGGATTGATCTCCCAAGGGAAGTTCACTGATCCGAGTCACGGCACCAAATTTCATGCACGTCCATGTGAAGAGACCACCAAACAGGCTTTGTGTGAGCAACAAGGCTGTTTATTTCACCTGGGTGCAGGTGGGCTGAGTCCGAAAAGAGAGTCAGTGAAGGGAGATAGGGGTGGGGCCATTTTATAGGATTTGGGTAGGTAAAGGAAAATTACAGTCAAAGGGGGGTTGTTCTCTGGTGGGCAGGAGTGGGGGTCACAAGGTGCTCAGTAGGGGAGCTTTTGAGCCAGGATGAGCCAGGAGAAGGAATTTCACAAGATAATGTCATCAATTAAGGCAGGAACAGGCCATTTTCATTGCTTTTGTGGTGCAATGTCATCAGTTAAGGCAGGGACCGGCCATCTGGATGTGTACGTGCAGGTCACAGGGGATATGATGGCTTAGCTTAGGCTCAGAGACCTGACAAAGCAGGAGCTGCCACTGCGGCAAGTGCTGGCCCACCTGGAGAAGCAAGGGCTGGAGCCCCGTCCCACAGCATGTCCTGAGACGGTGGCTTGTTCTGCATCTGCGATGCCTGACACACTCGCCACGACCTAGGCCTGGGCAGCTAGCTAGTGTGACTGAGGGGACAGGGTTTTAACTTTTGTTCATTCACTTAGTTTACATGTAAATAGACTATTCTTTTCTTTTTTTTTTGAGACGGAGTCTTGTCTGTCACCCAGGCTGGAGCTTAATGGTGTGATCTAAGCTCACTGCAACCTCCACCTCCCAGGTTCAAGTGATTCTCCTGCCCCAGCTTCCCAAGTAGCTGGGACTGCAGGCGCCCACTGCCATGCCCAGCTGATTTTTGTATTTTTAGTAGAGACAGGGTTTCATCATGTTGGCCCGGCTGGTCTTGAACTCCTGACCTCAGGTGATTTGCCCCACTCGGCCTCCCAAAGTGTTGGGATTACAGGCATGAGCTACTGCACTTGTCTGTAAATAGCTGTAAATAGCCATATGTAACTAAGGGCTGCCTGTCGGGGAGGTGAGGAAGAGGCTCTGACAGTCAGCTTGGGAGCCAGTTCTTGCCAATGGAAGGGAATGTCTGTAAGTGGGTCCCAAATCCAAGCCCCTTGTGATCTCTCAGTGCCCAGCAGGCTCCTCTTGCCCTGCTCATGTCCTTCTGTGCCAAGCCCCTGACTGAGCTGCCACCTTGTTCTCTGGTTTGTCCTCCTGCTCCCCAGTGAATGGTGCCAGCCCCAAAATGGCACCTGACAATCAAGGACTGTGACAACCTGCCCCTCTCCTGCATGCACCTGCCTTTGAGAACTCCACTCTTTCCAAAACCCCAGATGCTGCCAGGGCCCTGCCTCTGGTCAGAGGTCCTCTGTATTTGAACAGTATCTCCTTGAGTGCCTCTGCAGACGCCTCGCCCACAGAGTGGGTGGATCCACATTAGTCCCCACCCACCCAAGAGCATGGTCCTCCCCACCCTGTGCTTTGGGTTGTCGGCCACATGTTCTTGTGAGTGCTGGCAAGGCAGCTTGAAGCAGCGAGAAGGATCTCAGGCTCCAAGTGCAGAAAAACATAGATGCAAAACCTGACTTGCTTCTTCCTAGCTGTGAGGTCTTGGGCAATTGTAACTTTTCTGAGAGTCAATATCTTCTCCCCATCATGGAGTTACCATTGTATCTACCTTTCAGTAATATAAGGACTAGATATAGTATTTACAAAATGTGTTCTGTAAATGACATCTGTTGATGAGGAAGAGGAAGATGATAATAATATAAATATAATTATATGCTTTACTTCTTCAGCTAGACCCACCACCTCCACCTCCATCTATTCCTAGTTTATTCTCTTTTCTCAATGACCCTACAACAGTCCCAAAGATTTAAAAAACAAAATATATGGGGACAATTCCTAAGAGAAATTGCCAGATTTACCTTCCTAAGTAGAGCACAAGTGAGAAACAATGCAAACACTGAAAGAAAAATTTTGGAAATTTGCTTAAACCTGCTAATCATTAAATTAGTGAAGAGAAAACCACTGCTCAAACTATTAAAGAGTCTGCTAGAGCAATAGAATCCTGTACTGGCAGCATTGTAAATTGGTATAAGAATTCCAGAAAGCAATCTGCTAAGAGTCATTCATTCAGTAGACAAGTATTGAATGCCTACCAACCAGATATTTTGTTAGGCTCTGGGGATGCAGAACGAATAAGGCCAGATCCTTATTCACAAAAGCTTATGAAATGGTTGGCATACATAACGTGTCATCACAAAACTCCATCTTACTTCTTGACTCAGTAACCACAAGTAAATAATATTTAAAAAGTATCTTAATATATTGATGTGCATTGCTAAACCGTCTATAATAGTGAAAGACTAGCTACCTACTACCCAAATACCCAAGCAAGCAATGTTTAAAATTACAATAATTTATTAATAGAATAAAAGTTAACAGTGAAATCCAAATTACAAATATGAGAACTATAGAGACATGACAAATAATGCCAAATGGAAAGAATACAAAATAGCATTTATATAATAATTATGAAAAGTTGTGTATGAATAACCTAAGAATCAGATATCAGTGAATTTTATCAATGGGGATTTTGTTTCAAATAGAAGAAGAGGATTGTGGCAGTCACAAGAGCTCCTGATGTTGACTGTCTTCACATCCCGCCCTTCCTACTTCCCAGATCATGGTATCATGGTAGGATGGCAAGTTCCTGACCTTTCTGAAGTCAGGCAAAGTCATGAGATTTGCTTAGGCCAAAAACATGTAAGTGTAAGAGCCACATGGTTTTCCTCAGGAGGGTCTTTCTCTTAAAGTGAAGCCAGTTCTCTTCATATGGACAATTTACCACATTCCTTTCTTCCTACCATTGCAACTGACAGCACTTTATATGTTAGATGTTCTGTCAACCTGAATTCTGGAGTGAAGGGATATGAAACAGAGGCCCAGATGACCTGAAATGTATACTTAGCAAGTGTGAAAAATAAAATTTTGTTATTTTGAGCCCTGAAATGGTTTTTCTAAGCAATATCCTGATCAGTACAGATATGTGTGTTGTTGCTTTTTTTTTAAACTTTGTAGACAGCTTATTATTTCTGAAGGGATCCTGACATGGCTTTGCACAGCTGTAACAGATCACAGGGTGCCATGAGCTTTATGTCCTTAGACCCACCACCTAGGAGAACTCCTTGTACGTCTGGAAGCATGAATGGGTCTGAACATCACCTGGTATGTTCTAAGCCAGTAGTTCTAAAACGTTTTGGTCTCTGGAACCCTTTATGTCCTTCAGAAACATGAGGTTCTTGGTGTATAGCAGGGTTACCAATTTGTGTACATTAATTTTGTATTCTGAAACCTTGCTGAATTCATTTATCAGTAGCTATGCTATACACCAACAGTGACCAAGCTGAGAATCAAATCAACAACTCAACCCCTTTTACAATAGCTACAAATAAATAAAACACTTAGGAATATATCTATCCAAGGAGGTGAAAGACCTCTACAAGGAAAACTACAAAACACTGCTGAAAGAAATCATAGATGACACAAACAAAAGGAAACACATCCAATTTTTGTGGGTGGGTAGAATCAATGTCGTGAAAATAACCATCCTGCCAAAAGCAATCTACAAATTCAATGCAATTCCTGTAAAAATACCACCATCATGGCCAGGCGCAGTGGCTCACACCTGTAATCCCAGCACTTTAGGAGGCTGAGGCAGGTGGATTACGAGGTCAGAAGATCAAGACCATCTTGGCTAACAGGGTGAAACCAGTGGAACTTGCAGTGAGCTGAGATTGTGCCACTGCACTCCATCCTGGGCGATAGAGCAAGACTCTGTCTCAAATAAACAAAACAAAACAAAAAAGACCCACCATCATTCTTCACAGAATAAGAAAAGAAAACCTTAAAATTCATATGGAACCAAAAAAGAGCCCACATAGCCAAAGCAATATTAAGCAAAAGGAACAAATCTGGAGGCATCATGTGACCTGACTTCAAACTATACTATAAGGCCATAGTCACCAAAACAGCATGGTACTGGTATAAAAATAGGCATATAGACCAATGGAACTGAACAGAGAACCCAGAAATAAAGCCAAATACAGCCAACTGATCTTCAACAAAGCAAACAAAAACATATTGTGGGGAAAGGACACCCTATTCAACAAATGGTGCTGGGATAATTGGCAAGCCACATGCAGAAGAATGAAACTAAATACTCATCTCTCACCTTATTCAAAAATCAACTCAAGATGGATCAAGGACTTAAATCTAAGACCTGAAACCCTAAAAATTCTAGAAGACAACATTGGAAAAACCCTTCTAAACATTAGTTTAGGCAAAGACTTTATAACCAAGGACCCAAAAGCAAATGCAACAAAAACAATGATGAATAGGTGGGACTTCATTAAACTAAAAGGTTCCTGCACAGCAAAAGAAACCATCAGCAGAGTAAACAGACAACCCACAGACAATCTATGGAAATTGTGGAGACAATCTTCACAATTTATACATCTGATGAAGGACTAATATCCAGAATCTATAGTGAACTCAAACAAATTAGCAAGAAAAAAACAGTCCCATCAAAAAGTGGGCTAAGGACATGAATAGACAATTCTCAAAAGAAGATATACAAATGACTAACAAACATTTGAAAAAATGCTCAACTTCACTGATGATCAGGGTAATGCAAATCAAAACAACAGTGCAATACCACCTGACTCCTGCAAGAATGGCCATAATAAAAAAAAAATAGATGTTGGCAGGGATGCGGTGAAAAGGGAACACTTTTACACTGCTGGTGGGAATGTAAACTAGTACAACTACTATGGAAAACAGTGTGGAAATTCCTTAAAGAACTAAAAGTAGAACTACCATTTGATTCAGCAATCCCACTACATTTGATCCAGGTAATCCTCTGGGTATTTGACCAGAGGAAAAGAAGTCATTATACAAAAAAGATACTTGCACACACATGTTTATAGCAGTGTACTTCCACAATTGCAAAAATATGGAACCAGCCCAAATGCTTACCAATCAATAAGTGGATAAAGAAATTCTAACCATATATGTGTGTGTGTGTGTATATGTATATTTATATATGTGTATATATATATATACACATATGTGTGTGTGTGTGTGTGTATATATATATATATACACACACCATAGAACACTATACAGCCATAAAAAGGAACAAAATAATGGCATTTGCAGCAAACTGGATGGAATTGAAGACCATTATTCTAAGTGGAGTAACTCAGGAATGGAAAATCAAACATCCTATATTCTCAGTCATAAGTGGGAGCTAAGCTATGAGGATGCAAAGGCATAAGAATGATACAATGGACCTTGGGGACTCAGGGGGAAAGCGTGCAAGGGGGGCGAGGGATAAAAGACTACACATTGGGTACAGCATACACTGCTCGGGTGATGGGTACACCTAAATCTCACAGATCACCACTAAAGAACTTACTCATGTAAGCAAACACAACTTGTTCCCCAAAACCCTATTAAAAAAAAAAGAAAAATGAATAAAATAAAAAACTAAAAACAAGTGAGGTTCTTAAAAGGAATTAATATTACATGTGGGTTATTGCTGTGAATATTGCCATATTAGCAATAAAAACTGAAAAAACAAGAGTATCAATTAATGTAAAAGCAACAATAATAATTCCTTTACGTAGTAACAAAAAAGAATAACCATATTTTCACAAATAAAAAAAAGTAAGAGAATGTGTCATTATTTTACATTTTGCCAATATCATTAATGTCTGATTTAATAGAATTTAGCTAGACACTCATTTCTGTTTTTGTATTCAATCTGTTGGAATAAGTTGTTTTGATTAAAGTATCTGAAAATTTGGTCTCATACAGATATGTAGTAGGGAAAGAGAGAAATACTCTAATAGACTTTTCAGGTGACTGTGGCTATTCTTCTTTGACACTGACCCATAATTGACAGGTAGTAGTAGCTTTTTAAAGGCCAATGAGATGTGGAATCTGACACAATATCAGGAAACTTTTCATACTCTGTTATATAAAAATTATTGGCTTATTTTATACTTTTTATTATAGTTTAAGTTCTGGGATACATGTGCAGAACTTGCAGGTTTGTTACATAGGTATAAATGTGCCATGGTGGTTTGCTGCACCCATCAACCAGTCATCTACATTAGATATTTATCCTAATGCTATCACTCCCCTTGCCCCCTACCCTACAACAGGCCGTGGTGTGCGATGTTCCCCTCCCTGTGTCCATGTGTTCTCATTGTTCAGCTCTCACTTATGAGTGGGAACATGTGGTGTTTGGCCTTCTGTTCTGTATTGGTTTGCTGAGGATAATGGTTTCCAGCATCATGTCCCTGCAAAGGATATGAACTCATTCTTTTTTATGGCTGCATAGTATTCCATGGTGTATATGTGCCACATTTTTTTATCCAGTCTATCATTAATGGGCATTTGGGTTGGTTCCAAGTCTTTGCTATTGTGAATAGTGCTGCAATAGACATACATGTGCATGCGTCTTTACAGTAGAATGATTTATAATCTTTTGGGTACATACCAAGTAATGGGATTGCTATGTCAAATGATATTTCTAGTTCTAGATTCTTGAGGAATCACCACACTGCCTTCCACAATGATGGAATTAATTTACCTCCCACCAACAGTGTAAAAGTGTTTCTATTTCTCCACATCCTCTCCAGCATCTGTTGTTTCCTGACTTTTTAATGATCACCATTCTAACTGGCATGAGATGGTATCTCATTGTGGTTTTGATTTGCATTTTTCTAATGACAAGTGAGGATGAGCTTTTTTTTCATGATTATTGGCTGCATAAATGTCTTCTTTTGAGAAGTGTCTCTTCATATGCTTCGCCCACTTTTTGATTTTTTTTCTTGTAAATTTGTTTAAGTTCCTTGTAGATTCTGGATATTAGCCCTTTGTCAGATGGATAGATTATAAAAATTTTCTCCCATTCTGTAGGTTGCCTGTTCACTCTGATGGTTGTTTCTTTTGTTGTGTAGAAGCTAGTCAGTTTAATTAGATCCCATTTGTCAATTTTAGCTTTTGTTGACGTTGCTTTTGGTATTTTAGTCATGAAGCTTTTGTCCATGCTTATGTCCTGAATGGTATTTCCTAGGTTTTCTTCTAGGGTTTTTATGGTTTGGTCTTACATTTAAGTCTTTAATGCATCTTGAGTTAATCTTTGTATAAGGTATAAAGAAGGGATCCAGTTTCAGTTTTCTGCATATGGTTGCCTGTTTTCCCAGCACCATTTATTAAATAGGAAATCCTTTCCCCATTGCTTGTTTTTGTCAAGTTTGTCAAAGATCAGCTGGTTGTAGATGTGTGGTGTTATTTCTGAGGCCTCTGTTCTGTTCCATTGGTCTATATATCTGTTTTGGTACCAAGTACCATGCTGTTTTGGTTACTGTAGCCTTGTAGTATAGTTTGAAGTCAGGTAGGGTGATGCCTTCAGCTTTGTTCTTTTTGCTTAGGATTGTCTTGGCTATTCAGGCTCTTTTTTTTTTTGGTTCCATATGAAATTTAAAGTAGTTTTTTCTAATTCTGTGAAGAAAGTCAATGGTAGCTTGATGGGGATAGCATTGAATCTATAAATTACTTTGGACAGTATGGCTGTTTTCACGATATTGTTTCTTCCTATCTATAAGTGTGGAATGTTTTTCCATTTGTTTGTGTCCTCTCTTATTTCCTTGAGCAGTGGTTTGTAGTTCTCCTTAAAGAAGACCTTCACATCCCTTGTAAGTTGTATTCCTAGGTATTTTATTTTCTTTGTAGCAATTGTGAATGGGTGTGCACTTATGATTTGGCTCTCTCTGTTATTGGCATACAGGAATGCTTGTGATTTTTGCACTTTGATTTCTTATCCTGAGACTTTGCTGAAGTTGCTTATCAGCTTAAGAAGATTTTGGGCTGAGACAATGGGGTTTTCTAAATATACAATCATGTCATCTGCAAACAGAGACAATTTGACTTCCTCTCTTCCTATTTGAATATTTTCTCTTGCCTGACTGCCCTGGCCAGAGCTTCCAATACTATGTTGAATAGGAGTGGTGAGAGAGGGCATCCTTGTCCTCTGCTGATTTTCAAAGGAAGCACTTCCAGTTTTTGCCCATTCATTATGATATTGGCTGTGGGTTTGTCATAAATAGCTTATTATTTTGAGATATGTTCCATCAATACCTAGTTTTTTGAGTGTTTTTAGCATGGAGGGGTGTTGAATTTTATCAAAGGCCTTTTCTGCATCTATTGAGATAATCAAGTGGTTTTTGTCTTTGGTTCTCTTTATGTAATAGATTATGTTTATTGATTTGCATATGTTGAACCAGCCTTGTATCCCAGGGATGAAGCCAACTTGATTGTGGTGGATAAGCTTTTTAATGTGCTGCTGGATTTGGCTTGCCAGTATTTTATTGAAGGTTTTCACACCAATGTTCATCAAGGATGTTAGCCTGAAATTTTCTTTTTTTGTCGTGTCTATACCAGGTTTTGGTATCAGGATGATGCTGTCCTCATAAAATGAGTTAGGGAGGAGTCCCTCGTTTTCTATTGTTTGGAATAGTTTTAGAAGGAATGGTACCAGCTCTTCTTTTTACCTCTTGTAGAATTTGGCTGTGAATCCATCTGATCCTGGGCCTTTTTTGGATGGTAGGCTGTTAATTACCGACTCAATTTTAGAGCTTGTTATTGGTCTATTCAGGGATTCAGCTTCTTCCTGGTTTAGTCTTGGGAAGGTGTATGTCTCTAGGATTTTATTCATTTCTTCTAGATTTTCTAGTTTATTTGTGTACAGCTGTTTATAGTATTCTCTGATGGTAGTTTGTATTTCTATGGGATCAGAAGTGGTATCCTTTTATCATTTTTTATTGTGTCTATTTCATTCTTCTCTCTTTTCTTCTTTATTTTTTTAGCTAGCAGTCTATTTTGTTAACCTTTTCAAAAAAACAGCTCCTGGATTCGTTGATTTTTTGAAGGGTTTTTCATGTCTCTCTCTTCTTCAGTTCTACCCTGATCTTAGCTATTTCTTGTTTTCTGCTAGCTTTTGAGTTTGTTTGCTCTTGCTTCTCTAGTTCTTTAAATTGTGATGTTAGGGTGTCAATTTTAGATCCTTCCCACTTTCTACTGTAGGCATTTAGTGCTATAAATTTCCCTCTGAAGACTGCTTTAGCTGTGTCACAGAGATTCTCGTACGTTGTGTCTTTGTTCTCATTGGTTTCAAAGAACTTATTTATTTATGTCTTAATTTCATTATTTACCCTGTAGTTCTTCAGGAGCAAGTTGTTCAGTTCCCGTGTCATTGTGTGGTTTTAAGTGAGTTTGTTAATCCCGAGTTTTAATTTGATTGCACTGTGGTCTGAGAGACTGTTATGATTTCCATTCTTTTGCATTTGCGAGGAGTATTTTACTTCCAATTATGTGGTCAATTTTAGAATAAGTGATATGTGGTGCTGAGAATAATGTATATTTGTTGATTTGGGGTGGAGAGTTTTGTAGATGTCTATTAGGTCCACTTGGTCCAGAGCTGAGTTCCAGTCCTGAATATTCATGTTAATTTTCTGTCTCATTGATCTGTCTAATATTGACAGTGGAGTGTTAAAGTCTCCCACTATTATTGTGTGGGAGTCTAAGTCTCTTTGTTGGTCTCTAAGAACTTGCTTTATTAATCCGGGTGCTCTTGTATTGGGTTCATATATATTTAGGATATTTAGCTCTTCTTGTTGCATTTATCCCTTTACCACTATGTAATACCTTTCTTTGTCGTTTTTTATCTTTGTTGGTTTAAAGTCTGTTTTATCAGAGACTAGGATTGCAATCCCTGCTTTTTTTGTTTGCTTGTTTGCTTTCCATATGCTTGGTAAATATCCCTCCATGCCTTTATTTTGAGCCTGTATATGTCTTTGCACGTGAGATAGGTCTCTTGAGTACAGTACACCAATGTGTCTTGACTCTATACAATTTGCCAGTCCGTATCTTTTAATTGGGGCATTTAGTCCATTTACATTTAAGGTTTATATTGTTATGTGTGAATTTGATCCTGTCATTATGATACTAGCTGGTTATTTTGCCCATTAGTTGATGCAGTTTTTTCATAGTGTCAATGGTCTTTACATTTTGGTATTTTTTGCAGTGGCTGATACTGGTTTTTCCTTTCCATATTAAGTGCTTCCTTCAGGATCCCTTGCAAGGCAGCCTGGTGATGACAAAATGCCTCAGCATTTGCCTGTCTGTGAAAGATTTTATTTCTCCTTCACTTATGAAGCTTAGTTTGGCTGGATATGAAATTCTGGGTTGAAAATTATTTTCTTTAAGAATGTTGAACTTTGGCCCCCACTCTCTTCTGGCTTGTAGAGTTTCTGGAAAGAGATCTGCTGTTAGTCTGATGGGCTTCCCTTTGTGGGTAGCCTGACCTTTCTCTCTGACTGCCCTTAACATTTTTTCCTTTGTTTCAACCTTGGTGAATCTGATGATTATGTGTCTTTGGGTTGCTCTTCTCTAAGAGTATCTTTGTGGTGTTCTCTGTATTTCCTGAATTTGAATGTTGGCCTGTCTTGCTAGGTTGGGGAAGTTCTCCTGGATAATATCCTGAAGTGTGTTTTCTAACTAGGTTCCATTCTCCCCATCACTTTTACGTACACCAATCAAATGTAGGTTTGGTCTTTTTGCATAGTCCCATATTTCTTGGAGGCTTTCTTCACTCCTTTTTATTCTTTTTCCTCTAATCTTGTGTTTGCGCTTTATTTCATTAAGTTGATCTTCAGTTTCTGATATCCTTTCTTCCACTTGATCGATTTGGCCATTGCTAACTTGTGTATGCTTCACTAAGTTCTCATGCTGTGTTTTTCAGCTCCATCAGGTCATTTATATTCTTCTCTAAACTGGTTATTCTAGTTAGCAATTCCTCTAACGTTTTATCAAAGTTCTTAGCTTCTTTGCATTGGGTTAGAATATGCTCCTTTAGCTCAGAGGAGTTTGTTATTACTCACCTATGAAGCCTACTCTGTCAATTCATCAAACTCATTCTCCATCCAGTTTTGTTCCCTTGCTGGCAAAGAGTTGTGATCCCTCAGAGGAGAAGAGGTGTTCTGGTTTTTGGAATTTTCACCATTTTTGCACTGGTTTTTCTTCATCTTCGTGGATTGATCTACCTTTTGTCTTTGATGTTGGTGACCTTCGGATAGGGTTTTTGCATGGTCATCATTTTTGTTGATGTTGATGCTATTGCTTTCTGTTCATTAGTTTTCCTTCTGACAGTCAGGACCCTCTTCCACAGGTCTGCTGGAGTTTGCTGGAGGTCCATTCCAGACCCTGTATGCCTGGGTATCACCAACAGAGGCTGTAGAACAGCAAAGATTACGGCCTGCTCCTTCCTCTGGAGGCTTTGTCCCAGAGGGGCCCCTGCCACAAGCCAGCTGGACCTCTCTTGTATGAAGTGTCTGTCGACCCCTGCTAGGAGATATCTCCCCATCAGGAGGCATGGGGATCAGGGACTCACTTGAGGAGGCAGTCTGTCCCTTAGCAGGGCTCTAGCGCTGTGTTGGGAGATGTGCTGCACTCATCAGAGCCAGCAGTCAGGAACGTTTAAGTTTGCTGAAGCTACACCCAGAGCCATCCCTTCTGCCAGGTGCTCTGTCCCAGGGAGATAGGAGTTTTATCTGAAGCCCCTGACTGGGGCTGCTGCCTTTCAGAGATGACCTGCCCAGTGAGGAGAAATCTAGAGAGGCTGTCTGGCTCTATTTTCTACTCTTAATAGATATTTTACCTATGCCTAATTTCATAACATCAGGCACTGGACACTAAAAAATACTAGTGTGCTGAGTTATTCAGCTCTTCCAAAAGCTGACACATTCCATTACACAATATCAAAAAAATCACATTTATTAATATAATTACTGATTACATCAGAAACTGAGTATCGGAAAGCTGTCAAGCTCACAGTGGTAGACACATGTTTTTTTATTCTGATTTTTGCTCAGAAGTTCAACTTTTATCATTGGCAACCAATACTCTCAGTTGTTTTCCTTTAAGTGACAGGCTCACTTTGCTCATTTTTGAGAAAATGCCTGCCAAATGCCCAAGTCTGAATAACCACAGTTTGTCTGGAATTTGTTATTTCAAGCAAAGATTGTGTTACAAGGAAGAAAGTGGCTAGTTCAGTGCACAACTCAGTGGCACGAGTGCTGTTCCTCAAAATAGCCATCGTACTTCATTTAGCAGCATATGTGCTTTATCGGTTTGCCACACAGAATATGAAAAGGGTCTGTATTTAAGGAATGAGATTTAATAAAATTAATCTTTTTTCCTGTTTCATCAAAGAGCATGCTTAAGTGAGCTGGCTTCTCTTGCCTTGACTGTGAGTGTGTGGCGATAAAGAAGAACCCCATGGCTGCTGATAAATTTGGGTGCCCCTGGCTTGATTTGTGTTATGGGGCCAGCAGTTTTACCCACAATTACTTTATTTCATCAGTGCAAATGTCAACAGAGGTTAAAAATGAAATAACTTTCTTAGTATGATTATTAAAATAATTTTGACCACAAAGACTCCTGAAAGCGTGTCCAAGACCCCCAGGGTTCTCTGCAAACACACGACTGTTCTAGTCTGTTGCAAAAGTGGCATGTCAAAATAGCACCAGCACTCCTCTTCTTCACTATCCTGCTTTGGAGAATCTATCTGGCCTTGGGGAGGGCACTTTATCTATTGAGCTTCAGTTTCCTTGTTTGCAAAACAATAGCATTCACTGACTTATTTATTCATGCATTCAACAAATATTTACTGTCTCGTGTTATATGCGCTGCTAGTGCATAAGGCCTTTGGAATAAAGCCATGAAAAGACAGACAAAGTTCTTCCACTCACTTTATGACCTAGAGGAGACCAAAACAATACGTGTGTGTGTGTGTCTGTGTGTGTGTATGAGTATTTATTTAGATAAAAACAATATGTAAATATTTAACAAATAAATACATGAATGAAACCACTACACTGTTGTATGCACTAGAGATTTCATTTGGTAAATTAAATGAACCAAAGGGCTCTGATAAGAATTAGTGGAGTGGGTGGCACAGGGACACAAGATGGCCAAGGAAGCTTCTGTTCTGAGAAAGTGACATTCAAGCTAAGACCTAAGGGGTTGAAGCTACCAGACAGGTATCTTTCCAACTCAGATTTCTTTTGATTCTGACAGTGCCCAGTGGGGCACCTGAGAAATGTCTTTGGGTTCTAAAAGCGGTGGTGAATAAGTGTTGGAAAGGGATAAATAATACCAGTATTAATTAACATATTAAGCACATATTGTTTTCTGGGCAATGTTTTAAAGAACTTATTTTTATGAACTAATTTAATCTTTACAATAACTTACTGAAGTAAGGTTCTATTACTCCCATTTTGTGGAAGGTAAAATTGAGACCCAGAGGTCACACAGCTAGGAAAGAGCAGAGACACGATTCAGACTCAGGAATTCTGATTCAAGAGGGATTTGCCATTTCCTGAAGTAGGTAGGAATTATTTTACTATTTCTAAAGCACACAGAAATCCTAAGATATGAGTATGTATTATCATTATTATTGATATAAATATGTTTTTAAAATACATAAAACTAAGTAATACAAACTGAGTTATTTTTAAAAATTATTTCACAAATTATAGAACATGTTATCTATAGAGCTGGATAAAATTGTAAGGGTAACAATGGGAATAAAGTTGGAGCTATATTGAAGGGCTAAGGCAAAGAAACGTATGAACTGCCTGTTTTTGGCCTTGTTTTAAACATGAAAGGGAAGGGTTAGTGATCTGAGTGTGTAAGGTGTTGGCTCTCTAAACTGTTCTCGCTTGAAGGGCTATTCTAAGAGCAAAGTGTGGAGGACTCTATGATTGTGCGTAACTGGGGCACACCTCAGGACAGCTCTTTGGATCAATTTATTCCAGCTGCCTCTGAGCTCTAGAAGATGCTTCCGCTTGCCCTTCCCTGAAATCCTTCCCTACATTATTAAAGAGGCTTCCCTGTTCCCTGTTCATTCATGCGCACTAATCTTGGCCCAAGGAGAGTTTGGGAGCAAGGTCTGGCTGTATTTTCTCTGAGAGGCAGCACTGACAGAGATGCTTTTGAAATTCTCTATTTGACAGTTTTGCAGCTGGGCACCAGGCATGGTCTGTGAAGGCCAAGTTTTTGTTAGCAGCGGCTTTTCTTCTTGCTCTTAGGCTAAGGTGATCCTGGAACACAGGCATGCTTGGTCTTGAGTTTCTCTTGGGAGAAACGATGGGTTTTGTTCCTTCTCTGTTTCTTAAGCAATATGCTCTAAATTGGGTCCATTTTCTCAGGATGAAATTTTTTAAAACCAGAAGGCAAGGGTTTGGAGAACCTAAAGAAAACTATTAGCTGAACAGTAGGGCACAGTGAATAAATAATTTTCAGAATTTCAGAGGCAGTAGATGATAACGTAGACACATGGAATTGGAGAAGAAGGTTCATGTAGAGTCAGCACGGTTGGGGGGTTCTGAGCTGAAGACCTGGCCCATTTTGACAAGCTACCTTACGTTTCCTGCCAACAGACCCAATAAGCATTCTGATTTGTCATATGTTTATGTCGTGTGTTTTTTAGCAAGTGCATTTTTATCAGTGTGGACAAAACGTGAATCTGGATATTTTAATGCTGCTCTGCTTGGAGCAGCATCTGAGCCATCAGCAAAGAGAATGGGAGTCAGTCAGTCACTTAACCAGTGGTAACAGAGCTGGGCACAGACAGTGTGCAGCAAACCAGACAGAGCCTGCCCTTCCCCAAGGAGCTGCCTACACCTATGTAGATGCTGTGCATGGCGTCTCCTCCTGCCAACATGCACATTTAGTGAACTTACTACTGTTAAGATAAATATGAACACTTCATCCTTACAAAAGAGCTAAATAAATGCCTTATTATTACTATTGCAACTGATAGTGGGTGATATGGTTTGGCTGTGTCCCCACCCAAATCTCATCTTGAATTGTAGCTCCCATAATTCTCATATGTTGTGGGAGGTAATTGAATCATCGGGGCGGTTTTCCCTCTGCTGTTCTCCTGGTAGTGAGTAAGTCTCCCGAGATCTGATTGTTTTGTAAGGGGAAACCCCTTTCACTTTGTTCTCATTCTCTCTCTTGCCTGCCACCATGTAAGATGTGTGTCTCACCTTCTGCCATGATTGCGAGGCCTCCCCAGCCATGTGGAACTCTGAATCCATTAAACCTCTTTCCTTTATGTGCATGGGGCCTTTATACATTACCCAGTCTTGGGTATGTCTTCATTAGCAGCGTGAGAACAAACAAATACAGTGGGTAATGGTAGTAAATAATTAAGCGTAGGTATACCAAGGGTTATTTATGCTGAAGGAAAATGAGTGCAGGTTTTTCATAAGAATGTGGTAAATAAAAATTTTAGGTATGAACTCTTTCTTCTTCCCCCCACCCCAGAAGATGCAGTTTTCATGTGCCTATGACCCTTCTTGCCAAGATGTAGGTGATAGCTTTCTGTAAGCACTGTCCTTGGGGGAGTTTAGATAAATACTAAAAAGTATAAATTTCTGTGTTATTAAATATATAATTTAATGTGCAGCAGAAACAATAGTCTTGAAAATGAAAGCTTTTGATTTGCAAGTGCTGGGCTTCAGAGAGAAGAAAAGGCTCAGGGCATAAAATATGTGCCACACCAGCGACTGGGTAGAAAATGCATGAGAGAGAAAAATTTAGGGTCCACACAACCAGAAGAGGTGACCCTTTCCAGTTGCAATGGTTTCCAGAGAGGTGTGGAAGTGAATATGAAGACAGTGTCAAAGCTACGACATCAGGAAATAGGACCCCTCCCTTCCATCCCATCCTATGGTCAAGGGTGGGTGGAATATCCGAGGAGATAAGCTTAATACGAGGATGACAGAGAGGCTTCTACCTTCCTTCCCAGCTGCAGGTGTAGTTGGGCAGGGGCTGCCTTAGCTGAAGGGTAGTCTGCGTTGAGAGAGGTGCTAGACAGATGGACCCAGGGGCAGCTTCACAGCATACGTGCAGCATGGTCCAGTGCCAAAAGAGCAACTGGGAGGTCCTGAGCCTGCAGCAAGGCACTAAGGGGTGAGAGAGTAGATAGAACTGGAGTAGCCTGTGCCTAAAACAGAGAGGATGCACAGTGTTTGCTCCTGGATCTCACAGAACATTCTGGAATGGTGGATATCAACAAAAGACACCAGGGAAAAATGACAAGGACCAGAGGAGGCAAGTACATCCCAAAGGTAACTGACAAAGGCAGAGGGCAGGAGGGAGCCAGGTGGCAACCCCTGCAATAGTCCTGGATGATTAAAAACCTCCCCTCTTCCCCCTCCTATTTTGTTCTGACCACCGCCAGGATTGGGGGGTTGCATCCGAATGTGTGCTAGATGACAGCTCTAAGGTGATGTGTTAACAACAAGAGCTATAATCACTTAATTTATAGGGAAACTGTAGGGGGAAATTGGAAAACTGGACAATGGATGGGACTTTTAAATAGTTAACGTGAAGACAGACTATACATACACACACGCACGCACACACACGTATCACTCACACATATTCAGTCACTGAGGCAATTTCTGCTTATAGTGGAGAAACCAATCACATCAGTGACCAGATTAAACCTACGCATTTTGTGGGTGAATTTAAATTTCAAGTGAGTGCAGAGTTGTTTTGGATCATCTCCGCCAAGTTGCTGCCTAGCATGGCATGCCATTCATGTGCCTAGATCAATATAAATATGGATACTCCTGTATGAATTAGGCATGGAAAGTGGGACAGTTTGACAGCTCCTTGCTGAGACACAGCGGCTTCCATCCCTGGGAAGGGCCTGAATAGCCCAGTGCAGCCCTGATGGACTGTAAGCAAGAAAACAGCAGCCCGGAAAATGCAGATGCTTTGGAGATGCTGGCTTGACAGACTGAAGCCTGTTTGTCAGACAGCCTGTCACCTATCATAGTTTTAAATAGGAGCTTTCTATGGGATGTTACGTAACTTGCTGGTTCACAACAGCCCCAGTGGAATGGAACGGGGGCAGTGCCAATGAGAAGCAGCTGCGGGATAGAGGACAAGGCCCTGCTATTCTTTTCCTTAATGGATTCCCTGCCTCCTGCATTGCCATGCTTGAACACATAACATGGGAATGGAGGTGCCTGCTCTTTAAGGGCTGTGTCAATCAAGCAAGGGACATTACATGTGGCACAGTTGGAAAGAGAGCAGGGTAGAAAGATGTAGGTTCTCTGTGGTGGCTGATCCCTTGGGTTAGTGCCCTGGGCGATGCAGGAGGCTCACCCCAGCGCTGCCCCTGGTCTACCAGGCTGGCATCGCCCTCCTACATACCATGTGCCAACTGAAGGCTGATGGCTGAACTCAGTTCTCCCCCTTTGGGAAGGGATGTAGGTTCAGTTCCACAGAGGGTGTGAGATGAGATGTTCATATGTTTGAAATCATGTAATGGTGTGTGTGTTTTTTTAATGTTCTCTGGACATAATATTGCTGCTTTGGTTTGTCTTCTCTTCCAAGCAGGACCTAGTTCTTTTTTTCTTTTTTTTTGGAGATGGAGTCTCACTCTGTTGCCCAGGCTGGAGTGCAGTGGTGCAATCTTGGCTCACTGCAAGCTCCGCCTCCTGGGTTCACGCTATTCTCCTGCCTCATCCTCCCGAGTAGCTGGGACTACAGGCGCCCACCACCACGCCCGGCTAATTTTTGTATTTTTAGTAGAGACAGGGTTTCACCCTGTCAGCCAGGATGGTCTCGAATCTCTTGACCTCGTGATCTGCCCGTCTCAGCCTCCCAAAGTGCTGGGATTACAGGCGTGAGCCACCACGCCTGGCCTAGGACCTAGTTCTTTACTGCCCCTTCAGTCAAGTTGAATCCAGTGAGAGAATAATCAGTCACAACTTACCCTATGTCATGGTATAGTCCTGAGAATCTATTAGTAAAGTAAGTTTGGAGATGAGTTTTATTTTAGAGGCCATAGGGGAGTTGGCTATTTTAAAGACTCCTGATGTAAGAGCGAATAATTCTATTGTGATTGGATGAATCACTCTCTACTTTCTGATTTATCTGTTTTATAAGTTTGGAATTTTGCCTATTAAGTTGTTCTTCCCTTATGTGTATTAGCCACATATTGCTGAGTCATCAAAGGGCCTAAAGCAGAAAGGAAGACTTTGGATGTAAGTTTTCACATAATCAAATTTTATGTAACCAAAAAGAAGAGCCCTGTTAATAGGCAAAGGGGCTGTACTAAAGTGACTGGAATTTTCATACATTTGTAGCAGTCACCCTGTGTTATATTGGGGTGACAGCATTCTCTGACATGGAAAGTTGAAGACAGTATACATAAGCTGTTGTTGAAAATTCATAAGGATTGGTTATTGAGGCTGTCATAATTGAGTTGCAGTGTCGTGGTAGCTAAGCCAGTGGAATAGCAGCAGTGGCTGGCAACACCCAGTTGTAGTGTACTATTTACAAAACCACAGTGATAACTTTCCTTGGTTAATCCCCTCCCACACTGACTCTGGGTCTGCCCATGCAATTTCTGATGGCTGATAAGACAATAGCAAATAGGGCATACCCAACAGCCTGAACATTTCTCGTGTTTTGTGCTTTGCCCTTTTTGGCTGCTCTGATGGATCCTGGGAACACCACCATGAGAAGGAGCCTAGGCTAACCTGTGGATAATGTGAGACATAGGAACAAGTCACCTTTATTGCCCCAGCAGACTTCCCCAACCACCAAATGAGGGAAGGCATCATAGAGCACATGGCCTCATTTGAGCCACCAGCCAGTCACAATGATCAAACCATTCCAAACAAACTGCCCAAAACTGTCCAGGCACCCTACCAGCATTCATGAAAAATAAGAAATGTTTGTTGTTCAAAGCCACAGGTTGGGGGCAATTTGTTAGGCAGCAAAAGCTAACTGATACACAAGTTAAGATTGGTAAGTTGTAATATTTTGTTTGGGAGAGGAGAATTGTTGGGATGACTTGAAGTTGATCCTTCTTGGATACCAAAGCCATGTAACCCAGCAATAACTTCATTATATAATGGGTAATTTAAATACTAAAGAAATTTAGAAATTTAGAAAAACTTACAGGGACTATGGTTAGACGGAGGTTTATTAAATAGTTAACCTAGTCGTGTATATAAATGATTGAAATATTTATAATACAGGTGTGATTCTATCTCACAAAGGGATTAGCAGATTCCTGCAGCTATGGACAACTACAGGCAAAGTCTCAGAGTTGGTCCTATCTTGTACAGGTTTCTCCTGGGGCTTCATATTTGTCCCTGCAGCCTGGTCATCATCTTAGGTGATGATAATGTCTCTAGAGAATGTTGGCTAGCAGTGCTCTGCAATATCCCTCTTAACTAATTAAAGTCAAATTTATGTTGTTTCAGCCATTTTCTTTTAAAAGCTGCCGCTGCTACTGTTATGCTGTTATTATTAGTGGTGTTTGTTATATCTTTCAGCTATTCCTGTATTTTTGCCTTTGCATATCCACACATTGCAGGGCACTGTGGGTGTGAGACATTTGCTTCAGTCTTGTTAGGAAAAGCAACTTTAATCTGCTATGCTGTGTACTTGAGGCATAGCATTGATCCATGCTGGTGACAGCTTTCCCTGACCTCCACTAACAGTGAGCCGTATGACCTTTCTGTGGGCTGTTTGCACCCACTTCTCAATACTGCAATCTCCCTTTAGTCATCTGCCTCCTAAACTTAGGTTTGGAACTTCCTGGAATGTTGAGGGACTGCGCTGGCTATGCAGTTGTCCACCTCCCTAACCACATGTTCTGCTTGTGCTGACCAAATTAAGCACACTGACTACACCCACCCCTGGCTAACTTGACCCCTTCAAGAACAGCAGAAGCCCCCGATGGCTACCCTTCTGCCCTCTCTTCTCATCCTCAGATTCAAGGATTCGTCTCATTATTATGACCCTCTGGTCAATTAATTTTGCATTCTCCTCATAGCCTACTGGGGTGGCTATGTCTCTTGCCCTGGTCATTTTGAATGAGCAGGCCCACAATAGTCCCAATAATCCTATTGCGATGGCTAATTTTGTCTGTCAACCTGACCGGTGTGCCCAGACATCTGGTCACACATTCTAGTTGTGCCTGTGAGGGTGTTTTGTGTGGGATTAACGTTTAAATTGGTGGATGGAGTGAAGCAAATGGCCCTCCCTGTTGTAGGTGGGTGCCTTGTCAATTTTTGTGTTGCTATGAAAGAATACCTGAGGCTGGGTCATTTATAAAGAAAAGGGTCTGACTTGGTTTATGGGTCTGTAGGCTGCACAGGAAGCATGGCGCCAGCATCTGCTTCTGGTGAGGGCCTCAGGGAGCTTCCACTCATGGTGGAAGGTGAATAGAAGCTGACATGGAGAGATTGTATGGCGGTAAGTGAGAGAAAGGAGTGGAAGGTGTCAGTTGCTTTTTAACAACTATAATTCTTTTGGGAACTAAGATAGTGAGAAGAGAACTCAGCCATGACCAGGAGGACTGCACTAAGCCTTCATGAGAGATCCTCCCCCATGACCCAAACATCCCCGACCAGGCCCACCTCCAACACTGGGGATCACATTTCAACCTGAAACAGTGGCATATCCAAACCATAGAAGTAGGCCTCATCCAAGCCACTGAATATGGAACAAGACTGCTGAGTAAGAAGGAACTCCTCCTGCCTGATGACTTGAGCCGGGACATTGCTTTTACTCCAGCCTTCAGATTCAGACGGAAACACTAGTCGCCTTGGGTCTTGAGCCTCCTGGCTTTTGGGCTGGAGCTACACATTGGCTCTCCTGGGTCTCCAGCTTGCTGGCTGAAGATTTTGGGACTAGTTAGCTTGTAGAATCATGTGAGCCAGTTTTCTCTTTCTCTACACGCGCGCGCGCACACACACACACACACACACACACACACACACACACACACCATATTAGTTCTGCTTCTTTGGAGAACTCTAATATATATTAATTTGTAAACTGTTTGTCCCAGGAGAAAATAACAAACCTTTCTCTCATTTTTTTCTTTTTACTCTTTGAAAAATGTCCCCCTTTTCTTACAGTTGTTGAACAAAGCATAAATGGTCATGCTTAACATACATCATCCAAGTCATAAATTCAATTTATTCTAGAAGAAACTGTCAATGAACATTCTAAAATTCTTTAATCCTTTTTCAATCCATGATAAGTGAATTTTATTGAAATTTGACTTGAGAAGACATTAACTTGGAAATAAGTACTCCTCTCATGAGCTATTTGATAGAATTGTAAAGAAAACAAAACTGCTTTGAGAGAAAGCGGGGAGAGGCTGAGCAGAGATGTGCATGGGTTGTGGTGAGAGTGAGCCCTGTGGAGAGGAAACTTAATTTGACCTCTTATTCTAGGCTGCGATCTAGAGGAAAATGAATTTAATTCAGGCTAGTTCTGTGGCAAAAACTTAGTGGTGCCCCTGAATTAGGCCTTGAGTGATTTAAAAATTAGAAAAACAATTTAACCTGAGAATAACAAAGAGTGGCCTATGCCATAGGCAGGGTGAGCTGAGCTTCTCAGTGCCAAAGGGGCCAAGAGAAACAGCTCCAGGCTACTGGGGGCTGAGGTGAGAGAGAAATAGACAGGAGGTTCCCAGGAGCTGTCCAGGCTCCATGCAGGATGAAAGCCATGCCAAACAGTTTTGAACAACACGAGGCTGCGTCCTTGTGACTTCCTCATTTATATACAATTCCACTCCAAGGTTCTCTGCCACTCTGCCACAATAGCAGATGCTCCATTGACCGCCTGTGTTGTGCTGGAAAGGACACAGTGTGGGGAGTCAACCCCAGAGTTCAGCTAGAGGTTGGCGGGGGACACATATTTGGAGGGAAGACTGGTCACCCAGGGCCTGGCAAACAGGTCACAGAGCTGTGTTCAAATCACTGCGGAGGATCATTCTATATCAGATTTGCCGAGAGGTGCATATCACTTCGGGGTCTGTGAAGAGAAGGGCATTCTGGCAAAGAGACTCGCTCTTTTGAACACCAGTGGATTTCCTGGTCACAGGGCAGGACAGCGAGAACAATGCTTTTTTGGAGCTGGACTCTATGCTGTGTCCTTCTTCTGTTTTCTGCTCACATCTGCTGGTTCCTCAGCTGTCTCCTGTTTAGGTTTGATGTGGAAGTCTGGGACATCCCACTACTAATAGATGCCAGATTGGGAGCTGCCTGCAGCCAGGAGCCTGGTTTCAAGCCTGCTCATTAATGGGTTCCATCTCCAGTGGCATCTCTGTGTCTGTGTCACAGAGAGGGCAGCCACGTGGGAAGCAAAGAGCTTTACCTTGGTGCCTCCTGGGGGTGCTTCAGGAACAGTAGACAGGAGGGAGGCTCCAAGCTGGGAGGCAGGCAGAGCTTCCAGACCCACAGCAGGGTGAGTTGGGAGGCAGGCAGGATTTCCAGACCCACAGCATGGTGAATAGTGACAGGCATGAGTGCCCTCGGGCAGTGCTCACTCGCTGACATGCTCATCATACCTCTGACCCAGCAAAGGGGTTTGCCTTGCCCTGTTTAGTGAGCCGGGTGAGGGAGTTTCTCTTGTTGCAGTCTGGTGTGTAAGTGTATAAGAGAAAAGTATTCTGAAAGTAGAAGAGAAAAGGGGAGAAAAATCACACTTCCCAGAGCTCTTCTATAAGCGGGGAGAATTTTCCAGCTGGTATCAATGGTGAAATAAGTTAAAGGAGCTCAGATACTTAGCTAGTATGAGAAAACTAGAATTGCTCTTGTCAAGATTAGCAATACCTCCCCTAAAAAAAAAAGATTATATACATTGACTGTCTTCAATTAATTTAATTCTTTAATATTTTGGGCATTGTCATTCACTTTCTTCTTTTTGAAACCGGTCTTCAAGTAAGTTTTTGACTCAAGTATAATATATACATATAGATACAGGAAAATGCACAAATTAGAAGTGTACACATAAATTAGTTTTCATAGAGTCAGAATACCCATGGAACCACCACCAAGGAAATAAGACACTGCCAACACCCCAGCAGTCCCCTCATATCATTTCCGATTCACCTGCCACGTCTCCAAAGGTAACCGCTAGCCTGATCTCTAACGCCGTCAATTTGCTTGGCCGGTTTGAGTGCTCTACAAAAATGGGATCACATATTGTGTAGTCTTTTGTTTCTGGCTTGCAGTGCTAAATAGTAGGTCTGTAGCATTCATCCACGTTTTGCATATAGCTGTAGTTTATTTATTCTTGTGTAGTATTTCATTCCATAGACAAAATTTAATGGAGCATTGCAGTGTTAATAGACATTTGGGTTATTTCCAGTTTGTGTCTACTAGGAATCCTACTTTTATGAAAACCATCATACATATTTTTTGGTGCCTGTATGCACACATTTCTTTTGGTCATCTACCTAGAAGAGAAATTTCTGGGTCATACATCTACCTTCAGTACATATTGTACATACTGCAAAATCATGTTCCAGAGTGGTTGTAACAACTTATACTCCCACAATCAGTGTATGACAGTTCCAGTTGCTCTGTCTCTTCGATGACACTTGGTATTGGTCTTTTTGATGTAAGATGTAGTCATATTTCATTATTTTCAGTCATAGTGTTGTGATTGCTAATGAAACTAAGCACTTTATGATTATTTGGCATTTAGAGTTCTTATTTTGTGAAAGTCCTATTCAAATCTTTTTAGACAGAACTTTCAGAAAGTTAGAATTAGACTATCTGATATTACCCAATGTTATCTAACATTTGCTCACTTTTTAAAATTAAAATTTTGCTCACTTTTTAAATCAAAATTTTGTCTTTTTCTTATTGATGTAAAGGCATAATGAATATATTCTGGATATGAGTTATCAGTTACATATATTGCAAATATTTCCTTCCACTCTATGGCTTTGATTTTTACTTTTGTAGGTGTGAAAACATACATTTTTAATTTTAATACAGTCCATTTTTCTCTAGGATAGTATTGTTTATATCGTTTCAAAAATTTACATAAATCAAGGTTATGTAGATAGTGTTCTTTCTATCTCCTAGAGAATTTATTTTGTTTTCCTTTTACATTAGAAACTAAAATCCATCTGAAATTTACTTTTGTATATGATATGAGGTGGAGAGTAAAATTTTATTCTTTCCAACATCGATATTAAATTCATTCAGCACCATTTATTGGAAAGATTATCCTTCCTTCACTCTGCCACAGTACCAACTTTTTCATAAACCAAGTGACTGTATTTATGTGGACTTATTTCTGGGCTCTCTATCCAATCACTGCACACACTGCACTTTCTTAACTAGTGTACCTTTATAGCTGCGGGGAATGAGTCGTGGTATTTAGCAAGTTAAGTCCCCTAACATTGTTCTTCTTTTTGCAGATAGCTTTGGTTATTTTTAGCCCTTTGTATTCTGATAAAGTATCAACTGGTCAATTTCCACCAAAACCTACTGCAGAGATATTGATTCATGCTGCATGGAATCTATGCATTAATTAAGGAAGAATTGGCAGCTTTAAAATATTAAATCATTAAGTCACCAATAAACGTGGTCCATTTCTCCATATATTCAGATTTTCTTTAATTTCTCTTAGTAACAATTTATAGTTTTCTTGTATAAATATTGTACATCTTTTCGTTAAGTTTATTCCTAGTGTTTGATGGTATATAAACAATATAGTATTATAAAAATCTCATTATTGGTGGTATGTAGAAATATAATTATTTTTGTGTAATTATTCTGGTAATTATTGATTTGCTATACCTGTATATTAATTATAATACTTGCTTTTGGTAGATCATTCTACGTTTTCTAGGCTCCCCATCATGCTCCCTGTGAATAATGATGGCTTTATTTGTTTCATTCCAATTATGATGCCCTTTTTTTCCCTGCCTATTTCATAGTCTGTAATTTTCAGTACAGTCTTGAATAAAGATGGTGATAATGGGTATCTTTGTCTTGTTCTTAGACTCAAAGGAAAGTTTTCAAAATTCCATTAAATGTTAGTGCCATAGTTTTTTTTTTTTGTAGATAATTGTCATCAAATTAAGAAAGTTCTCTTATATTTCTATTTTGGTAAGAGTTTTGTGTCATTTTATATCATAAATGGTGTTGAATGCCATCAAGTCTTTTGCATCTAAGGAAATATTATCTTTTATTTAGTCTACAATGTGCTCAATTATATTATTTTGTTTTAGATTTGTGAAACTGTGATTTTGAGAAAGAAGGCATGTACTTTTATCTCTTTTATAATATTTGGGTCATGTTTTGATAAGAAAGTTATGCTGGCCTCATAAAACTAGTTAAGTTCAATCTGCTGTGTAACACATGTATTGGGTTTATAATTTCAGAGTTTATTTTCCAGTTCAAGAATTTCTGTTAGAGATAGGTGTAGAGATTGCATTCTCCAGTGAAATTCTTCATCTTGTCATTCATTTTACTGAACATATTAATTACAACTATTTTACATTCAGTTTTGAAAAGCCCAATCTGCATCATATGTGACTGTTTTCTGTTACTATTTTTATTTTTATTTTGTCAGTTAATATGTTTGGTATTTAAAAAAAATCAGACATTTCATATAAATAATTAAATGGCTCTGGCTAATGTTGTCTTTCTACAGAGCAGTTTACCTTACTCTCTGACGGCCATTAGAATAGAAACAAATCACATCAATCCAATCACAAAGTGAGCTAACAAAAGCAAGGTTCCCCATTGCAAAGCCAACTCTGGGTCTTTCTTACTCCTAGGATCTAGCCCTTCAAAGGTACTGACTGAGATCCAGAATATAGCAAGTACCCCCAACACATTATTAAATCAATGAATAAGTGAATGAATGTTGGCAATAAAGGAAGAGGGTAACTCTGAAAAGAACGATGAGAAAATAAACATTTCCAAGTGATAAATAAGGTTCAAGAATAAAGGAGAGGAGGGATCATCAATGGTAAAAAGTTTCTAGCCTGTGAGTCCTCGTACTACTGATAGGAGAGTCAGTCACTGGAAGCATAATGGAGGTATTTGGAATGAAGACAGTTGGAGGAAATAAGGCAGAATGCGAGTTCCATTTCCAGCTAGATAACATTGGGTGATATCAGATAATCTAACTGCAGACTTATGGTAGATGGCTTAATATATGTGATATGAATCAGTGCTCTGAACTGAAAGAGAGAGAGATGTCAAGTTACCTCCAGCCTGAAAGTTACAGAGTGGGCCAATTTTATAAGTTTATATAGGTATGCCAGCTGTTTAGAATGACATTTGTAGATATAGCAAGAGGAAATTTGGACCAAATGAAAACAAAAACTAAAATTTGAAAGTTCTGCCTTTTGACAAGTCCAGTTATGACTTGAGTTCCCTTCTAAGTTCAAAGAGACTTTGAATGAACAAGCAGAAGATATTTGTTCATTATTCTGAGAGGAAGCCCTTAAGGGGCTGTCTTCCCTGCTCACCCTCCTGGATCCCTCAGTCCCAGAACCACTAAGCATGGTAAGAGGAAACATTTTTTAAATAAAAGAAATCACTTTATTGCTTCCTCAATACTCCCTACATAAACTCTTGGGTATTTTTTAAGGTCTTGATTAGCCCACATTCCTGATCACCTTAATTGTTCTTATATTTGCCTTACTGCACATCTACGTGTTAATCAAATACATAATTCAGTACCAGAATATGCAGTTTGGCTGCGAAACTCACCTACGTGGCATGGTAAACATTGTGTTGAAAGTTACTCAACCATTTAAATTTATTTAAATTCATGATTTCCAATTGTGGGCCTCTATATTTTCTGTGGAAAATATTCTAGGCAGTCTGATGGTAGCGCAGAACCACATTTCTCTCTTTCTGAGAGTTGATAGATAGAGCAGGGCTCCAAGTAATCATGGTTTCTGCTAAGACTCCAACATGAATTACAGCCCTGTGTTCCAGGAGCCCTTTAGTATCCTAGGGTTTGTAATAGATGTTTCTAATTCTCATGAAATTATTGGACAAACATCAAGGAAAGATGTTTTACAATGCAAAGCTAATGCAGAGGGTCGTTAACATTGTTATTATAGACAATCAGCATGATTTAGCCAAGACCTTTGACAAGGGTATACACCTGTCTGTGAATAATATGTCTCTGTTTATTACCCAAGCTATTAATTAGACTAAGACTAAAGATGGGGTGGGGCTCATGCTCCAGAGAGTGTCTGAATGGCTGAGAGCATGAGCTAAGAGGTCGCAGTGACTCCTTCATAGATGGGCTATCAGCTGCTCCTGTTCTGCTGTGGGCACGGACATAACAAGAGACCTTACGTCACCTGAATGTCCTACCCTTAAACTCAAATTGCATCTTCTCCCAGAATTCCACATAAAGTGAACTCTGAAAGCAACTTGTATCATTTCTACTATTGTGAAGTATCCTTACCACTATTTTGGGTATTTAGATCTCCTGAAATATATGCCTTTCTCTAACGTACTTCACCAGTGCTGAGTTATTTCTTCTTCATTGTCAGGACAGAATATCTATTATAGGAATAACTTGAGTCTCAGGTTGAATTTTGGTAAAGTAAGTGAGAAATTACCTTGTAGTATTTATTTATTTTTATTTTTATTTTTGAGCCAGAGTCTCACTCTGTCACCCAGGCTGGAGTGCAGAGTCACAATCTTGGCTCACTGCAAGCTCTGCCTCCCAGGTTCACACCATTCTCCTGCCTCAGCCTCCTGAATAGCTGGGACTACAGGCGCCTGCCACCATGCCCGGCTATTTTTTTTTTTTTCTATTTTTAGTAGAGATGGGGTTTCACCGTATTAGCCAGGATGGTCTCGATCTCCTGACCTTGTGATCCACCTGCCTCGGCCTCCCAAAGTGCTGGGATTACAGGCGTGAGCCACCACGCACAGCCCACCTTGCAGTATTTTTTTTAATTAAAAAGTAAAATAATACTTCTTTAGAAAAATATAAAATAAACAATGTACCTTAATTAACTACCACAAGAACAAATCAAACAATACCAAAATGTTTGATAAATGGCCAAGGAAAACACACATGAGCTATGCATTGTCTTTCTTAATTAACTTGTAACCCATTTACGTGTCACTCAAGGCTGCTCACAGCTGGGCTTTCTATAAAGCCATCTACATAGTCTGGAGCTGGGTAGCAAGCTTTCATTGTCCCCTGCTCCATCTCTTACACACGTCATTCACAGGTTGGTAGGTTCAGAGTCAATGTCCTTGTCCCTTTTTCTTACTGCTTGTACAGTTTCTCTGTTCTCCATTATGGCTCATTATTTGAGTGGATCTTTCTTTCCATTTCTTGGCGGTGGGGTCATTATCCATATCAGTCACTGTAACCTACACTAATGGCTTTAAATTCTTGTTATACGTCAGATATTCATACCTTTCCAAATGCTTTAAATGAATTGCCTAATTTAATACAGGAATTTGATTCCTTGTTTTTGGGTGAAGATATGGAGGCTTTGGAGGTACTACACTGACTGTCCCTGCAGGAGGTTAATGGCACAGCTGTGAGGGAGGCACACCCAGTCTTTTCTCTACTTTCCTGCTTGCAGAGAGCCTGTAGTAAATCCCTCAACTTTGATGTGCCTGTGAATTTTATTACAATGCAGATTCTGACTCTGGGATCTGGGATGGGCTGAGTCCACATTTTTAACGCACTCTGTGGGGAGGGTGGTGTCACTGGTCCTGGATCACCTCTGACTGCCCAAGGCCAAGAGGGAATTCTTTCTTCCTCCAGGAATGGGGTGGGGGGAATGGAGGGTAGGAAAATTTGCCTGGCATCAACTAAAATCTGAAAGTTTCTTTCTAGTCCTACCCTATTGCATTTTCTAAATCCCTAAGGGGAAGTAAATTCAGTGGTTTTTTTTCCCCTCTCTGCCTCCGTCTCAACAGACTGCCCCGTGGACAGCATGGGGGAGGGCTCTGTGTGTTCCAGAGGGTCTAGCATAGCGTTGCCCCTCTGTTTTTCAGCAAACACCCCTGGAGGATGAGCTGCAATTGGGCAAGCGCAGAACGTTTGATCTTCTTAGAAAGGCTCTCTATTGTTTGCTTCAAAAATGCCCCAAGGCTGCCAGTTTCCCCAGTTGAGGCTTTAAACATATGATGGCCATTTATCTATTTTCAGTCCTTTCAAATTCCTTCTCATTCTTGTGATTTGGGACAGGGGAGAGGGCAGCACCTGAATGGCCGCTCCTCGCCATTCATTATCCAATAGATCTCTATTAAGCCAAAGAATTTTTTCTGCAATTGTTTCTTTCCTTCTCTGGATAAAGACCTCCTTTCACCCATTATGTCTCTGATCATTTCGCTGCCCTTTTCTGAAACTTCACTTTGTTGGCTCTGCTTTCTTTGAGGCAAAGATGATCAAAGCAGCTCTAAGCATGCCGGCAATTTTTACAATAAATAGCATTTTCTGGGTTATTTTTCATTTCCATTTTAATGCAGCTCACTCACCTTGCTGGTGCTTTAAACTGTCCCTGTGCGTTCTCTGTGGCTTTATATCAAACAGGAAAGTCATTTCTGATTACATGAGAGCACTTGTCCCTATCCCAAATTCACCTTAATTTTGTGATTGAAAAGATTCAGTAAATTGTAGCTCCATAATGGTTTCCTTTTCTTTTTCCTTTTCACCTCTTTGTTGTTGTTGTTGCTGAGTTTGTTGGAAGCACAGTGATCTGCTGCCATAGCCACGAGTAAATTTGAATAGAATCAGGCATTTACGAGTTTTTCAAGCTTCATCAAATTGTAGACTTTTCCCTTGACAAAATAGTGCTTCTGGAGCTTGTGACACTTCTCACTTTCTGGGTCTTCCAAACGGATAATAAATGGCCTCCCAGTTGCATCTGTTTCTGCTTTTTCAACTCCAGCTTACTCTTACTACTACGGCAACTATTTGCCAGGTAACAGCAGTTCCTATTAATGGCTAAAATTCATTGAGCACTTACTATGTGCCAGGCATATTTTAAGAACGTTACATGTGTTAACTCATTTAGTCCTCTCTATGACTCTTCAATAGGTTCAATTATTATTCCATTTTACAGATAAAAAAATTAAGGTACAGAGAGCACTTGACTACGGCCATATAGCTAGTAAGTGGAAGAGGCAGGATTCAACCCAGTCACTCTGGTTCCAGGGCCTGAACTTTCTTCAAGTCGGATATGTGTAACTATGAATCTCTTAACCATTATATTTTATTGTTCCTTTTTACTGCTTTTGATAACTTTACTATTGTTGTCTTGAGTTGATAGCTAACCCTTAGATTACTCCAAATTTTGCATATGAACAGCTTGGGTTTTCTATCTAGTTATGTTAAAACCAATCTAGTTAAGTTAAAACCAATCACCTTCTTACTATGTAATAGGCAAGCATGAAGTGCTTTCTATGCCTTATCTAAATTTCAGTGATAGTATGCCCTGTTTGAAGAACTTCATGTTTCTATCTCTCATCCAAATGAAACTGTATCTCAGTCTGTTACAAACACCTTACTGATTAAAATAAAGGAGTAAGCAAAGCTCAGAGCCTCCAGCTACAAATCACTGAGGCAGTACCATGCTTGTCACATTGGATATTAAAGGGTTTGCCCATAGTAGACACTGAGCACTTTGAGGACGGGGCCGTGCTTTCTTCATCTATATATCAAATCTGTACTAGTCTCTGAGGAAGGTTTAAACACACTTCTTTCAATGGTCCAGGGATTGATTCAAAGCCGCGTAGAATCTGAGAGGAGTGAGTGTGGAAGGCTGGGTGTGGGGCTCCTAATTGAACTACTTCGTTTAGTGCAAGGGCTCTGGAAGGTGGTTCCACATTCATCTTGTTTCTTCTAAATTCTTTTCTTCTCCCTGCACTTTGAACAATCCTTTCCCTGTTTGTGCCTGGCAAATGTTGTAGCTTCCTCTGATCAAACGTTGTTGTCTTTAGAGGAGAGAAACGGAGATTCTGGTTTTGATATAACTGTTGACTGTACAGACCTGAGGGGCTGAGCTTATTTTCCCCCAAAGTTCCTCTTATGCCTGTAATTCAATACACTGTCACCGTAAGGATTCAAAGACCCCGTTTGTTCCATCCAGGAAATCAATTCCATTGACTTTGTTTTTTGTGAGCTAGCACCCTGGCCTCAGAGAGGTCCTCCTGACACTGCTTTTATATTCTGCAGCTCTTGCGGGTGGCAGGGAAGGGTGGAGGACCCAAATAACGCACTTCAAATCCTTAGTGGGTGTGAGATTCATCAAGACATCTCAGTTTCCCCATCATGCCCCAGGCATGTCCCTCAGTG
The DNA here is from genome assembly GCF_009828535.3 of Hylobates moloch. Lineage (NCBI taxonomy): Eukaryota > Metazoa > Chordata > Mammalia > Primates > Hylobatidae > Hylobates > Hylobates moloch. The sequence goes on from NW_026652286.1 coordinate 104,009,851, forward strand.
TTCAGAGAGGACAATACTTAGCTTGCAAAGCTGTCACTTAGTGAGCCTGCTCCAGTACAATGCCAAACGCAATGCCCAAGCATAATAATCAATTTTGGAGGTGTTGAGATCCTTTCTTGCTGTTCCCTTACTTTTCTCTCCCATCTCTATTTCCTGTTGACTCTATACTCCGAGCAGAGAGAATCAAAGTTGTTATGCTAGTGTACAGAAAGCAAAACTGAGGCAGAGAAAGACTGGCCTTTGGTTTGATTTCATAACAGTTCAAAGCACAGGCCTAGCACTTGGCTCAGTGACAATTGATCAGAGCAGCCTTTACTCTCAGTCAAGGACATTCACTCTCCATTGTGGGGAGTTGAGTTCCAGAAATCCAAATGCAAATATAAAATCATATCAAAGAGTGTTTAATATAACACAGTAACAATAATAATGACACTTGCATTCATGTAGGGCTTTCATTGACTGAGCATGCTGTACAAAGTATATTTGTAGATCACCTTCTTCCAAACTCACATCAACAGAGTGCTATTTCTTTGGTGCAGTACAAAGTTAAATCAGTAGGAAATCTTTCAGTTACAGGTAACAGAGGTTCATTTTGTGTTTTATTATAACAAAGATGTGCTGGTTGGTAGTGGCTTATGTAGATTTAGCAGCTTAATAATGTCAGGGCTCAAGGTCAGTATGTCTGCAATGCTATTGACGTTTTCATGGTCATAAAATGGCTGCAGCAGTGCCAGAAATCGTGTCCTGCATTCCAGTTAGGAAGCATGGCACAGAGTATTCTTCTGTCAGGGAGGAAAACCCTCCCTGTTTCCATCTTATTGCCTAAAATAGGATTAATGGGCTGAGCTATGTTTCCTAAGATCAAAAGCTCCCCTCTAACTCCTAAATAAATATGGGACAAAATTCTGCCTGTTAGCAAGAAGAACCAGGTTTTGGGGAGGCAATTAGCAGTACCTGACACAAAAGGACATTGGCCTAGAAGTAAAACGAACAAAGAAGTCAGGTCTTTTTCTTCCATTTGCTAACTGAGGCACATTGTAAAACTCCTTATGCCTCTTTGCTCTTACCTATAAATTAGGGATAATAATAGCCTATTCCTCTCACAGGGATGGAGTGAGAAAATATACATATGCAGAAATGTTTTGAAGATTGTAACGTACTGTGGAAAAGCAAATTATTACATCTAGAGCATTTTTTTCACTTGAGGGGATATTTAAAAAGCATAAAACTGTCTTTTCCTACTGTGACTCATAACTAGATAGAAAACCCAAGCTATTCATATGCAAAATTTGGAGTAATCTAAGGTTTAGCTGTCAACTCAAGACAACAATAGTAAAGTTATTAAAAGCAGTAAAAAGGAACAATAAAATATAATGGTTAAGAGATTCATAGTTACACATATCCGAGTTGAAGTCCCAATTTCAGCACATCTGAGTTGTGTCATCTTGGGCAATTCACTTATTTTCTGAGTCTTACTTTCCTCATCTGTAAAACAGAAATAATTCCTCCCTCACAATGCTTTTGAGGTATTACATCACTTGAAATATATACAAAAGCACACAACACAGTGGCTGGCATTGAAGATGAACTTAATAAATGTTAATGAACAAATAGCAGTCATTACGTGATTTACTAGAAATTTCTCCTCCAATGCTTCCTCCATCCCTTCTAGAGCCAGGTGTTCCGTGTCTCAGGGCAGTGATGGACTTTTAACATATTGAACATGTCCTGAATTATCTCAACCCTCACATTAGTTACCCCACGCTCCAGATTAACCTTTTCCCAGGATGGTTATTGACAATCTACTCTCAGTCTTTGCCTCCTGTCTCTTGATTTGTTTTGGATTTACAAGGAGACTCTGTTTTCAGCCCTGAGGTTGCAAATGAACTCATTCCTCTCTTTGCCTGAATCTTGGCCGCTTGTTACTTACTGAGTGAAAATGGCCCTAGCTTTGTTTTCAACTGGCTTGGAGGACAGCAGGGAATAAGACATGGTAAAATGTCCATGAGTTCTCATTGTTCAATTCCCACCTATGAGTAAGAACATGCGGTGTTTGGTTTTTTGTCCTTGCGATAGTTTACTGAGAATGATGTTTTCCAATTTCATCCATGTCCCTACAAAAGACATGAACTCATCATTTCTTATGGCTGCATAGTATTCCATGGTGTATATGTGCCACATTTTCTTAATCCAGTCTATCGTTGTTGGACATTTGGGTTGGTTCCAAGTCTTTGCTATTGTGAATAGTGCCGCAATAAACATACGTGTGCATGTGTCTTTATAGCAGCATGATTTATAGTCCTTTGGGTATATATACCCAGTAATGGGATGGCTGGGTCAAAAAGTATTTCTAGTTCTAGATCCCTGAGGAATCACCACACATGGACACAGGAAGGGGAACATCACACTCCGGGGACTGTTGTGGGGTTGGGGGAGCGGGGAGGGATACCATTAGAAGATATACCTAATGCTAAATGACGAGTTGATGGGTGCAGGAAATCAACATGGCACATGGATACATATGTAACAAACCTGCACATTGTGCACATGTACCCTAAAACCTACAGTATAATAAAAAAAAAAAAAAGATTTTTCTTATTATTTTACTTAAATTCTAGGGCACGTGTGCACAACGTGCAGGTTTGTTGCATAGGTATACATGTGCCTTGTTGGTTTGCTGCACCCATCAACTCTGTCTCCTACAGAGGATCTCTACAGTGTTTTTCTACGTGTATCTAAAGCTCAAGACTCAAACACAGAAATGGATCTAAGTTGCAAAGAGACCATCTCAGGCTTTCAAGTGGTCCTGAAAGAATGATCACTAGTCTTGTTCACCAAGCGAATGTATCTGCATCATGACCTACAAATAAGATAAATAGCATTTTGAATCGTTCTGTTTTTAGATTCCTCAATAAGGCTACAGAGAAATAATTACAAATGGACACTTGTGACATATACAAAAATAATTGGTATTGAGGATACATTGGTTCTTTCCTAGTCCCTATCAGATCATGTGATCTGGAGTAAGCTTTTGGAGTAATTGTCCTGCATCTCTAACTTCCTTGTCTGTAAAAAATAAATAAATAAATAAATAAATAAATAAATAAATAAATAAATAAAAAAAAAAGACATGGCAAAATGTCAAGAGGCCTGTCAGGAGAAGGGAGACTCTCAGATATGGGCCCCTCTATCCTGTGTCAGTCCCTATCAACCTTCATGAAGATGCTTCAGAACTCTGGGAGAAAAGGAAGAAGGTTGCCCATAGCCTTAGGATTTTTGGCATAATTCTTTTCATCTTAAAAAAAAATGTTTTACATGTGAAGGCTGTTGTTTGAAGACTTGTCTGAAGCTGGTTTTCTTCATTAGAAATATAAACAGTAATTGAATTACAACAGGAGCACACTGTAATTTAAGTTAGAATTGCAGGAGGGCTGGTCCATGGAACAGGGGTTTTAACCCTGGATGGGTTAAAAAAGAGGCTGCACATACCCCTCCTCTGCTATAAAACAGGAGAGTTTTTATTATTATTATTTTGAGACAGAGTCTCACTCTGTCACCCAGGCTGGAGTTCAGAGTGCAATGGTGCGATCCCGGCTCACTGCAACCTCTGCCTCCCGGGTTCAAGCGATTCTCCTGCCTCAGCCTTCCGAGTAGCTGGGATTACAAGCGCCCGCCACCACGCCGGCTAATTTTTGTATTTTTAGTAGAAACAGGGTTTCATCATGTTGGCCAGGCTGGTCTTGAACTCCTGACCTCAGGTGATCTCCCTGCCTCAGCCTCCCAAAGTGCTGGGATTACAAGTGTGAGCTACCGCGCCCGGCCTAAAACAGGAGAGTTATTCTGTAATGTCAGTCATTGTCTTTCTTGGCATCCCTTAGCTATAGCCACTCATGCTTCCTAATCTGAGTGTATTCCTCCCTCCCTACCTCTTGGCCAGAAACAGGAGTGGAATGGCAAGCTCAGGCCCATTGGGTGGTGGAGAAGAAACTGCAATGATGAGCTTGGGATAGACAGCAACTCCAGATACCCACCAAATTGCAGCCTCCTCTCCCTCTTCCCAACAATTCTTACATGGTGTTCAATCCGGAGGGTGGATTTCCTGGTTTTTACATTCAGAGCTAGTGTTCATTTTAGAACCAGGACCTGTTTATCTGGGCTTTGCACCTGCTCTTTCTTACCAATCTCCTCCAGCAAGGGCTGAAACGGGCTTCATTCTCAGCCCTGAGCTAGGTCCCATTGGGAGGGGATGATCCCTGTGCCCAGAAAGCCTGGTTACTATTGTCATCCTGAGCATGTGCTGCCAGTGCCTATGTTGGGCCCGTGGACAGGACAGCTGAGCTGCCAGCTACCAGAATCACATGAACTTCTTCTTGTCAGCCTTTGTCTTCCTCTTTCTACAGAGCCCCCAAAACTAAAAGCCTGAGCTTGCTCTGTAGCCAATCCACCTGAACCATGAGAAATCATATCTTCGTGCATGAACTTTCAGATACATTTAGAGCCAAGCTTTCTGTAATACCCTGGGCTACCATACCTGAGGAATACGGCCACATGCGCAGGTGCTGGGACAGACATAACTGGATTCGAGTCCTGAGTCTGCACATGCTAGCTGTGTGTCCTTAGGCAAGTCACTTCCTTTTCTGAGCCCTCAGTTCCTCATCTGCAAATGACATAACGAAACCCACCTTCACAGTGAAGCAATGCATCTAACACACTCAGACTAGTGCCTGGTACACAGTAAGCAGCAATACAAAGTACTCATTATATTACCATGCATGATTCGGGAAGGTAAACCTTTTGTTTAATCCTGTGATACCTGGCTGCAATTTAAAACATAGTTTTAAACATTGAAATAAGCAGAGTTGCATTGTGAAGCAGAGTACAACGTTCATATAAATCTTTCAGATAAAACAGGTAACTTCTCAAAACTTTCTTTCTGTTGTGTGTTGCTTTGGGCTCCCCCTCTGACAGCCTGAGGGGAGAAGCTTTTTTCTCTGCTCTTCAAGGTATTTCAAAGACTTCGGTAATAAACAATACAGCTTAAGTCAGAAAGGGAAGAATACAGGAAATATATTTGCAGGGAGAAGATCAATGTGTTAGCTACGGATGGTTAAGAAGGAGGTTTAGATTATTTTTGGCTCTTTTTACACAGACATTTACCCCTATTTCGTTGGTCATCTCTGTCCAGCCCCTCCTACCAAACAAATGTTCCCTTCAGGGCTGTAGGGAAGATATTGTGGGAATGTTATCTGGAGGGAAGCTGGTTTGGAAGCTTTGTGAGTAGGAATAAGTTTCTCAAATTCTTTGGACCTCAGTTTTCTCATCTGGCAAATGGGGTTTCTAATACTTATCTCACAGCATTGTGGGATTAGATATATGTCTCTAAGCTACCACCCACATTTCCCAGCCCTACCCAGAATCAGAGCTGTTACCAGCCAGGCCACAGTCACCTCCACCATGACCTGGGCTCCTGCAACACCCTCCCAGTCAGCGTCCCTGTTTCTGTTCTTTCCCGCCCTGCCTCCAATAACCAGAGTCCAGCCAGCACATCTTTGAGGAACTGCACTAGCTTCATACCTTTTATCTCTTGCAGCCCTCTTTTGGCTTTGCATTATGCTTGGAATAAAATCCAGGCTCCTTACCAGCAATCGCCCAGGCTGCCTCTCCTCCTCATGCTCCAACCTTCTGCCCGGGACCACACTTCACTTCTTTGTGTTCCTGAGCACATTGCTGTCCTAGAAACTCAGGCTGCCAGCCCCTCTCCCAGTTGTGCTTTGTTCCGGTCACCTTGAGGCTCATCCATTCACATCCTTCAAGTCCCAGATGAAATGCCACTTCCTGTGTAAGACAGAAGGCAATGGAACCCCAGCGAGAGACGGTGAGCCCTGAACTAGAGCTTCTAGCTGATTTCCCTCCTCCTGGCCTCACTCTTTTCAAACCCAACCTCCACATGGCTCAGAGAAAGAGAGCTAAAGCATGAACGGATCACTCTTCTTCTTAAATCTCCTAATTCCTCCCCGCGATTTGGAGAATAATGTTCAAGCTCATGAATTTGGCCTGTAAGACCCACCACAATGCTTCTGCAGCCCTAGTCCCCTTGTGACCCTCTGGGCACAGCCCAAGCTCCAACTACCCCAATCTGTTTTGCTTTCATGCTATCATTTCTCAATTCTGTATCTTTTGTTCACGTTGCCCTGTGTACCTGCAGTGCCCCCCTGGCACCTCCTCCAGGAAGCCAAGCCACCCAGTTTGCCTCAGATGCCCCTCCTGGTATCCCCATCAATCTCTAGGCCTAACCTGAAGCTCCCTCTCTGCTTGGTGTCATTTCTTAATGTCTTTATGACCCTAGGATCTCGCTAGACTCCTGCTTCTCAGCATCTCTGCACTGCCCAAGGTTCACAGTGCACCCCTGGAGTGTTACTCAATGTTTGCTGAATGAGTGAATAAATCAATGAACCTGTGGTTCAATAACAATCTATTTCTTGGTGCATTTACTTCTTTGATTCATTTTGGGCATTATGAACTATCTTCTACTACACTAATATAACATAATGTACATACTCATCTGACTATATTTTGGTCAGCTAATCGATTCTGTTTGCTACTCCCTTGTCTTTTACGTGCTTCTATGCAGCTGTGTGAAATGATACCCATAGCTGTCATTTATTCAGCACTTACTCTGTACCAGACACTGTTTAAAAGCTTCTTTCCATGTGTTAAGTCTTGTAATTTTTTAAAGAACCTTCTCAAGGAAGTATTATTATTATCATCATTCCCTGTTGTAGATGATGAATCATAGGCAGAGGGCATAATTTCCCCCATCCTGCGTAACTGGTACAAGGCAATACCAGTCTCGGGGCCTATGCACTGCTGCTCCAGGGCCTGGCGCTGATCACTGGACGGCATTTTCCTTCTTCTGCCAGAACCAACCCCTTCTCCCAGTGAGGCAGCCCGGAACATCACTTGTCCTCATTTTGGTGTTCATGGGACCAGTCCGAGGCACATTTTGTGTTTTCCATGTTCACATTTGTCCCTTCAACATCCGCGTTTTTCCTTGTTCTTACCTGATGCCATCATGTGACTCCCTAATGCTTAGGGTAGTGGACTGGAATCATCTGGAAGGGCCTCTTAAAGCACAGACCATGCAGCGCACTCCAGACTCTCCGTTCAGGAGGTCTGTAATGGGGCCCAAGGTCTGGGGTTTCTTGCAAGTTCCCAGGTGGTGCTGCTGCTGCTGATTCGGGGGCCGTGCGCTGAGACCTACAGTCTAAGACCACTTGCAGCTCTGCCTTACCCCACCTCCCCAGCACATGGATTTCCAAGTTATTTTCTGATTTTCTTACTCTCAATCTCCAGTTTTACTTGTTCTAGTGCTTATTGCCCCAGGGACTTGCTCCGGCCCCTGCACACTTGATATATGTAAAAGTGTTGTATAGTTAGGTATTTTGTTACCCCAACTAAGTAGCCGATTTGCTTCCAACTGAAGGGTGGGTGGAAGGCGTCCTGGGTGGGTGGAAGGCGTCCTGGGTGGGTGGAAGGAGTCCTGGGTGGAAGGAAGAGGTGGGCAAATGGGTGATACTCAAGCTCTCACCTGCATGCATCGCACCATGTTGGTAAATCTTTCCCACCTCTGGGCAGGTCTGGCCTTGGCAGGGATCCATGGAAGTAACCGACAACCCTCCTTTTCACCCACAATTCCGCAGAGAAGCCCAGCCTTATCTATGCTTTGTTCTTACTGCACACCACTCAGGGAATCACATTAAAGCAAAGAATGATATTTGCATACAGGCATTCGACAAAGAATAGACTCCCTAAGCAGGAAACCACACAGCCCATAATTGCTGTAGGTATCTAAGGTGTCAGGCCTCTGCTACCCAGTGAGGCTGCAAACCAGCTTTTTCATCATAAAGGAATGAGCTGCCAATGATTTTCATAGCTTGATTAACGCTCTTCAAACCGATCTCCATTGGGTGCAGAAGTGAAGCCCGAGGAAGATGGATGTTTCCTATTACTTGACGTAATGACTGTGAGGCAGGCTAATGAAACCTTTACAGCCCGAGTTTACAGGGAAAAAACCAACAAACACAGATCAATACCTGAGTTACAGTTCCAATGCATTGATAAATGGATGACAGGCTGTGGGCCTGGCCCCAGCATAAGAAAAGAGAGCAGGAAGAAATGTTGGGGGATGTTGAGAGGGAACTGGAGGCAGAAAGAAGAAGAAGGGTTAAACCGCAGTGTGGACCGATGGGCCCAAGGGCACCAAGAGGAGGTTGTGAATCTGAGCACGTGTGTGTCAAGGGAAAGAGAAGGACCAGACAGCCAGGAGGTGAGAGGAAGTAAAAAGCGGGGAGGCTGCACCGCCAGACTTCCTCCACTGAAGGAATCGGGTCCGCAAGTGAGGCTGGGATGCACACCCTGGCCAGGCTGCTGTCATCCTGAAATGGGCAGCCCTTCTGATTTTCCCCTGCACTAATTAACACTTCAGCCCCACTGCTTGCATTCCCAGTTCTCATTATGATTTTCTTCTGGTGACACAGGCATCCCTTTGTTTCCTGAGTCCTAGGATCAGGTCCCCGACGAGGAACAACGATGCCTGGACTCAGCTTCAGCCTCTGTTCTTCTACCGTTCAGAAGCCACCCTCCGGCAAGGTGACCCCAGCTGCTGGATGGGGCAAGCCCAGGAATTCTCGGCTTCTGACACATCGCGCATTCATCTTCTCCGACACTGTTCCCATGCACAACTTGTGGCTCAGGTTGGAAATGCAAATGGAAAAATGCATAGCTGTAGCCCTCCTCCAAGGCTTCAGTCTCTCTGCTCATATTCACTGAGGCTAGTGACCCCCGATTCCCACTCGCTGGCCCCTCCTCCTCCCCTTCCAACATAATACGCTGTTCACTTATTTATTGCGTTCATTGTCCATCTCATCCAAATCTATTCTAGAAAAGGCTTTTTTTTTGTTTTGTTTTGCTATATTTTAGTGTTTTGTCCATTGTTGTACTCCCAGTACTTAGCATCCCATTTGCTACACAGCAGACACTCAGTAGATATTGGTCGAGTGAAGAAATGATTGAGGACAAGTCATCATGCTTTTGTCCTAGCCTCACTGGGAACCAGCTATACAGCTATTGCCCTGTGTCTCAGTTTCCTTATTGGGAAATGGGGATAATAATCCCTGAAGAAACAGATGGATGCATATATACAAACTATTTATATGTTTATATATTCCTATTTGTAAAGTGTTTGTATATTCACATATGTAAAGTAAAAAATGTAAAACGTTGGATAAATGTAAGGGATCCACACTATTTGCAGTGCATGGACACCTGTCATGATAAACAAACTGGAGAAACAATCACTGGCAAATAGATCATACTGAGATGTGTGTGCCTCCATGAAAACCTCCACATTGTCGAAAGTGCTACCTGTTCTAATCTCCTGTTTGTGAAGATTAGCCCTATTTCTTTACCCAAAATGAAGTTATTTTGGGAGCCCAGCACCCCCCAAAATTAGATCCCAGGCCATTGCACTATGTCTAAGGGGTATGTTGTGTAAGATGTGCACTTAGTGGAAATTGGACAAAAGGCACTATATATAGAATGTGAAAGTGGAGTTTTCAGGACCTGTGCTTTAAATATCAGGCATGACATCGTCACCAGCACCTCCAGGAGTGGAGCCGGAGGCAGGATTCTCTGGGGAGTGCATTTCCTCCAGTTCTGCTGATGCAGGAGAGATGGGTGAATCAGGAGTAGGCGGCTGAAAGTTTGATAATCACAATTTGCTCTGGGTGATAAAGTGGGGCCTGGACTGAGGGAAACAACTGGGTATCTAACTAGGCTAAACAAGAGGGCTCAGGGGACTGGCAGGAGAAGGACACTGTGCTTTTACCTCCTGATCAAGCTTTTCCCATCTGGTCATTTTATTTGTCAATTTTTCCCATTTCATTTACCAAGCCGTTCCCTGACTGTTAGCACCTCTGGCAATAGCTCAGCCAATCATTCTGCCTTGGGAAGTCTGCCTGGCTAAAGTGCCCAACGTGGCCCCACCTAGGCCTTTTCCTGTGAGTGCCTCTCTCTGTGGCCCAAGCTCTTCTCCTCTCCACCATAATATTAGATGTGGGATCCACAACATGCCTGCAGCAGAGAAACCCAGCCACTCTCATCCTGCCCTTTTCCTTCCTCATGAAACAGGGTTGTGGGTTGGGCGGGAAAGGGGCTGAGGGGGTGAGTTTAGAGAGAGGAGACTGGAAATGAGGTCCCTAGCTCCATCATCATTAGCAATGTGACTTTGGGGATATTGCCACACCTCTCTGAGCCCCATCTTCCTTCATACCGAGATGATAATCCCTCTCTCATAGTCTCTGGTGAGAACCAGAGACCAGGAGACGAAAGTGCTGACACATAGTAGGTGAGGAGTACATGACTATTGAATATACACAATGGTCTCTCGAGAGCTGTCTCTACTCTTGAATTTTTGAATTCCTAAAACCAGAAGGGAAGGAAAACCAACACTGAATAAAAGTGTTAGACTGTAGTAGGTGCCTGGTGTATGTCATCATATCACTCCCCCAACAGACTTACAAACTGAAGAGTAGTATTCCACCCCTCTGGTTTGCATATGTCCCCCAAAAAGCATGTGCTGGAAACATAATCCTCAAGGCAACAGTGTGGAGAGGTGGAGCCTGATAAGAAGTGATTAGACCACAAGGGCTCTGTGGTTATGAATGGATTAATACCATTATTAAAGAAGTGGGGTCTTTAAAAAATAATGAATTTGTCCCCCTTTTGTCTCTCTTTCACTCTCTCTTGCCATTCTACTTTCTGTCATGATGATACAGCAAGAAGGTCCTTGCAAGATACCACCTCTTGATCTTGGACTTCTCAACCTCCAGAACTCTGAGCCAATAAATTTCTGTTCATTACAAATCACCCAGTCTGTGGTACTGTATTAAAGCAGCACAAAATAGATGACGAAACTGAATTATAGAGAGAATTACTAACTTGTGCAAGGTTAGGCTGCTGATAAATCACAGAGCTGGAGCTCCATAGTGGTTTTGATTTCAAAGTCCATCCCTTTCCTCATCACTAGGCTGAATCCTAGGAGACTGAAGGTTAACCAGAGAAAATTCCAGACTGCATGACTAGTAGAGTTTGCCCACAACCCCTAGGCATGAGACACGTGGTTTGTAAATCACATTGCACATGCCAGTATGTCTGCTGCCACCACCTCACTGCACAATAATGAGAACCACCTGCTTCAAAACAAAGCAAGGAAAAGAAAAGAAAGCTTCACTGTGGTCTGGAAATAGCTTCAATTAACAGTAGCACTCTAGCCCAGCACATAGGCAGATTATGAGGCAGCCACAAGGCATAGCCCTCTGCAGCCAGGGCCTGGGCAGAAAAACCTTGTGGAGAGTAGTATCCATGGACCTCCAGCTTTGGATTTGATAAAGAGAAAAAGATGAGCTAATATTCATTAAACTTCTAATATGTGTCCCTCATGGTACTATATACCTCCCTATACTGTACTTTATTTGCTTCTGAAAATAATCTTGTGTAGTGTATCTTACTCCCATTCTACAAATAAGAAAACTGACTCTTAAAGTCACCCATCTGGAGAGCAGAGTCAGTAGCTAAGTAAAAGAGTTCAGCAGAAGTACTGAGAACTGACCAAAGGCAGAGTCCAGAGAAGCAAAGAGAGGGAGAGAAGTTCCTACGCATATACTAGTTCTATTTGCTGTAAAGTACTCCCTGTCTACCCAACCCCATCCTAACCTAAAGAACTGCTATTCAACCTTTGAGAGTCATGTGAGTCATCACCCCTCTGAAGCCTTTCCCAACATCCCCAGTGAGGTCTTGTAATCTAAGGACCTGACATAGTGCTTAGAATACTAGCGCCTGCCTAATAAGTGTTCGATATTTGTCGACAGATAAATAAGTGACTAAGCAAAAGCCTAGAGCTGTGTTGTGCAACAGAATTCTTGCAATAATAGGGATGTACTTTAATCTGTGTTGTCCAGAGCAGCAGCCAGCAGCAACATGTGGCTTTGGCTGTTGTATAGGACAACACATGTCTGGATACCTGGTGCTTTCTGTGCTCCCGCCATTGCTGCCATCAGAAAACTCGTTAACCATGAAGGTTGTGGGGGCCAATCAGGCCCAGCTGATTCTGCACTTGAGTAAATCCAGCCATGCTCCTTGGAACGTGGCTAGCTCATCCTGCAGTGCCTTTTGGGAACTTCCACTTTCGTTAGCTATTTGTTCAAGATAGCAATTTATAAGGAAATATGAGAATTTGATTCTCTGTGAGCACCAAATCTTTCCATGACAGCAAGATAGGCATCTTCATCTCTTCATAGGGTCATTTTGGGTCCATTTTACTTCTCAGCTCAGCACTGTGGGAAGCTGACCACAGATGGACCAAGCTCAAGCATTTGCAGTCTCGAAGGAGGGATTTAGGGTAGAGATTAGGGCACAGAGAAGGCAACACCAAGGTTGAAGGCATCTCCTTGGGAACACTGTATTATCTTCCAGGGTTCAAACATCAGGGCACTTCAATAAGTATTCCAGGAATTTGTACTTTAGGAACACATTCATACTCATTTAGATTGATCTATTCCTTCTTCCAGAGTACCTGTGACCTACCTTAAATTTCATTAAAGAGTAAGGAATGGCAGGAGGTGAGGCAGGAGCTTTGACACTCTGTAGACATCTTTCACACAGAGCTGTTAGGCCAACTCTGAAGGGATAGCAATCTACTTCCTGCCCTCCAGTGTGGTTGAAGAAGGAAATCATAGAGGGCTAGTGGCCCCTGGGTGATGTGAAGCCTCTGGGTTTTAAGTAATAGAATCACTGCTCCTCCCAGTTGGACTGGGCTACCGTGGCAGGCACCAGCTGGAGGCACCCAGTGTCTCAGCTCTGTTCTGACCTGAGAGCTCGCTGTTGGAGAAGCCTGTTGAGGTTCTCTTCAGGATGTGAAGAAGGTGTAATAGTGGCTTTCACCCAGCTTGGCGGCCCTGGTTCTAGATGTTTGTGGTTTGCTTGGATATTAGGTGTAAGGGAGATAGAGTGTGGGAGGCTGAGACAGTCCTGTGAGTGATTCTGGGATGCCAGGCAGAGCTGGGTCTCACTCTGTCTCTGAATTCTGCCCCTAACTCCCCACAGTGAGGCCACATACATTTTCCATCATGGAGTGCTCCTGTTCTCCCCACTTTCCTATTCCAGGCCCCCTTTCCTCTTGAGATGCAAATACACTTTTCCTTTCCAGTCTGAGCAGTACAAGATTCTCTAAATTAGGGTGCTGACTCTAGGAAGAAATGCTTAGTGAATGATGGCTCATGGTTGCTAAGCAAATCTGAGCTGCCTGACTTCTGCATGGAGTTCTCAGGATTCTCCATGGAGTGACTAAGAACGGAACAAATCATTTGGCCCAGAGTAATGGGTTTCTGTGCTATTAGTCGAGGTAGCTTAGTGTAACAGAAAAAAGCAGTTTTTTCTTTTACTGGTTGTCAGGAGTTCTCTAGATCTGCCTCTGTCACTGCCTAACTCAAGAATTATGACCTCTCAGAGCCTCAGTTTCCTAATCGATCGAAAGAGGGCATCGGATCAGATTTTATGCTTGTTGAGCTGTATTCCTCAGAGAACACGATGGAATGGTGGTAGGTGGGACACTGGAATCCCCACTTCTGCTTGCAGTGGATTACTTATGTGTTTATCTCTTTTATTGATTTACATCTCTGCATAAGATTTGGTTTGAAAAAATATTTGATGGCTATAAATAATCTGAAGTCCCTGGACTAGATGATCTCTAAGGCGCCCTTGTAGCTCTATAATTTTAATGTAGCACCTGCTAATTGGATCTGATCATAAACCCAGGTCAGAGACTAACAGCTTGAGGTAAGAAGTCTTGAGGCTGTGTTTCAACTCATTTTAGCAATTTGCTCACTTCTATACATCTGACCCTTGAGGTTAAATCTGTAGCTGTTTTTGTGCATGAGCATTTGTGTTTGTGAGTCCTCTGAGCACTGAGAGAATGTGCTGAAGATGTCTCTCTCATTTCATTTCTCCTCTGAGGGGCCTGTAGGATGGCACACAGGTCTGCAAGGGAGACTGAGCTTTCTACCTTTGCCTGGAGACTTCTGATGCCTTTGCCCCAGGAGGGCTCACCACACAGGGAGTAAGGGCAACCTTCACTCACGGGTGATGGGAGACGTTGTACCTTATTCCCCCTCTGAAAAAATAATAATGACTTATGAAGCACTGGCCAGGGTCAACCGCAAAGATAGATAGATCTAATGACTTTTTCACAAATACCCATCCTATGATCTAACACTTCAATTCACCTCTTCCTGTCCCTCTACAATTTGGGTTTGTGCTCTAGGAATTACAATAGGGAACCCACTCTTGGAGTGAGAGCTAAAGAACTCCTCTACCTCAAAGTGTCTTTTTTTTTCTTTTAAGATCAACTTTATTGAGGTACAATTTACATACGAGAAAGGGACAGTTATAGAACTGCAGTGCATAGTCTACAAATTTTGAGAAATGTATTTTCATGTGAATACCCCCCAATCAAGATAATGGAGCATTTCCATCACCCACTCCACCACCATGTCCACCACCATGGCATACTGTTGGTAGGCTACTATAGCATGGGGTGAGGAGTGAGTGGCTGGCTGATGGAAATGCTCTGTGTTTTGATTAGGTTTGGGTTACATGGAATTTACATGCATCAAAATTCATGCAACTGAGCACTTAAAATATGTGCAATTTACAGTTGAAATTGAGAAAGATTAAATAAATGCCTTAATGCCACACATTTATTAAGTGACTGATCCCAAATCTGACCCAAGGACCATTGGATTTCAATGCTATCCTCGTCACTACCATGTTACCCTGCCCCCGCTCATGACTGTATTCATAGATGGAGGTAGTGCAGGTTGGGAACTAGCACTCTGGCTTAACCTTCTCATTGTATGAAAAAGAAAACAAACTGTTAGAGGTGGGGCAATTTATGTAGCAAATTGGTAGTGAAGCCCAGACCAGATCCCATACTCAGGGTTTCTCAGTCTAGTGATGGAGCTAAGAATGGCAGTGTCCATATCATTATATCAGTTATGAGTTATCATATCACAGAGCTTGCTCAAACATGAAGAGCTCTCAGTGCCGTATTTGATTACAGTGATTATTCCTATGAATATGGAGTACTTTACAGTCATACTTCTCTCACAGAAGATACATGGAATCAGGTGGAGATCTTGTTAAAGTACAGATTCTGATTAAGAAAGTCTTGGGAGTCTCAAAAACATTTTGAAGAATTCAAAACCAAAATTAAGTACATTATATTAAAAAATTCCCATAAGATTTCCTCTCTTCCTGTGGGGTAAACACACACATACACCAGCCTTGACCCCAGATATCAGTGAGCTTCTGATATCAGCCTTAACTTGATCACCAAAGTCTTGACTATAAGACACATTCCTGGACATGGATTGATTGGTCACACCCACAAACCACAACTGAATGTTTTATTGGCTTACATTTTCCAGCTGAAATTAGATACCACAGGATTGACTATTTTGATTGACTTTGCATCTGGGTCAGTCAAAATTGCGGGTCCCAGGGAAGGGCTATGTTACACTAAGAGCTTTTCATTTTGTGCCGCCAGAACCACTTTTGGCGAGTGATTGATTGATAGATCCCAATCCAAATCTAATTGCTCATGCTTTCTGCCCAGAAGGATTCGGGATGTATTGATCTCTGTCCAAGCTCATCTGGGGAGAACAATGCTTCTATAATGGAGAGAGTGCCACTTGGGGTCCTGCATTGTGCTGCTTTTGTTTTTCCTGCCAACTCAGACCAAGGCTTTATCTGCAGAACTTTCGGCAGCTGGCAGGCATGATTCTCTGCCGGAGACAAATTTGATTCCCCATTCCACTGCCTGTCCTTTGATGGCAAATTCATTTAGGCACATTACAGTCATACAGATGCAGACTGACCCAGTTAGCTCTACATGCGTTGTGAATCCAGTTAATTGTATATCAACTAATTGCATAATTCATTTATTAATGGACTGAATTAAAATCCAAGTGTTGCAGCTCCTCTTCAGGATCAGTGAGAAGAAAAGCCTTGGGAGAATTTCATTTTTCAGATCCATGATCCTCCCCTCTCCAAAATATATTCTCTCTCTGTTTTTCATTTGGGAAAAGAACTAGTCCACAAGACAATTAAGGATGAGATAAAAAATAAAACATAGCTACATTACTAAAACTGCCTTTTTTTTTTCTTTGAGACAGTCTCACTCTGTCACCCAGGCTGGTGTGCAATGGCACAACCTCGGCTCACTGCAACCTCTGCCTCCCAGGTTCAAGTGATTCTCCTGCCTCAGCTTCCCCAGTAGGTGGGATTGCAGGCACGTGCCACCATGTCTGACTAATTTTTGTATTTTTAGTAGAAACAAGGTTTCACCGTGTTGACCAGGCTGGTCTGAAACTCCTGACCTCAAGTGATTTGCCCAGCTCGGCCTCCCAAAGTGCTGGGATTACAGGCGTGACCCACCACGCCGGGCCCTAAAAATGTTAATTCTTTATATCCAGCTGCATAACATTAGCATACAGATATTAACAGATTACATTGGTGCCCCCCAAAACAATAGTTTTGAGAAGACATATTTTGAGTTTAGAAGAGGGTCCAGATTTTCCCGTGCACCTCCAGGTGACTCCTCATGGGATGACTGTGCTTACCAAGTGGTTGGAGTCACGTGAGCTCTCTGTTTCCTAGAAGAGAGGTGCCCTTACCTCCCGGCATCTCCCAAGCCCTCGCCTTGGATACTGGTTTCTTTGGAAGGAGGTTACCTCTTGTCAGCTGCCAACAACAAGAAGCAAAGGCCCAGTGTTGTCCCTTGCGAACTGCCTGCCATAGGCCTTACCCTTTCATCACCAAAGTCCTCCTTGCTGCTGGTTTTGGAAGCACATCATCAAGCTTCTTGTGAAGTAGCAGAAATACATAGAATAAGTCTCATTCTACATCTTATGTTGGGCTTCCCCAGAAGGAGCCCTGAGATAAGAATTTTAATGTAAATATTTTATGTAGACGGGGGACTTCAGGAAGCACTGGAATAGGAATGGGGAAGAGAGGAACAAGAAGAGCCTAATGACAGGCATGTTATTAATGAGGTTGTCCCTGGGGCAACTGGGATCTAGCTGTTTGAAGACCTCTAGGAGACCACTTAGAGCATCCTTGGTGGTCTCACCGCAGGGATGAAGGAGGTGTTGGGTTTGTCCTCCAATTCTCAGATGTCATTGGCTGAGGGCCTCTCCTACAGCACTCGCTCCTTGTCTTCTGTGGTAAGGCACTCTCCAATGGCAGGAGAGAAGGCTGTGGGGTGGAGAATCTCAGGTGCTTACACTGGGGTCCTGTGGACGTGCATGGGGACATTGAGGGCCAAGGGGATACCTGATTGGCACTGAGAGCCTAGAGTAGCAACCCAAGGGCTTTCACCAGATCAGCTTTCTTCTTTGACTCTGGCCCCCTTAAAACCTGAAAAAGCTCACTCCAACCCAATTTCATGGCTTCCATTCTGTCTCCATTGTGGGTCCAGAAAAAAATGACCTCTGGTTCTAGAGAGAAAATATTCCCTCTCCATTCCTTGTTTTACACCCTTCTCCACCTCCCAGAGTCCTAATTTTCTGCCTTAGGATAAAGTCTCTTCCCTAAGAGACTCTCGGTGTGCCACACAAATTCCTTTTAGGGGAAGCACAGCCATGCCTCCAGGAGTGTATTCTGTCCCTATATCCTGATGAACAGTTAGAAAGTGATCTCTCAGTGGAATGTTTTCCAGTATATGGATTGGTTAGTCCTATATATTATTACCTTGTATATTAATAATAATAATAATGCCTTACCTTTCTATTGTTTTTATAATTTCCAATGCACTTGTATTTTCTGAGCCGATTCTACCAACCTCCTGGGAGAGAGGCATTATTAGATATTACCAAGAAGAAGATCAAATACCTAAGAGGGTAATTCAGTCCCTAAGGAGTGAAAATAGCTATTAGGAACTGAGGCTTCTCAATCGGTTGACCTGAGTCCAATTCTTGGCTTCTTCGTTCACACGCTGTGTGCCTGAGACAATTTGCTGGACTTTTCTGAGATTGTTTTCTCAAACATGAAGTCAAATTTGTAATAGTCCCACTCCACTGGAGTGTCTTGAAGCTTAAATGGAATAATGGAAGGAAAGACTAGTGACTGGCTCATAGCAAGTGCTGATAGACCCTGTTGTTACTATTAACTGACTCAGTCAGAATTGCCCAAAATAGACAGAGCTTGAAGCCAGATCTTGTGACTATAAGTCTTGTGTTCTTTCCCACCATTTCATATTTTTGGTTAAATTCTGCAGTTGACCCCAAATCATGCATTTTGGTGTTCGATTTGTGCTGAACTTTCTCTCAATTCCTATAAAATACGATTCAATCATAGTGCATGACTTGGGAGGAGGAAGTTTTCAATCGTTGAAAAACAGAAATAAAAACATTCATAGAGCCATAGAGCTGCAGCCTCCATGAGTTTAGTAGAACAAATGCCATGTACCCAGGACAAAACCATCTCAAGCAGAATAAATTTGCCTTTTTATGCTGCGAGGAAGCTGAAATGAAGCTTTCAGGGTCTTGGTGTCATTGGCATCATCTTTATGTTCTTAAATGAAAACAGAGAAAGGATTTGCTTTATTACAGGAGAAAGGGCCAAATGTGTTTGCTTTCAAGTACAGAATAAAATGAAATGCATATTCTCAGGGAGGAACTTCATTTTGATTACCCGTCTGGAAGAGGAGAACAGGAAACGGCCGCCCATACCCATCCTGGCCCCCCATCTTCCTCTTTTTATTTGTTATTGAAGCAAATGAGGCCAATTGTTGGAAATTTCTGTGCAGCCCTGAATGCCTCAATTGTGACTCTCACAGAGATTAATGCATTTAATTTACCTCTTTGGTGTATTCGAGACACTATTCAGCAGCCAATTGGGAGTTCCTCGCCCTGTAAGCTGCTCCATGATGAGATACACTCTGGCTGTCTCTACCTCACATGCTGCAGAGGACTTCAGTTCAGCCCGGGGAGGAGGAGGGCGGCCCTGCATTTCCAGGCTCCCTACCCCCTCCTCCACAGGTGGCCATTAGTGAAGCAAATTGGAAAGAGCTGAACTACAGGGACAGATGAGCACAAAAGACCCGCATGTACCATCTTTCTGGGCATTATGGACTGTCTTCTCCCACAGTGTTCTCATCAGTAAAAAAGTCACTTCTATTTAAGTAAAAGTTCCCTATGTATGGGGCAAATCAAGGGGACTAAGTAGTTTTCCTATGGATCAAGTAGTTTTTAACTTTTTGATATTAAGTATTGACTTTGGCATTATTTCCAAGAGAGACAACACTTTCTGTCCTTGTTTCTTTATTCCCAAATGTTTAATGAGTACCTACCTTAAGCGAGGCACAGCACTAGGTCTGAGGATAGAGTAGGGACAAGTAACGCATGGTTCCTGCCCTCTGTGCCCTAGCCTGTTGGATGGTACACAACCACACAAAAGTCTACCCCATTACAGTTTTGATAAATGTCACAAGAGAAACACACAGGTGACCTAAGCTAGACTGGAGGATTCCAGGGAAATTCTCTTTGAGGAAATACGTTATAAAATATATTTTGAATGATGACTGAGAGCCAAGGGATAAGGAGCATTTCATGGTTGAGGGGAGAGTTGGATACAGGTGTCATCACTTTCAGCCTTCCGCTTGCTCCACGGCAGGTGTCTCATCAGGCTGGGGTTGGTCGTTTTGCTGCATCTCTAAAATCTAGGCACATTAGGGCTAGCACCCATGAATTGCCACGGGGAAGCTATTCTGGGAGGCTCCCTTTGATCTTATGGTCTCTCTAGGAGGCCCTCTTTGATCTTATGGTTTCCAGTCTTAAGTGCATTGCATTGTCTTAAGAGCTCTGTGGGAAGAGAGAGATTTTCCTATTTATTTTCAAGATTTCCTGGGTGTCTACCCTCAGTATATGGCTATAACTTGCTTGGTCTACTCTCTCAAAAGGATGGGAGAATATTATAGCTACTCTTCACTCTATTCTTCCAACCCTACTAGGAGTATTTTCAGAAGGAAATAACATCCAAAGATTTACCTTTAGAAATTGAGAAATGAAGCTTTAGCCCAAGACTTCCTCAGATAACTTTATGCAGTGTCAAAATAGGGATAAAGTACCTATACAGTTCCCTACTCATACATACATTTCCCCTGATACTCAGAAAATATACTGATGAGGCCACTTCAAAAGATGAAACTCAGCACGAACATAGTAGGTGATCCCCGCAGAAGGTGAGCAAGTTTTCTAGGCCAAAGCAAGGTCTCAAATCCAATTTCTCACACACATTATAATATGGTGAGGATTTCTCCCATGGCTAGAAGCAAACACAGTTTTAAAAATTCAAATCATGGATAATTCATGCAGAATTGGAAACTAACGTTTTTAAAAATGTTAAATGCATGTTTCAAAGCCAACTTCAAGTATAAATTGAGTTCCTAACTTGCTGCATGCTATTGGGAGCTCGTTGTTTCTATTGGGGCCTTAGTCCTTGAAGTTTCCAGTATAGGACTACTGCCATCAAGATACTCTTTTCCCAATTGTAACACAGATGAAGGACTTCAGAAACACCAGAGGAGGGTACTGTCTGAAACAGTTTATTGATTATTTGCATCCCTTGTTAGGGAGAGTGGACCGAGGGTTGGGACACCTAGGCCTCCCTCAAAGCTCTTTAACAGCCTTATTGTAGGAACTGGAGGAAAGTGTGGCCCCTCCCCTGCCTCTGTGACTTTGTTGTCTAGCAGCAATTGTAATCGTGCTCTCTTCCTCCCTGCTTGCCCTAACCTGACTGCAGGGACTGTGAGCTCGAAGGAGGAGAAACATCATGGGGAATGATATGTGAGCCTCAGGAGGCTTCATCATTCACTCTGAAATGCTGGCACCGAGTCAAGTTAGTTCTTATGTGACATTAAAAACCTCACTTCAGTGAGGAAAACAAACAGATAAAGAACACCAGCTAATGACTTTGGAAGGCCAGAGAGCAGCTGAAGTATTGTTTTTTTAAATGCAATAGATTTTAAAAGGCATTTCCAATAATGAATATGTCATCCAATTACTGCACTCTTCTCATTCTGAACACCTGTCCCAGTGATTCTCAATCCCCAGAGTGACTTTTATTTTTAACAATATTTATTATCATGAGTGTTATCACATAAGATGAAATCAGCTGGAGATAGAGGCTGCATTCGCTGATGGCATGGAGGCACCGTGCCCTGGGGCAGGCTGTTTTTCATCCTCCTTTTGATACTGCAGTTGCTCTGCACTGCTGTCTTTGACAGTCCCCAGTGGACACGGAGGACCATCTCATAACCACTCTTCAGGGTAAGATCACCCTAGGGTGCCCCATGACTCTCATCTCAAAGGATCCTTAGTATTTCACAAAGCACTTGCTTGGAGAAAAATCTAAGAATAGCCTCACTTAGCATCCAAAGACCAGGGCTTTGGGGAATGGGACTAAGTAGCTATGTCATCACCATGTAGCATTTCCTATTTGCTTCTGAGGGACTGCTAGAGAATTGTCAAGAAAGCAGAGAGGCAACAAGGGCAACGACTCAAAAATGCCTTCAGTGCATCCTTTTTGTTCTTCAGATAGGGCCCAGAAATCAGGCAAATACTACTTATACAGTTCCTACAATGTCCCTAGCATTGGACCTGTCACCTATCCTTAACAAAGGATCTAATAGGAAACGAAAGCTGTCCCATGTTAAACAGCATTTCATAAAAGAAAATTCTTTAGTTATTTATTCAATATTTACTGAAGGCCTACTATGCATTTTACATGTAGACTTGATATACCAAGTTGAATTAAGACAAAATTCCCGTATTTAATAAAGTTCTGAGTAGAAAGGCTTGAGTAAGTAAACAGAGCGGCTGGGAAGCTTGAACTGGGTGGAGCCCATGACAGCTCAATGAGGCCTGCCTGCCTCTGTAGACTCCACCTCTTGCGCCAGGGCATAGCTGAACAAAAGGCAGCAGAAACTTCTGCAAACTTAAAGGACCCTGTCTGACAGCTCTGAAGAGAGCAGTGGTTCTCCCAGCACAGTGTTTGAACCCTGAGAACGGACAGCCTGCCTCCTCAAGTGGGTCCCTGACCCCTGTGTAGCCTAACTGGGAGACACCTCTCAGTAGAGGCTGACTGACACCTCATACAGCCAGGTACCCCTCTGAGACAAAGCTTCCAGAGGAAGGATCAGGCACCAATATTTACTGTTTGGCAATATCTGCTGTTCTGCAGCCTTCGCTGGTGATACCCAGGAAAACAGTGTCTGGAGTGGACCTCCAGCAAACTCCAATGGAACTGCAGCTGAGGGACCTGACTGTGAGAAGGAAAACTAACAAATAGAAAAGAATAGCATCAACATCAACAAAAAGGACATCCACACCAAAACCCCATCCGTAGGTCACCATCATCAAAGACCAAAGGTAGATAAAACCACAAAGATGGGGAGAAACCAGAGCAGAAAAGCTGAAAATTCTAAACACCAGAGTGCCTCTTTTCCTCCAAAGGATCGTAGCTCCTCACCAGCAATGGTACAAAGCTGGTTGGAGAATGACTTTGACGAGTTGACAGAAGTAGGCTTCAGAAGGTGAGTAATAACAAACTTCTCTGAGCTAAAGGAGGATGTTTGAACCCATCGCAAGGAAGCCAAAAACCTTGAAAAAAGATTAGACGAATGGCTAACTAGAATAAACAATGTAGAGAAGACCATAAATGACCTGATTGAGCTGAAAACCATGGCATGAGAACTATATGATGCATACACAAACTTCAATAGCTGATTCGATCAAGTGGAAGAAAAGGTATCAGTGATTGAAGATCAAATGAATGAAATGAAGTGAGAAGAGAAGTTTAGAGAAAAAAGAGTAAAAAGACATGAACAAAGCCTCCAAGAAATATGGGACTATGTGAAACAACCAAATATACGTTTGATTGGTATATCTGAAAGCAACGGGGAGAATGGAACCAAGCTGGAAAACACTCTCAGGATATTATCCAGGAGAACTTCCCCAATCCAGCAAGGCAGGCCAACATTCGAATTCAGGAAATACAGAGAACACCACAGAGATACTACTAAAGAAGAGCAACCCCAAGACACATAATTTGCAGATTTACCAAGGTTGATATGGAGGAAAAAATTTGAAGGGCAGCCAGAGAGAAAGGTCGGGTTACTCACAAAGGGAAGCCCATCAGACTAAAAGCAGAAACTGTACAAGCCAGAAGAGAGTGGGGGCCAATATTCAACATTCTTAAAGAAAAGAATTTTCAACCTAGAATTTCATATCCAGCCAAACTAAGCATCATAAGTGAAGGAGAAATAAAATCCTTTACAGACAAGCAAATGCTCAGAGATTTTGTCATCACCAGGCCTCCCTTACAAGAGCTCCTGAAGGAAGCACTAAACATGGAAAGGAGCAAGCATTACACGCCACTGCAAAAACAAGCCAAATTGTAAAGACCATTGATGCTAGGAAGAAACTACATCAACAACAGGCAAAATAACCAGCTAGCATCATAATGAGAGGATAAAATTCACACATAACAACATTAACCTTACATGTAAATGAGCTAAACGCCCCAATTAAAAGACACAAACTCGCAAATTGGATAGAATCAAGACCCATCAGTGTGCTGTATTCAGGAGACCCATCTCATATGCAGAGACACACATAGGCTCAAAATTAAGAGATGGAGGAAGATCTACCAAGCAAATGGAAAGCAAAAAAAAGCAGGGGTTGCAATCCTAGTCTCTGATAAAACAGACTTTAAACCAACAAAGATCAAAAGAGACAAAGAAGGCCATTACATAATGGTAAAGGGATCAATTCAACAAGAAGAGCTAACTATCCTAAATATATATGCACCCAACACAGGAGCATCCAGATTCATAAAGAAAGTCCTTAGAGACCTATAAAGAGACTTAGACTCCCACACAATAATAATGGGAGACTTTAACACCCCATTGTTGATATTAGACAGATCAATGAGACAGAAGGTTAACAAGGATATCCAGGACTTGAACTCAGCTCTGCACCAAGCAGACCTAATAGACATCTACAGAACTCTCCACCCCAAATCAACAGAATATACATTCTTCTCAGCAGCACATCACACTTATTCCAAAATTGACCACATACTTGGAAGTGAAGCACTCCTCAGCAAATGTGAAAGAACAGAAATCACAACAAATTTTCTCTCAGACCACAGTGCAATCAAATTAGAACTCAGGATTAAGAAACTCACTCAAAACCACACAACTACATGGAAACTGAACAACCTGCTCCTGAATGACTACTGGTTAAGCAACGAAATGAAGGCAGAAATAAAGATGTTCTTTGAAACCAATGAGAACAAAGACACAAAATACCAGAATCTCTGGGACACATTTAAAGCAGTGTGTAGAGGGAAATTTATAGCACTAAATGCCCACAAGAGAAAGCAGGAAAGATCTAAAATCGGCACCCTAACATCACAATTAAAAGAACTAGAGAAGCGAAAGCAAACAAATTCAAAAGCTAGCAGAAGGCGAGAAATAACTAAGGTCAGAGCAGAACAGAAGGAGATACAGACACAGAAAAACCTTCAAAAAATCAGTGAATCCAGGAGCTGTTTTTTTTTTTTAAAGATTAACCAAATTGATAGTCTGCTAGCAAGACCAATAAAGAAGAAAAGAGAGAAGAATCAAACAGATGCAATAAAAAATGATAGGGAGATATCACCACCGATCCCACAGAAATGCAAACTACCATCAGAGAATACTACAAACACCTCTACACAAATAAACTAGAAACTTTAGAAGAAATGGATAAATTGCTGGACACATACCCCCTCCCAAGACTAAATCTGGAAGACGTTGAATCCCTGAATAGACCAATAACAGGCTCTGAAATTGAGGCATAATTAATAGCCTACCAAAAAAGTCCAGGACCAGATGGATTCACAGCCGAATTCTACCAGAGGTAAAAACAGGAGCTGGTACCATTCTTTCTGAAACTATTCCAATCAATAGAAAAAGAGGGAATCCTCACTAACTCATTTTATAAGCCAGCATCATCCTGATACCAGAGACACAACAACAACAACAACAACAACAACAAAAAAGGGAATTTTAGACGAATATCCCTAATGAACATTGATGCGAAAATTCTCAATAAAATACTGGCAAACCGAATCCAGCAGCACATCAAAAAGCTTATCTACCACGATCAAGTTGGCTTCATCCCTGGGATGCAAGGCTGGTTCAGCATACGCAAATCAATAAACATAATCCATCACATAAAGAGAACCAAAGACAAAAACCAAATGATTATCTCAATAGATGCAGAAAAGGCCTTTGACAAAATTAAACAGCCCTTCATGCTAAAAACTCTCAATAAACTAGGTATTGATGGAACATACCTCAAAATAATAAGAGTTATTTGTGACAAACCCAGAGCCAATATCAAACTGAATGGGCAAAAACTGGAAGCATTCCCTCTGAAAACTGGCACAAGACAGGGATGCCCTCTCTCACCATGCCTATTCAACATAGTATTGGAAGTTCTGGCCAGGGCAATCAGGCAGGAGAAAGAAATAAAGGGTATTCAATTAGGAAAAGAGGAAGTCAAATTGTCCCTGTTTGCAGATGACGTGATTGTATATTTAGAAAATCCCATCGTCTCAGCCCAAAATCTCCTTAAGCTGATAAGCAACTTCAGCAAAGTCTCAGGATACAAAATCAATGTGCAAAAATCCCAAGCATTACGATACACCAATAACAGACAAACAGCCAAATCATGAGTGAACTCCCATTCACAATTGCTACAAAGAGAATAAAATACCTGGGAATCCAACTTACAAGGTATGTGAAGGACTTCTTCAAGGAGAACTACAAACCACTGCTCAACGAAATAAAAGAGGACACAAACAAATGGAAGAACATTCTATGCTTGTGGATAGGAAGAATCAATATTGTGAAAATGGCCATACTGCCTAAGGTAATTTATAGATTCAATGCCATCCCCATCAAGCTACCAATGACTTTCTTCATAGAATTGGAAAAACTACTTTAAAGTCATATAGAACCAAAAAAGAGCCCACATTGCCAAGACAATCCTAAGCAAAAAGAACAAAGCTGGAGGCATCATGCTACCTGATTTCAAACTATACTGCGAGGCTACAGTAACCAAAACAGCATGGTACTGGTATCAAAACAGAGATACAGACCAATGGAACAGAACAGAGTCCTCAGAAATAACACCACACATCTACAACCAGCTGATCTTTGACAAACCTGACAAAAACAAGAAATGGAGAAAGGATTCCCTATTTAATACATGGTGCTGGGAAAACTGGCTAGCCATATGTAGAAAGCTGAAACTGGATCCCTTCCTTACACCTTACACAAAAATTAATTCAAGATGTATTAAAGACTTAAATGTTAGATCTAAAACCATAAAAACCCTGGAAGGAAACCTAGGCAATACCATTCAGGTCATAGGCATGGGCAAGGACTTAGTGACTAAAACACCAAAAGCAATGTCATCAAAAGCCAAATTAGACAAATGAGATCTTATTAAACTAAAGAGCTTCTGCACAGCAAAAGAAACTACCATCAGAGTGAACAGGCAACCTACAGAATGGGAGAAAATTTTTGCAATCTACCCATCTGACAAAGGCTAATATCCAGAATCTACAAAGAACTTAAACAAACTTACAATAGAAAGATCAAACAACCCCATCAAAAAATTGGCAAAGAATATGAACAGACACTTTTCCAAAGGAGACATTTATGCAGCCAACAGACACATGAAAAAATGCTCATCATCACTGGTGTCATCAGAGAAATGCAAATCAAAACCACAATGAGATACCATCTCACACCAGTTAGAATGGTGATCATTAAAATCAGGAAACAACAGGTGCTGGAGAGGTTGTGGAAAATAGGAACGCTTTTACACTGATTGTGGTAGTGTAAACTAGTTCAACCATTGTGGAAGACAGTGTGGTGATTCTTCAAGGAACTAGAACTAGAAATACCATTTGACCCAGTGATCCCATTACTGGGTATAAACCTGAAGGATTATAAATCATGCTACTATAAAGACACATGCACAAGTATGTTTATTGCGGCACTATTCACAATAGCAAAGACTTGGAACCAACCTAAATGTCCATCAGTGATAGACAGGATTAAGAAATTGTGGCACATATACACCATGGAATACTATGCAGCCATAAAAAAGGATGAGTTCATGTCCTTTGCGGGGACTTGGATGAAGCTGGAAACCATCATTCTGAGCAAATTATCTCAAGGACAGAAAACCAGACATCGCATGTTCTCACTCATAGATGGGAACTGAACAATGAGAACACTTGGACACAGGGTGGGGAACATCACTCCCCATGGCCTGTCACGGTGTGGGGGGATGGGGGAGGGATGGCACTGGGAGAAATACCTAATGTAAATGATGAGTTAATGTGTGCAGCACACCAACATGGCACATGTATACATACGTAACAAGCCTGCACATTGTGCACATGTACCCTAGAACTTAAAGTACAATAATAAAAAAAGGAAACTTCTGATTCTAGTATCTTTTAGTATCTAGGGGATACTAGAATCTAAACTATGTTTAGATTAGATTGTAAACTAATCTAATTTCATAGTTTAGATAGGAATGATAACAATAATATTTTAAGTACCTGGAAAATATTGAACTACTCAATCTATAGATATCTTGTAGACAAGACTATGAAGTACACAGAAATAACTTGCCCAAGATCATACAGATACTAAAGAGTAGATTTGGGATTGGAACCTAAGATGTTGGTGTCCAGAATGCAGGCATTTAACCACCATGTTCTACAGCTTCCCACAAAGATGGGCGACAAGGATAAAATAACGACTCTTTTTGAATGCTTAAACTGTAGGCTGCCAATGTGCCAACCATTTAACATGTCTTCATAGAATTTAGTGTTTAGAACTACTCAGTCAAGTACTCATGAATCTTGACTGTAAGAAATAGGCTTAAGTAAAAAGAAGAATTAACACAAGTAGATCATAAGATGAAAGAATGTAGGGAAGATCCTCCAGCAATAGTGACTGGAACTAGAGATATGTATACTGTTAGGATTCTCCCTTTTTCTCATTCTTGTTCTCTCTCTTATTCTCTATTCTCTCTCTCCCTTCTCTCTTTCTGCTTCTCTCTCCCTCTCTCTCATCTTTTATCCTTGCTCACCTCTTTCTCCCCTTTCTCTCCTCCTCCTCCTCTTCCTCTTCCTCTTCTCTTCCTCCCCCTCTTCTCTCCTCCCCCTCCCCCTCCTTCTCCTTCCTCTTCATCTTCTTCTTCTTCTTTCAGTCTCTCTCTCCATGTCATTTTTTTCCACCTTCCATTTCACCTTCACTGCCTCACTCTTATCTACTACATACAAACTTTTTTTTCACATGTAAGAGACAAAGAAATAAAGCAGCCCACGGCTGATACATTTACGTCTTTACCATCAGTGTAAGAGGTTTCTCCCTCAGCTCTAAGAAAATTCTCAGTAAAGACATAGGTTGGCTTTGTTCTATCAAGTCTAAAGACTAAACACAATAAATAGCAAAGGAAGGTCATAAGAAGATTGCCATTCCCATTCAGGCCACACATTAGACTGAAGGGTATGGGAAGTGAGTATTTTCCCCTAAAAAGCGGGTAAGTAGGGGTGCCCACTGAGAGAATCATTAGGAACTTAATAACCAGCCTAGTATGTGGCTAAAAAGTATAGGTTTGTTGATATCCTTTATTGCAGATGAGAAATTGAGAATGAGAAGAGTTAAGAAATTTGCTCAAAGCATCATCTATTGCTCATAAGAGATCTGAACAAGGTGGAATGTATGGTGTGGCCTGGATCCTAAGCCATACTGGCATGTTGTCAGGAGTTGAACTATTTAATAATCATCCAGGAAGAGACAGTGCTCACTCTGCTTATTGAAGAAAGAGCAGAATTCGGGGTGGCAGAGAAAATTACTCCAGGAAGACCCACAGGAGGCAGAAGAAAGAGTTAAGCTGACATGAAGGAGGCTCAGGAAGAGGCCAGTCTCAAGGAAGTGGAGTGTTTTTTGCTGTGGTCAGAATAATAGGACTGCCATTTGAGTCCCTTCACAGAGGCCAATGGGATAATGGGTTCTTTGTACCCAGTGCACAAATGCTGCCTCATGGTTGGCACCAAGGTGATTTGCAGAGCCTTCTCTGTGGAGCTAATACCTGTGGCTGAAAGATCAGAGTTCCCTCAAAAGAGCAGTGCATGATCTTGAGGCTAATCATCTGTCATCACCCTCCTGGGGAATAAGTGGGTGTTCCTTTTTTTTTTTTTTTTTTTTTTTTTGAGATGGAGTCTTGCTCTGTCACCCAGCTGGAGTGCAGTGGTGCAATCTCGACTCACTGCAAACTCTGCCTCTCCTGGGTTCAAGTAATTCTCCTGCCTCAGCCTACAGAGTAGCTGGGATTACAGGTGCACGCCACCATGCCTGGCTAAGTTTTGTATTTTTAGTAGAGATGAGGTGTCACTATGTTGGCCAGGCTGGTCTCAAACTCCTGACCTCAAGTGATCTGCCCACCTCAGCCTCCCAAAGTGTTGGGATTACAGGTGCAAGCCACCATGCCTGGCCAGGTATTCATATTTTTATCCAAACTTGGAGATCACAGCCTTGACCTGCATTTTCTTCCATGTCTCACATCCTCACAGTTTGGGAATTAGAAAAACAAGGATGCCCAGGTGACCTATGCCTACCAGAGTCATGACTAAGTCATGTATCTGTCATTCAGACACAAACCTGCTTTGAAACTGGAGCTTCCCTTGAACCCTGGGTTACCAATTCTCATCTCTAGATTCTGTGGTCATGCCCACTTCAAATCATTCTTCCTAAGCCTTCCTTGCCTGAGTCACTTTCTCTAAGAAACTTTGTTTCAGCCTCGACTGATTCTCTTTTTTCTCCTTTTCTAGGCTTCTGACAGTCTTTACTAAGTGCTGCTTCTGAATTTTATCCATTTCATCCTTTCTTCTCCTTCTTAATCAGCACGTTTTCTTCCCCTCTCTGTCCTCTCCCTCTGGTCACATCTCCATTTGTGCTTCCTGGCTTTTGCTTTTCTGGTTGGCAACTAGAGCATCTTCTATCGTCAGAAACCATCTTCTAGCTCTTCCTGCCAAGTGGGCTGGAGCCCCCAGGAATGTGCCCAGTCTCTTGTAAATTTAAACCCAATGACAAAATCACCAGGGCCTGTAAAAAGAAAGCCCCAGAATCCACCATGGGTGGCTTTGCTGCCTCCACCCGGGGAACAAATATCGCTTGCTCATTGAGAAGTTTCTGGATTTGTATCTCTGCTTTGACCTCAGTTGAAGTCCCTCTACTTAACCATCACTGTTGGGGACTTTTTAAATGACCCCACAGAATCTGTTTTATTCCCACTATCTTGTTGCAGAACAAAGACAGGGGCTGTCTTCTGAGAATGAAGGAGAGAATCAGAAACAAGCAAACAAATTAAAAAAAAAAAAACTGCTGCAAATCTTTAAAAATACAAATTGTGAACCTTGTATCTGTACTTCCTATGCCCTCTCACCTCTAGAGCACAAATGCAATATATTCCCAGGCTCTATGTGGGTCAGCCTCAGAGCTCTATTGTTTTTCAAGACTAAGTCCAACATCTAAAAAGCAATTGAAGTTTCTAAAGTTTCTAAAGTCTTCATTCATCTCTTAAACGGGATAGTGTTTCTTTATGATCCTCCATGACTTCTCTTTCTGTCTTACTGCCTCCTTTTTTTTTTTTTTTGAGTCAGAGTCTTGCTCTGTTGCCTGAACTGGGCAACAGAGCAAGACTCTTGCCCCACACTGGGCTAAATTTTTAACTTTTTTGTACGGATGGGCTCTCAATCTGTTACTCAGGCTGGAATGCAGTGGTGAGATCATAGATCACTGCAGCCTCAAACGCCTGATTTCAAGCTATTCTCCTGCCTTGGCCTCCCAAAGCACTGAGATTACAAGTGTGAGCCCCTGTACCCAGCCTACGTTTGTTTTTGTTATGTCTTCAGCTTGACCCTTTGACTTTTTTTTTTTTTTTTTGCTTTTTCCATTGCTAAGATTTGTGTTACCAACTACAGCAGAGAATATTAACCCAGCAAGAAGAACTATTCTAAAACATGTGTATCCGTGTGTGTGTGTGTGTGTGTGTGTGTGTGTTCCAATACTTTATTAAATGCTTTTTCTGCCGTATAAGTTTATCTGTTTTTTAAAATAAAGTCAGCAATTGAGTTGCCATAGGACTTTGGCCCAGGGAGACACTTACAGGCTGCAATTTGGTTTTGAGAGACTACTCTCCTGTGTTGGAAGCATATTTGCACATTTTGACACAATGTGCATATAATTCTTAAAGAAATTCCCAGCTTGATTTCCCAGCAAGACAGATTTTGGTACTTCTGAGCTCTAGAGGTGGAGGTGGACTGGCTTTCATCTAAGTTGTTTCAAGTTACTTGGCAAATATTTCACTAAAATCTCCTGCCAGTGAGAAAGGCATTCCTCTAGTAATTCATAATGTTTGTTGAAAGTTTCCTCTCTGTAGAGTCATAAGTTTCCCAGTGTAGGATAAGTGTAGCTGACAAAATCTCCTGCCTTCAAGAAGCTTGGAATTGAGGAGAGATCTCTTTCTCTTTCCCTTATGTATACATATACACATTCATACAATACAGAAACTCTTATCAATCTGCATGTAAGCAGCTATGAAATAGAATTCAAACTTAGTATACATCCTTAAGTATATTAGGCGATTTGTTGAGACTTCCTGGATGAGAAGCTAATGAAAATATTTTCAAGAGCTGTACTTCATAAATATTAGTTTTTGAAACAAATTATTTTTTGTATCATTACAGAATGCAAAATTATTAAAATCAAATATGTAACTTTCCTCTCAAAATTGTAGTCCAGCCAATCATTTTTGATTCACTCATTTCTCAATTATGTATCAATCCCTGACTTTGTACTGGGCTGGGAACTCAGGATAAAGAGATGAATAAGCCATGACCCTTACCCTCAAGCCCAGCTTCCATAGAAGCAACAACTGTGTATCTCCTAATGCTGTCCCCGCCCCCCCCACCCCCCACCCCACAACAGTACCCGGAATGTGATTTCCCCTTCCTGTGTCCATGAGTTCTCATTGTTCAATTCCCACCTATGCGTGAGAACATGCGGTGTTTGGTTTTTTGTCCTTGCGATAGTTTACTGAGAATGATGTTTTCCAGTTTCATCCATGTCCCTACAAAGGACACAAACTCATCATTTTTTATGGCTGCATAGTATTCCATGGTGTATATGTGCCACATTTTCTTAATCCAGTCTATTGTTGTTGGACATTTGGGTTGGTTCCAAGTCTTTGCTATTGTGAATAGTGCCGCAATAAACATACGTGTGCATGTGTCTTTATAGCAGCATGATTTATACTCCTTTGGGTATATACCCAGTAATGGGATGGCTGGGTCAAATGGTATTTCTAGTTCTAGATCCCTGAGGAATCGCCACACTGACTTCCACAATGGTTGAACTAGTTTACAGGAGATATACCTAATGCTAAATGACGAGCTAATGGGTGCAGGAAATCAACATGGCACATGGATACATATGTAACAAACCTGCACATTGTGCACATGTACCCTAAAACCTAAAGTATAATTAAAAAAAAGAAAAAAAAAAAGACTTCAACCAAAAAAAAAAAAAAAAAATTTCACCTACTCTGAAATGGCTTATCTAAGTTACAAGGTATAATCAAGTTTAACCTGATCATTATAATATTCCACCAGTGCTAAGAAAGTACACATGTATCTGTAATGCATGCTTATACCTGTATTAAACACAAAATCTTGAACTTCCAAAAAAAAAGAAGCAACAACTGTGGAAACAGCATCTCAGCAAGCATGTGGCAAGACTAACCATGGAGGCTGCATGGTGATTATGGCAGCATGGAGTATGGATGCACACATTGGGTAATGGGGCAATTAAAGAAGATTCTTGAAGAAAGTGAAGACTCAGATGTCTTGTCAAGGGCCTGTAGGAGTTAGCCAGGCAAACAACAGGTAGAAAGAGCATTGTAGCAGAAGCCACAGAGAAGCAACGACAGAGATGAGACACGGCCCAGGCAGCTATATGTGTGTTTGTGTTGCGGTGGGGTGGTTGACCTCAAGTTGTTTAAGCGCAAATTCCAAAGAAGGGTGTGTTGATAGACAAGAGTGAACAGATAGGTAGACGCCAGATAAGGGAGGTCTCATGAGCCATGTGAAGGATCTTGAACTTTCCCTGTAGGCAGAGTGGATGATGGTGGTGGATGGTGATTTTAGTCTGGGAGTAATTTCGCCAGATTTTTATTTGACATAGCTCACTCTGTGATGAGGCTGCATTAGGGAACAATTAGCAGACGGGGAATCAGTTAGAGATCTGCTGCACTAATCCTGGTGAGAAACAATGGGTGGATAAATTAGGGAAATTGTCTTAGGGATGAAAGAGAAAGAGTCTAGAAATCCCTAAGAGATAAAACGAGCAGGGCTTGGAAGGTGATTTTTAATTATGAATCATCTCATCAAATGCCAACTCTGTTCTTCCACTTGATCAGTTCAAAGGCCCTTGGAGTCACCTCTGGCTCCATTTCTCTCCAACAGAGAGGCCTGTCCTCTAGGATTCAGCACCTCCACTGCCAGGACTGTGGACCTCACTGCTAGTGTTTCTCAGCGAGAGTGTCGCAGTGGCCTCCTGGTGGGTCTTGTGGCTTCTCCCCTCCCCCTCCTTCAGGTTATTTTCTGGAATGCAGAGATCCTATTAACACATGCATGGTCAAAATCCCCCATAGCTCCCCATCTTACTCAGTAGAAACCAAAGTCCTCAAAATCCCCTTCAAGCCTGCATGACTGACAGCTCCCCTGCTCCGTACCCCTCCTGCCTTGTTTTCTCTCCCACCATTCCTTCCGCTCTGGGCGCCTGTACCTCTTCTGTCCTCCTATTGGCCAGGTGTGCTCCCACCCAGGGCCTGAGCCCTTGCCGTCTGCTGGTGCTGGAGGCTCTTCCCTTGGTGAATGCGTGGCTCACTCGCTCATCTCTTGCAGTTCTGTCTTCACCTGGCAGCTCGGCGAGGCCTTTCCAGACACCCATGTGGCACTGCCGTGCCTCCGATGCATTCTATCCCCTTCCACATGCCTCTCCTTGACCCTCTCACAAGCTGACATATTTCAGTTATCTTCCTTACTGCCTGCCTTCTCAGAAGTGTTGTCTGCTCTGTTCTCAGCTGTATCCATAGTGCTAGAACGGTGCCCTTCATGTACAGGGTGTTCAGTAAACTTCTGTTGTTGAATGAATAAGTAAACAAAGGAAATTGATCTGATAGAGAGGTAAGAGAAGGGGAAAGTGTGAGAGTCTGTGTGGAGGGTGGTGTGACCAAGTGTGACAAAGGGCACAGAGATAGGAGGCGATGTGACGGGTGTCGATGAGGTCTGCAGTGTGATGTACTCTGTAGATGTTATCATTTAAGACAATAGAACACAGGAGTGTTCATGGAGGATTCCACAGGACAACATGCCTGTGAAAGCAGGAGTCCACTGAATATTATGATGAACAGTGAAACAAATGTACAGACACACCCAACCCATGCCATATCGGGAGGCAGCGCATCCCACGTGGTTGAACGAAGACATTTTCAGCAAGATTCTGAGAGAATGAAAGAGTTTACATTGATGGGGAAGGCTGTCCAGGCATGAGAAGCTCCAGGGAGAAGGGACAAGAGCAGTGAACCATTTGTTTATCTTTTTAAAACGAAACGTCCACCCTTGGGTGCTCTGTCCAACAGCCAGCTTGTTTTCCTATCATGGATGAGGCAAAGGCATCTACTCCAGCTCGGATGAAAATGCTCAGAGCCCAGTGCACTGCCTGGCAGGCACCGAGTGGGATGTTTCTGTTCCCACAACCTCTGTCCTTCTGCTCGCCTCCAGGACAGACACGCTTAGGCTCCTGGTACTTATCTGTGTGCAAACACCACACAGACACCCGGAGAGACAGCCAGTGGTCTGCATTTTCTAATGTGAGCTTATGCTGTGCAAACAGCTTTATTGTCAGCCCGCATGCACAGAAAGGCCCACAGCAAACAGATGCTCAGCCCCGCCCACTCTTACTAGGGTCCTTGTGAGACATTTGGATCTCGAGGTATTAACATTCCCCACCCACAACAAGTACATTTCATGCCTCATATTCATCTTCTATACCCTGCTCCATACAACATTGCCCAGTGTATAGCACTCTTAATTCTTTCCAGTCATTCCTATAGCCGACCATACTCTGTGTGTGTGTGTGTGTGTGTGTGTGGGTGTGCGTGCATGTGCGTGCATGCAAGTGTATGTGTGTGTGAGCACTGATATGGTTAAGGACATGCTATTCCAAAATGTAGCACCTTCGCATTTGAGAAAACAGCAGAAGCAAGAAGATTGCTCTCACTTCCCCCACATCATTTTCCCCTGAAGCAAGTCATGAGCCCGTCATTCCAGAGCTGCCCTTCCTCTACCTGGAGGGAAGGAGCACCCTCATCTCTGAAGACACCTTGACACCGAGCAGAATCTGAACAAACAGGGCCTTGTTAACTCCATCCCCAGTTTATTGCCATTAGATCCAACCCTTATGTCCAATCACACTTCCCCGCGGCTGCCGCTCTTCATCAGACCTCAGCAGAAAAACGCACACATTCCCTTGTTTTGGGAGGCGTTTATTTCTGAAGGTCCTCACGTTACATAAAATTTGTGTTAAATACATATGTGTGCTTTTCTCTTGTCAATCTGTTTTATAATATGTGGTAACATGAAAAAGTATTTGTTTTTCCTACAGTATACACGTATATTATTTGTATTAATATGTATAGATGTGCATATATAGGTATATACATTTTCAGATCTTGGATAGCTGACACAGGAAAGTTAATATCACACTGAGAGTGTGTGCTGCAGAGTCTTCAGATCTGGGTCAAACTTCAGCTCTGCCAGTTACTAACTTTTGATTTTAAATGAGGTATGTAACATGTATAAGCCTTCCTTCTTATCTGGAGAATGGGGATAATAATATATGCCTTTCAGAGTTTGAAAATAATCCATTAAGTGAAGGGAGATAGTGTCGGGCTGAATGTTACTGTTATCGTTAAAAGTACAATAAAATACCATTGGACCCTTAACAGAATAAGAGATACGTATAAAATTGGAAAGGAAAGAAATCTATGGAGACAGAAATGTAAGTCGGTGTGTTGTGTGTTAGCTTCTGTGATAAAGCACTCAAGGGCCGCATTCGGGCCGGGAGCCCTGGAGAGTTCCCTGGTGAAGGCACCTCCTTGGACTGTGTTGCTGAGAACATTTGGGATGGGATGGTCCAGCCAGCAGTGCCCTGGCATTCACCCTTGTGCCCTTCCAGAAGCTGGTGGCAGGGCTAACTATGACCATCTGCCAGTTACCCTCAGTCGAGCGTATGGGGTCAGCTGAGGTTCTAGAGGGGTCTGGTCCTGACAGACTCACGTTTCCTAGAGTCATGTTCTAGTAGACATGGTGGGGCTGTCCTCATCTCTTGTTTAAAAACATTTTCTCTTTGCCCATCCTCTTCATGCCTCTCCTCACAGGAGGCAAGGATAGAAGGCGAGGCACAGGCCACATGGGGCTCAGAGAGCCTCCCCGCTGATGCAAAGCCTGGGTGGCCGGGAGGTGTGGAACATGCAGATCCACTGGCTCTTGCATTCCTTGGGGCCTCTGGTGGAAAGTAAATAAAAGATTCTGCTCTCTGGGGCTCTTAAGCCATCCTCCCTGGAAACCAGTTCTACTCAAAAATGTTTAATTAGCATGCTCCCACCTTCCTAAAAATAGGAAAGAAAAATCAATAAGCACTAAATGGCTACAATCCTTGGATCAAAGTGGTTTTAAGTAAGGTTGTCTTCAGCTTTAGACCTTCTCTCACACTCTCCATCTGCAAGCAGAAGAAGCAAACTTGGTCCTCACACCTGCATGGGTGCTCACGGCAGCAATGGGTCCTGTTAACCTGCAGAGGTTACCAGCTGGATTTGTAAGTAAGAAGGGACATTTCAAAGTCTACTTCCAAACCCTTGTGCCTTCAACTCTGGTGCTGAGATGTTTGCTAAGCTTAGATATTTGAGATGAGGAGGGCGTGTGGATCCAATCAACGTAATTAATTCTGACAACCTAGGTCCTAGGGTCTTTGCACGGGCTGCCTCTGCCTGGGATGCTCTTGCCCTCGGCTGCAGGGCTAGCTCTCTCACTTCCTCAGGTCCTGACTCATACACCACTTCCTCAGTGAGGTTTTTCCTGATCCGACATTCCAAAGTTTCCCCAGGTTGAGACAGCATCTCATTCCCCTCTCCTGCTCCATTTGTAGTCCTTACCGCTGACCACTTTCTAACAGGGTAGATATTTTACTGACTTGACTTGTTTATTGTCTGTCTCCCTCTCGAGGAGGTGAAGAAGAGATTTTTGTCTGCGTGGAGCTCTAATGTATTCCAAGCGCTTGGAATAGTGCCTGGCATTTAGAAGGAATTCAGTCAGTATTGACTGGAGGACATCCAGTAGTTAAGAACCGGCCTTTATGGGCATCTTGGAGGCTCAGATTCCAGGTCCACCTCTTAATAGCTCTTCACCTTGGGCAATCCTTTAACTTAGCCTCTCTGCCCCTTGGTCTCTTCATCTGTAAAATGGGGATGATAGTATAGTACCTGCTTCACAGAGCTGTTACAAAGATTAAGTGTGTCGATATGTAAAGTATTTAGAACAGAGCTTTGACGCATGATGTGTGCTTTAAAAGTGTTTTTATGACTGTCATTATTTTTAAAAGACATTCAGTAATTATTAAGTACTTACTTTTCCTGGGAACCACATCATGAACATATAAAGCAGTTAGAATAGTATGTGGCACATATTAAGTACAAAATAAATATTAAGTATTATTTTATTTTATCTCCTTTAATACTCAAAACCACACAGATACTATTATTAATAGATACTATTATTATTATTATTATTACGTTTGGTGAGGTTACTTCACTCCCTCAAATCCACAGGGTAAGGCTCAGATCCACAAAGCCATCCCCAAGCACCCCACAGCCATGCCTTTGTTGTGGGACTACCCACCTGCCTCCATCCTGTTTCTAAGGCACGGGTGCTGTTGCTTACATACAGGCTGGTTCTTTTTTGCCTAGTTGGTTTTAATGGCTATGAGAGAACACTCTGAGGCTCCTTGGATCACCCTCCACCCCTAAAAGTTCAAATTCAATCCAAGCCTATTCTCTCTCTTACAGGAAGAGCTACATGCAATTTATCATATGGGTCCTGTTGATTGAAATTGTTTAAATTGGCTCAGTACAGACACTATAAATCCAGAGCACAAAGCTTCTGAACCAACCTGGTTTGGGAACTGAGGCTGTGGCTTTTCCCTGAGGGCTTGCAGTATATTTGCTGCCCTATAAAACCAAAATTGTATCCTGTTCCTTCCTGCAGCACCTGCTACCTGGCAGAGCCACACTGTCTTCCCTCACAGCCGAGGCTGATGGGGCTGGGAAAGAAGCCCCACAAAGCCATGGCTGGGGTCGTGGAACAGGCAGAGGCAAGCGCTCACACCTTCCTACTGTCTTAGGGTTGAGATAAGTTTTCAGAGCTGAGGGTGGGGAGGCAGGCAGTCAGCAGTGAGTGAGGCAGTCAGTTTTGAGTGGCAGCACTGCCTGTAGGGATATTTCCAAGCATCACCCATGACTAGGTTTCAGTTTTTTTTTTTTTTCATCATGGCCTGAAATCCCCTCTTGCCCCAGTAAGGGCAGGTCAGCATGGCCAAGAGGCCTTGCTGCCGTTTAGGAAACAGTGTCCTGAATTTGTAGCTACTGGGTCCAGAGCTTATCCCAGGAGGAAATCTGCGAGTGAGTTGCAGGAGAGCCTTTTGTGTGGAGGCAAAAGCTAGTGATGAAGATTTGAACCGCCCCTACATCAAATGCAACAAGATAGGCACTGTCTAAGTGGGGCAAGTGGAGAAGTCACCATAGGTAGTATCAGGGAAGGGCAGATAAAGAGGAATGGCTGCATCCATGCAGCGCTGCAAGAAAAAGACAAATCTGTATGCTGATGGGGCTCTATCCGTGGGAAGAACAAGCAGAAGAGCACAGTCCACGAAAGCCACGGGTGCAGGATGAGAGGAAGGCAGAGTTGAAGGGAGCATGACCTGCAAGAGCAGATGGAGCATTGGAGGGAAGGGGAAAGTGGCCCCACTAACTCACAGAGCTGAGCAATGTTGCAAAGAAAGCTTCCCTTGCTGGGAGGCCCAGGCGTTGGCTGCAGAAGTGGCCTTAGCTCTTTTCATCGCCAACCGTGTATCAGAGGTGAGGCTGATAGCAGGCCAAGGAGTCAAGGAGGCACCAAAGCTAAGGGGAGGCAGATGGCACAGCCAGCTCTGCATCCTGGAAGGCCCTTCCTGCCCCCATATAAATTCCATAGCTTATTTGCCCTTTCTTCCTTTTATTTTTGTCTCAAATGTAGAATTTGGTGTCACTCTACTGGGGTAAACAACAAACTGGTCTTTGGAAGGGATCTACTTGAATAGCAAATATTACAAAACAAAAGTGACGAGTGTAAATGCATCGTCTTATGAGGGCATAAGAACCTTGCTCAGCTGCCCCATTGAAGGACACATGGAAAGCTCAGCTTCCAGGGCAGGAAAGGCCGATGGTATCCCCTTCTCCTGGGGCACAGTAGGCACAACCCGGGGGTCTAAGCAGATGGGATCAGGCAGAGCTTCCTAATGGGTAACCCTGGACAAACGAGCCTAGGGAGGGAGAGGTGAGTGTGCTGGCTAAGGAAGCGCAAGGCAGAGCTGGTAAAGAGGCTCAGCATCATGAGAACAAAGAGCTGGGCCCCAGAAAAGAAACATGGCAGCCCCAAGTCAACGACGGAGCTCAGTGGTCTCCAGCTGTCTCATTCCTTTGCTGTTTCCCACCATGAATCAGGGGCCATTTCTCACGGGTCATCTCTCACGGGTCATCTCTCCCCCATTTCCTCTTTCCTCTCTGCACAAGATGGAATCTCAGAACTCCCAAACATTTTAATTTTTTTAATGAGGAAGCAGCAAGCTGACCAATTTCTTGGAGCACAATAGTAAAATATCAGAGAAAAGTAGAACAGTATCATATAGATTTTTCTCAGTCCATTTTCCCTCCTAAATATTCATCTGAAATAGTGTATTAAACAGTAAAAAATAACAATGCTTTATTATGCAGTACACACACTCGAGTGTGCGTGGCACTGTTGTGACACCTGGACTCCTTGTCTGTCCATTTGTTTTTCCTTCTGTTTCCTCTTCTCTCATTGGAGTGAGGAAAGGAGAGGGGAAAGGGGAGCACTTAGAAGAAGGGGCACAGAGGGGCTGAGGGACCAGGATGGGGCAAAAGGGAGAAGAGGAAGACAGAACACAGAGGGTAGAGGGGCAAGGGCGTTAGTGCTCAAACACCTGCCATAAATTAAAATGCTGAAATCACACTCCTGGTCGATAGTTTTTGAATTGTTTTTAATAGGAGAAATGTAAAAGCGGCTAGGAGTGGAGCTAAAGGCAAATTTGGTTTTTCTCATTAGACTAAGACCATTTTCTGTTTTTGGCAAATCAGATTCTGCTTTGAAAGTAAAGAGGTGGGTGGTGGAAGCTAAAAATAAAATCCTAAGCCCCTGCCATAGGCTGAGTGGACCCCTTCTTGGCAAATGGGATCCCAGAAAAACCTTAAAAACTAAGTTCCCAGCCACGGCAAGATGGGAGGTCAAACACATCGTGCTGCGTCCCCTCTCTTTTGCCGTTTAGACACAACAACCAACCAGCATTAGCAGAGACCATAAGACAGATGGAACGGATGCTTTGTGGCAACAAGATTTCAAATGATAAACAGGACCTAAGGCCGGGCCAGGCAGTGGTTAAGTCACACACCCCAGACTTAAAGCAGAAACTAGGTTCCAATTGTCACGCACCCCACACTTAAAGCAGAAACTAGGTTCCAATTGTCACGCACCCCACACTTAAAGCAGAAACTAGATTCCAATTGCCACAAGGTCTTTCTTTTTCTCTAGCAGCTAAACAAGCACTGGCCTTGAGATAAGCAACATTAAAACAAACACAACTCATCAGCTCACAGAGACTGACTGACAGACCCCCTGTTTCACCAGCCATGACAACACCTTTGATTAGACAGGGACTGATTTCAGTAACTTTCTCCAGGTAAGAACACTGACCACGCAGTGGTTCTGGCTGGTTTACAGAGACTGTGCGCTTGCGTGCCTTCATGTCCTGAGACCTTTTGACAAATAAGACCTAACTGTAATAC
This sequence comes from Hylobates moloch, assembly GCF_009828535.3. Lineage (NCBI taxonomy): Eukaryota > Metazoa > Chordata > Mammalia > Primates > Hylobatidae > Hylobates > Hylobates moloch. The sequence goes on from NW_026652286.1 coordinate 104,051,340, forward strand.
ATTGAAATGCTCCGTCTCCACCCCACAGTGAACATGGGTCATATGTTACACGCATGTTTGTTCAGTACGTGTGTGTCAGGATCACCTTCGTGAATATTCATAGCTCCTCCTGTCACCTGTTAAACAGGTATGTTTAGCCAACCCATTCAGCATAAAGCTCTTAGTCCAGCTCCTCCTCCTGTGAAGTGCCTGCCTGGGTTTGGCCGAGGCAGGTCTCTCAGCCCGCGGGATGGTCATCTTGCAGGCTGTAATCCTCTATAAGAAATAAAGTTTCTCCCTTTCCTTTTCTAAATTTATAAATTTGAATTTTTTTTTAAAGTTACCAGTGGTGTGGGAGCTTTTATGTATTCTCTCAGCAGAGTAGGAAGAGAATCCCAGAATTAGAAAATATGGAATAATCAGATTCTGTTTAACGCCTTTCCTGGCATCCAGGGAGATTACACCTAAACCACTTAAGCTGAAGTCTCAAGGGTTGCAGTTGGTCCCATTTCTATTAAAAACTTGCCTAACAGGAGAGCACAGTAACTTTTTTTTATTAAAGAGGAAAAGAAAAAAGCTGATGATGATACTAGTCTAACTCTAAATGATACTAGTTCATCTAATCACTCAACGATGCAGTATGTTTACCATCTAATTTCATCCAAAACACCCTAAACTGAAAATAAAGTGCTGCTTAATAGTCACGCAAAGATGTCATTTCATTTTGCTGAATGTTCTAGTAGCAACTACTAATTATTTCAATGTACTTTTTTTCTGTAATTATTTGGAACGAACTATTCAGCACTCCCCTATTAACTTCAAAAATATTTCAGTGTCCTACAGAAATTCAGTAGTATAAATTTAAATAGCTTTTTCCCTCCTTTCTTCAATATGCTGGGAAGACAGCTGGATGAGGTTGAGGGAGGAAACACATCTTGTACAAACAGAAACAACCAAAGAGGAGTGTGAAAGAAAGAAATCCCGCCCCTGAACTCTCTCCTTTTACATCTGGGCTCCTTTCTTCCCACGTTCAATTTTCTTCAGGTTCCTGAGGGCAGGGTTATAGTGCTAATCCCCCAGGTCTTCCTTTGGATGCTGAAGGACTGAGCAGCCAATAGAGAAATGGCAGATGCAGGGAGCAGGGCTGGTGAGGAAGGCAGTTGGGAGGAATTCTGTCGCCTTCCTGGGGTGTTTTTAAATCAGTCTCCTCCAGAGCTAACCCCTGATTCTTGTTGATATCATTTAGAATGAAGAAGACAGGGTCAGGCGTGGTGGTGCACGCCTGTAATCCCAGTGTTTTGGGAGTCCAAGGCAGGCAGATCACTTGAGGCTAGGAGTTCCAGACCAGTCTGGCCAACATGGTGAAACCCCATCTCTACTAAAAATACAAAAATTAGCTGGGTGTGGTGACATACCCCTGTAGTCCCAGCTACTCGGGAGGCTGAGGCAGGAGAATTGCCTGAACCCAGGGAGCAGAGGTTGCAGTGAGCCAAGATCATGGCATTGCACTCCAGCCTGGGTGACCAGAGAGAGGGACAACTCCTAGCCACCCGAGGAGCTGGATTGCTAGGCTTGACTGATCCTGACAGGGGCTCCAATGTCCCCCTGTAAAGGAGGGCACTATCCCATCCATTCCTCTTCAGGGCACACTCTACCCTGAGGGCCACATCACAGCCACAACTTCAGCAGCACAGGGCTAAGAGGGGCTGAGCATTGGCATGTACTGAGTGGTGCACCAAGTGTCCTACCCAAGGAACAGTAAGGCTGAGAGGATCTCATCTAGCATCTTCCTTTGACCAACCTGTGGTACAAACCTTACGAGCAGTAGATTTTCCCAGAGCAAGAGGAAGAAATGATAACAGCAGGCCGGGCGCGGTGGCTCACGCTTGTAATCCCAGCACTTTGGGAGGCCGAGGCGGGCGGATCACGAGGTCGGGAGATCGAGACCACGGTGAAACCCCGTCTCTACTAAAAATACAAAAAATTAGCCGGGCGTGGTGGCGGGCGCCTGTAGTCCCAGCTACTCGGAGAGGCTGAGGCAGGAGAATGGCGTGAACCCGGGAGGCGGAGCTTGCAGTGAGCCGAGATTGCGCCACTGCACTCCAGCCTGGGTGACAGAGCAAATGATAACAGCAGGTGAACTCACCACCAGCATTTGGGTTTCTGCTGCAAGTGTATTCACTGCTCCTGAGTCCACACATCTTCATTAAAACCTCGTCATGCATAGCGAGCACTGCTGAGAGAGCTTGTCATTTTACAATGCCCTTGTGCCTGCATTCACCTATGTGAGAGTGACTACCAGGTGTGGGAGTAGGGAAGCCCAGCTCCCCCGTGGGCACAGCTCTGAGGAATGTCGTACCTGAGATAAGGCTAAAGCGAGCCTCTGGGGTCTCCTGCTTGTCTAGTTTCTCCTCTTCCCTGTCCTGTCCCTCTACCTCCAATGGATCCTTTGGGAGCTCTTTCTCAATAAATCACTTGCATGTGATGAAAATACAACATAAAACATGGCATGTTACCATATCTCATACTGTTTAATAGCTACCTATGTGGCAGCAATCAAGAAATGGGGGGGTGGAAGCAGTGGGAGAAGTTAAATCATAGCCCCTCGTTTTCTATAACTGGAAAGTCTCCGCTTTCGTGTGCACGTATTATAACTCCTCATTTAGTGTTCTTAACGATACCGAAAAGGAAATCTCAGATAGCCACAAATTAAGTAATTTTTTTTAGCGAATAAAGAAGCTGCCCAAGAAATGATTAATTGACAAAGGAAGACTTCTAAGAAGAGGTAATTTCTGTGTGGACAGTACAGAAAGCCCCAGAGTCAATGGTTGGGCATCATTTTGTTCCATGGTCCTTTAGAGTAGGCTGGCCAGAGGGCTGAGCAGCTGTGGAGAGATTCCCTTGCAGACCATAGTGTGGGTCCTGCCTAAGCTCCAAGGTAGAGTGGACCCACCTCTGGGGAACTTCCAACTTCAAAATGCCATAAGTTTTTGCTTTTGCCTCTCATTTTTACTGACTGAGCCAGTAAGTAAAACATAACATTCACATATAATCTAATGATGTTTAAATACTTGAATGTCTATTACTTCTCTGATCTTCTCAATGCACAAGTGCATTATGTAGTGAATGATGAAATGGGGTCAGAGACAGAAGGCAACATTCCCCAGGTCACTCCCAAGCTCTTGGGTAGTTAAGTGGCAGGGATGTGGGGGAATCTGCTTGCTTTGACTGTCTGAAATTTCCTCCAATATCACGATCAATACCTTAATTTAGATGTTCCATGGGTACATCGTAATTCTAATGTTCATTCCGTTTCTCTAAAATTTTTCTTGCTCCCAAATGATCCCCACTCCTTAATTTCTTATAACCATTAAATGAAATGAAAAATGCGGAATTCAGCCTGGATCCTTCTTCTTCATGATGCTCATGGCTAACCCAATCATTAGTCATCATTTTTAGGCTCACTTTTCATTCATAAGCCTTTTTTTCTTCTCCTTCTTACTAAGTATGTGTCTTCCATTTGCATTCCTGCCTGTCATCAGGTTTGTCCCCTCACATCTGTCCTCCATAGAGTGCATTTCCACTGAAAACTGTGCAGTGGCCTGCCACATCCTTCAACAGAATGAGGCTGGGGGTATGGGGCTCAGGCCACTCACTGCTTTCCCCTAGGAGAGGCCCTGCAGGAGAAACAAGTCTGTATAGCCTGAGGGCTCCCAGACATAAAGTTTGAAAGTCATGGGCTTAGTGAATAAGACTATCTTGCTGTGACCATAACAAGCTCCTCCAAGACCTGGCCTCAACTTCTTTCCAGTCTCATTCCCTGTCATTTACTGTCTTCCAGTTTATATTGCATAGGTAGAAAGAAACACTGAGAAAATATTAACGATTATTTTTCTATATTTGTTTTATAGATGAGACTACTAAGACATGGCATAATTAAATAACATGCTCAAGGAGACACAGCAAACACATGCGTGAGACAGCATGAGCCCAAAGTTCACACTTTTCCTCACAGCATGGCACCATCTGACACCTCCAAGGAGGAATATTCCTGAGCAAAGTCCAGGATGCACTCTGTTTAGAGAAAATAAAGAATGCCAAATATTTAATTCTGGCCCTTAGAAAATCCAAATAGAAACACTTAAGTAAACTTACATGTACTCAAATAAAAAGTGCAATTAATACAGCTCTGAGAAGGATGGGTTCCCAATCTATAAAATATTGACCTTACCAGGTTGTGAGGATTAAATACAATAATGTATGTGGAAGGGCTCTGCAATCTTGAAAGCAGAGAGCAGCACAGGTAACATGGATGAATTCAGCTATCCAGGTGAGGACAGGGAGTGCCGATGAGTACCTGATCCTTTTAAAGAACCCGAAGCTACTCAGTTCTAACACACCTTTGCATGAGACTCAGAAAGAAGGTTCTCGGTGTGGGTAACATTTCTGAATTCCTAAAGTAAGTTTTCCTGTTTTTAAATATTGGCAACTTTTAAAATCACTATGTGGGTCAAACAAAACTTCGGGAATCATGCAGAAGGATTTGGCCATGAGGCTGACAATTTGCAACCTCTGCCTGGTTAAGGGCTTCAGGGATGTTGGCATTGTCACGAGAGCTGAGTGGACCCTCGCAGAGCAAACCACCAAAAGCAAAGGAATTTGGAAACAGACTGGGTGTCCTCCCAAGATGCTCTAATTTTAGTGTGTCCAGAAGAAGGGGAATAATGATTGTCTGCAGACAGGAAGCAGACATGATAGGTGAGAATCATCAAGCAGGCAGAAAATTAGAAGAGTCAGAATCAATCTGCTCTTCAGAGTCAAAGGACTCAATCAAGGTGGAAAAAAATAAAGAGAAAACTGAAATCAGTGAGTTCCAAATGGTTTATTTTGAACCCTGGCTCCAAAAGGGAGTCACATAAAATGCTGCTAATATCTTTTCTAGGCACTTTAGTCTGTTCACTCAAAAAAAAAAAAAAAAAAAAAAAAAGAAAAGAAAAAGAAAAACAAAACAAGACGCTATCTTCATGCACTCATGCACTTAGTTTTCTAAAGGACTCATGAATTGGATCCTGTCACTCTACTACTTAGAACCTTTTATGATTTCCCATACTATATCCAAGAAGATAAAAGCTAAACTCAAAAATGTCAGCAGATAACCAGAAAGTATAAAACATTTTCAAAAGAATGAAGTGGAAAATTAAATGTAAAAAGCACAACAAACCTTTTTTACTCCTAAGTCTCATTTACCTAGTCTTCCTCATGCTAGCTGATGGCAATTATGTCTGGCTAATTGCTTAGGCCAAAAAACATAGAGTTGATGCTGAATCCTCTCCCTCTCTTTCACCCCATAACCAATCCAGCAGGAAACTCTTGGCTCCACCTTCAAAATATATCCACAACCCAAACACGTTTATCATTTCTAATACTCATACCTGGACTCACCCAACATCTTCTCTCACTTAAATTCTTGCAGTATCTTCTGCTTCTCCTCTTGCTCCTATATTGGTAAGAATAGGCTATATTATGCTCCAGAAATAAGTCACACCAACTTCTCTGTGACTTAACCACCAGGGTTAGTTCTCACTCACTGTCACATTCGACATTGATTGGAAGAGGAGCTCTGCTCATCATAGCCTCCGCTGGACCCAGACTGACAAAGCAGCCCTCATCACCAGTCACAGGGTAGAGGCCAAATTGCCCACAAGCCTTTAAACCTTCTACCAGGAAGAGAAACCTATCACTTCTGTTTGCAGTTCTGTGGCCAAGTTAGTCCTATGGCCATGCCTAACTTTACAGGAAAAGGAAAGTACAACTCATTAATGTTCCAGGAGAACCAGAAGTAATTTTCGGACATTACAAATGACTATGACACCTCCCTAGAATCTGTATTAAATCCAATAGCCCAAGTAAGTGATCTTTTTAAAATCGTAAGCCAGGTGATGTCACTCTTCTGATCTCCATTCCTCCAGAGTCGAAGCCAGAGCTCCCAAGATTAGTACATGGTGCTACCTGATCTGCTGCCCCATTACCTTTCTGGCCCTACATGCCCCACTTTCTACCCCTTCCAATCCCAGTGCTGCTGACCTCCTTCCCATTCCTCAAACAAGTCAGGCAGATTCCTGTCTTTTAACTTTGCACTGGCTATTCCATCTGCCTAGAACACTCTTCCCCAAGTATATGCGTAGCTATCTCCTTCACATCCTTCAAGGTTTTGCTTAAATGTCATCTTATTTAAAATTGCATCCACACATCCCTATGTTTGACTAGAGAATCCACAATATCCAAGCTGCATTTATTGAGAAATTAACTTAATCCCTTAAAACTTCAATATCCTCCCATGTAAGATTAGAATGACAGGGCTCACCCTGCTAGACTATTATAAAGATAGAATGAAAAAGACACACACATGGTGTTATACTTCTAGCTGTCACTCAACATGAGGCTGGTCTCTCTTGCCCATCCCCAAGCATAAAATAGCATAATGGCCACTTAACGGTCTTTCGTAGAATCCCATAATTTTGGAGAATTGGAAGAGATATTTAAGACCATGTAGTTTAGTCTTCCCTTTCTCTATATCTTTGCTGATGTTAACCAAAACCAAAAAAAGCAAAGCAAAAATAAAACAAAACCAATACAAAACCCCCAAATCCTATGGCCAGATAAGTTGAGAAAAATGTTTCTCCTATTTACGGTGAGCTGTTGGACACTCAGAAGTCGCATTAACATATTAAAAACTCCGAGAATTCTTGGAGTAAAGAAACCTTTCAACTCTGTTTAACCCAGCATCCCCCAAACTTAAATGACCACAGCACCCTCTTCTTTTTTCTTCACGTAAATGCGCATTAACATACTGTAGAACTAATGTTCTGTTGAACACACGTTGAGAAATCCTGAGCTAGTCTAAACCTCACATTTAATTGAAGACTAAATCATAGGCCAGAGAGATTAAGTGTTCAGTCCATTGTGACCCAGAAATGGTATGGGACTGTGTGTTAATCCATTCTCACCCTGCTAATAAAGACATACCTAAGACTGGGTAATTTATGAAGGAAAAAGGTGTGATTGACTCAGTTCTGCAGGCCTAGGGAGACCTCAGGAAACTTACAGTTGTGCCAGAAGGGGAAGCAAACACATCCTTCTTCACATGGCAGCAGCAAGAAGTGCAGAGCGAAGTGGGGGAGAAGTCGCTTATGAAACCATCAGATCTCCTCGTGAGAATTCACTTGCTATCACAAGAACAGCAGCATGGGGGTAACTGCCCCCCTGATCCAATTACCTCCCACCAGATCCCTCCCACAACATGTGGGGATTATGGGAACTACAATTCAAGGTGAGATTTGGGTGAGGACCGAGTCAAACCATGTCATATTGGAACCCAACTTTGACATAACTCAGCATCAAGTTCCTCATTTCTAACTCACTTCATAATAGAGAAAGTCATTAAACATGAAAAATATACTCTTTTTCCATTTACTGACACTGTCAGACTCCCACTTCCCACCCTGGTTCAGGACTCGGGGCTTTCTTTCCCTGCCTGTTTTCATGCCACATCCCCCACATTGTTCTTGCACAAAGGGATACTCTTCCTTTCACCACTGAGCTTCTCTGTTCAGTTTGGATCTCACGGCACAGAAAAAAATAAAAATTTGAGAACAAATGTCTGGGCAGAACTGTTAGGTATTATTTATCTGTGCCTAGGTGTCTCACTAGATTCTATGTCTAAATGAGGGGGAAAATTGCTCCATAAATAACAGCAATAATCACCCCATGGCTTTCCCGTGCAGGAGAGCTCACAGACTGAGGGCTGCAGACAAATGATCTGCCATTCTCTAGACCCTCTTCCTGCCCTCAAAGCCCCCTGCACCATGAGCCACCTACTACATGCTCATGCCTTTTTTATCATTAGCTCATATTCTGTGTAATGTGATGTGACAGGTGGACTTTTCTGGGGATAAAACTTTTCAGATAAGATGGATGGGCTGGAGCCACGGGTTGGACATACACTATTGGAAAACATAGCGCCTGGCCTAGGTATATAATACTTCCTTCCCCAATGTACTCACAGTTAAAGAACAATGTATAAGAGCTGTCTCTGGAGTGATACCTAGATCTACATTGTTATTTACATCCATGAAAAGTATGCATTTCAATAATGTATTTATTCTCAGGTATTGTCATATTAGATGCAAAATGATGTCTCTGGCTGACATGTTGTGAGTAACACAGCCTTTCTTCTCTGCTCTTTATGTGATCCTGGCTCTCATAAGCTTGTTTATGTCTCACAGTAACCCTATGAGATGGGCAGGGATGATATGACATGCCCTTTTTGTAGGCAAGTAAATCAAGGAACAGATCAGCTATTAGAAATTTAAAGAGGCCAGGCATGGCAGCTCATGCCTGTAATCCCAGCAGTTTGGGAGGCCGAGTTGGGTGGATCACTTGAAATCAGGAGCTCGAGACCAGCCTGGCCAACATGGCGAAACCCCATCTCTACTAAAAATACAAAAATTAGCCAGATATCGTGGTGTATGCCTGTAATCCCAGCTACTCAGGAGGCCGAGGCAGGAGAATCACTTGAACCAGGGAGGCAGAGAATGTGGTGAGACAAGAATTGTTCTGCTGCGCTCCAGTCTGGGCAAAAGAGTAAGACACTGTCAAAAAAAAAAAAAAAAAAAAAAAAAGAAAAGAAAGAAATTTAATTTGAAGAGGTTGGATGTGAAACTTTATCATTTGTCTCTAAGTCCTGGACTGTCTTCTCAGTATGACTTGTGAGCTAGAGAAGTCTGGCCCTGCTCTCTTAGCCTTGTTCCTGAATGAGCTGCCTGACTGTTGACGTGGAAACCACATGTGGTAGAATCAAGGTGAAAGGAGCTGTACATGCCCAAGATGCCCGCTTTCAGTGGGGAGCCCACTGCCATCCCTGTAGTGCATAGCTGAACAGATAACCTTTTCTCAATCTATCTCCTCACCTGCGCTAACTTCAGTTAGGGGAAAATTTTGTATAATTACATTGCTGATATATTCTATTTTTTGTGTAATAAATCTCTATGCCTTAGTCAACAAGAGATGTGTACAAGTAGTAAAATGCATAATTTCTCCCCAAGTAAAAATAGGTTTAATGTGTTAGTTTTCCTGATCATAAATGCAACATGTTTATTGTAAACAATTCAGACAACAGTGACACATATTGAGAGGATACAAACATAACCTTATTTCCCACTCCTGAAAGGCAGTCAGCTTTGAGGTCTTGGTGGGCACTCTCCGGGCACAGCCCTCACTCAGCCTGCCCACATGCCCTGCAGGAGACAGCACTGGCCTCTCTAGCTCTGCTTTTCTGAGCTGGCTGCTTCAGCGTCAACCATGAACACTAGCAAATTTGATCAATTCTGAGGGGTGGCAATGGGAAAAGAAGAAAATCCTGTCTGGCGTGGTTCTAAGGCATCAGTTCTTGACTTTCAGGAGATCATACACCTCTTTGAGACTTTGGTGAAAGACATGGATACTTTTCAGAGAAAAAAGCATCTGCCTATATTCATAGAATATTTTACATACAATCTTAAGAAACATATGGACTCCCAAAAGCCCATCTATAGTTCCCTTGAATATATAGATAATAAATGTATAATAACAATAATATATAGATAATAATATATTGATAGACTATAATATATAGATAATATACAGATAATAATATATATAGATAATAATATGTAGATAATAATAATATATAGATAATAATATAACCTTGAAGGATTCAAATTGAAAAGACTCCTGTTATAAAAGAGAATACAAACGTTCATAACACATGTCATAATCTGTATCTATGTATTTATTTATTTACTTATTTAATATTTCTCTCCCCTACTAGATTATAAGTTTCACAATAGCAGGGACAATTTATGTTGTTCAAAGATGAATACCCAGCGCCCTGTAGGGAATCTGTGTCTCAGTTATCAGTAAAATGAATTAACAGATACATGAATGAATGAATGAGTGCTTATTGGTGTTCCTTCTGCCACCAGAAGCTACTTAGGCTTTTTGTAAATAGGTGGACTGGCTAGGGAGGTTTAGGGAGAGAGGTGTTTCAATTTACCTTTTCTATACAGATATAAAAACGATGGCAGGGTGGGAGCCCCTACCTTTAGGGGAGAGATGGCATTGATTGTTTGAAGGACGGTAGTGGCCCAGGTGTTTGAAAACTATGCCCAATGGTCTATCACAGGAAAGTCTTTTCATCTACTTAGGAGAAGTTGCCTTCCCCTGACCCAGGACAGGAAGGCATAACCCAGAATTTCCCATTGTTTTTCCAGGCCCTTGTTCCCATTATATTATTCTAAGTGCTCACTTTTCTCTGAATTCAAGGTCGTCCCTCTCTCTCCCTCATACTCTGTACCTAGAAGGTCATAGCATATTGTTCATACTCACTAAATTCCTTACCAGTTACATTTCAATAAGAAACAATGTTCTTTGCTCCAAATAACTACTGCTGCTCATTGACAGGTTTGCAGCTGAAGAGCTGCTTGGGCTGCATTCCAGTGGGCTCTTTCCCAAGAGAGCCTATGGTTCAGCCTTGAATACATAGTGCAGCAGGGCCTCAGAGAATGGGAGAGGAGCACCTCATTCTCCTGAGATATTAAGCAACGCACAGAGCCAGGGCATCATCCCTTGGCCTTTGCTGCATGTCATTGCCTTCTTCAGTGTACTCAGCACTAATTGCACAATAAACACAAATGTGCTTGGTGAGCTGCGCAGTGTAAAGCAATAAACTGGTTGGGAAGATTAGATCACAGCCACACCATTGGGGTAAGAGGTGCAGGCAGGCAGAGGGGGTGTGGAAGGAGCAGGGACCAGTGGGTGGAGTGACGCTGAGTCTGCCCACTGGGAGGCAAGAATCGCTCTTCAACACCGGACCACAAGAATGCTCTCGTACCTTGCTTCTTCTTCCCCCTTGACCTCATTGGCCTCTGGGACCTCCTAGATTTTAACCAGACTGTTAATGCCTCGTACCTAGCAGGCAATCAATAAACACATGCTGATTGCAACTAGAGAATAATTTAATTTAATTATTCAGACATTTATTGAATTTCTCTCTTCCAGGTATTGTACTAGGTGCTAGAGATGAGATGATTTTCCTCTCTAGTTCTAGTCCAGAGAGAAAATTCACACATAAACAATTTTTAAAAAGTACAATGTCTTAAGAGCTAGAATAGACTTAGACTATTGTTCTATAAAAGTACGCAGAAAGAAGTAACTCTCTTAGTTTACAACATCAGGAGAGCGTATAAGAAGTGACCTGTGAGCGTGTATTTACCCAAGCCACATCTATTTAGCATCTATGATGTGTCAGGTGTTGTGTAAAGCATTAGGAAAAAAAAGATGCAGAATCATTTTGGTTCTAAAGGAACTTACATTTTAGTGGGAGAGACAGACAAATGATAAGGCATTCAAGTCTAAGCACTTGTGGTGGATTGTAATAGCATTTACAATCATTGGTTTCATCCTCCGTAGGAGTGCACTTGTCCATTCTTGTCTTGCCTCCCTGAGACAGGAGTATGTTTTTCTGCCTCATTGATGTTGGGCTTGGCCATGTAGCTTTCTGTGGCCAGTTGAATGTGAGTATATGCAACCTACGCATGTCCTATCAGAAGCTTTAAATTCTATGGCATTGTTCAACTCAGCCTCTTATGTTCCTGTGTCATCTGCCATGAGAAAGGCATGTCTCAGAAGGGGGCTTCCCTTTAGGCTTGAGTCCTAGGAGAGGGAATACATGGAGAAGACCTGAACTTGACCCACAGCCTGAATCAGAGATTCATCAGCTAGCCTAATCTGCAAACATGCAACATGGGTAACGAAAGATATATATTCTTGTTTTCCCATAAACTGCTGAGACTTCGGAGTTGTTTGTTATGTAGTATATCCTTGTTAAATCTGCCCTAGTACTGTGGTATAATAGAAGTAAGCAGAGAATACTGTGAGGAAACATCCAATAAGTTCAAAAGCAAGCCTTGAGCAATGGTCAGCAAAAACTGCTTTGCATGTAAATTAAGTCCTGAGTAAAGAGAAGTTGGAAGGAGAGGAAAGATGATCAAAGAAGTGGGACACTCATACAGAGGCTCAAATATAATAGCTAGCATGATATATTCAAGACCATCTGGAAAATGAAGATTGGTTATGAGCTTACGTACGTACAAGGGAGAGTGTGGAGGACAGGCTGGGGAACAGGTTAGTGGGAGATAAGACTGGAGAGGTAAGGAAAACCATCTATGAAAGACTTCTGGTGCTATGCCAGCAGTTTGGACTTTATATTTTCAACCATATTCACTGAAGGGATTTAGAAGAGGGGGTAGGGGAAGTAACTTGGCATTTGAAAGTGATCATTCTGGCTGCATTTGGAGGATTGGATAAGAAGAGATAGAAAGCCTGAGAGAAGGGAGGCAGGTAAGAAGGTGTTGTCATATAGATGAGAGAGACAGTGCAAACAGACAGAAAAGGGTGCCGTCTGGAGATAGTCAGGGACCAGGATCTAGAAAACTTGGCAGATGATGAGAGGCAGGAGAGAGATGGGAAGGCAAGAGGACTTCTAGATTTCTGGAGGAGCAGTAAGTGGATGATGATGCCGTCATCTCAACTAGGGAAATTGTGTAGGGATTAGGATTAGGAGTGGGTGATGGGAGAAGAGAGTGAGTTCAGTTTGGGACACACAGTGCTGGTGCCCCTGAGGCATCTAAATGGAGATATCCTTTAAATGCTGGATCTGAGTCTGGGGCTCAGGGGGAGATCTGGCAAGAGACAGAGACTTGGGAGTTGTTAGTATAGAGATGTGAGAATGGGATTTTGTTTTGCGATTTTTAAAACATGATATGTTTAAATGGTAGTAGAAAAGGCCTGGCAAAGAAAAGTGAAGTTGGAGAAGAGGAAAGAGGTGATATAATGAATGGGAGGAAGTCTCTGAGGAGGAAGAAATGCCATCTGGGGCATTGAAGAATGACAGTGGAGAGAGACCCTGGATCCCATGGTGATGGGAATGGGAGGGGACACAGAGCAGGTGGCTGTGGGCACAGAGTTCTTGGAAGAGGGAGAAGAGCTTGACAAATGTTCATGTTATGTTCCTTTGGAGTCCTCACTCAGCACCTTATTAATGAAGCCTCTCTTTACCACCTATTTAAAATATCAATTCGCCCTTTCCCCACCCCTTCTTCAATTTTCTCCATGACAGCTTCTCTATCAGAGTTACTCTTTGGTAATGAACTTGATTATTTGTTTACTGTCTGTCCATTCCCAGTGGAATGGAAGCTTCACAGGGGCAGGGATTTTTGTCTGTTGTGTTTACCACTATATTCTTAGCAGCCTCTCACAGCCAGACGCATCCTGGGCTCATAGAAGGAACTCGATAAATACCCGCTGAATGGATGAATGAATGATGACTTCTATTTTTCCTCCAGTGAAATGGGAGGCAAAGTCGTTTCCTAAGGAAGGAGAAGAGAGTATGACAATGGGGGAAAAGACATATCTAAGGAAGGACAGACGTGTTGCCATGCAACGTTAAGGCCCCAGGGGAAGGTAGAGGCCATGACATTGTTTATGAGTTGTGATTTTCTCCAAAGTTTCTCAGCAGCTCCCATATAGAAAGGGAGATGACAGTTGGATAGATCCAGGGTTGAAGCTTTTTCTGGGTCAATATAATGGAAACAAAGAGGGCAAGAACATTTTGGGAACTTGACAGGAGTGAATAGGGTTGAAATGTTAGACCATGGAGTTTTGCCTAGATAGAGAAAGAAATAAGAACAGAAGGGAACTGACAGATTGGGAAGGAGGAAGGAGCAGCCTTCATGGTAACGAAATCGAGAATTCCAGGCACAGCGCATTGCACATCCTAATGAATGGTGGCAGGGAAGGCATGCCCTGCGTGAGATGGAGCTGGATGAGCGGACTTGACAGGAGGTGCAATTAGTCTCAGCCGGGCAAGGGTCTTACATACCATGCTTAGGGATGGCTCTATGGAAGGGGGTCTACATTTAGAATCAAGACCCAGGTTGAATTTAGACTCTGGAACTTACTAGTGTGTGATCTTTGATGAATTCTTCTCTCTAGGTCTCCATTTTCTTATTTTAAAACTAAGGATAATAATAACATTTTTCTCATGGAACATTTATGAGGATTGAAGGAGATAAGATATGCAAATTCAACTACTATATTTAAGGAAATACTTTAGATGGCACAGACACTGCATATTGCCTGTATGGAATAAGTGTTCGATAAATATTGGTATTCTATTGTGTTGTTGGTTTGCCCATTTGTTTTTTGTTTTGATAGGTCTTGATTTACACACATATATAACTCTGGTGGTCATGTGGAAAACACATAGGTGGGAGAGACTGAGTTGCATGTGCAGAGAGGCTGAGAATGTCACAGCCAAGATGGTTGTCTTGGCAGGAAACTGGAAGAAGTGAGAGTTTCATTTGACCTCTCATTAACTTTTCTGTGTTTAAGGAATTGGGTATTAGGAAAGATGAATTGGATTCCTTATAGTTTATGTTGAAAGACTGGTCATATTCAAATCCTGACTCTTCCATTTATTGGATATATGAGCTGGATTAATTACATCATCTTTCAGTTTCATTTTTTTCTCATATGCAAACTAAGAAAGTAAAGTTCACCTCAGAAAGCTACTGTGAGGATAAAATGAGATTGTGTATCCTAAGGGCATCTGACAGAGGTCCCATCTGGCATTAAGCAAGTACTCATTAAATGACAGTAGTGTTTATTGTTGAATTTGTCATTATTGGTGTCCATGAGGTTTCTGAGGTGGGGAAATCTCTGAGTTTTTTCCAACAGGTAAATAGTCATGATCTCTGTAGTTAGAAAATAATATGTGGAGAAAATAATATGTGGTTAATATATTATTTAGGACAGGTGCTAATCTCCACAACAAAGAGATACTAAATTACAGTGCTGTCAACAAAATAGAAGTTTATCCCTCTCTCATCTAAAAGTCCCACAGGTAGTGGCACAGAACTAGTGGAGCAGCTCTGCCATGCTCATGTGGCTTCTGCTTCTGAGTCCAAGGCAGCTGCTCCAGTTTATTCACCCCTAAAACTCACAGGGAGTTCCATTGCTACAAGAGGAAAATGGGTAACCATTAGGTAAGAAAAGAGAACATGGCGCCCCTGGGAAAGGGAAGCTGGGTAAGAAAATGGCAAAGGCACATTCATTTTAGGCATCTGGAAGACTTGGAAAATTCTTAGCAAGGTGAGGTTACCTTTTCATCCACCAGAGCTGAATCAGAGGTAGCCTGGTCCACGTAGCTGAATTACAGAGAGCCTCAGAGCCAAAGATCCAAGAAGGGGTTTATCATAGAAGCCTTATAGGTGGAGAATTGGGTAGTCTTCAGGTAGGACCATCATCCCAGCTTGCCTAGGACTGCTTCAGTTGTATCAGTGAAATTTATCACTATCAGTGATAGTTGGTCAACTTATCTCAAGGATTCATTTGTGAAATTTCTTTCCAGTGATTCTTCAGTTACTGCCAAGTAGGAAAGCCTTTCTTTCTCCTATCACCACAACAGCAAAACACACACACATACACTCCAACCCCAAACTTCCCTATTGGGTAAAAATGCTATGATCAATCTCTTCTGGAATGATAGGGCTCAAGGAAAAATACAATTTGTTCACTTTTTTTGGCATTCTTATGTACTAATCATATAGCAAGTACTACAACAGGCACACAAGGTAAAAGGACAAATTAGGCATGAACCCTATTTCAAAATGTTCAAAGTCAGTTTTGGAAGAGAGATCAGGAAACTGATGATTGCAATGAAATATGTAAGTGGTAAGGGCTATGATGAGAAGAAGCCTGGGATCTGTAGAAATGCAAGGGCAATATGTCTGGCTCAGCCTAAGGAAAGCAGGGCAGGTTTCCTGGACATAGTCAACTTAAATTCTTACCTGAAGGAGGGTTATTAATTACTCAGGCAAAGTAGCTATTGGAAGGAGGATGGTGTGGAGGGGAGAGGAAGTTGTGTAGGAAGAAGAAAGAAGGAAGCTAGCCCAAGCAAAGGGGGCAACTGAATGCCTGAAACATAGATTAGGCAAGAACAGACTTCACAGTTGACACCTAAGAAGGAGTCATGTTGGTTGAATGACAACCCCACTTCTAAAATCTCCCTACACTGCCAACTGTCTACTTGACCAGGGTGCTCTTGCTGTTGGAAGTGCACTGGGATCCTAGTAAGTCACTGAGAAGTGAGATGCTCCTTTTGAGGACTTCATCTTTAACCAGTGCTCAGTATTTTGGAAAGCAGGTGAATGAAGTCAATCAGGGTCTAGAAATCTTCCAGGAGTCCTGCGTCCATGTCCTTAGCATGTCCAGCCATGGAAGATGCAAATGCGTACCAGAAAACGCGAACTCTCAAAATGCAAGGGAAGCACGTGGGAACTCACCCTTCTCCCCCAAGGTGCCTAATGCCAGCTGTGTATTTTTCTCTAATGGAGCTGTGTGTAGGGTCCAGGAAAGTTATGAAGTTAGAGGATCTTCCCATGTTTTCCATGAATAACACAAAGTATTGACTAAAACAATTTATTAATAAAATTACACATTGCTGTTATCAAATCCAATCAAAATATTAATCTATATTTATATTAACATTTGCCAGAACTCAAATTGAGTGAGCTTCTCCTCCTGGAACCAGGTCCTGTCCTAGTCCAGGCCTCATCTTATTCATCTCTTTTATCCTGGCTGCATACTTTTTTTTTTTTTTTGAGATGGGGTCTTGCTCTGTTGCTCAGGCTGGAGTGCAATGGCATGATTTTGGCTCACTGCAACCTCTGCCTCCCTGGTTCAAGCAATTCTCCTGCCTCAGCCTCCTGAGTAGCTGGTATTACAGGCGCACGACACCACAGCTGGCTAATTTTTGTATTTTTAGTAGAGACAAGATTTCACTATGTTGGCCAGGCTGGTCTCAAACTTCCGACCTCGTGATCCACCCGACTCAGCCTCCCAAAGTGCTGGGATTACAGGTGTGAATCACTGCGCCCAGCCTCTGGCTGCATTATTAGCAACACCAACAGGTACTTCTGGGATGTAATTCTTGGCCCTGGTCAAAAAGAAACCCTTTGGAAGGTGTCTCTTTTCTTTTCAGGTAAGTCTCCTTTACCAGCTGTCACAACCTCAGACTCTTTGCTGAATAAGGAAGAAAAGAGCGGGGCTTGCCTTTCCCTCTCAGTCAGCCAGGAGGGCAACACCTTTGCTAGGAGAAAGGATCTTACCTGAACCTGCCCTGACTTCTGCATCTTTAGCTGGATTCCTCTCTGCCTTTAATGGGATGAGGGTTGGGAGACACTCTTCAGAAGGAAAATTCAAATTGGTTCCAATGGCAGATCAATAAACCTCTATACCTTAGGCAAGGCTTAAAGTGTGTTTTGAAGATCAGACCAGGTTACATTTTGTAGAGGCAAAATGTCTTTGCTGGAAGGATTTCTGCTTTTCTGTTCTGAGAGCAAATGAACGTCTCTGTCTCCAAGACCTCCTGGGGGTCCTTTTTTCTCTAGGGAAATAAAAACCCCATCTTTTCTGTTCAGTCTCCCGCCATAAGGCACCTCCCACTCCTCAGCCAGCAAGATGCATTGGCAGTGATGGATACACCCCAATTCTCACACACATCCCAACAGAGTTGGAGAGTGAGAGGGCGCGAGGAATGATGAAGAACACATCTGGAAGGCATTGTGGAGTGAAGACTGGAGGCGTTCCCTCGCCTGCACTTATGAAGAATTCATGGGTATTCTTGCTGCAGCCACTTCGTTTATCTGGATCTCTCACAAAAGAAGCATGCATAATTGAATGGTCAAAACAAGTGCCTCCTGCGGGAGAGTGAAGGGACCTGCGTGCGGGCTGTCTGGTGCATGCATGCAGTGTCTGGTGCATGCATGCAGCTGTGCAGGATATGTTCTCTGACATCATCTTCTGTGGCCATCGCATTGCTTTATGTTTAATGCCTCAAATGTGCCACACTATTTGGTGGCAAGTATTGTGTATCTAAGTAGATGGATGCTGGACCGTCACTATGGGGTGGGTGATGCAGCGAAGACCTGCACGGTCTCCTGGCTGGTTGGTGTAGAATTTCGATTGTTCTTTTCTAACTGCAAGTCTTGCCACATTAATGGTCACAAAATTAACTTATTAAGCTACAGCCAGCATTTTTTAAAAAAAAAGAATAGGATAGAAAAGAAAAAATTTCAGGATGGACACACACACACACACCTCACACACACACACCTCACAATGTCTCTTTATATAAAATGTGAATTGTGATAAAAACAACTTGAAAGCCATTGATGTATCTGTCTTTTAAGTCCCTCTTATGCCTGAAATTCCGTCATAATCCTATGATGCTTCTACTTTGTGTTGAGCCTCATGCAAGGCACTGTGGGATATGAACAGTTTTAACATGTATTTCTAGTCTGGGGGCCTAATCCAGGGAAGCAAAAATCAGCTGATATGTCTAAGCTCCTCCCCTCCACCAGGCACATGGCTACGCTCTCATGTGTTATTTCTTTTAATTTCAGCAAAAGTCCTGTGAGACATATATTGTTCTTTTTTATGTTCCAGGTGAGGAGACGGGTTGAGAAAGGCTAAGTCCCTCCATTTAGGTCACATGGCGATCATGGAGCACAAGACATCACATGAAATAACCAGGGATGATAGAATTTGGGATCACAACTTCATTCCAAACTTTCGATACGGGCAATAATGGTAACAGAGAATGCATGGAAGAAGAGATCAATGTGAAATACTCTGTACAAGCAAACTTGTTGTCCTGTTGTCACCAGTTTTGTAACCTTTGTTTAGGAAGCTACTTTTAGTTGGAGGGACAGAAAAAATATAAGTACAGATCAATTCGAAAAATACGGACTGCATTCCAGATACTGTGTTAGCAATTGGAGCACAGCAACATGTTTTAAATATCCCTGCCTTCAGGGAGCTTCACTTCTAGAGGAGGAGGTTGCAGAAGCGAGCATTGGAGTAGTATGCCCGTCTCTATAGCTGAAAGCATTTCAGGGGGCTCAAGCAATTTCCTGGTACCTGGAACATATAGTTGTAAAGGAGCGGCCCATGTGAAAATATTGTTTTTTCCCCAGCTACCAAAGTTTCACTTAGCAGAGAAAGAGCAATTTACTGAATTGTATAGAATGGCTGGAAGAGCGAGGTGCTTTTTCAGAGCAGCCAAGAATATAGTCAGGGAGTTTCTCAGGCATGGGAAGGCCCTTATTCAGCAACTCTGAATAAAACCCAAGGTATATTTAAACAGCCAGAGTGCGGGCTTGGATAAGATTCATTCAGCCTGCTCTATGTTCAGAGCTGCCTGGGCATCGCTCCAAGGGCCCAATCATCTTTTAGGTGTCTCATCGTTGCCTCTCAATCATGTGTGTCTTATTATTTCAAAATTCCATGCCAGGGCTAAACGACCTCCCTCGTGGTTTACTGGTACCAACCATCCGCTTTTCTCTAGCATTTCCTCGTCTCTATCAGAGCCAGCTCTTTTGCCCTGGATTTCCTTCTTTGTCCTCTTCTGTGTTCCCCTATTGGCTTTTTGCTAAAGCTCAGCAAAATGTCTCTTTGTCCATCTCCTCTTTTTCTCCCACTCATGTCATTCCCAATTCATGCCTCAAAGAGTGCCTGTAAGGCATCCGTTACACACAGAACACATGCCGACTTCCTCAAACACCTGCTGTCTCTCAAACTGAGCTCCTTTAGGAAGTTTTCCCTGACTCAAGATCAGAGAGACACGATCTCACCTTACAGAAACATCCCCTTTATAAAACTACTTCTTAAAATGAATTCAGTACAGCAGATACACAAGAGCATTAGGAACGGCAGCTGCTTTAGCTTTGCGATGTGGCCTTAGAGCAGGTGTTTCCAATGGAGGAACCCCTTGTCTTTCTACTACATAATTGAGTGGTACCTGGCATGCTGTGGAGTTCAGCCAACAGAAGCAATGTGGGAATAGACCAATCCATTCACGCACAATTAGTGGATTTCTTATGTTCTGGGGGATACCAAAGATTAAAACATAAGCTGTGTCCTTTGGTAGGTTACACTGGATCTGGAAAGGGGGATGCAGGCATATTAGTAAAGGACCCTTGACAAAAGACAGAATCCTAAGTGGAAGGGCATGTATGATTCTGGGCTGCTATACTGGGCACCTTTATTAGTTTGTTTCTCTTCTCTCTCAGGCCCAACAGGCCCACAATCTTTCCAGGAATCATCAGACAGCTCTTCAGCTCTTTGCTTCCCCTGCCCCCATAGTGCATCCCTGCATTTCACCTGTCCTGCCTTCCCAGCACTCAGGAGATGGCTCCCTGAGGATGAATAAGGAAGGGGATTTCATCCTCCATGCATTGTGCTCAGTGCCAGGATGGGCATCCTGATGAGCCACTGGGAGCAAGTGCAGAGGGGATGAAATCACACAAAACTCAGTACTAAAAAAAAAAAAAGGAAAAGAAAATAAAAGCAAAATATTTTCTGCCTATTTTTTCCATGCAAACTTCTCAACTCTATACAAATATTTGATGACTGTATTTTCAAATAAAGAAATGAATATAGAAATATGGAAATATCCAAAGTGAAATATGAAAGCCACTCTTCACAGCTGTCTGTCCATTGATTCCCCTCTCAATATATAGGTACATTTATACCTGTCTTTTATCAATAAATGGGATGCTATCTTCATTGCTATTTAATTTTTTAAATATAATAATAGGACAGAGATACTTCCATGTGAGGACAGATATCGTATACCAAAATTCATAGAGCTACATCTCATTTTTTTCAACAACTATGTAATATTCCACAGAATGGAAGAACAAACATGTACTTTAAAGTATCTCTTCTTGGCTGGGTGCAATGGCTCATGCCTGTAATCCCAGCACTTTGGGAGGCTGAGGTGGGCGGATCATGAGGTCAGGAGATCGAAACCATCCTGGCCAACATGGTGAAACCCCATCTCTACTAAAAATACAAAAATTAGCTGGGCGTGGTGGCATGCACCTGTAGTCCCAGTTACTTGGGAGGCTGAGGCAGGAGAATCGCTTGAACCCGGGAGGCGGAGGTTGCAGTGAGCTGAGATCATGCCATTGCACTCTGGCCTGGTGACAGAGCGAGACTCCGTCTCAAAAAAACAAAAAAGAAGAAAAAAAATCTCTTCTAGTGGACATCTATGTAGTCCTTGTTTTTATAGTTACATACAGGCTGTAGTAAACACATTGTGGATGGTTCTTTGTGTTTTCGTGTATTTCTCCACAATAAAGGACCTAAGAGTAGAATTGTTGACTCAATGGGAATGCACATTTAAAATGTTGATTGACACTGCCCAAGAGTGGTAAAAACACTCATTTCTTTCATTCTCAACAAGTCTTGATCTGATCAATATTTCTACAAATATTACCAATCTATGGCACATGGTGGAGTAGCGAATCCTGTTGTTGTTTGAAGACCTTTGCTTGCTAATAATCTTGAACATCTTATGCTTAATTATGTATTTGATTGTCTTTCCTTTCTGTGTATCGTCTGTCGCTTGTCTGTTTTAATATTGGGGTGTTTCTGTGTGTGACAATGCACTGGCTGGCAAGGGGAGCACTGTCAGTCCCTCAGGGATCACCTTCCAGGTTGGGACCCCCCTTGCCCAGGGTCACACCTTTCCCACATCTGACTATATTCAATGACTCATTGAGATGTAGGTGCCATGGCCTGGCCATCTCAGCCCCTGAAAGACAACTCTGTTGGGACAGTTGAACTCCAGAGATCCCCATGGGGTCTGCTTGGTGCTTTTGGGCCAGCTTCATAGCTCAGCCTCTTTCCCTGGCCAATCCTACCTCTTTTCCCTTTTCTTCAGGTTTTGGTACCCTAACAAGCATCCTGCACCATTGCTCCATCTCAGAGCCGGCTTCCCAGAGCCTCTGCCCTGCAGCAGACTGTCTGCCTCTATGCTCATCGTGCCTGACAGGACCTTTTATACTCTGGATACCAAATGAATGCTGGCAGTGTAATGGTTGCCAAATTCATGGAAGCAAAACTCTTTCCTTTTTTCCAACTTCGATGTCAGCCCTTTCCATTAGGTGGCAGAAGCTGAATCTTAGACACGACCATCATCAGCCCTTTCCTGGTCTGGGTCCAGGTTTGGGAGGGGCCTGGTGGCAGGATGTGGTGGATCCTCAGTCACTTTTTGTCCACACTGGCATTCCCTGGGGAACACTTATTCCCTCCGGATCTTGGTGCTCAAGTTAAAGCTGACTCAGCCCTTGCCCCACTTCAAGTTGACTTTACTTGCTACTTCAGGGCCATTACTGCATGTACTGGGATAACTTGGCTGTTTTTATGCATGTCAGGCATGGGGGAAATGTGTGAGAATGTGTCAAGTACATCCTCCAAGACACACCACCCCTCTTCTCTCCCATAACACTGGGCTGAGGGGAAGGAGTGGAAACACTGGGGGCTTGTTCCTCCCTGGGCTGCTTCACTTTGGAAAAGGCACATCGGACATCGGATTCTTTGTTTTTTGAGTTTTCTGTCCCTAGCAAACCTTGCTACCCCTTGCCCCCTGCTGCCCCAACACACTGCCCCTGCAGAACCAGGCACAGTCCCTGGCCAGGGCTGGGGCAGAATCTCTACCTCCTCAGCTCTCTTTACTTCCCTTTCGGCTGCTCTTCTTCCTAAGCCAATAGAATCTTGATTGAGAATCAAGACAATCAAATCTTAACATTGAGGTGACTCCAAACACATTTTTCCAAACAGTTTATCTACACTCCTTCCTAGGCTTTTGAAATTCAAAAACTGTGAATGGCCTCTTTGTTCTCTGCGTAATGCTGTGTCATCTCTTCTCTGAGGCCATGAACATAGAATGCCTGGGTTGCTGCCAAGTGGGGAGGGGCGGTTGGTGGGGATGGGGCGGGTGTAACAGGAAGTTAGAGAAAACTCAGTTATTACATCAAAATATTATTCCACTGCACTGGTGTTTCTTTCACTTGTCTTTTAACTTTGTTTATGGAGTCTTTTGTCATGCAGACATTTATAATTTTTGTACAGCAAAACCTGTCAATCTTTTCCTTTATAAATTCTAGGTTTTGTGTCTTTCTTAAGAAAGCCTTCCAATATATAAATTAAAAATAAATTCTGTGATATTTTTCTCAAACACTTATGCTCTTAAATGCATTTCGAATTAATTTTTTTGTACAGGATAAAAAATTAAGAGGCCCCTCTCTTACTCTCTCTCCCCTACCCCTTTTAGATAGACAGCTACCATTTTTTAACACTATTTATTTTATAGGCTATTTCCTAACTGATTTAAAATTCCATTTTCATTATCAACTAAACTCTGATAGATGCACAACTCTTATTCTAGACTCGAATTTTCCAGATCATAGTAAGGACGAGATAGTTGTATATTGCTCATTCAATTGGCTTCCATTCCTGTGTACATTTTGTGAAAATGAATGTGATTCTAATGTCTAAAAATAACGTTTTCATGCAACATGGCTGCTAAATTCAACAAGGTACTTCATTTTTAATCCACTCAATATAAACCCAGTGAACTCTTCCAATTCTGGAGAAAAACAAATTGTCTATCCTGGACTCCTAAGAAATTGTAAAAGATAATTTTGACTGTACATAATTTTGTACATTATGAAACTCCATTGTATTCTTTTAATACACTGATAGATAAATTTTGAAATATATTTGAGGATTATTGTACTCAAGAGTTTCTGCCTCTTGAGTAAATATTGGTAATTCTATATTCCTAAAGAAGCTTCTATTTTATATAGATTTTCAAAAGATTTGGTTTAAAGTTGTACCCAGCAATTCTCCTAATATTTAAAATTTAATTCACGTCTTCTTTCTTACCTCTACTGTTGCTTGGATAACACATTTCCTTTGATCTCACTGGCTTGAATTTTATGTATTTCATTTTTTTCAAACAACTATATTTTATTTTTATTGATCAAGTTTTCTGTTTTGTTTCTGTTAGATCTTTCTTCTTTTCTGGCTATTCGTTATTTTCATTGACTTTACTATTCATTTTCAAGTTTTCCTTAGAGCCAATGTTGGCCATTTGGCAAGTTCTGGCCAAGAAAAAGTACCATTTTTATGTGTGAGAGAAACGTTGGCTTTCCTGATAAAAAAGGATAGAGAAAAGCTGATAAATCCTTTCATATTCTGTTTCTTCCTGCTTGTACTATGGATGTAATGTCTGGAGAACCAGTTGACATCTTGAGAGACAAGGCAAAGACAAAGGGAATTGCAGCAACATTGGTCATGTTCTCATTTAGCCACTGAACCACTGAGCCAGTGACAGTCTACTCAACTCCAGACTTCTTTCTGAGTGAAGAAAAACAACAATAACAACTAATTCCCTTTGCTTAAGGCACTATATATATATTTTGCTACTTGTGAAATATATACAACAAAATAATAACAGACGTATGCCTACTGAGTTTATTTATAATCTTTTCTACCATCTAATAACTTCATTTCAGCCTATAAATTTCCTTTTGTCACTTTCATGAGATTTAATATATAAGGCCGGGCACGGTGGCTCACCTCTGTAATCTCAGCACTTTCGGAGGCTGTGGCTGGTGGATCATTTGAGGTCACGAGTTTGAGATCAGCATGGCTAACATGATGAAACCCCATCTCTACTAAAAAAGTAAAAAGATTAGCCAGGTGTGGTTGTGGGTGCCTGCAATCCCAGCTATTCGGGAGGCTGTGGTAGGAGAATTGCTTGAGCCTGGGAGGTGGAGGTTGCAGTGAGCTGAAATCACGCCACTGCGTTCCAGTCTGGGCGACAGAGTGAAACCATGCCTTGAAAAACAAAAAAAATAAAAAATAAAAAAATAGAAAAAGATTTAATATATAATGTTCTCATTCTTTTATCAATATTTGTAATTTTCATTGGAATCCCTGTTTAGGATTTTTCTCTTTTGGAGTAAAGAAAAATAATTTCCTTATTTCTCTGTTAATTGCTATTATTGCATTTCAATCTGAGAATGAGCTCAGAGCATTCTGATTGTTAAGGTGTATGCAGACTTCATTGACCTAAAGGTGATCTGCTTGTGAAAATTTCATTGCGTTTGGAAAGGCTGAGCATTTTCTATTCATGAATTTAAGTTTCTGTCTGGTTTTTTTTTTTTTTTTTTTGAGACGGAGTCTTGCTCTGTCACCCAGACTGGAGAGCAGTGGCGCAATCTCTGCTCACTGCAAGCTCTGCCTCCAGGGTTCACGCCATTCTCCCACCTCAGCCTCCCAAGTAGCTGGGACCACAGGCGCCCACCACCACGCCCAGGTAATTTTTTGTATTTTTAGTAGAGATGGGGTTTCACCGTGGTGTCAGCCAGGATGGTCTCAATCTCCTGACCTCATGATCCGCCTGCCTCAGCCTCCCTCTGTCTGTTTTTTATACCTGCCTATCTATCCACCCATCCATCCATCTTATTCATTTAAATATTTTCAGAATGTTGATTCTTTACTAATATCACTGTGTGCT
Organism: Hylobates moloch; assembly: GCF_009828535.3. Lineage (NCBI taxonomy): Eukaryota > Metazoa > Chordata > Mammalia > Primates > Hylobatidae > Hylobates > Hylobates moloch. The sequence goes on from NW_026652286.1 coordinate 104,076,853, forward strand.
ATGTGTTTTTCTTATTTGTGCTCTCAGTTTTTTAAAGTTGTGTGAATATTTTTTACTTTAATTGAGGAATTGTCAATTTGTCCTTGCATTTACAAAAGCTTTTAATTTGATAACTTTTTGTTCATTTCATTGAAGCTCATGACTATTATTTCTTCTTAGTGGATTACACTATTTATCCTATGAAGACCTCTGTTTTTCTCACAGTTAGTCTTTTCATCTTGATTTCTGTTCCTTTTGATATTAACACCATTGTATCTGCTTTCTTGTTACTATTTTCCTTGCATATTATTAAAGCTCCTGGACTGCATTATTTTAGATGTACCTTAACAAATAGCATAAATTATATATTTTTTCCAATCTTCAAATCTCTGTGTTTTTATAGAGAAAGTTCATTCAGTCATATTTATTTGGAGTGGTAAAATGGGAAGACTTTTTCTAGTCACCTGCCTTTATGTTCCATTCTTTGTAGTTGTTTATTTACCTCTTTCAGATTTTTTGCTGTATTTTTAAAGTTCTCTGTATTTCTGTTTTTGTCTTTTTTCCTTCTCAATAGTTTAGAAGTTATTATCTTTCCATTTTTATGCATATTATTTATACATCTTTAACACATGGAATTACTTTTTTTTTTTTTTTTTTTGAGAGGGAGTCTTGCCCTGTCACCCAGACTGGAGAATAGTGGCCCAATTTTAGCTCACTGCAACCTCTGCCTCCTGGGTTCAAGTGATCCTCCTGCCTCAGCCTCCCTAGTAGCTGGGATTACAGACATGTGCCACCATGCCTGGCTAATTTTTGTATTTTTAGTAGAGACAGGGTTTCTCCATGTTGGCCAGGCTGGTCTTGAACTCCTGACATCAGGTGATCCACCCGCCTCGGCCTCCCTAAGAGCTGAGATTACAGGTGTGAGCCACTGTGCTCGACTGGAATTCATGTATTTTTCTAAAAATATGTAGAGCTAGTCATTATTCTTTAGCTTGTCTTTTCTTCCTGCTTTCTTGTTACACTGCTGTCCACCTAACAAACCCTTGGTCTCTCCCGTGTCAAAAGTATCTGACATTTAAGTTTAAGATGTTAAGAATTATTTATTTTTTACAAAACCATCACATCAATAATGATTTAAATTGAATGATAAATAATACTGGTTTATTTCTACTCTACTATTACTGTTATCTGTATACTTTGGCATTTAGAAAATGCTTTCTGTCTCCTTTACTATTTTTTATAATAATCACTATCTTCAATAAAACTGTCCCAAGATTTGTCAGTATCTGGTGAAAGGCATCTTCCAGCATAGCACCTTACAGGAGGTGTCTCTAGAACACAACTCCTACTTGTTAGCTCACTGCTATGGCCTTAGTTTGGGGCCTTCACATTTTTTGCCTAAGCTTTTTTTGACCTCCTAATTGGTCTTTCTGCTGCCATATGGGACTTAGCATGAGCTGAAAACAACAACAATAACAACAACCACAACAAAAATTACTTTCCCTTAAACCACGGAGATTCTAAAGTTTTTTCTTTTGTGTCAGTTATTGTCACTCATCTTGATTAATTCAATAACCATTATATGTATAACTGCTGATCAGTATCCTACTTCAACTGTGAACAACTTTACAGAGAAATCATGCTAATAGTTGTATCTGTAGTAGTTGGACAGTGTCTGCCTCACAGTAGGTGCTGAATAAGCACTGGACTACTAATACCATAACTGAGTGAATACATGGTGTCCTCCTGGATGGCGGGGGTGAATTGTCACAATATTTAGACCAGACAGAGCCGACCACAGTGCCTGAATGTAGCTTGAGCTCAATAATACTTGTTGATAGCTTGATTTATGAATGCACATCTTTAAGTCTCTCTAACTTGACAGAGAAACAATACAATCCTATGCTATATTTAAAGGAAACAAAGCACTCAGCACTTCTGTAATATGAACAATGCTTTTCTAAAGTGGGGACATCATCTGGAATCAGTAATTGCAATGTAAAGGCTGAGGGGCGGACCTCATGCATTCTTTTTCTGATTTGATTATATTGTGACTGCTTGATTATTTTGCTGCTCACTTTTCCTTCCTATAAGATAAGGAAGAAAACTAAGGTGAGTTAAGCATAGTATAATAACCAATAAACATGTGAAAATTCTGGTTGTATTTTCACTACTTTCACTTTCACATGTGATTTTGATTGAACTGCTTTAGTAAATGCAAAACACAAACTGGAAGAGAAAGAGTGTGTTAGGCTGTCTTTGTTGTTGTTGTTGCTATAGAAAAATAGCTGAGGCTGTAATATCCTTACAAAGAAAAGAGGTTTAACTGGCCCATAGTTCTGCAGGTTGTACCCGAAGTGTGGCGCCAGCATCTGCTCTGCTTCTGGTGAAGCCTCAGGGAGCTTTTACTCACAGCAGAAGATGAAGCGGGAGCAGACCCATCACAAGGTGAGAGTGGGAGCAAGAGAGGGAGAAGGGGGAGGCCAGACTCTTTGAAACACACCAGATCTCACATGAACTAAGAGAGGACTCACTTATTATCAAGGAGATGCTGCTAAACCATTTGTGAGGGATCCTGTCCCATGATGCAGTAACCTCCCACCAGGCTCCACCTCCAACAATGAGGATCACATTTCCATATGAGATTTGGAGGGGACAAACTTATAAAGCATATCAAAGAGGGAGAGTGTGGTGTGAGTGTGTGTATGGCTGTGCCTTCAGCTTTTATTAGGAGTTACGTTTCCTTGCCCCATGTAGGTGTCACACTTTTGCAGTGACATTTCTATAAACGTTTCATTTCTAATAACATCACACACAAACATCCTCATTAAAGCCATGTTTGCCCCCAAAAGCCTTTGCAATGACACAAGGAAGTTTCTGGACTATTGTAGCAGGCACAAACTGTGTCTGTGTGTGCACAGTTCTCTTGACATTGACAGGAAGTTGTGAATTGAAGGCCCCTAATCTCATCTTCTCCCAAGAATAGACCTCCCTTTTGAATGAGATGGATGTGGGGAACAACGTTCCACCTGGAATTACTTCCTCTCCCATATTTCAGTAGCCAGTTGTCATATATTTGTCAATATATACCACCCTCAGAAAGCTGTTTTGGACTAAATGCAAGGAAGATATACTGAAGCTTAATTTATCTATTAAGTCAACAACCTGCACTTAATTTACAAACAAAAGAAAATAAAGACAGAAAGAAAAGAAATCAAAGGTAGAGACAAAGAAATCAAAATTATAATGTAAAATCAGTCTTTATTTCCTTAAAAACTTTCCCCCAAAATAATCATATATCTCTACTTAATTGAAAAAAACAATATCCTCTAGTAGGAGACCTAATATATGCTTGGAGCATCTTGAGTGCCAGTGGCTTTACATGTGCGCCGTGTTTAATCTTGTGAGGTTGTTTTTCTTCCCCATGTTCACTAATGGGGCATCTGAGACTCAGACAGCTTAAGTGTCCTATGAGTAAAGCTGTGTATACACACGGAGACACATACACTGGGGGAAGAAGCCAGGTCTGCCTCCCCTCAATGGCCATGCCATCTATTCTGCCTCTAGGCCTCTAAACCAACTGCAGGAACTTTCTTCTTTCATAAGGTGTTTTTGTTAATATTTTTATCATTGTCATTATGTTATCTGTGCATAGTTTGTTTTATGTTGTGTAGTAAGTAAAGATGACTGATTCCTGGACATTAAGAAGAGGGTAGGGTGTTAGGACACCTTGGTTCCCACCACCCCTTCACTGCTGCCTTATTGTTTGTTTTTGGCTGGGAGTCTCGCTTTTCAGGGAAAGTCAGGAAATCCAGGATCTATTTTTCATCCTGTTACTTTTCTAAGATCACTTCCAGATGTAGCATGCTATCATTTTCTTTTTTTCTTTTTTTTTTTTTGACAGAGTCTCACTCTGTCACCCAGGCTAGAGTACAGTGGCGTGATCTTGGCCCACTGCAAGCTTTGCCTCCCAGGTTCACACCATTCTCCTGCCTCAGCCTCTTGAGTAGCTGGGACTACAGGCGCCCATCACCACGCCCGGCTAATTTTTTGTATTTTTTAGTAGAGACAGGGTTTCACCATGTTAGCCAGGATGGTCTCCATCTCTTGACCTTGTGATCCGCCCGCCTCGGCCTCCCAAAGTGCTGGGCATGCTATCATTTTGTATGCCTCAGTCTCCCACCCTAAAACAAAAATGACAATAACAAGCACTGATGAACACATACTTAATAAGTAGATTATGAGGTAGGGTATGTAAATGCACTTTGAAAATATAAATGCAACTTAGAGATATACGTGTGTTTGTGGTTAGATCCGTTCGTATATCGTGGTCACAGAATACTTTGCCAAGGGCCCCAACATTCATTAATTTGCTTTCCCTCCCATTTAGCTTTGATCTCAGCCTCATCTAAAGCCCAGCAGAATGGCAGGAAGGACTTGCACCGTGGGCAACGAATCACAATTCTTAGTGAGACAAAGGGCAGAGTGTATGGGTATGGGTGGGTGGCTCAGAGCACTTCAGAATGATTCAGGTAACTGTCTCCCTCTTTCCTCTTCTGGGCATAAATCAAGGGCTCCAGCTTTCTAGGCTGCCAATTCAACACCTTTTATAGGCACTTAATTCACTCAGAAATTAAAAATATATACATATCCCTAGCAGAAAGTACCATTATTCTTCAGCATGACACATGATTTGATTTTAAGCCTTTATGTGTCTTGTCTGTATTCTACTGTGGGTTAGAATCAGTCAAATGTCTGTGATGAACAGCCCTTGCTGTCTGGGCTAGTCGCCTCCCACAGAGACTCCACTGATCCCCTCCTCGAGGAATCTTCTCCCACCCCTGTAAAAGTAATCAGCGTAGCTTTTGGTGGGGGCAGCACATGGACAAGTCGGGTGTATGATAAGACCATTGCCCCACGCCCTCCTGCTGCCAGCTCTCCTATCTCCTCTCTGGAAAAGCAACCATCAGAATCACAAAGAGGACCACGTCGGTCATTGTTGTTGTCAAACCCAGTCTCTCAGGTTTCTATCCTCATCCTCACTTCCCCTTTCCCCATATTCCATATGCCCATACCCTGCCCAGGGATCCAGGGATCTTCTGGTCTCACTATGTAGGTCTCGCTCCTTCTTTTATAACCTGTGCTTGCTAAGGAAGCTGAAACCCCTTCACCCTGAGCTTTTAGTGATAGGCCACAGCTTAAATTGTCCATCTTTATAAGCGGCATGGTTGCATTTTTAAAGACTTAGAATTTGCAGTTATAAAGAGTACAGTTTTGGGTAAACAAGCCAGAGTGAATTTCTTGGTCAGAGGATTCTTCACAAGGGGCCATCCGATCAAACTTTGAAGGCATCCAGACACATTCTGGAATAAAAGAAACAACGTTGGACAAGGACCAAATGAGTTGATTCTATCCCAGTTCTGTTGTATGAACTTAAGCATGCGATTGCCCTTCTCTGGACACCACTTCTGAGTGTAAAATGACAGCATGAGATACTCATACAAGGGTTCCTAAGCTGGATTTCAGAGTCTTCCTCCAAATTCAGCTGGTGGAGTTCAATTGTTTTTAGATAGTATTAAGATAGCATGAAGCCAAATCATTAAAAAAATATAAATCTTTCCCTAGACCATACTGTTCCTCCCTATAAAGTCTTCAAAACAGATGTGTCCATGGACAGAAATGGCCAAAAGCAGTAAAGTGACACTTACCTGTCAAATAAGCTCTGTTATCAGCCCCAGTACAGGAAAGTGGGTCTGCTCCAGGTACCCCCCAAAATCTCCCCACCATCCTTGAAGCCTGATCTCTACTCCTACCATTGTACTGTGTCCTGTTCAACTGGCTGGTGGGCAGCAGACTGCAAATAAGAGGTTTCTAGGGCCCACGTGCACCAGAGCTACTCATACATGTGATGTATGGGGGTGGGGGATGGGGCTAAACCACTGTCCCACGTCTGCCAAACTAGACTAGAGATTAGCACAAGATGGGAAGTTGTCCACATCCAGAGGGCCAAGAGAGGCTTCTCTAGGGGAATGACCTAATTCACCATCCATTCCACTGTATAAACCTTCAGAAATATCGAATTTTATTGCTTTCACTTTCTTACTCAGAATCAACAGCAGTGATCTTCTCAAATTCAGTTCAAACTGTGTAGATATTCAGGACTCTCCAGTTTAGGCTCAAACTCTGTGAACTCTCAGTACTCTTGAACCACAGCCTCAAATTCATCCACGTTGGATCATTGCTGATTTCCACAGAGCTTTATGTTCACATCCAGCCTTTACCATGCTATTCCCTTCGGTTTAAATGAGTTCCTACTTTCTTTCATTACAAACTGATCAAGACCAATGTTGCTCTGGGAGTTCTCACTGACCATGCCAGGCTACCATGATCTTTGCCTTTTGAGTCCCAGTTTCACTTAAAGTATAGCCAAATATACTATAAGAGAAAGAGCAGGCTCTTGGGTGTTTAGAGACCTGGCCAGTTACTCTCTGTACAACTGGGGATAAGTTAGTTAACCTCTTTACTTGAAAATTAAGGATAATAGTATTTATCTTCTAGAAACACTGTAAAGATTAAACAAAATGACATGCGGAATTTTCACACAGAAGCAGTTCATGAAGTGGTGTTTTGCTCCCACTTCCAGAGCCCCAACCTTTGGAAGAAGTCGGATTTGGTCCATTATGATTTCCTCTATGACCTTATTTTAATTCCAATTTTATATCAACACTGGCTACTTGTTTTTTTTTTTTAAGCAAATGGCTTCAGATGCCTACATCTCTGCCTAAGGCATTCTCTCCCACAAGCATCACATACTATCCAGACATTTTCATTGTATCAGGGAAAGTCATGTGGGAAGGGCAGGAAAGCAAGGACATTTCTACTCATGGCCCTCCAGATGGACGCCTTTAGTCCAGATCCTCTGAGGTGTGAGGGACAGAAGCTCAACTCAAACTAACTTAAGCAAATACGGGATCAGGAATTCCGAAGGGTGGGTGTCTGGGTCCATACATGACATGTCCTCCTTTCAGTGATGGCCTCTCCTCTTGTTCCTTCTTTCCTTTTTGTTGACTCCATTTCCTTGCAGAGTTCTCCATGCTTTAGGAAAGATGTCCTCTAGCTGCAGCCCCTCTTTCCCCAAAGCACCTGGAAATTTCTCAGGAAATAAACTGACCAGGCCAGGGGCCTATGCCCACTCTTATGCCAAGAGTAGAGCAGTGCCTACTCCAACCACATCCGACTGATTCCCAGTGTTCTGGGGATCCAGATGCAATAGCCACCCTGTCTACTACAGACCCAGGAAAAATATCCCTGACAGTAAGCATCCTGAAGGCACTGATTCACACTGTGAAGTTCATGTTGAATATTATCCAGCACACTGATTGGTTTTTTCAAGCAAGCTGATCCTAAAGACCAGGAGCCAATGTGTCTGCATGCCGATCACTGTACTGGGACATTTATAACCTTCATTTTAATGAATCTACAACTCTGTGCAGTAGATATTATTATTTCCACCTTAAGGATGAGGCGGGATGAGATGATGTGAGAACACTGAGCATTACTGGATTGAACTTGATCAATGGAATTAGACTCGAATCCAGGTCTTCTGATTTTAAATCTTAAATTACTTCTGTTATACTGCTCTATGGTAGTTCTTCTTCTTGAGATGAAGGTGATAAATATAAATCAAGGCCAGATGACTATGCCTGTAATTCAATTAGAAAACACTGAAAACTCCTTTTGTAGGACTTTGGGCTTACATCCCTGTGTCCTTAATTTCTGGGCTGTTAACAGTTACACGTTCATTTTAATATCAGGTTAGGCAACTTATCAGTAAATCAGAAAACCTGCTGCTCTAAGTCAAATTCTCAGAGTAGACTCACATAATTCAGACATTACCTGTGCCTGGACCCATTCCATTCCCATCCAAAGTGACCATGCTCAGAGCCCCATCCAAGATGGCTGCAGCTCTCCCTTTCTGGGGAGAGTCCCTTTAAGGTAGGAGGCTGCCTTCCTCCCACCATGGTTTTCACCCTCCCTGAAGTGGCATTGCAAGTCAAAGCTGAACCCGGCCCAACCCCAGATGTGTGAGGGCAGGCTGGCTTCCTCTTCCCCTAGGGCAGGCTCCTCCAAGCTTCTGGGCATGTAAGATCACCCACCGCATGGAGCCTCAGCAGAGGCAGGCCACAGCAGGCGGATGGCAGCAGAGCAGCGGCTTTTGTTAAGTCCTGAGCATTATTTCAGCACTGCTCTTTAGATTTAAGCTCCTGCAGTTCTTTCCATAATAGCTGATAGAAATAAAAAACACTGCCTCCACACCCCTTCCTCCCTCACTCACAGGCACACACACACCCACCTCCTCCTCCTCCTCATGGTGGCATTCTGTCTGCCAGTCCTTCAAGCCTGGCCCACCATGTGTGAGTGATTATGCATCCCCTCTCCTATGTCTGCTGTCAGGGTTCAGCTGGGATTTGGACAGCAGGGCAGCCAGGTCCCACAGTGAGCTTACTGGACTTATTGTCTATCGTTGGGTAAGGTGACAGGTGTGCATGGGGACAGTTTACAGAGAATCAATCCCTATTTGTACTAGCTCATTGCACACAGTGCAGATTCCTAAGCTGCCCGATGATAAAAGGTTTATGAAATGCAATCCTAGCTGCCCTCTCCAAAGGAGTTGAAGACCTCATCTGTTTCCCCTTCCTTATTTTTTATTTTTATTTTTATGCCCCTTCCTTGTTTCTTATCTGCAAACAGAAAAATCATGTCTGTAGTAAAGTTCTTCTAACTTCAAGCAGTGTGGGTGGCGAAAAATTATCATTCTGTCTAGAATTTAAGGTCCCTTTCCGGACATTAATTTTGTCTTACGCCATTCATCCTCCTCTGCAAAAAAAGTGGACTCATGAACTGGGAAGTAAATGGTGCATAACATAAATTTGGCTAATGCAAAAGGCAAAGTGAGTCCTCCAGACACCTGATGAGAAGTACTTGAGCCTTCTAACTCAGAGGAAGGAGCTCTGATTGTTGAGGAGGGAACTGCGATTTCAAAGTGTCCCCTTCCAGTCATAGCTCCCCCCAATCATAGCTTCCCCCAGTCAGAAGTTCTTTAGTCATTGCCTCACTTCTACTGGCAGAAATCTCTAACCATAGTCACGAGCCACCCCAAAGCAGAAGGACCAAGCTGTGCATTCTTTGGGGTAGTTGCAACAATGGAGATTCTCAGTCCTAAGCCTGATAGATCCTGAGACTAGAATGGAAAATGGAAAGGAAGTTTGCTGACTGCATTGATGAGACCTGTTCCATTAGGCAACAGATGTGCTTGGTTGAATGAAACCCTTCTGTGTGTAGCCTAGGATCAGCTTTTCGATTTGTAATTACAGCAATGAGCAGCTGACTGATCCAACATGCCTGTATTGATGATGCTGTGTTAAACCCAATAACAAAGGAGGGAAAAAGATGCCTTCTCTAGAAGGAGGTTAATGAAGTGCTTTTGTGAAACCTGGAGGCCATTGGGAAATTTTACTTCATGTGGCAAATTCAAGCATTGAAAGAGCTATAGCTCTCAAGATAGTTTAGCATTTAGCAGTGTTCAGAACCCAAATTAGACTTCTGGTTCGGCAATCCCTGAGGATATATTTTGCCTCAATGAATGCACAAAGCATAATGCTGAAACAGCTCTGTCCAGGAGTCTTAGTTCCCAAGCACAGATAGCTTCTACCAATGACACATGGTAGGCCACATCCATCTCAATTTGGTGAAAACAGTAAAATTAATGAAAATTAGTTGATGGTTAGGCTATGGTTGGGATGGGGGTGTAATTGCTATCCTGTTTCAGATGTGGCGTTGAAACGACTCAACCTAATCTCGCAGCCCCTAGGGGACAGAACTGGGATTTGGACCCCAAGCAAAGCAGCCCTAAGTCTGCGCTCTCATTCAACAAGTCACGTCAGTGACACCCAGTGTCTGTGCCTGCCAGGTACCAGACATGGTTACGTCACCTGTGTGCAGAAAGTAACTGCCAAGGTTCATATTGTGCTAAGGCTCATTTAAAAAAATATTTTCAAGCTTTTATTGCTGTACAGAAGGGTAGGATGGGGGATCTCAGAAAAGTCACTAGAACCTCAAATATACTTGGTGTATTTCTAACTCTAGTTTTTAATTCATGGTATTCTTGTCCAGCAATATCCTTCCCTCTGCCTCAGATCTAGGATCAGAGTCACTCTCAAGGTGTTCATGACTCCCATCATCTCCAAAGAACTTTACAAAACTATCATAGAAAACGGCCACCTATCATGTGCTGTCTGATGAAATTAATTATATGTACCAACAATTGGAAACTCAGTTAAGATTGGAAGCAGTATATGAGTCTTCCTGTAGTTTTGTATCAACATATGTATTGTTTTGTAATGTTTATTAATAATCTCGTATGCTATTGAAAATGACAAAAAGATTATACGCTAGGATGCTTAATATCTATTTGAGTCCCTCACAGTATTTAGCACAGGATATTATTTTTGAAGTTGATCTAAGATGAAAATGCTTAGGTTTAAATCCTGATTCCATTCCTTAACTGTTGTGTGGCTGTGGACAAGCTTTTTCTGAGCCTCAATGCCCTCATCTATAAAATGGGGATGATAATATCACAACTTCATAAGTTGTGAGGATTTAATGAGAAAAATGCATGCAAAACACTGAGTATCACGTCTAGCACATTGCAAATAAATATCAATAAATGTCAACTCTGATGATTAATTTCTTATCATTTGTACACACACGAGAGCTTAATAAACATTGTAACTGCATAGATTTATTATAGTTCAGGGTGAGGACATTTACAAATGTTATTGTCCACCTCTTCTGATTGGGACTAAAGACTTACCAGTGGCCCATGATCTTTATCATCATTCTGGAGAGAAATGAAATGGTGGTGAAAGGAAGCCACCTTCCTTCTGCACTGCACTGTTATCACCTGCCGTCATGGTTGTTCCAAGGCATTTAATTACACATGTCACTGTGCTGAGCACCGCACAAAAAGACTCATCTACAGATAAAATTCTTGTCCATTGGGAGCTCACAATATCAAGGACATTTTGATAGACATGTGAATTAGAACTTGATGGCAAGAAGAAAAAAAAAATACCAGTTAACATAAAACATCTTTAAAATGAGAAGGAGTATAATAAATTATTCCAGTTCTATAATTTTATAGACAAGAAGCCAAGGTTCACAGAGGTGAAAGGACCTGCCTGAGATCTCCTGGTTGTGCAGAACCGTGAGTAGGATCTTGAGGTCCCCAGATCTTGAGGTCCCAGGGCCCCTTCCTCTCAAAGTCACAAGATCCCACATTCCAGGCAGTATTGTTCTTATTCATACACAGCACAAGATAAATTTCTGGGAGGCCAAGGCTGGAAGGACTGCTTGAGGCAAGGAGTTTGAAACCAGCCTGAGCAACATAGTGAGACTTCATCTCTATAGAAAATTAAAAAAAAAAAAAAATTAGCTGGGCATGGTGGGTAAGGCAGGAGGGTTACTTGAGCCCAGGAGTTCAAAGTTGCAGTGAGCTGTGATTGCACCACTGCACTCCAACCTGGGTGACAGAGCAAGAGTCTGTCAAAAACAAAAACAAAAAAGAAAGAAAAAAGAAAAAAAACAAGGTAAATTGTACATCTTAGACATGTGCAAAATGGCAGTGATGTTTTCATTTCACCTGTGTACACTAAAATACAAACAGACGAGTACTTTTCTTCTATGCAGTCTGAAAATACATTAACATTTTTATGGGGTTACAAGGAAGTATAATAATTAGCGGTGGAGTTCTAGAAGAATATTTTTAAAATGTGTGTCAAGGCATAGTAGGGGTATGAATGTGTCAGAATTAGCTAAGGAAGGTTCTGTGAGAAGCTACGTTTTCTGTTTCTTTTCTTTTTTCTTTTTTTTTCTTGAGACAGGGGCTGGCTCTCTTACCCAGGCTGGATTGTAGTGGCGCAATCTCGGCTCGCTGCGATCTCTGCCTCCCAGGCTCAAGCAGTTCTCCTGCCTCAGCCACCCAAGTGGCTGGAACCACGGGTGCACACCACCATACCCAGATATTTTTAGGGATTTTTTTTTAGCAGAGATAGGGTTTCACCATGTTGCCCAGGCTGGTCTTGAATTCCTGAGCTCAGGCTACTGGCCTTCCTCGGCCTCCCAAAGTTGTGGGATTGCAGGCATGAGCCACCGTGCCCAGCCAGGAGCTACATTTGCTAGATTTTTTGTCCACATCTTCTAACTTGCTTCTCATAAGGGGAAGCCAAAAATTAGAATAAATTTCCAGGCCCTAGAATTAGATCTCTTAAGAAATCATTTATATCCATTAGATTATTTCTGTTCGGTTTTTATTCTTTCTTATCACCGAGGAGGTTAATGTCTTCAACTCTCTGAGGAACTACACAAAGTTTACACTCAGAAAGCCCCTCCGCATGTCTAACCTGAATCTTTCTCGCTGCAGTTTAAATCACGGATGCTTCTGTTATTGCTTTAGTGGATGTGGACTGACCAAGTCATGGGGAATAAACTCTTGCTTTGTTTTCTTTTGAAGAAGGTTCTCCATCTTCAGACTGTAGAGCTTCTTCTCAAATACTAGGTACTTTGTACCTTTTCATTGTATCATATACACATGGATGACTTTAGGAAATTGATTTTTAAAAAGTGAATGAAAAAGAGGAGTAACATAGATGTTCTGAAACAGAAGTGACAGGAGGAGAAAATAGAAAGTTATTTACTATTTTCAAAGCAACTAAGTAGAAAGGTTGATGAAAGAGAGAAAAAAAAGCTGTCACTGAATGATATTTCCATTGGAGGGTAAAATAGGTACCAACAAATGAAATTTGACTCATCTTTACAAGTTTCACTGAGCGTGAAAATGTCCCTTTAAAATTTCCCATAAGCCATGGCTGGCTATGGGATTTTTCCAGTGCAAAGGGAATCTGAGTTCAGGAGGCCAGGGAATGCCAGGGGGAAAGGGATTTTCTGATACTCAGAAGACTCAGAGACTGTCAGTTTAAAAAATGAAAGTAATATAGAAGGGGCAAAGTGGCATTTATCATTCTATCTCTCCAGGCTCCTGTCTCTTTAATCAGCTAGCCTGATTTGCCCAGTAAATGATTCCTGAGAGTGTGTGTGTGTGTGTGTGTGTGTGTGTGTGTGCCCGCGCGCGTGTGTTGTAGCTCTGTCAATCCTTGGATTAGAACCAATGATTGCAGCTTGTAGGAGGGCTGTCCAGGGCCAGATTGTACAATGTGTCTCAGTGCCAGAGTATGAGTGGAGATAATTACGGAGAAGTCATACTCTCTCACACCCTCGGCTTTCTTGTTGTGTCCTTCAGCAAAACAGTGGATTTAAATCTCCTTGCACAAGCTTGAGAGCAACACAATCTATCAGGAAAGAAAGAAAGAAAAAAACCGAACCTGACAAAAAAGAAGAAAAAGAAGAAGAAAAAAAATCATGAAAACCATCCAGCCAAAAATGCACAGTTCTATCTCTTGGGCAATCTTCACGGGGCTGGCTGCTCTGTGTCTCTTCCAAGGTAAGAGCTTGCTATTGATTTGCCTTCGGTAGACCCAGGAATTGTACAGTGTGCTTTATAAGATTTGCAGACTCCCCGAGTCGGCTGTGCTGCGCTGTTTGCAGGTGGAGGAGAGAGCGTTTAGACAGCATGGCTGGGACTTCATTCTCCCGACTAGGCTGTGAGAATATTGATTTGATTCTGGCTGCTACCGGAATGGGGGAATGTATGTGCATAAGTAAAACGTGTTTGGTGCTCCCGTTAGGTCTGTGGTTGTGTGCTAGGCTCCCTGGCTTCACGCACATTCTTGCACACATACACAACGGAGCACACATGTAAGCAGGGGGAAATGACAGATTCGGAGGGCAACAGCGTTGCTAATGTGTTGCTTATGCGACTGGGAAGAAATTACAAGAGGAAACTTTAAATATCGGCCAGCGAACTTGCCAAGCTTTTAAAAGGAGCAAAGGGGAAAATGCAGGCTAGAAAGAATCAGGTGCTTCCTGTGAGGTTCTGGTCAGCGATCCAGCTTCAAGGGATGAGTCAATTTGCAGCAGCGGGGGACAACTGTATTAGTTTTAAATGTGTTCGGGGGTGTGTTTGTGGCTGGGGTCGGAGGTGTGGATAACAATCAGATAAAAGGGAGGGGAGCCAGGGCTCTGAAATTCTAAAAAGCTTTTCGAAGTTGAAGGGAGAGAGGCAATAAGAGTCGAATGCTAATTTTCTGTTTATTTATCGGCTGAGCCGGGAGCCCTGGGGGCTGCAGTTGAGTGCAAGCTTTGATGTTCCCAGTGCTGTGTTCTGTGCATTTGGAATCGGCCTCCACCTTCAGTCCATTTGCTGCACCGTGCCCCCCCACACCCCATCCCGGCTCTCACGTCCGTTCGTTCCAGCAACAGAATTATCCACTAATCTTCTTGCTCCCACCTGCCCTGTCCTTTGGGGTAACCAGTTTGCCTCTTTCCTATTAAACACAGCTAAAACTCGTAAGGATCGAGACAAGCTGAGAAACTTTCCCAGGGTGGCCCAGCAGGGCTGTGGGGGAGGAGCCCTCTCTCGGGAGGTGAGGCTCAGTCCTATGCAGTTGTATTCCCAGAGGAAAGTTCCCTCTGACCCAGTGAAAAACGATGGGGAGTCCCACCCCCTCGCCCTCTTCTCCCCCTGCAGTATGGAGTTCTCCTGATGTGAGCTGAGTCCTGAGCTGTAGTCCTGCTGACTCTTCTCCGAGGTTAGGATTTAGGGATTGCTGCTGTCCTCTTGACATAGGTTGCAGTGGCTGCAGTGTGGATCCACGTAAGGTGGGCAGAGAGACCAGGCTGGAAAGATCAAATGTGTACACCCTTGACTGGGGCTCGATGAAGAAGGCAAGGGGTGGGGACAGGAGGGATCTGTGTCGGATGATAAGGAAGTCCAAGGTGGTGAATCTTGCAGGGATGCCCATGATGTCGTCTGCTGCACCCAACCCCAGGAGGCACGGGCCTCAGGATCTCCCTGCTCTCCCCTAGGGGCTTTGGTGGGTGTTTGAGTGAAGGGAGTCAACTTGGAGGCATCCTTGATTGACTCCTCTTATATAATGTGGAGCAGTATCAGTGTGTGTGTGTGTGTGTGTGTGCGTGCGTGTGTGTGCACCCCTGCTTGTTCTGGGTGCGCAAGAATGAAGTGGGGAAGCTGAGTTCAGGATCGGGCAGTTTCGGAAAAGCAGTTTCTATGGGAGCTGACAGCAAAAATGGAAACTAAGCAGGCAAGGGGTAGGGTGAGGGGTCAGAGGTAGGGAGAGGGAAGGTCCCAAGCCCTCAGTAATTTCTATCTGTCCTGAGATCCATGTCTCTTCTGTCTGTGACATCAAACTGGAGACAATGACCAAACTTCCACCATCAACAGCTCTGCTGGCTGCATGCCAGGAGCCCCAGGGCCATACTGAATTTACATATAAATTAGCATACGTGATTTTTTTTTCATCAGAATAAATGCAGGGAAGCATAATATTTGCTCATACTTTGAATCGTCTCTGAATAGATGAGTAGCAAAGTGGTGGTGCAAATTTAAGGTGCCATCAGATTTTGTGGTTGTTCCTAACTTGGGGTAGGGGTGGTGGCCACAGCACTATCTCAGACCTTACTTATCACATTCTACCAAATCCTGAATTTCTCACAAAGAACGATGGCCTTATTTGTGCTACCCTCACCCAGTCAGCCCTGAATAGGCTTCAGTGTGTCGTAATAGAACAAGGCTGCCCAATTTTAAGGCAGAACGACCCCCAAAGACCCACATATTACATGCCAGTCAGATGTGGCAAAGGTGATGTCTGTTTTCTCTTTCAGAGGAAGGAAGCTGAAGTCTGCCAGCTATCTCTTATCAAACTTGCAGAATTACTGAGGCAGCCCAGGTCTTGCCTGCAATAATCCACCTCTATTGCATTGACCCAGTGGGACTAGTTAGAATGCAGTACACATTCCAAGGCGATTTTTTCTTCTCCTCTGTTTTTGTTTTAAGCTGGTTCTTCCTAGAGCTGCTACTTCCTGTGCCTCCTGCCTCTTGAAAAGGTGTCTGGTGCTAGTGACAGGTTAGGAACCCCTCCCTGACCTGCTCCTCCCCCCAACCCAACCAGCAACCATGATCCAGCTTAGGTAGGGAGGGGGGTTTCTGAGGGAATCAGCACTGATTAGTGACGCCGACAGGAGGGGCGATTAGCTCCCTGGGGCTCTGGCCCTAAGATACACCAGGGTTGATTAAGTAGAGGCATCTCTTTCCTGGGAGCAGACGCTACAGAACTGGATCAGGCGCTGTCCTTTGCAGCACACCCACCGCCCACCTTCTGCCACTGAGAGCCTCTGAAAGGAATGGCTGCTTGTGCTGCAGCTTCCTCTTTCTAGAAAACCGACCATTTCTCCTTCGAAGGATTGTTGTTTCTTTTAACACCTTCCGATTTGCTCGGCTAGGTTCCTCCCTTACCTTTCTCATTTCCTCACCTCTCTTCACATCCTGCATCCACTTAGCAGCTAGCTTGAGACACAGACAGGGCAGAGGAGAAGGAAAAGGTGCCTCGGCAAAGTTCACACTCCCCTTCGCGCAGCACCCAGGAGGTGGGTGGTGGGCGCCGTTCAGCTGGGCAGGCCGGCCAGGTTCCTGCCATGCACAGTACACATGTTGTGCCAGCAGCAGCTTGAGCTGAGCAATGCTTCTGAGATTCACGGGTGGCAGATGAGACCATAACAATATTTACTGGCAAAGTGGAAACCTTAGCCTGGGATGATGGGACGCTGGGCCTGACATAGGCATTGCAGGCTCTTGGAAGCATGGCAGTAAGGGGGTCAGGGAGCCTCATCCAATGGAACCTGCCTGCCAGGCTTGGGGCTGCCCACTTGGGGCAAGTTCCTGGCAAGGCGTGCACAGTGGCACAAATGTAGCTCACCTCCAGCCTTTGTATTAGGAGGCCACTTCACCAACGGGGATGGCCCTCTGAGCATTCGCTCGAGCGTGCCTGGGGAGCGTCTGCCGTGGCCAGCAGGTCGCGCTGCATGAAGACCATTCTTGAAACTGCAGCTTTAGTTACCAGGCACAGAGCCTGGTCCTGGTCCTGATTCTTCCCATTTTTGGTTCCCTTAAAGCCAAATATAAGCCCCCAAATCTCGTCTTATCAGCTACAATGTGCAGTCCCTGACTTCTGTTCTTTCTCAGTAACCTTCTTCTATAGCGCTGGTTTTAATTCAGGCGTCCTGAATAGTGTCTTCAGCTGTGTCTCTTGGGTCCCTGCCTGAGGTGATAGGGTCTAGATTGCCTGCTGGCAGTTCCCTGGGTTCTGCTCTCTGCCTGCATGCCGTCTGCCAGGCTGGTACTGGCTCCTTTTCTTGATGGGCCAAACAACCTGGTGTTGATTTTAGCCAAAACTTGTCCCTTGGGATGAAGTGAGCTCTCTCAATATCCCAAGAAATGGCAGAATTTCTGAATCAATATGGGTCACATGATTCTGACGTGTGCAAGAAACATGCTGGAGAGATTTGCAATGCTCTTGCCATTCAATCATAGTAGAGGCACACTTTGGGTAGGATGAACAGGTCTGTGATTTGGCTTTTTTCCTAGTATTTTGGATTCAAGCTCATGATCTGCTTCTGCCCACAAACTAGAATGCTGAAGGTCAACAAATAAACAAACAAAAAACCCACATTGCTCTCTATCTTGCTGTAGCAGAGATCCTACAAATGCTTCCAACACCCAATATGCATGGTCTCCAGGTTTCAAGCCATTTCTAGTGATCTGAACATAGCTCCATGGGGGACATGTACATCTAAGCTCAAATTTCTCTGTTTTCTGTAGGGAAAAATCTTTCCCTCTGCGGGCCTATCTCCCCACCTGCCCGCCAGGCCGGGGAGCGACTCCCCTGGGCGTTGTAAGGACTCATTAATGCTTGTAACACTCCAAACATGTGGTGCTAAGTGGAACTCCATGCTGAGATTATATTTATGCAGTTTACTTCCTTTCTGCTCTGTTGTCTTGTTACATGTTTATTTTATGTCTATAGTCATTTGAAATTCAATAAAACCAATTAAACATAAAAAAAGAAAGCATACAGTAATAAAGAAGTCGGTGGCATACAGTTTGGAAGGGTCAAAGGGTACCATCCTAGTGTTCCTAGAAGCGTCTCCTCCCCATTGTGGGAGGGTGCTTCATCTTTTCAGAGAGTGCACTGGGGAAGGGCAGAAGGGCTTTAGAAGGCAGTTGCGGGGAGCATGCCTCCCATCCCTTTGCAAAAGGAGGCTTCAGTGTGGGACTGCAGTGTGAATGGTGGAGGGGGGAGCACTAGGGAGGATGGAGCTGGAGGTAGGAGTTTCAGAAAAAATAGCTCTAATCTGGATTGGCAAAGGGTGGGAAAAAAGAGCTCTAGCTTCTGCTTTGACTATGATTTTTGGTCAGTAACCTCTGAGAACTTTATTTTTTCTTTCATGTATGTATGTATGTCTTTATTTATGCAACCTTCTGGATTAAGCCTGCTCTTGCTACCACTGCTTAAACTGAAAAGATATAGGAGTACATCCGTTTTCCTTCCCATTCTCTCTCCCTCCTTCCCTCCTTCTCTCCTTCTGCCCACTCCCCCTACTTCTCTGTTCTTCACCTTAGCTTTTTCTCTTTCCATTTTTCTGTCTTCCTTTTGTTTTTCCTTCTCCTCTATGGGAAAAGTAATTGATCAGTTGACAGATCTAGGTCAAGCTGGCAGGGGTTGCTCTGCTTCATGCAGGCTTGCCTAGGAGAAGGAGGGGAGAGCCTGTCTTCACAGTTCACAAGGAGCCCAGCTGATGTGATGGAAGTGGGGAGGGAGGCCAATGGACCATGGGCGAGTTCAGCCCTCCCCAAAAGGTTCTCTGGGATCCTATTAATTACAGAGTCTTCCATTATTTGGTATCTCTCACACTCTAATTTTCCATATCAAATTTATCTTTGCCTATTTCCTGCTTTTTTTCTCAGCTTCTATAAGCTGCCTGTTTCGGTTTTTCTTTTTCTTCTTTCTACTTGCCCCTCCTTTCTCTTCTCCTTTTTTACTGCTTCTAAAATCATGACAGGAGATCACAGAATCTCCCCTACTTAAGTCATATTAGAGAAATGGCCTTTTGTTTATTTGCAAGTGGAGAAACAGAAACCCTGCCAGAAGAGCTCTGTAAGTCATTTGCAAACTGCAAAACAAACCAACAAAGATTCACATTTTCATTGCGGAGAAGAGAGTATTTCAAGAGAGACTGTCAAGCTAAGAAATCAAATATTGGAAAACACATTCTTCAGCTCTGTTACTAAGGACATCTTAGGTTACTAAATTTGATTTTTTTTTTTTTTAGCTTCTGTGAGAGTATTGCCCTTTGCAATAATAAAAGACTGGTCAAAAGACTGCTGGTTTTGGCTTTACTTACTCATTCAAATTCACTCTCCAGCAGTGCTTCCTTTGCTCATCTTGGAAGTGTCACCAAACTCTCACCCTAACACAAAATCCATCTGGTTGTTTATTTGTCCACTGGCTCAGTCACATCCAAGTGTTTATTGAGTGCCTACTACGTTCGGTGAATTGTTTTAGGTGCTGGAGATACAACAGCAATGAAAAAGCAACTAACGAATAAGACCAAAGACCTACTTGCATCTCTCAGATTTGGCTTGGCTTGGCATCCTTTGGCATAAATGGAAAGCAACAACAGCAGTACCAGAAGCAAGGGTGGAGACTCCATGACACAGCCTCTGGCCTCCTATGCAAATGATGATGGATGGCAGGAAAGTAACTAGCCCTCAATCCTTGTTTTGAGACAGGGGTCTGGGGAGAGGAGGTGCACGCCCTGGCTCTGGGTTCTCATAACACAGAGCTGCTGCCTTTGCTACTCCACACAACCTCTTGTAGAAAAGGAGCTCATGGATGTCTTTGGTGTATATAGGATGGGGAACGCTGCTGTGAGTTCACTGTCTTTGTGGTCATTGTCTTGTGTGTTTGAGTTACTGGTTGATGCTGAACATCACTGTCACCTCTCTGGCCTCTCCACCTCCTTTACGCCCTGACTTCTGCACAGAACTGGAGGGCCAAGAAGATAAAGGGAGAATACCAGATAAGGCCAGGGAAGAATTTGCCTCAGACAGCTTTTCTGCATGAGGCAAATACTATTCATCTGACCTCTAGGAGGGATTCAGAATTCAGGGTAGAGCTAAGATAACCTCCTCTATGAGAACCCTTTTAATTTGCTACCCAATCATCACATCTTCATTTAGAGTTCCTG
Organism: Hylobates moloch; assembly: GCF_009828535.3. Classification (NCBI taxonomy): domain Eukaryota; kingdom Metazoa; phylum Chordata; class Mammalia; order Primates; family Hylobatidae; genus Hylobates; species Hylobates moloch. The sequence continues at coordinate 104,097,112 of NW_026652286.1, forward strand.
GAATAATACAAATGCATTATTAACAAAAGGAATTTCTTTGTTTTCTTCTGGTGGGATACAATGTTTTGGACGTCACATTGCATAGTTGTTCTCCTACACACCCATCTTCTTTCAATCCATGGATTGTGTTTGCAGCACTATGTGCACAGAGGTAACAAAGCTGCTCTGGTGCTCATGCTGTGTACTATAGCTGCACCCTGAATGCTTTAGGAGGGCTGCTGCTATCTGCATTTCCATCATGGTGGTGGTGATCATGACTAGGTTTTCTCATAAACCCATGATTCTTCCAAGTCCAGTGGTCTAGAGCAATTATACATCCCCCAACTTGATCTCAGAAGTCAGAATGCTCCTCAGCGGGTAGGTGCAATCTGCATTTATTTGCAATACTCTGTCTGTAAGCCAGTGGTTTGCAAACTTGCCATACCATAAAATCACCTGGGGAACTTTATAAAAATACCATTGTCTGGACCCTATCACAGACCAATTAAATCAGTATCCCTTTGAATGGGGCCCCACACTGATATTTTTAAGAGCTCTCCGAGAAGGCCTAATCTGTAGTCAGGTTGAAAAGTGTACCTCTAAAGCCATCTGAACATGTTCAAAGACCTTGGGTAAGACACATCCCCTCTGTGGGCTTCAGTTTTCTCACTCTAAAATAAAACACTTGGACTAAGAGATTTTCAAGTCTCATTCCAACCTCAACATTTGGCAATACTGCAATTAGTCTTTTTGAGTATAGTTATTGATAGGTAGTGGTGCTAAAAGAAAATACTCAGCACCAGCCTCTGCCTGCAGGAAGGTAAGAATATAAACAGCATCACAGACGAATGAACAGAGTCAGAACGTGTAAGTGGTGTGTGTGCATGCAAACTCTACATGCTATCTCATATACCTGATGTTGTGTATTCATATATGCATGCATTTACTTACCTGTAAAGCATCCTTAGAATGGATGGACAGGATTAACTTGTCATGGGTAGGGGGAATAGAACTGATAATGACTCTCAATTGATCAATTCCTAAGCCTTCCTACAAGACAAATTCAGGAGGCATTTGATTGAGGGTCAGAAAGGAATGTGTTTGAGCTGGATTGGAGAGTGCTCAGCAATGACGAGCCTTAGAAGAAGCTCCATCCCTAGGTGTGAGAATTACATATTTCTCTTCTACCTAGCCTCCCTGCCCCTCCCCAGGAATCAGTTATCCAGCTGCATGGCTTCCACTACTCCCTCCTTCTCATGCTCAATAAAGACTCATGCTCAGAACCTCAATGACAATTTTGCAGCTTCATATGTTAGGTAGAAGTGATGCTGGCTCCGCTCACATGGCCGGGAAAGCTCCTGTGGTGTGTGCAGGAGTGAAAACTTGTTTGTTTTCTGATGGAGTCAGCAGATCTAAGAGGCACATTAGAGCAGGGCTACTGGCAGATTTGTGCCAAGTTTAGTCTCTGGGTAACCCATACACCCACCTGGCTGCCCAGAGTGTTCATACTGCTGTGCCAGACAACTCCTGATTCACAACCAGCTCAGGCTCAGAGGGACTTTCAAGATACTTTATTTCAGTTCCTCGTTTTGGGCTCTGACCCCTCAACAATGCAGCTGCAGTGGTCCTCCAGCCTTTATCTCCAATGACAGGAACTTGCATGTCTTCAGAAGTCCATTGCATGTGACTGTCAGATTTCAGGAAGAGAGGAGGATGGGAAGAAGAGGCAGGGGAAGAGGAAGGAGAAGGAGATTCTGCCTTCTTATAGAAACCAGCCACATGTCCTGTATCTGGAGAGTGGTTATAACATAGCGGCTGCAGGCCCAGATTGCCTTGAGCCAAACCTGGCTCTGCCTGTTTCTGGTTTGAGATCTGTGGCAATTGAATCAACCACTGTACAACTCAGCTCCTCTTCAATAACAGAGAGATAATTACAGGACTTACCTTGTAAGGTTATTATAAGGATTAAACAAGTTAATGCAAATAAAATGTTTGAATACTGCCTCGTACATAGTAAGCTCTCAATAAATATTACCTAATTCTACTACCCACAGGACTGGTCTAATTTTTCTACAACATGACTGTTTTCAAATATTTGAAACTGTGATTTCCTCCCTTTCCCCCCTGAATTTCCTCTTTACTAGGTTAAATATTCCAAGGTTTGCCTCCTATTTTCCATAAAATCATCCATTAACAGAGTGCTGGTGGTTCTTCTCTAGAGTTGTTCTGCTTCCTCTGCATCCTTCTTCCAGTCCTCTCCCAGCGTGTCCTGGTAGCCCAGCATATGAGAGCCCAGCATGTTATAGCTTCTCCTGATTCCAAATCCAAGTAGAATGAAGTCTCAGCTCTGTGGCAAGGCATGTGAAATCCTAAGGGTCTGTCCTCAGTTTGCCTCTCTCCTAAACCGACGCACTCCCTGCTCCATGGCCTCTTTGGGGTTTCCTGTTGCTCCCTCTGTAAAGCACACGGGCATGCTGTTCCTTCGGCTTATGCTCAGGCCCTACCCTGCCCCTCTCTACCTAGAAAATGTTTTTGATATTTTCAGACTAAATTCAAAGTTTGGTACCCTTTCCTTTGAGTCTTTTTTTTTGAGATGGAGTCTCCTGCCCAGGCTTCAGATGCAATGGTGCCATCTCAGCTCACCTCAACTTCTGCCTCCCGGGTTCAAGTGATTCTCCTGCCTCAGCCTCCAGAGTAGCTGGGATTACAGGCATGTGCCACCACGCCCAGCTAATTTTTTTCTATTTTTACTAGCGATGGGATTTCTGCATGTTGGTCAGGCTGGTCTTAAACTCCTGACCTCAGATGATCCGCCCGCCTCAGCCTCTCAAAGTGCTGGAATTACAGATGTGAGCCACCGCGCCCAGCTGAATCTTCTTACTCCTCCTCTTATGCTTGCCTTGCACTTTTTCTTACTTTACTCTTCATATCCATAACATGTTAGTGTAGGTGACCTATTTACACGTCTATCTCCCCTTACCAGGCTGTGGGCTCCAGAAGGGCCAGGACTGTCTTATTTATCTTTATACACCTAGTACACATAGCACAGCCCCTGGGACAAATGTGATACTCAGTGTTTATGGATGAAAGGAAGGGAGGAAGACCTGAGATCCCACTAGGTATTTCAGCTGCCCTATAACTCTGTCGACTCAAGGTGAGCTGTTGTTCATTCAACTCTTCCTTATGGTTTGCCTGAGTCATTTCGATAGGTATGCAAGAGCCTGACCTCAGAACTTACCCTTTCTATTATAAAGCCATGTTCTTAGATTCAACTCATCTCTTCTTTCTGACAAACCCTTTTTTAAGATCCTAAATCTTTTTCCCCGTATATTAGTAATCCCTCCTGGCTGTAATCAATAATAAACCAGATGTTATGGGTACCTATGTAGTAGCACTTGTGGAGCTCAGTATTTCAGGCTAAACTGACCCCAAAGTGGAAAAGTCATTCTAATGGTGAACTGCTCAGATCAGTAGGGGAAGGGGGAAGAACCTACGCTCTACATCTGGGTGAGGTGCTGGCATCAGAGGGAAGAATGGGGACAGGGAAGCTTGAACCTAAGACAAGAGGAAGATGACTGGATGAATTTATCTAGTTGGAGAAGGTGAACTGGTCCAATGATTTTTAGCTGTTTCTCCAAATCTAGTCTCTCTTTCTTCCACAAAGCTGTCCACTAGGGTACTTGACTTTCTTCCTGAACAGTCAAGAGGAAACTCAGCCCAGACATGGAATAGATTAATCAACAGCTTTTTTTCTCAATGCAATTGGTGATACATGAATATTTATAGTTGGATGAACCATTTTGCTAATTCTGAAGACAAATAAGAATTAACTAATCATTCTACATTTTCTCTTCCTTTTCCATGGAAACTTCCTAATAAAAGGATCTAAATGCCATATTGTCATTTTTTTCCATTATTTTCTCATACTGCTAACTCCTTGTCCAAGGTCAAATAATTTAATAATTAAATCCAGAAGCTTTTTCATGGACTCCTAGAGTTGTGAGATACCGTGGCATTTCACTTGCCCAGTCTCCTCCCCAAGGCAACAATACCATCTGAACTGAGTTGATTAATTCCTGCTCAAGAATGCCAGAGATTTCTAGTGACCAGACACTCACTACCTGAGTTGTGGCTCTCTCAGTTCTGGCTGCCTATCAGAATCACCTCTGGAGATTGTTATAAAGCAGATGCCCAGGTCTGACTCTCAAAAATTCTCCTGGCACAGGTCAGAATAGGGAAAGTTCATCTCTATTTCAAAAGAACAGCAGATGATTCTATTGGGAGGTACAGCTAAGCATAACTGATGTTAACACTCTTTTTCATAGCTGATAAACTATGTGAGAAAGCACTTTGCAATTCTGGCAGGCATTTTTGATGCCTCCTCAATATCAATTCTATCCTTTCTCTTTTGAAATAGTACTCTAAATTTTTTCATAGTAGGAATATGCCCATTTAAAATACTCAACTTCCAGATTCTGTTATAACAGGGTATGGTCATATACTGCGGTTCAGGCCAATGGGATACAAGCATAAGATGACTGGGTATGGTGTGGAGGGTTGTACTTGGATGGCCTGTGCTTTTTGGACTTTATTATTTTCCCTTCTTGACTGGGAGACTGAGATCCTTCCTGGAGGTGCAGGATCCCACTTACAAACAGAAGGACAAACAACATCTATCAAGAATGACAGAGAAGGACGCTTGTAGATCAAACCACATGGACTTGCTGTTTGGGTAAATAAAAAATAATTGAGTATAGGTAATTTCATGTATCTCAAACTGATAGGGGGAACTCAGGTTCAAGATGACATAGCAGTTGTACCAGCTCTAGAATGCATAGTTATAAAGTTATCATCACTTGTGAAAAAAGAATCTCCATTTAATTAGTTTTCTTTTCCTTGCAGCTGAATACAATTCTAATGAATCTATGTGGAGCAAAAGCTTGCCCCTCCTTAAGTTTTGCCTTTAGAGCTATCAGGATAGAAGTAATAGTGTATGAACCACTTTCTAAGAGATGACTATCATAGACCCTACTTATCTTATCTTGGCATCCTTCGTTCTTTCTTGTGATCATTGCATGGCACAGTTTCTGGAGCACTAATCATCCTGATCATTATCTTTGAAACATGACCGGTTTGAAAATGATCAACTGAAAAGGTGTTGCCAGAGCAGACTCTGCCAGCTATAATCTGACTGGCAAAGTAGAAAGTGAACTGTTACTTAGCAGGTTTTGGACTTTATAGTTACATAGGTTCATTCAATTATTGTGTTAGTTTCGTTCTTTTTTTCAGACATGCCGCATCCTTGGCTCATTTTGAGGCTGTATTTGTTCCTCTCATGAAATAACTGATTCCATAAGACCTTGCCTATCCTTGCTCACAGGTGATCTTCCCTAAATGATCTTTTTAAACACTTAAAACTTTATTGCCCCTGTGTCCATCGTTTAAATCCATTGAGATTATTTTTGGATCCCGATGAGATGTCTTCATCAGCTTTTTGTTATCTCCAAATGATACAGACATGGCATCTCCACATCATTGAATCTAATGCTAAAAGAGCAACATAATCGATCTGAAAGCATGGCCAGGTGCTTACTTCCATTTATATTTCATCCACGTTAGAATTATTTGTTCAGACCCTACTAAGTATTAGGCATACATAACAACAAGGCAGGTATAGTTCCTGCACTCAGTTAAACAGACAAGTGACTACCACGTGTAAGTGCTAGGATAACAGCAGGTCAGTTTGCTATGGCAGCATTTGGGAGACTTTTCAGGACAGGAAAGTTCTCTGGAAGGAAGATATGTTAAAGCTGAGAGATAAAGGTGAATAGATTTAACCAGGTGAGAGGAAAGATGAGTGTTACGAGTGGAAGAAACTGCATATGCTAATGTCTACAGGCAAGAGAGCATGGTAGGAGTTCAGGATTCTGAAATCAAATATGGCTAGATTGAGTGTGTTTGTATGGGGTGATGGGAGGAGGAATGTAGGTGGAAAGACAAGAGGTATATGTAGAGAGGTAGGTAGAGGTCAGGGCTAGAACTGTTTTCATTGAAGATTTTATACTGAGGGAAACGGGTGCATTGAAGCATTGTATGCCTGAGAGTAACGTGATCACACTTGCAGTTGTAGTGGCCAAACAACATGATTTGGGTTAATTGAAAATGGTAATGTGTCACTCTAGTTACAATATGGGAAATGAATTGAAGTTGGGCAAGACTAGAGGAAAGGGAACCTCCTCAGGGACGTTGCAACCAGTTAGGCACGAGGTCACCAGAGTGACAGTTGCAGAGAAGGAGAGATATGGGGGTATTCAAAAGTTGTGGAGGTAGAAGGGTTAAGACTTGGAGATGGAGGGGGAAGAAGAGGGTAAGTAATAAAGAAAGTGTAAGAGGACTTCTGTTTTCTAAATGAATGTTTTAGAGGTGGGTTTTAGAGAGATAGTAATTAATGCAATTTGGGTCATGATGGATTTAACAGTAGCTTTCCAATATGAGGTTAGCTAGATGGATCTGAAACTCTGGGTATGAACAAAGACAGTCTTCAACACAGATACAACTAATTGCCCAGGGAGAGAGTAAGGAATACATAAAAAAGAATTGAGGGCAAGCACTAGTCTTTAAAGGCTGGGAGGAGAAGGGATCTGGGAAAGCAGATTGACAAAAAGTGGACAAATACACAGGAGAAAAATCTGGAAAGTATGAGGCCATCGAGGCCAAATGATGTAAATCTGAGGAAGGCAGGAATGTCAGCATTGTCAAATGTTTCCAAGGGATCGAGGGAGACTATACTTAGTTGCAATAATCTCTTCCATGTTCTTGGGGATAACAGTTTTGTGGGGCGGAGCAATGGGGTGGGGATACCAATAGAAAGAAGAAGTGGAGTCAGAAAATGAGTGTAGTTATTTCAAAAGGTTTTCTATTTAAAGAGAGAGAGAGAGAGAGAGTGAGTGAGTGAGATGGGCAGGGGCCAGGGAAGGAGAGGCAAGAAGGAGGATGTGGGGATGGCTGGCCAGGTGAGGCCCTCAGGGAATACAAACAGGTGCGAGGAGTGGCGAATCCTGAGAATGGGTACGGAAAGGAGTCTTGAAAAGAAGAAGAAAGACTGCTTCCATTACTCTTTAAAGTGAAGAAGGAGAGAAGTGTTTGAGAATATGCATTATGATTAGATTCAGCTGCAAATGACAAAAATGATGCAATTAGAGTGGCTTAAATAACATAATCTGTATCCCTCTGGTTATGGAAATACTCTACTTTGTCTGTTCATGGCTAGGGAGGTGTTCCCTAAACTCAGGCACCCAGGCCTTTCTGCCTTCTGGACCTGTTGCACATGGCCTTGCCTCCACGGTCTAAGGCGGCAGCATCTGTGTGCCAGAGTGGAATGAGGGAGAGATGAAGAAGAGGCAGGAGGTACCCGGGCATTGCCCCCTGCAGATGCTCCTGGAGGCCATGACGTGGCATCCTTGCTCACCTCCTCTTGGCCAGGACTCAGCCATATTGCCACACCTAAGTAGAAGAGCGTGTGGGAAACTCACAATCCCCTGTGGATGATCACATGCCCAAAGCCAGGGGCCTATCACCATGGAAAGAGGGATGGACATTAAGAAACTATTGGTCACATGAAAGGAGGAAAAAGTGGTATTCCCTTGATAAGGATGGAAGAGGCCCTCAAGTCCATAAGGTACACATATGGTTAAGGCATTGCCACCATAAAACCATGATGTTTCAATATCACTAGTCATTAGGGAACCACAAATGAAAACCACAATGAGGTGCAACTTCACACCCATTAGGATATTGCTGACAAAATAAAAAAGGAAAATAAATATTGGTGAGGATGTGGAGAAATTGAAACCCTTGTGCATTGCTGGTGGGAATGTAAAGTGATGCAACCACAGTGGAAAGAGTTTGGGGTTTCTCAAAAAGCTAAACAGGCTGGGCTTGGTGGTTCATGCCTATAGTCCTAGCACTTTGGGAGGCTGAAGCTGGAGGATTGCTTAAGCCCGAGAGTTCATGACCAGCCTGAGCAATATAGAAAAATCCCATCTCTACAAAAAAAAAAATTTAAATTATCCAGGTGCAGAGGTGCACACCTGTAGTCCCATCTACTCAGGGGGCTGAAGTGAGAAGATTGCCTTGAACCAAAAAATTCAAGGCTGCAGTGAGCTATGATTGCACCGCCACACTCCAGCCTGCGCAGCAGAGCAAGACTCAGTGTCTAAACAAAATAAAACAGAACAACATTAAACATACTAAATCAGTCAGTGAATTGGAAAAAAATAAGCTAAACATGGTATTACCATACGACTCAGCAATTCTACTCCTGGGTATATATCTAACAGAATGGAAAGCAGGGCCTCAAACCGGTATTTAAACATCAATGTTCATAGCAGCATTATTCACAATAGTGAAGGTAGAAACAACCCAAGTGTCCATCATCAACAAATAGATAAACACAATGAGGTCTGTGCATAAATGGGTATTATTGTCTTAAAAGGGAAGGCAATCTGACACATGCTGCAGCATGGATGAACTTTGAAACCATTATGCTAAGTGAAATGAGCCAGACACCAAAGGACCGATAAGGTATGATTCCACTTACACAAAGTACCTAGGGTAAGCAAATTCATGCAGAGGCTATCAGGGGCTTGCGGAAGGAGGGAAACAGGGAGTGATTTAACGGTCACAGAGTTTCTATTTGGGATGATGAGAAAGTTCTGGAAATGAATGGCGGTGATAGTTATATAATATTGTAAACATACTCAATGCCACTTAATTGTACACTTAAAAATGGTTAAAAGTGTGAATTTTATTTCATGCATATTTTACTAGAATAGACAAATGAAAATTAACAAAAGAGATAATCAGCTGTCTGTGGCATAGGAAGGAGGAAGGTGGCAGGAAGTTAAAGGAGTTTGCATTTGCTGGCTTTTATTTGCCCTGAGTATAATGCAGGGAAAATAGTGTGTGTTTGCACACACCTATGTCCAGGTCCACGTTTGTGTCCATGTACCTGCAGCCTGGTTTTTCCAAAGCAAAAAGGACTGAACTAATTGCTTCTGTAATGGGAGAGACAGCTGACGAGTGAACCAGAAAATCCTGTGCAGTATTAATCACTTTTCCCTCATGCCACTGTCTTTTCTCTGGATTTTAAATAAAAATATAATCTACCCCAGTCTTCTTTCTTTATCCCTTTTTTTGATTCTGGTCCTACCATTTAGGGCCAACTCCCAAACATATCCAGAGCTCATTACTTACTCTTTCTTGCATTGCCTTTTTAAGGAATTAAAAAGATATGTTTTTATCTTTACAAATTACAAAGCATATTCATATCAAATACATTTCTTAATCTCCACATCAATCAGAATATCCTTTCTAATCCCAGTCTATCATTAACTTTAGGAGCTAAGTTTTTTCCCCAAGCCCTTATTTTCCTCATCTTTCAAATAGGATATATGAATTTCCTTGGAAGGTAGTTTTCACATTTAACTGAATTAACTGTGTGAAAACTCTCGGCACTCAATTCATATTGCAAAATTAAAAGCCAATGTTTTTGAAGCTCGCTGACAGCACAGGTACTCGTGACTGGACCTCCCTATCAAAGTCATCTGCTTCCCTCTCTTGGCTCTCTCTCTCTCTCTCTCTGTCTCTCTCCCTCTCCCTCTCTCTCCCTCTTTGTCCCCAGCACTCCCCTCTTCACTCTGCTCCATCGCCCCAGCAGACACTGCACATGGTGCCCTTTCACAGCTCCATACCTTTGCAGGAGCTGCTCTCTAACGGGAATGTTCTCCTGCAGGCTCAGGACAGTGGAACACTGTCCATTCTCATCTTAGTGTTGAGTGATGATGGAGTAAATAAGACCAGGAAAAGAATTTAAGAGGCTGAGAAAGGAGAACAACAATAGCAGAAGAGGGTGCCTTTAGTTAACAACAAAGTATTATATATTTCAAAATAGCTTGAAGGCTTGAAATGTTTCTCCCACATAGGACCAATGTTTGAGGTGATGGATATCCCTAGCACCTTGATTTGACCATTACACATCCTATGCATGTAGCAAAATATCACAGGTGCCCCATAAATATGTACAAATATTATGTATCAATAAAAACATTTGTGAAAAGAAAATACATCTGAAACCCACTCCCCTCTTAAAAAAAAAAAAAGGAGAACAAAAGTTTGTTAAGACTGACTCTAACCCATCATTTTTATACTTAGCCTTCCTGGGGACCCTGGTTTCTAATCTGCCCTAGGAAAAGAGAAAGGAGTGTGTGACATCTAGCATCATTAGACTAGGACTCTTCAAGTGTGGTCTCCAAATCAGAAAGTATGGGGCCAGACCCCAGCAATCTGTGTGTCAAGAAGCCCTTCAGGATATTCATCCTAAAATTTGAGAACCATTGATTTAAAGGAGTGTGAAGACTAAATGTCAGGAGCTCTTTCTGGAAGGGCCACTCCCAGGACTGGACATGTGGAAGAGGAAGCAGCAGCATGGACCCTGCCTCCTGGGAGGGGCCTCGAATACTCTCACCTTAGAAAAAAATCCTTTAAGCCACCGGGACAGAGGAGGCTAGGTGGTGTGTAAGCCGTATAAATATGTACATTCACTTATCTATGTAAGTACATATAGATTCCCTTTGGCTAGGGCTGCCAGATTTAGCAAATAAAAATCCAGGACACCAGATATATTTAAATTCCTGATCAACAAATGATTTTTATTATGCAGAGCACATACTAATACTAAAAGACATTTGGGTTTTGGGTTTTTTTTTTTTTTTGCAATTCAAATTTAATTGGGCATCTTTTTCTTGTTTTTAGCAGGCAGGATCCTACCTTTTGCCCGTAAGTATTAGGTACATAGTGGAAATAGCCTGATCAGAATCAATGTCTAAAAGGTAGAAGTGGGTTTTAATGGCCTATTTATTTACATTTTAATAGGAATGTGTACGGGTTGGCAGGGAAGAAAAAGAATGCTGCTCTTTCTGGCTCATGGTGTTATTTTCAGATCTGTATTTGGGGAAAGAGAAAGCAAGGGAGAGAATATAGGGAGAAAGATGGTGGTTGGCCTGCAGTGGTGGCTCCTGCCTGTAATCCCAGCAGTGTGGGAGGTCGAGGTGGGCGAATCACTTGAGGTCAGGAGTTTGAGACCAGCCTGGCCAACATGGTGAAACCTCATCTCTACTAAAAATACAAAAATTAGCCGGGTGTGGTGGCATGTGCGTGTAATCCCAGCTAATTGGGAGGCTGAGGCAGGAGAATTGCTGGAACATGGCAGGCAGAGGTTGCAGTGAGACAAGATCATGCCATTGCACTCCAGCCTGGGTGACAAGAGCAAGACTTCATCACAAAAAAAAAAAAAAAAAAGAAAAGAAAAGGAAAAAGAAAGATGGTGGTCGAAAGTAGCCCCCATGCCAGCAAGTCCTCCCACTAGTCAAATAACTGAGTATATATTATGGGCCGGGCCCTGATCCACATGACCCTGAGCGAGACAAGCAGCAACGCTCTAGGAGGTTGAGCTCCCTGCCTCGGGCCTGGCTCCTGGGCAGGTTTCCTGCAGCCACCCCTTACCTGCCCCAGGTGACAGGATGCCACCTCAGAAAGTGGGACCTTGATGCTGTGGCTGGGAAGTGAATGACAAGCTTCCTAATGAGATGCAGCTGGGGGAGCGGCTTGCTGACAGAACAATTTGCCGGTGCCCAGAATATCCGCCCAGCCTCGGCAAAGCGGCAGCCTGGCGGGCGTCAGGAGGAATTTCAGGATTTATCATTCGCCTTGGTGGCAGGTGTGCTGTGAGCCGCCCTACTTCCCGCTGTGCGTTTCTAGACCTGCAGACTGGATGGGCAATCCACCCAGGCTTCTAGAGCCTCGGGAAGAACGTGTAAAACTATTTCCTATTTTTTCCTCCTCCTGATCGGCTTGTGTTTATGTAAATCACTGGAAAAGCAGTTTTCGGCTCATTTTCACAGCTTAAGGGCTTCGTGAGAAGCTTATTATTGAAAAATTAGAAACTGAAAGCAACTTCTTAGACAATGAAATAGCAACCCAGAGACTGTGTGTGTAAGGCTGGGTGTGCTGTAACTGGCTGCGTTACAAATGGGAACTCCCCTGGGATTCGGTAATCAAACACGTGGCAACAGGTTGTCTGTTTCAACAGAGAGTGAGTAATCAAAGGAGATTTGCAGTTAATCCAAATATAACAGAGAAGCATTCAAGGGAAGCCCAGGAAAAGGAGACTAGAAGGGTGAGGGGTGGATGAGACCAGAGCTTCCTGGATTGGAGTTCCAGATGCAACAGAGAGAATTGGGAGAGGGGAAGAAGGTTGATCTCTCTGAGTGCTCATGTTGGTCCATTTGCATTGCTATGAAGGAATACCTGAGACTGGGCAATGTACAAAGAAAAGAGGTTTATTTGGCTCATGGTTCTGCAGGCTGTATTAGTGTGGCACAAGCACCTGCTCAGTTTTGGGTGAGGCCTCAGGAAGCTTTTAGTCATGGCCAAAGAGAAGGGGCGCTTTCATGTCACACGGTGAGAGAGGGAGTAAGAAAGAGAGGAGAGGGAGGTGCCATGGTCTTTTAAACAACCAACTTTCCAGTGAACGAGAATCCATGACTTTGAGGAGGGAGGGGACCAAGCCATTCATGAGGGATCCGCCCCCATGACGCAAGCACCTCTCACCAGGCCTCACCTCCAACACTGGAAATCACATTTCAACATGAGATTTGGAGGGAACAGACTATCAGCAATGGAGGAACAAGCTGCACAGAGGAAGGGGAAACTGAGGCCTGGCTACACATTGAAGCAAACCAGAAAAATAACCTGAGCACTTGGCCCTTACACTTGACCAGTGATGTAAAATTTGGGAGGAATTAATTAGCATTCAGTGATTTACTTCAAAATCCTGAATCCTACACTGGATTGAGGTCAGGGTGGAGAAGGACTTGCTCCATCTCGATGGGCTAGAAAGAAGAAAGTGGTGCAGGCCTGGGAGACAGTGGTAGCCATCAGCATTTCAGGAAGACACTTGAGTTTGCATGTGTATCTCCGTGGTTCTCAAAGTGTGGTCCCTGGCTGGCAACATCAGGGTCCCCTGGCACTTGTTAGCAATATGAATTCTCAAGCCCCACCCCCAGAGAGCCCTCTGACTCTGGACCTCTGAGAGGAGGCCCAGCAATCTGTGGATCAAGAAGCCCTTGGCTGGGCGCAGTGGCTCACGCCTGTAATCCCAGCACTTTGGGAGGCTTAGGCGGGTGGATCACGAGATAAGGAGATCGAGACCATCCTGGCTAACATGGTGAAACCCCGTCTCTACTAAAAATACAAAAAATTAGCTGGGCGTGGTGGCAGGCACCTGTAGTCCCAGCTACTCGGGAGGCTGAGGCAGGAGAATCACTTGAACCCAGGAGGCGGAGCTTGCAGTGAGCCGAGATCGCGCCACCGCACCCCAGCCTGGGCGACGGAGCGAGACTCTGTCTCAAAAAAAAAAAAAAAAAATAAGAAGCCCTCTGGATGATTTTGATGCATACTTCAGTTTGAGTACCACCAGCAGACCTGGTTACCTGGCCAGAGGTACCAGGAGGTGCTCACTCAGGCTTCCTATGTGGGCTCGTGTGTGAACTACTACGCCCAGTCCCAGGTGAGGTCCTGGAGCAATTCTGTGCTGACCCATCTGTCCTGATCTTCCTAACCACACGGGGCTGTGGGGAAAGTTACATTTATTACACGTGTACTACTACCATGTGCCAGGCACTGCTAAATGTTTTATGTGTGATATTTTATTTAATCTTTCCCTCAACCTTGTGAGGTAGGGGTTGTAGATAGCATTTTAGTGCTGAGAATATTTGAGTTCAGAAAGGCCAACTTGCCCAGGTCTCTATGTTTCCTGAGCCTGTACCCTTATTCATTCTCACATGGCCTCTCCGCCACATACTTCTCTGTCCCCACATGCTTTGGGTGCCACCTACACAAAGCAACTACCAGCCTGGCAGGGCCCCAGCTCTCCGCTGCCAAGCTTGGCCCTCCCCGCCCCACTCCTTGCCTCATGTTAATTTCCCACCTGAGTACTGAGTACTTTATAAATAGCAAATCTAAAATGAATTTTCTACCAGCGATCATTAGCTCCCTTGACATCCATTAAACATTCTCGCAAGCAGAGTGAAGTGACAAAAGGGATTGATTTTTACAGTATGCTTAATAGGGGAAAAGAAAGAAAGGTGTTGACAAGTCTTTTTTTTTTTTTTCTGTCCTGATATCACCAGGAATTTGAAATCAGTCAAATGACTTTTATCTGAAAAAAAAAAAAAAAAAAAAAAAAGAAGAAGGCTAGGATTGGGTGCGGGAGGAGAGGGTTGGGAGACGGAAACAGGCTCCCAGCACCCTGTGAGGCTCGTTTCTGCACCCGTGACAGGTAAACATAAAGTTAGTTACCTAGTGCCAGCCACCAAGATGAATATGTCAGATTTAATGCTTCAAAATATATAGGGTCCAAGCCAGGGAGGGAGTAGGGGGGAGTGGAGGAGGAAAGAAGACAGTATTAAAGGAGAGGGAAAATAACCAATCTTCTGCTGAAACTATTGGAAGAATAAATATGTTGATGCAATAGTTGAAGTCAGAGAAGGCTGGCATATGAGGCACTGTAGCTGAAAATTTAACTTTGATTTCAATTTTCATATTTGTCAGCAATAATTAGATTCAAGAAATGTTTTGCCACTGTTCTAAAATACTAATAAGTAGAGGCCTTTGTAGTGTGGTTAATGGAGTCTTTTTTCCTAGTGGTCTAGGAAAATTCCATTAAAGCAAAAAGTCATACTATATTACGGTGTTTCAATATACATTGACTCTGCTGCTGCGGTGATATCATCCCAGGGATGGGAGTCCCCTGTGCAACCACAGAGCCCCTGACAGGGAAGGGGTTGGGGCTTCATAGGCCTTAGCTGTCTTATCATTACAGACCTCCCTGGCTCATGGGTGAGGGTAGGGGAGAGAGAAGAGCAAATTCAATAAAGCCTCGCCTTGGGAAGGATGTGTTTTATAAGCATCGCCTCCTGGAGCAGGTTGAAGAGAGGGCAGGAGGAGTTGATGGGCTCCTGCCTGAGGAGAGGAAGCACTTGCCCTGCCCTCCGCCGTCTGGACACCTGTTGCCTGTTCCTTTAATGAAGAAGCTCCACCCAGTGGCAGAATCTACATGCACGCCTCCTCCCAAGCCTCAGCCTGCTCTGAATGTCTGGAAGGTTCTTTCTCTTGATATCAGAATTTGATTAAGAGCACCAAGGTCTATTATTTTTGATTGGCTTTTCCCTGGAGTGCCTGTGCATCTCTGATATCTCAGGTAACTCCCTGCAGGGCAATATGGGGTGGATTGGGCTTCACCTGCTTTAATGTAGAGGTAAGTGAAGGGTTAAGTGTATTGTACCCACATGCTCCAGAGAGTCCCTGTGGATGAGGGAAGGCCTAGGGCATCCTCATCTCCCTTCTACCCTACTTTCCACACTACTCTCCTGCCTTCAGGGATTAATAATCACATGCTGGGCTTATTCAGATGGGCTCGCTCTGTCTGGAACGCCTTCTCGTAAGCAGATGGCTGCTGCAGCCACCTGTTAGCCCATCTCCCTGAGTCCAGGGAACTCAAGGACCCTGCTCTCAACTGTCCTTTCCAAAACTCTGAAGTGGATCCCCAGACTGGGATGCCAGTCCTTGCCAAAAGAAAGCCCCGTGGGCCTGTGTGACCTCACCCACCTCCCCGCACATGGGCTCCTTCATGTCAAATTGTGCTCTTCTTGACATAGTAGTAGGGAGACTTGGAATTTACTAATCCTAAACCATAAATGGGAAGTGATGGAGGAATGGATAGATGGCAGGTGAGGGGAGGAGGGTCCCACCAGGATTACCACCTAGACCTGGATAAAGATGACTTGCAGAAGCCACGCAAAGCAAAAGGGAGATCACGCCCATTCCATTAGTGCAGGGCAGCTCCCTCCCACCCCTCCCTGTGCCCATCCCTGGGTGCTTCTTTCCTGGCCCCGTGCCCTCCCCTTGCTGCCCCCACCCCCACCTCCCAAGGTGAACAGAGAGTGAGGGCCTGTACTTCTTCCCAACAGTGCAAAGACCCACCTTTGGCCCATGTCTCTCTCTCTCCGCCCCTCCTTCCTTCCCTCTTTCCCCACCAATCGCTGCCTAGCTGCAGCTTCACTTTTCTCTAGTGGCATGTGCCAGATCTTATCCCTGTGAAGCACTTGAGGATGAAAGAAGGAAGGGGATATTAAATCCACCAGTGATACGCGCAACTGGGACAGGCTTTTGTTGTGTCATTTCCTACTTCCTTCAGCCTATTAAGCAAACAAAAGTGCTTGTGGAATGAGAAATGTAAATGGCCAATGCAAGCCGATTAATCCTAGATGTACAATTCCATTAATAAGGCCGGTTTTTAATAGGCAGCTCTGGCAGCAACAGCAGGCAGGCCAGGAATTGATGTATTCTCTGTAATTGTATTGCAACTAATAGGATATGAAGAAAATTGTACCGGAGAAGCAGGTCTTTCAACACGATTTTCCAATCAGCTGAAATAATACTTGCAGGGGAAAGCCTTGAAAAGGAATGACACACACACAAATACAACATGGTCCAGAAGTGTCCATGATTCCCAGTCCCAGCTTGAAGTTTCTTTCTTTCTTTTTCCCCTGACTTCCCTCATGGCTCTGTCTACTCCACTCTCAGTTTTCATCTCTTCTTCCCCATAGGTAATGCCAACACCCAGAAGAGTCTGGTCCTATGTGGAGGGCCTCCCAGGGAGATCCCCCACCCCTGCCCCCCAGCCTTTTGCCTGTCTAGGCCCCCTCACTGGCTGAGATTGCTTGGTCCACCTTTTGAGAAGTCAGAGCGAGAAGGAGACAGGCTGGGTGCTCTCTGGAGAGAAGACTGAGTAGGGACTCAGTGTCGGCCCTTCTACTAATGCTGGTTGTTGAGTGACTTTGGAGCCATGCCTTCACCTCTCTGGATTCTCATCTGAACGAACCTTCCAGCCCCAAAATGCAGCAGCTCTGAGTGCATTTTCAAAGATCAGGCTAGGAGAAAAAAGCTGGCATCCTTTCACTTCAGGACCAATGAAGGCTGTCTAAGAAGAAGAGCCCTTTTCTAAAGGGGTGTCCTCGTTATCTGAATGTCCATCTACTGAGAGGCCCTGCAGAACTCAGGCTTCTCAGTGTTGAGCTCAGCTTTGGAAATCAGGCCTGTGTGCATGCTTAATCATGGATAAGTTGGTCAATTCACTCCTTCCTTCAACAAATATTTGCAGGGTGCCAGTGGTGCACTAAGGCACTGTTCTAGGTTCTGGGAATGAAGCAGTAAATAAAGCAGGTGAAACAGAGATCAATCCTTGCCCTCATGGTGCTTGCAGTCTATCGAGTCAGCAACACTTTTGGTGAGCCTAACAGCTGGGGTGTTAGGCACGGGACCTTTCTCTGAGACTACTTAGGGATGGGAACTAAGGCCCCTCTGCTGTTGTTTACTTGGCCAAGGTGGCAGTGGGAGCCAGGCTGCCTTCACATGGCCCCTGCCAGCACCTCTCAGTCCTGCTCTCAGCCTCTCCTGGTCACTGGGTCTCTGTCCTGCCCATTTGTGTGTGGACTCTGACCCTTCCTCGGTCACAGGCTGGAGAGTAAATATAAAAAGAAATGGCAAAGCACATTTCAGTTGAAGTCCCCAAGGAAACTGATATGATTGCTGAACAGAAATGGTTCCAATAAGGGCAGAGAGGAATATTGCTTTTATAGCTTCTGGGACATAAAACATTTAGAAAATGTGATTGACTGGCAGGGTCTAATTTATCATTTATCTCATTCCCTCTGCTCTCACACTCTCTGTCTTGCTCCCCATAACACCCAGGCAGACACTCATGTGCAAACTTTTTTCTCTCTTTTTTCTTTCCTTTCTTCTTCTCTCTCTGAGACTTGGATTTATCATCATTCCGTTAAGCAGGAGAACTCCTGTGGCTATTTATAATTAATGCTCAGAAACCTGCCAATCCATTTAATGACACTAGCAGGT
The DNA here is from genome assembly GCF_009828535.3 of Hylobates moloch. NCBI lineage: Eukaryota > Metazoa > Chordata > Mammalia > Primates > Hylobatidae > Hylobates > Hylobates moloch. The sequence goes on from NW_026652286.1 coordinate 104,115,124, forward strand.
CATGGCCCCCTTATAGCTCTCCATTAATCATCATTAGAACAGCTCTGAGTTTTTACATTCTTTTTAAATGTTAATTCACCTCTGTAATGCTCCTTTTAGTTAAAACTGTAAAGGGAGAAGTGGCTGGTGTCTCCACGCTGCCCGCCTGGGAATGGCGTGGTGGGGTTGATAAAGTCTGGCTGATTTCCTCTGTTCTTTTTCTCCTCTGACTCCTGTCCCTGCTACCAGATGTCAACCCAGTTTATTCTTTGGTTGCCTAGATTTATCTTCTAAAAAACACCCAGTGGCTTAAAGTTCTGGGCAAATAAACATATTTGAATACCTTTGGACTCCCAAGGCTCAAGCAACAACCTGTGAGAAGTTCTTGGCTTACCCACTAAGACCCAGGGTCCTGATGTGGCAGTGCAGCTCCTAGAGGCGAGGGGGCAGAAAGAAAGGGTGCTGGAGGTGAGCAGGGTCTAGAACTGTTCATGTGATTTCCCAACACTCAAGGGCAGGTTCCAGAAAAGCAGGTAAAAAGCAGTCAGGTAAATAGTTATCTTTCTTTCTATCAAGAGAGCTGACCACTTGCTTCATTTTTGCTACTGATGGGCAATGAGATTGGGCAAAACATTCAGCCTCCTTCCTCACCTACAAAGCAGGGTCCATATCTGTCATTTCCAAGGATAAGGGTTAAATCTATAAAATATTAACTGTCATTGAAATCATCCTGGACTTTTAAAACCGATCTCAGTGCCAGGTGTAGTATTAGTGTCATTCTTGCCCTTCTCTGCCACTTTCTTATGCACAGCTTGACCTCCAGCTCTGCAGCCTTCGTCCCTGTGGATGTGTACACCTTCACACCTCTCGGTCTGTTGCTTTTAGGTCGTATTTCACCAGCCATAAAAGTATATTTTGAATCATTAAAACAAATGTGGTGAAAGAAGTTAAATTAAGAATGGGGAACATACGGCTGGGCGCGGTGGCTCACACCTGTAATCCCAGCACTTTGGGAGGCTGCAGCAGGTGGATTACTTGAGGTCAGGAGTTCGAGACCAACCGGGCTAAGATGGTGAAACCCTGTCTCCCCTAAAAACACAAAAATTAGTCAGGCACCGTGGTTGGCAACTGTAATCCCAGCTACTCGGGAGGCTGAGGCAGGAGAATTGCTTGAACCCAGGGGATGGACATTGCAGTGAGCTGAGATCGTGCCACTGCACTCCAGCCTGGGTGACAGAGTGAAATTCTGTCTCAAAAAAAAAAAAAAAAATTGGGGCACATAAATGCGAACACCAATTCTGTTATTGATTAGCTGTGCAACTCTGGGAAGCTCATGTCACCTCTCTGGGCCTCATTTCCCTTACTTCTGGACTCCATACTTTTAAGACGCCATGATGTAGTAAATGCTGTGATTTTATTGCTTTCCTGTGAGTCTTCCCAAGGGGCTATGACAGTGACTCAGGAATAACTGGGAAAAAGTCCTGTTTTGACCATCTGAGCTCTTAATTTTTCTTGTCTTGTCGAGTGACATGCCCCAGAGTTGAGTGCTCTAACAAAAGCAAACACAAATATATGAGAAAAATAGACAAGACATTTTTAATTCATTTTTGACTCACTGTCTCATTTTGCTAGGCATACTCCATCTTCATGTTAGGACTTTGCAACCATACACTTGAATTTACTTTCAAGGCTGCCTGAAATCTACATGTTCAGCTGAGAGGACCCCTCAGGGCCAACTAGATACCAGATGCCTCATCAGTTTTATCATTTTACCTTTTTAAGTACTCCTTCAAAATAGCTTAACCTCATTTTATACAGGGGTAAACTGAGGCTTTAAGAAGTAATGTGGCTAGTCCAAGGCTGATGTATTTTGTAGTTTTCAAGGTCAAGGAGTCAAGCCTAGCTCTCCTGAATTGAAGCCCAGCTTCTAATTTTGTATTATTTCATCTTGCTTTGCCCACTCTCATAGCTTTCTTTAGGCAGGCATGAGGCGATACACCTTGAATGAAATAAAGATGTGTCCTATCAGTTCTCCTGTTCTGGCATGAGTTATAACTAGTGACCTCTGATTTGGACTAGCAACCTCCTTTCCTGAGTTTATTCTTCATTGTGTTCAAGTTCCCTTCAGCATCAGGATGTACAAATGGGCTTCCTGGGGGTTTTCTATAAGAAAGCCCCCCAGCCATGCCTTCTCTTTTCCAGTCTTTGTACCTGTCCCCAGTTCTTACAGGGACAGTCATACTTATCTCTCCCTTCCCTGCAGAGCACCGCTGATAGTCTAAGTAGACACGAGTCCCCAAGCTGGGCTTTGGCCATCTGTCTGCCCTTCACTTGAGAATGCAATAAAATCTGCTTGACAATTATGTCAGTACAAAGGGCAGAGAAGACTGCATGTCAAAAAGCTGTGTAAAATTTATTCTTTCAAAGGTTGTATCAAGAATATTCTGGCGAAAAAGAGCTCTAATAGCAAGTGATCACTGTGTCATCTGCCTCTTTTTCACATGGCTACTTTCCCCTATTAGTGGATTTGTGTTAGTTCTGCTTGGTACCAAGTTAATAACAATAAGACCTTATAATAATGTAGCACTGCATATGTTTGAAAGGGCTTTCACGAATCTATTATATCATCAAATCTTCATGACTGCGGTTGGATTTTAGAATTGAAAGGGCTTTGGAAAACATTTAACCCAACATTCTCAGCTGATTATTATTGATGTATTTTGTTTAGCTTAAGTAATGTATCTTTATTAAATATAATTTGGAAACCATACAAAAGAAGCTTTAAAAAGATTTAAAGTCACTCATGCGCAGTTACATTTAATGTATTTTTTCCTATTTTTTTCTGATTCTGTGCCATGGTTTTTATTATATAGTTGTAATCATATCATTTATATCTCATTTTTTTCTTTTAAGAATAGATCAGAAACAATTTTCCATGTCATTACATAGTATTAGTGAACATCATTTTAATTCGTTTCATTATATTACATCAAGTAGATGTACAATACCACTGCACTATGTTTGGACATTTATGTTGTTCTAAGTTTTTGCTCTTGTAAATAATGTTTCAGTGAACATCTCCATGATTACGGCCTTATTCCACTGTTACGATTATTTCCTTACACACGATCACTATAAATTCTATTACCACCAATACTCTTACTTTACTCAGGGGAAACTGAGGCATGGACAAACAAAGTGATCCCAGACCCCACATTCAGTTAGAAAAACAACACAGACCCCAAGAGAGGTCTTTTGTCTCTTGGTTTCACATTACTTCTATTATATATATAGTGGTTCTCAGAATTTCTAAATAAAAGGCTTGAATATTACATGAAAGTAATTTTTTTTTTTTTTTTTTTTTTGAGACGGAGTCTTGCTCTGTCGCCCAGGCTGGAGTACAGTGGCACAATCTCGGCTCACTGCAAGCTCCGCCTCCCAGGTTCACGCCATTCTCCTGCCTCAGCCTCTCCGAGTAGCTGGGACTACAGGCGCCCGCCACCACGCCCGGCTAATTTTTTGTATTTTTAGTAGAGACGGGGTTTCATCATGGTCTCGATCTCCTGACCTCGTGATCCGCCCGCCTCGGCCTCCCAAAGTGCTGGGATTACAAGCATGAGCCACCGTGCCCGGCCACATGAAAGTAATTTTATTTTTAGTACCCAGTGGTTGAGAAAAAATTACAATAAAAACTGCAATAAATCTTGTAGCACCTGTAAACAGCGTGTATGCAATTAAACACAGCGGCATTCATATGTATTTGGAAGTGGTGCGAACAGTGCACGTGGAGAGAGATGCACTGAAGCTGCCCACAACACTTCGTGTGCATATGGACCCTAAATCCCTTTTAAAACTCCCCTCTTTGCCTCACACCCCAAACTCACGTCCATTGTTCTTTAAAAAGAAAGCATCCTTCGTTTGCTGCCAGGATGTTCATTCCAAGCTGGAGTCCATGGGGACCATAATTATCTCCATTTGAACCTCTCCTGCCCTGAATTTACAGGGATAGCAAGTGTGGTAGAAGAGAGATGGACCCACTATTCTGAATATTGAGAGCTGGAGCAGTCCTGCAGTGAGATTGATGTACAGACATCAGGGCTCTGCAACCCAAAAGAAGAGTCTCCGGTAATAACAGTAGTTTAAATTTGCTGACTGCCTACTAGGTGCTAGGTACAACCCCAGTTGCTATGTATGGATTGTATCTGTTCATTTTTACAAGACTGCTGTATTTGTCACAGTTTCACAGATGAGGGGACTGAAGAGGATAGTTGAACTGGCACAGAAACTGAGTGATAGGGTGGGGCTTTGAGCCCTGAAAGTGTGGCTGCTAATCCTATACTCTTACCCTCAGCAGACAGAGCCCCTCACCCAGTGTCCCCAGACATTTGAGAAGAGGTGTGATGAGGCTGGCCATGGTGCTCATGTGGTCAGCTCTTGTTCTAATCCTTAGCGCCCATTTGGAAGCCAGTTATGCGGAAAGCACAGTGTAGGACTCTTGGGACTCTGCACCTGACTGGCTGGCTTTCCAAGATCACTGAGATGGCTCTTCCTCCAGCAAAGAAATTAATGGATTGTTATCCAGACAGCAACCTCTTTTGCCCATAGGCTTGGTGCTCTGTCATGACTGGAAAAGTAACTATGCACAGATCATGATTATGGTATTAGATTGCGTACACATGAAATTGCTAATATGTACCTATTTTGATGTATGAAAATATCATTTTCATGAGATTCATCCTAATTTGTGCTATGTATGGGGCCTGATTGCCCTAACAGCTCATCACTGATTGGTAGCATGTTGTAATAATGACAGAGAGATGGATATCTAGCCACCCGACCCACCCCCCCATCAGCATAAGGAAGCCGAGCAGGGCCCCGGTAAAGCTGAGAGCATTGGAGGATGACAAGGCTGAAAATGAATAGACAGGACGTCACCTGTCCTTTCTCTCCAATCTCTCTTTATGTCCCCTCAGTTTACCAGCTGTCCTGAAGCAATTGCAGCTCAGTGTCTGTTCCCACTAGCTTTTGTGAGGGCTCTGCTGGGGCTTTTATCCGTTGTGCTAAAGACCAGGCTCATTTTCTCAAACACAAAGCACCAGAGGAGCTCCATCCAAATGCACAATCTTTATTCCTGGACCGTGTGTCTAGTTTAAATTCCTGGAGTGTTGGTCAAAAGCATGGGATTGAGAACTAGAGGGACCTTGGCTTGAATCCTGATTCTACCACTTACTGTGTGACCTTGAACAATTTATTTACTGTCTCTCCCAGCTTTGGTTTTGTCAACTATTAGATGATTTTGACAATTAAAGTCCAGAATAGATGTAAATGTATTGATGCATTGTTGACACGGAACACATTGTTACCTCCTTCTTTTCTGAATCTGGTGACTAGAATAGACACCAGAAAAGAAAATCCGAAGTTTCTGTTTTCACAGAGAAACCCTATGTACTGAACTGTAAGCTGATACCTAAGTTCGAGGAAGTATTGATATGCTTATGTGGACAATGCACCAAAGCATTTGAAATGAGGAATGTTTTAGAAAATCTAGGATATGTGTTATCATTTAATCACTCTCCCTTCCTTGAGCTTTGAATAAAACCACTTTTCTTCCGGCTCTCTTTGGGTCTAACATTGGGCCTTCTATGGTTCTGGAGTCTGATACTGAACTTCTTTAACAATACCTTCCCCACCGCCCCCGCCACCTGCCACACACACACACACACACACACACACACACACACACACACACACACGCAGAGAAATAGAACAAAAAGGAGAGTGAGGCATGCATAGACAGACAGAAAATTTGAGACAAACAGAGAGAGACAGGAGAAGTGGAAAGGAGAGAGCAAGAGATAGATCAAAACACAATCATAAAAGCTGAAAATATTTAGCCTTTAATTAAAAACAAAACAAAACAAAACAAAAACACCTGGAGGCCTTAAAAAGCATCCCTACACCACACAAAGAATGAACTCTCGGGTCATCTAGCTCATCCCACCAGAGGGCCACATCCCATCAAGGGAGCTGTAGCATTTGAGAAAGTGTCTTTTTTCGTGGTGAACTCTTGGGAAGTCTCTTCTTAGTTGTTTCCTTAGGCGAAAACATGGATTTTGAAAACAGGTAGACAAAAATTCGAATCCCTGATGGGCCCTCTGCTGGATATATTATCTGAGCAAGTTATTTAACCTGATCAAATGGAACTGTAATACCTTCTCTAAACGTTGTTATAAGCATGAGTGCAGTGATATGTAGCCGTACTTGATACATAGTAGGTACTCAATAAAGACATGATTTTAATTTCTGGAATGCAGATGTCCTAGTAGTGATTACTTCTTTCTCTGTCTTCCATTGGATATCCTTTATACCCACCTGTGTCCCTCTACTCTCTGAAGATACTAGGCATTTGAAAAAGATGTTCTACTTGAGACTATTAGAATGGTACACTATTAGAAATGGTAAAGAATTTCCTCCAGATAAATTTTATCATTGAAAACTTCTTCATTACCCCATAATTATCCTCATCATTATGTGAGTCAGGCCACTGGAAATAGATATATATTTTAATTTAAACTAGGACCTTCCCCGGGAGAGACTAAACTATGACTAATGGCCACTGCTTGGCCTCTTAGTTACACATGGAGGAGAGGCTGTTAGCCATGTCCTGCTCAGACATCAAAGTCTTGGCAGAAGGCACCTTGCTCTTGTGGAATAGCATGCCCTGTGAACAGGGAGTTTTTCTAAGAGACTTTCTAGATGTAGTGCCAATTTTGGGAAGACAGCTGGCAGGAATTGGGCAAAGGGTCTTCATTAACTTATATGGGTGGGAGTATTTGGCTTCACAGAGCCCTAAGCATAGATCGTATTCCAAAAATAATGTTATGGATGCAACACCACGAAAATCACATGTCACGTCGTCACCACCATGATGAAATGTTGGATCCATATTTAGCAATTATTGTGATCTCTGCTATAATACTCAGTTCCTTACACAAGAAATTGTCTAGGATTCAGCAATTTATACTGAGGTGTTCAGAAGAACATGGTCAATGGAGAAAATTGCTTATCTCCCCAAGAAAAAGAAAACTAAGTCATAAAAAAAAACACAAATATTGGAGAATCCTGCTTGCCCAATGGCCAAATGGGGGTTAGCAGATTAGTTTCCATGGGAAGGGTCAAAGAAACAAGAAACTAAGAGAAAAAAAGGAGCCACACAGAAGATGGACCACATTATTGGGGCCTATAGGAAAACAGCACAAGCCAACCAATGGGGAGAGCCAGTCCAGCCATCAGCTCCCTCATGCGTGCCCACTCAGAATGGAAAGATACACAGAGACTACCAAGAACCAACATAAGCCTGCAAGAGAATGCTACTGTCTAAAAAGGAATTCTTAAAGCATATAATCCAGACTGAAAAGTCCAGGCAGAATGACATATCCTCTGGCCATATAAGTACTATTGAATCTTTATCAGAACTCTTATTAGACTTTTACAGCGTCTGCTGTAGTACCCTGGAGGCGCTCCGTAGGAACGATCAAAGGGCCGTATCATAGGGCCTATGAGGACTGTCATAAGGAAATGGCGTTGTCCAGAAGGAGAAAGAAATTTAAGGGGTGACTTAATAAATTTCACAATTAAAATAAAGGATACTCCATGTGGATGACAAGCAGCTGCTCTTCATTAGGCTTTGGGGACTGAAGAAGTCGAAATCCAATTTAATTGCAGTAGAAAAAGCTTAGACTGCATAAAAGGAACAGATAACCAATCTGCTTACAACTTCTTCCAGATTCTGAGATTTTTAGGCCTCCTGAATTGTCACTGTTCTCTGAGAGGAGACACCGTTTACTTACAATCCAGTCGCAGACAGACTCACCTCTTTGCTGCAGGTGTCCCTAGTGGCGACCATGTAAAATAATGAGACATTCAACTGAGTGAGCAATGGCTCAAGTCCACCTCCGTGTCCCAAATGTTACAGCACATCACCTACACGTAGACCCCCAGTTTTTCACTCCATTCCTATTTTCACTTCACTCCTTACTTTCTATAGATGCTTTGGTCCTATGATCACTCTTGCAGACACTCTCAACTCTCTGGTTCTCTTTCTTCTATTGTATTTTTCTGGCAAAATCTCAAGTCTGCTTGACACCGCCTATCCACTTTCTCTGATCCTGAACCTTCAGAACTAGACATTCCTGGCAGAAACAAACAAACAAACAAACAACAACAACATCAACAACAAAAAAACCCAATGTGGTCTGTGTCATTTTAAAATCTCAGAGTAACGGATTGCAAGTGGGTGTTTACTACTGCCCAGGAATCCCACTATGCACTCTTAGGAGGTTTGCTTTTCTTCCTTCAGAGACATCTAATTTGTATCTTCTCCCCCTCCTCAAAAGTTTTATAATCTTCCAAAAATCTCCTTATTCCCACTTGGAGTGAATGACTCATATTTCTTTGAGAAAATAGAAGCAATCAGGAACTAACTTATCTTCCAGATACCAAATCTCAGTATACCTGCCTTTCATTTGTAAGGCCCAAACTTCACTCCTGTTATAATGGAAAAAATATTTCTCCTCATTTTAGAGTTCATCATCTCAATTTATGCTCTGGGGCCTCTCCTCTCTCCCCTCAAGGATTTCAATCCTGGAATTATCTTCCTCTTTCTTCTACATCATTGCATATTTCCTCTCCACTCGGTCACTTTCATCAGCACATAAATCTCACCTAGTATCTCCCATATTTAAAATGGCAACTACAACATCAACAATCTCTCTTGACCTCCCATCTTCCTTTAGCTACAAACACATGTTTCTGCTCTTCTTCTCAGTAAAGCTTCTTACAATAAAGATCTTTATGTACAGTCTTCACTTTTTCAGCACTTGCACTTCCGCTCTCCAGCCTGGCATTGGTCCACACCACCCCACTAAAGCTACTCTCATCAAGGTCATCAGCAACATTTATATTGCCAAGTGCAGTGCTCAATTTCCAATCTTTAATCTACCTCTCATCAGCGCTTGACATAGTTGACCCTTTCTGTCTTTGTGCAATTGTTCCTCTTGGCTTCCCCGGCACCCCACCCTCCTGGCTTTCTTCTTACCTCACTAAACCCTCCTCTATTGCTTTTGTTTCCATCTTCTTCTCTGTATGCTGGGTCTGCAAGAGCTTGGTCTTCAGGCACTTCCTCTATCAATCCACTTTTCTGGGAGCTCTCATCCAGTCCTGTGGTTTCCAGTGACCTCTATATACTGGTGACTGCCAATTTTATATCACTGCCCAGACCTTCCCCATGAACTCCAGATGAATAAAGACATCCCACACTTAATATGTGATTTTGTTCATTGGTTCACCCATATTTTCATGTCTCTGAAATTGGGACACATCCTTCAATCGATAGCATCTTATAATCTGCACCTGCCCAATGGAGAGGTTTAGCTGCCATTGCCTGAACAAGCACCAACTTCGTCACATTCCCTTCCCTTCATTGAGTGATAGGCATTGCTGGTACTACATGTGTTAGGGTTAATTGCCATTTAAAATTCCTTCAGAAGTGATTCGCCATTGAAATAAAAATTATCACATACACAGAAATGCATAGAAAGAGAACAGCAGGGTGTAAATTTGATAATAGGGAAGTGCATATCTCTCTATGGAAGAATGACCACAATTCCATATTCCCCTGCAAAACAACAATTAAGGGCTTTATGGGACCAAAGATAGAAAGAATACCCACAGCTGACAATTTTGTTGTTGAGACACATGAAAGGTTGTCTGTTACACTTCAACCTAAGGCAGCGAGAAATGGGCAAATCCCTTGGAAGAGCAGAAGAGTTCTGATCAAGGGAGGCTGGTATGACCAATTGAAAGTGTCCCCCACTCTTTCTTGGTAGCATTTAAGTGAATTATGCACCTTAGAATAGATTACGTCTGTTGACTGCCAATTTTATATCACTGCCCAGACCTTCCCCATGAACTTCATTGCATCCATTTGATGCAATATGTGTTTCAAATGGAAATTGTAATCCAACTATCTTCTGCCCCAGTGAGAGGTTGTTTTTCCCTGAGTCTCCCCTAACTTACTTAAGGGCACACTTCTAAACTTATTGCCCAAACCGAAACCTAAGATTTTTCCTTGTCCCTCCCTTTCCTTCACCCTTAACATCAAATCCATTCGCATTTCTTGTTAGTTCTACCTGCAAATATATCTCCAATCCATATTTATTCGCGTTTGCGCCAATACCTTCATGAAATGCACCTTGCCTGAACCCTTGCAGTCGCCTCCAGGTGGGTTTTGCTGCCTGCACGTTTTCAGCCCATCCTTTTATCTCACGCCTCCTACAATCCGTTCTTCAAACAGTACCCTACATTCTTTCCGAGCATACATCCAAGTTTGTCACTCGACTTTATACTTGGAATGAAATCCACACCCCTCCTCTGTGGTCTGTTGGCCTCCACCTGCCTCTTAGAGACCCTCACACATCCCCATCTTCCTCAGTGAGTATGCTCCACTAACCCTGTCCCTCCTTCTGGTTCTTAAACTTGCCAAGTTTGGTCTTACTTCAGGGAATGCACGCTTGCCATGTCTTCTTCCTGGAAGGTTTTCCCTCCAGATCTGCTGCTGCTGGCTGCATTCCACAATTCAACTCCTAGAGAGCCCTTTCTCTTTCACCCTATTTACTTGCACTCTGTCCTTCTCTATCAGGTATTCTGTGTGACTTCCTGCAACTTTCTGAAACTTTCTTGTTAATTTGTTTGCTTGTGTATTGTTTATTTCCTCCAAATAAGGTGTTAATTCAAAATGACAGGGTATTGTCTTGTTCATCACTGTTCTTTAAGACTTAAGGTAGTATTTAGTAAATAGTAGATAATTGCTCAATAATGTCAGAGTTAAAAAGGGAAAGAAAATTTCTTTATTATTACTGGGAAGTGATATATGAATGTAAGAGCATCATCCCTCCAAAACATTAAATATACCTCCTTTCTATCTAGAAACTGGGACAAGTTGTTTAACTTCATTTACTTTCTGGTCATTTATTAGTTTGGTGGCCATATTAAAATCCTTATCTCTCTGAGGGATTTTAAGAATATATTGAAATAATTTACACAAACAAATATCTTGCCACACAGTCAAGTCACCCTTACTACAGCAGCCCTTCCTTATCCTCACGGAGTAAGTTCTAAGATCCCCAGTGGATGTCTGAAACTGTTGGATAACTCCAAACCCTATATATGCTATTTTTCCTCCTATACATCCTATATATAACATACGATAACGTTTAATTTATAAATTAGGCATACTAAGAGATTAATAAGAAAAACTAACAATAACAAAAATTATAGCAACATACTGTAATAAAAGTTATATACATGTGATCTTGATCTCTCTCACAAAATATCATACTGTACTGTATTTAACTATTTTTCGACTTCAGTTGACTGCAGGTAACTGAAATGTGGATAAGGGAGAATGACTGTATATCACTCTGAGAAGTGGATAAAAGCTCTTTCCCTCCTCCCAAAGTGCACAAATGTGCTCTAGGGAAATGGATAAATGTACACGCATAACTAGCTTTTCATTGAGGAGCTCCAAAGACCACAAGTAAAGGCACTTTCCTCACACAAACATCGGTTCACATTAAGTCTCTTTTCAAGGTGATTAAAACAACTCAGAATGTTAAGATGCTCCCAATATTGAAGACCCATGTCTGTCTCTAGCCACAGGCACTGGCTTACTATTTTCTTGGTCCCAGAGCCAGACCAACTAACTCCACTTACCATTTCTATCAGTGGCTTGAGGGTCTCTAGAGAATATAGTTACAAGACTGGATTCTTAAAAGGAAGAAAAAAACCCAAGGCTCTCAGGAGAGGACCGTAGTGACTCAATGTGCCTGCCATGAGATTCAGTAAGTTTTCACCTAAGCAGATCTGTTATGTGGCCAGAAAAAACAGTGTCACAAAGGACAGCCCTCTGCACTGGCACCGTCCTTTGCTTGTCAGTTTGTATACAAGAGCTACACACAATGCCCTGGAAAGCAGCACTTCGTGGAATTGTGTAATATTTTATAGCAGCATCCAGTCTGCAGACTCAAAATCCCAGTGACTAAGAACAAAGGTGAGACGTGCAGAACATATGTGGGAAACATTCCTTGGACCCAGGGGTGGGACAGGGCAGCCAGGGGAGGAGGAGGCTGAAGAAAGAGAAGAGCCACAGAAAGGTTGAAAGTGGGGACACAAGGCTTCCAGCACCTCCCCTGCACGCTATTTGGGCTTTGTCATACTTTCTGCCTTAACTCAAATACTACGGGGGCATCCCTGATGAACTCGGTATACAGGGGAAGGAGTCATGGGTCAGAAACACTTCCTAGGACATTCTTGCCCTTGAGGTTTCCTGGCTTTGCAGCTGGAACCAGGGCTGGCTCCTGGGCAGGGAGAGAAGATGCTTCCTGATGAAGTTCGGACCCACCCCTTTCTCTGAGCAAATATGCCAGTAACATTTGGGTTAATGAACTGTGCCTTTTAATAAATGGTTCTTATCTCACCAGAGTGGTGCTAAATTGTCAGGATTTTAAATTAACTTAATAGTTTCGTGGATGGTACTTATTCACTGGTTACTCCGAAAGTAGCGCGGCCCCCAGCCAGGACTTCTTATTGAATTATGCAACAGTTAGTTATTTCATTTAGGCTTAAGGTGAAATGTTTAGGATTAATGGGCAATGCCTCAATGCCCCCCTTAATGGGCATTTCCAGGCCTCGCCTAAACTAAAAGCCAGTTATTAATCACTGGGTCACTCAGTTGTTCTGTCGACTGAGAGAAGCGATTGCTCTGGTCCAGGAATGGCCAACACCCTCCCCGGCCAAAAGAGGGAGACAAAACGCCTGTCTTCTCTTGCTCGCGTATGCAAAATATTTGCTGAGATGTGCAAACCCCTATCCTGCCTGTAAGAAGCTTACATGAGTTAGAAAGTGGAAGTGCTAAGACAGAGGCAGCTATGAAATTCTTGGACTTTTGAAGAGGAAGAGAAATGAATTCTGTGGAGAGGAGACGCAGAGTAGGGGTGAAGCATCTAGAAGGTGCTAACATTTGAAAACTGTATAACATTTATGTGATTGAAAATGTGAAGAGCATTCTAGGTAGAATTTTAATATTGTGCCTCTCTACCAGATAATGATCAGCCTTTGGGCAAAAAGAATTGCCACTTTTGAGTATTTATTTTGAGGCTGGTGTGAGTTCATTGCAGAACCTTATGAGGTATCAACCCGTTTGTTTTCACCTTGCAGATGAGAAAACTAGGGCTCCGCGATGGTAGATACCTCATCCAAAGCTCCACGATTTTTGGCACACAAAGATTCTAACTCAAGCCCAAGTTCAGCAGTGACATTGTTTTCTTGTATTCTCAGCTAAATCACTCCTGCCCTGCAGACGTCACATCAGCACTCAGATCATCTGCAAAACTTTTGTCAGGGATTCCATTCTGTCATACCACAAACCTGGCTTTATTGTTCAGTGGAGGGTGAGGCAATTCCTTTAATTTACTCCAGAGGCACCATATCATCCCAAAGCAGGTTCACCCATCATGCATCAGAAACTACCTCTGGAGAAACAGAAATCAGGCAGCACGTGGCAAGTATCAGTGTTGTGCCAAGCACCGTGCCAGGCAGGGGCTGCAGCAGGCAAGAGGTTGCTAAGACATTGTCTGCACCCTCCGAAGCTGTCAGGGCCCACAGAGGGGGAACACTGTCCCCGCTACCTGGAGATATACAAGCCGTGGCAGAAATCATTGATGTCAGCAAACAACTAACAGGCAGGTGTATAGTCAAATACTAACTGTGAAGCGAAATCTAGTTAAGACTGCAAAGTACTGGCATCAAACACTTGTTTGAGAAGCAGAAGGAAGCAGGAGGGTGTATAATGGAGGTTGAGAATGGACACTTACCGCTTTGCACTTTGAGTCCTCATTCAAGCTGCCCCTGAGAGCCCCCATCTGGGCTACAAAGAGGTGTTGGAGGGAGGAAATCTGGAGAAGCTTAGGCACAGCCTTCTGGCTGCCTTCCACAGAGAGGTGCAGGAGTCCCACGGTAGTTAACTCGGACCACCCTGCTGGGAACTTCAGGTGTCTCTGCCCCCGGGCAAGGACTCTACTGTGACGGAGGAGAAACAGAAAACTAAACCTGGCCCTTTCAGCTTTTCTGCTGGTCCCTGGGAGAGGCACAAGGGGCCTGCTGAGTGGAGTGACCTTGAGAAGGTCGAGCAGGCCTCTGAAGTGGTGCAGCGGCACAGGGGCAGGGGAGCGGCATGAGCCATAAAGGAAATATTGTCTGTAAAAGCCCCGTTTTCCCTTTCTTCTGGAGCAGGCACAAGGCACTGACTTCATTTTGCATTCATAAAGCCTGCCTTTGGAAGCGCCTTTAAGAACTGCTGCAGGAAGCCTGAAGAAACACGTTGGAGGGTCAAACCCACATCTCCTTGGGCTTCCTTTCATCTGTCATAAAAACAAAAATCTCTTCTTTTTTAATCGCCTCCTCCTGTAAAAAGGGCTAATCTTTTGTTAGCAGCAGCCTCCCATGGTACAGCATCTCAGCAATTAATATAAAAAAAGCAAGGAAGATGCAGGTAGAGGAGGAGGCCTCTAGCTGAACAGGAAGAGGGCCTGGGAGTCAGGAAGGAAGGGTGAAGGGTGGGAGAGGGGGAGCTGGCCAGTTTTCCCCAGAGCAGGGAGCAACAGATGGTAGCTGCAAGGCAGGCCAGGCACAGGTCTCAGAGAAAACGTCTTATTGGGTTCAGGGTTTGGATGCAAATCTATAAATGTGGCCAGAAAATCCAAACTAGTTCCATCAAGGAGGGTGCAGAAGCCGGGTGTGGTAGCTCACACCTGTATTCTCCGAGGTAAGCAGATTGCTTGAGGCAAGGAGTTCAAGACCAGCCTGGGCAACACAGCAAGACACCATCTCTATCAAAACTAAAATAAATAAATGAATAAATTAGCCAGGCCTGGTGGTGCACACCCGTGGTCCCAGCTATTTAGGAGGCTGAGGTGGGAGGCTCACTTGAACCCAGGAGTTTGAGGTTGCAGTGAGCTATGAGCTGTGATTGTATCACTGCACTCCAGACCCTGTCTCAGAAACAAACAAACAAACAAAAACCAAAAAAACAGAACAGAGAAGGATGGAGGAAGGCATTTCAGTGGGCCACGTCCTTTGGATCTCTTCTTCCTGAAACACTTCTCTGATTTCTTGCGTCAATCTTTTTTGTAATTATGTGGCCTTAACGGATGAATATATCCTTCAACTCTGTTGTAAACAAATTGACATTTTCTTTATTTCTGATTAGGGCCTTTGCTTTAGGATTATATTTCTAAAACAAAATATGCTATTACCCTGCTTAAAACCCATTTATGCCTGGTGTTCCATTATTGGAACGCTAAACATGTGGGGGTTATTTATATCCTACTGCTCAAGGTCATCAGCAAAGTCTACATTTTCACACTGAAAAAATTGTAACCACAGGCATAAATGGGTTAAAAACCTCCCAGGATGCCCCATTTTTCTTAGGCTAAAACTCCAAACACTACAGCGCTGGTTAAGGCTCTTGAGTCCTGAGTTCTATAAACATTTCACCCTCCTTTGCTGCCAGACCCTTATACCACATACTTCTATCCTCATATCCATGACTTGGCCATGTTCTGATGCAGTTTTGTCCCTGGGGGTTCCCACCTGGCAAATCCCTCCTCGATCGTTAAGACTTTGCTAACTTATCACTTTCCTTGTGAGAGTTTCATGGACTCCTCGTGGGGGTTTTAATCATTTTCTCCCAGCTGCTTGAGTGGAAGTCCATGTGCATCGCTTATAACGTGCTTATGAAATTGTAATGCAATGATTGGTTTATATGGATAATTTTAACCTCCAGATTTTCAAAAGCATGGAGAATGGCTTACCCTTCTTTCTAGCACAATGCCTGGTTCCTAGTTGGCACTAAGCACACGTCTAAGCTAAAGATTGCTAAGGATGTAACAGTATAAGACAATAATCTACTCTCAACACTCAAAGGTAAGATGAGAAAGAGGAGGAAAAGGCTTCCAGATTGTAGTGATTTTATTTCACCAGACAAGACTAAGGGGATGGAGAGGAAAGGCCTCCTGAAGTATTTAGGTGGGGCTGTGTGTGTGTGTGTGTGTGTGTGTGTGTGTGTGTGTGTGTGTACTTGAGAGCTGGTGAAGCCAAGTAACATTGAGATGACTGCAGTCTACAACTCTTAGGGGTCCTGAAATCAGGGGAGGGTGATATTCTTCTCCCGAACTTGGAGGAGGAAACCCCTGGTGTCCCCACGTCTCAGTTGTAGGTGGGGATGCCTTTCCGCCCACCAAGCCAGATTTGCAGAGCACAAAGAGCATTCCGGGCATATCAGAGCACATGGCTGTCACTTCTTTATACTTCTTTCCCAATTATGTGTCTGGAACAGAGCCCTGAGGACAGTTTTATGCAGCAAAGGGAACAAAACTATAAGCAGCATTTGTCTTACTTGTGTGAAAAGAGCGGTTGCAAAATCCCTTGCATGGTTAGATGAGAAAACATAGCTGGGCCCCCCTGTTCTCGAGCCTGGGATTCCTGGACCCAGACCTATGTGGACCCTCATCCTGGGGACTGAGGCCCGGGTGCCAGCCAGGCAAAGTGTTCTTCAGTGTCAATGCAATTCTAAGAGCAAATTTCCTTTCATTATATTGAACCCTAAGAGCTATACATTTTCCTCACCCTTTCCTGTTCTGTGTTAGCCTGGAAACTCCTGCCAGAAGGGATGTGAGAGCTGAGAAGGCAAGAGCAGCATTTGTTTGGGGCTCATGGGCCTGTAAGTTCTCATCATGAAACAATGACGGACTCAGCAGGTTAGGACCTATGAAATTTACCAGGATAGACCAAGCCCCAGGCTCAGCATGTTTCATGTTTTGGGGTATTTCAGTTCCGTGGAAATGATACTGTGCAGAAGAAAGGACGGAGCAAGCTAAGGAATGGGATGGAAAAGAAAAGCCAGCAGTTGTTTATCGGTGTGTTTTCAACCCAAAGCATAGATTTGCGACTCTTATATTCGCCTGCATAATCTCTATCACTTCAATTTCTACATAGTCTAGAATATTAAGACAAAACTGTCCTCCTCTCTCCTCCCCACCATATCAAATTAGACATTTAGATAACATAGCAAAAGTAAAAGAGTTTGTTGATTCACCCAAGTAATTGACAGTAATGAATTTGTTGCTGAGTGATGTGGTTTATTGATGGCACTCGTATGTCATCTGCTGTCTGTGCTTATAAGTACAGCATTGGTGCTTAGCTTGTTGAGTTAATAAAATCTACAAAGTGGTTTTTAAAAAATAATATGTACTCTAATGCCATTCTCAGCAAAAGCAACTCCCTTCTTATGGGGTGTGTGTGTGTGTATGTTTCTTAATCATCAGTAATTACAAGAAAGGGAAAATGTCTGCTTTCTGCTGAATTGTTTAAGTGGAGAACCCTACAGTAGGAGAACCTTTTGTCATCGATGGTTTTAGATTCTGGGTGGAGCCTGGCCCAGTTACTGAGGTCTTAGGGCAAAGGATAACATTAAACCTTTAAGACCCAGCAAGACCTTACACTGCCTTGGGGTGAAGACGAGGCAGACCTTCTGTACCTGGTTTTGTGAGGTTCACACAACTCTTTGGTCCCCTTCCTGCCTCAAGTCCTCCCTTGTGCCCATAGAGTAGATAATGGCTGTCCTTTCAAGAGATAGAGTCAGGCGCCAGAATAGAGTTGGTGCCACTTTGTAACCTCCTCAGAGAAGTCACGGCTTGCAAAAATATTGTTATCCGTGTTAGTGAAGTAATTAAAATGAACTAATCATTTTCCAAAATATTTATGTATTGAAAGCAATTCCAACTGATTGCCTTTAAATAGCATTTTATTCTGTTTCAGTAATAAACAGGAGCGTGCTTCCTTTTGCTTTCTGGAGCGCCAGCCCACCCACTGTGGTGAAGCTGCTGGAGTGGTGTGAGTTGAGCACAAGTTGAGAACGGTGCTGATCAACGGCACGGCCGAACCTTCCATCCCTGAAAGGGCCCCTTGGCTGCTCTTGCCCTCAGGCCAGAGCCATTTTGTCAGGAGCTTTGGGAAGAACTACCATTCTGCAGTTACCGTGGAGCTTTCTCCCCAAGTGGGAATCTTTGTCAGCTCAGTGCTATTTCCTTTATATCACAGTCTGAAAGAACCAGTAGTCTGATTAAATTAAGGCCTGCACACAGACAGTTGGGTTGCCAAACCTAGGGATGTTATTAAAAATGATAGTGTTTATGGCTGTGTTGTCTTTGAAGGTGCAAGTGAGATGCATGTTCCTGCCGTTTGGGCAGCAGGTTCCTGGCAGTCTAAACCCGTGGGGACAAGCAGGACAAGTTACGGGGATGAAAAGGCAGGAAAAATGAGTCCACATGGTTACTGTGTTGATCTGGCTGTGAGGAGGGCAGGGGAGACCATGAGGACAAGGCCTCCTGTGGCCAAAGGCAGAGGGAAGGTGCAGGGAGAGTCTCTGGTAGAGTAATGGAATCCTCGTTCTTAGACCCAGCTTGACCCTACCTAGCTATGTAATTTTGGGCAAGCCTGCAACTGAACCTCAATTCATCGGCCTTACCTGTGAATGATAGATCTTTAAGGTTTCTTCCACCAGCGTCGTTCCTGAACTCTTCAGAAAGAACCTATATGCAGAGAAAAGGAGGAGCAGGGTATTCTGGTGAAAGGTGGGGCAGCATGAAACAGGTAAACTCTAGAGACACATGTTGCACTGTAGCTCTGTCCACCAGCTCTGGGAGATGAAGCAAACCCATGTCCTGGGGGCATGGATTTTCTTTGAGCAGAGGCTGGAGAGCTGAGGTCTCTTCCTTCCCTCTTCAGGACTGAGTGGACAGTCTGCCTGCTGCCTTTGCCTCTGGCCTGCCCATTGCTGAGCTTGCACTCTGCTGGGACCCCAGTCTCTGATCCCTGTAAAGGGGCCAGTGCTAGAGGCCGGACCCAAGTTTCTCCCATGATGAGTGCTGCTGTGTGCAGATCAGGGCAGCAGATCCGGGATTGCCACTTCCCTCAGACATGTTCTTTCTGAAGTTCAGGAGCATTCGGGAGTGAATGGAGTCCTTTGGGGGAGAAAGGATCAAGGGCAACACTCTGTGAGATTCTTTGGATGCATACACCATGGTCTCCCATGCTCTGCCCTGGCTGTTTGCCCAGCATCCCTGGTTTTTGCAAGTACTGGCATGTGCCTGCTGCCTGTGATGGACAGAGATCCTTAATTGGTTCCTCATTCCTTCTTTAACTTTGTCCAAATCAGCCTGCCTATTTCTTCATTTACAATGTCCTGCCTTCCCATCAATGTACTTGCATTTTTCTAAGTTCTTGCAGGTTCTTTCTAACCCTTCAGAAGCTTGCATGTTAGTCCTTCCGTTGCCAAACAGGGTTATCTATACAGTGCTGCTCCCCAGGCCTTTGGAAAGCAAATTGTGCATCCCTAAGCCCCAAACCCAACAGATTCCAGTCTCCCCACTTGTTTCCGACTCCTAGTGTGAACAATTGTGATGACTCTAGTGTGCATCAGGCATAAGCAAGGTCAGATTCTTCCCTTGAGACTGATAGGACCATTTATTATTAGCGAATCCAATAGCAGGCCATCTGGAGAGATAACAAAGGATGGAATTGGAATGAGGTTGAGCTGTAATTGCAGACTCTTAAAAAGGATCCTAGGTGTGATTTTCTAAGTCAATGGGTTTTGAACTTAAAAAATTAGTGGCACCTTTCTACAAAGAGAATCTCCTCGCAGTGCCCAATATATAAAGCAGATGAAGCGAGTTTGCTCTGGAAGAAACTGGGTCGGCCTGATGCCTGGTGTGCCTCAGCTCTTCCCAGAAGCTTTTGGAACTCCCTCTGAGCCCTGGCTGTGGTGAGCACACACTGAATGCTATTCATCTAAGCTGACAAACTCTTCTCCAGGCAAGGGCATTATGGGAAATGCTTAGCTAATTTATATCCATATTGCTTGAGAATATAATCATATACCATATTATTAAGCATAAACAAAATAACCCTAAATCAGTTATTCAAAATTGCACATCTAGTAAAGAGTAGAACAGAAACCAGGACTGTGGGCACCTCACTTTTAGACCAGGACTCCTTCTCCTAAACCAGTAGCCCAGACAGTAGCCACCTATCACCAGGAATCTGTCAGAAAGCAGATTCCCAGGCTCAACTCCAGGCCTGCTGGATCTGAAAATGTGGAGGTGAGGCCCAGAAATCTGTATTTTAAGAAGGTCTCCAGGTGATTCTGATGTATGCTGAAGAACAACTGTCATGGCCTAAACCACGATGACTCTTGAATTTCCCCATTAATTTAGAATTTTCTTAGTGGTATATGGGTTAATATCTTGGAGGTTTTTGGCCTCATTGTCTTTATGTGTTTATTTTGGTAGTGGGCATAGGAGGTAGTAGGGAAGACATAAACATACACACAATATCCTTCATTATTTACTTTGGGACTAAGGTTGTCAGACTTGGAAAATGAAAATACAGAATGTCCAGTTATATTTGTTGTTTGGATAAACAATGAAAACTATTTTAGTACAAGTATGCTCCAGAAAATATTTGGGACATAATTACACTAAAAAATAATTTGCTTTTTAATCTGAGGTTCAAATTTAACTGGGTATCCTGTATTTTATCTGGCAACTATATTTGGTACAGATCATGAATTAGGAAGTTTGTTCTTTTCATGTTTTTTTTTTCTTCGTCTTTCTACACCCAAAGCCAGGGACATATCTCAATATTGTGTTCTTATTTCCAAACTCCTTTCTATGTTGGTAAGAAAACCAGGGGGAGAGAGGAACTAGAGGGTACGAATGGTAAATGAACTGAAACTTCAAACTCATCGATTTTTACCATTATTATTTCACTTACATATTTGCTACATTATAGGAACTGCTGAGTAAGAAGTCACGAAAATCTTTGTCAAACACTTGGTTGCCTCTCCCTCAACTCCCTTCTACCCTTCAAACACCATAGCCTGTCTGCCACCTTCAACGTTGTCTGATGACTTCTTATTTTCTACTCACTATGCTTGGGGAGCCAACTAGACTTACCAGCAAAATCAGGTGCATGTGTATAAGACACAGTTAGACTCAATAAACAGACTCAGTCTAAACTTCCATTGTATGTGAGGGCAGGGATGGGGAACATCTTGGGTGAGGCAAAGAAAGGACCACTGGTCTTACCATAAGATCTTCCAAACAAACTTGAATTTTAAAATAACTTGATTTAAAAATCAAAGGAACAGATTTAAAGTCTTGTTTTTGATATAATGTCCTTTTAAATAGAATTTGAATTAAAGAGTGGGTTGGAAGATTGGGAGGAATGTTAGCAGAGAAGTACAAGTGGAAAAAAATATAAAAATAAATGTCGTTCTCATTATATCTTTTTCTGATTGCCTTTGGTGGCGAAATGATCAGTAGACTTGTTTTCCAGTCTCAATTGGATTTCAATATTAGCATGTAACCTTGGGGGAGTCACAAAGCCTTTCTTATTTTCAATCTTTTCATTTGTACAATGAGGATATTTGTAGAATTAGACAACCTCTAGTTTAATGGCTAATGAATTGTATCTTTTTCTCAGGATCTACTAAATTCTCAGATCTTTCCATTAATCTGAATGGCAGCTTAAACTCATAGTTATCCTGACAACCTCATGACAAGCAAAATATCAGCTGATCAAACACCATTTGTTTCATCTATAGGACTGTTCATTAAACACAAAAAATAATTTCCCCTTTACCTTCTACAGTGAAAGCCTACCCAAACTGTGGGCTCAGGGCTAACTCTAATAAAATACCATGTTGGACTCAGACCCCTCTGATCTAATTAGTATAACCCATATTTGATGTGGAATGCTTTCCTGGCTCCAGAAAGAATTGTATTTTGTTAGATATTAAGAGACTTGTTATTTAGTATTAGTGGGAACTGGAGAGATAAGTTAATTGGTCTAGAGCAAACTTGAAGGCAGCGTGTAGCCCTATAGGTATAGGGAAGGGCTGTCTAGACCTTAGTTCTGACCTGGAGTTTGAGTTATTCTGAATACTGTAAACTCGCCAGGGAATTTATATTAAGGAAAATCAGGGCTACTGTTGCTGGATGAAATTATTGATTTAGATGGAAAATGACATGTTCATTATTTTAATTGAGGTGTTCAGTTTGGCAATTTAAGTAAGGGTTGTGAAAATGATCAAGAAATAAGGATCAAAGAACCTAAACTACCATAACTCTCCAAAATCCATCTGGACCAGCTCTCTTCCTCTAGGAAGATGGGGCCTAATCCCCGAGAAGGAAGTCAGTCAATGATTTTCTTTCCCTCAATCCACAACATGCACTGCTAGAAAGTTGTATTTTATGTCTCACCTAGAAGTCCCTCTGGCAGTGTAAGCATTTTGGAAAACAGTCCATGGTGGAAAGTGTCCTGGGCTTTTGGCAGTCTCCTGACAAGTTTCGTTACAGGTTTCATTTGCTCTTTTAATGGGATTTTTCTCTGAGCTATTGGCAGTCAGAGAGGTTCAGACAACTGGCTGAACAGGAGGCATCATAGGATCATAGAATTGTAGCGCTGGAAGGAACTCCTGGGCTTGCCATTCAGACAGCAATCATTTTGTCTTAGGTTCAGCTAGGAGGTAGCGAGGCTGGGATGATTCTATCCAATCCCTTTTGCCACATGACTAGACTGATAGAGACCTTTAAATGTCAACAAAGCAATTTTGAATGGGATTCAGAGCTCACTAGGAAGCTGGTATCAAAGCTGTGATGTTAGAGGACTCACAGAAACCAAACGCCTTGCTGCATCCCAAAGGCAGCGTTTTGCATGGGCTTCCGGCTGCCACAGCTTTATCAGCACGTCTGCATTTGCAGTGATGCATGCTAGAAGCTATGGTGCAGATCTCTGTCACCACATCTGTGAAGGTCAGACACCACCTAGAGATATTCAAGTCTCTTTTGTTTCCCATCTTCCACTCACAGGGATTGGTAACAGTTCTTTCAAAGACTGGGCTTTAAGAAATTGACAGCAGGTAGAGAGGGAACAAACAGCATGTGAACGCAGAGCAAGTGGTGGAAGCCGGCACAGGGATTAGGGGCATCATGATTAAATTGGCCTCGAAAGCCCACACATCCACTCACAGACTAGACATGATTATGTTCCTGTTTGTCTCTGTGCAAAGCCAACTACTTGTACCCCGGTAGGAGTCCCTGGAGAGGTTAGGAGAGATAAAACCAAAATCTAGATTTCCCTGGTCAGTCTATTGATTCTCTATTAAATTGCAAGAAAGCAAAACAGATCACCAAGGTTTTGTCTGTCAGCTGATGTTCGCGTATCATATGTGTGCCAAGTCTCAGAGCCAGGAGGGCCTGTACTCCACACCAAATCTCCTATGCATTAAAATCAAGGTGGTGCCTCATGAACACTTCACCTTTTGTTCTTTCATTGCTAAATGGGGAGAGATAATCACTAAGGTATGCACTTACAAGACCAGTTTAGAGACCTCACAAGTCAGGGTGAGTTGAGAAACTCCCTTAGGTAAGCTTTCACAGACCCACACATCTTCCCATTTACCCACCCATCTGTTCATTCATGTATCCATCCCTCAAACAAATGGCTCAGCCTACCATGAACTGAGAACTGAGCTGAAGCTAAGTATACCTTGGTTAAAAACAAACAAACAAAAACAGACCTGGGCTTCATCCTTGCCATTATTTTATAGTCTAGTAACGGAGTCTAGTCCTCAGTCAGAGAGAACGGCTAAACTGCTGGTAAATTATTTGTCTGATTTTCTTACATTATATGTGTATGAAAATCTGTTATTAGGTGCAAGTAAATTGGTGAGTACTACCACAGTGCACATGATGAAATAGTGGAGAATAAGACAGGGGTAGAGGGAGGTTTCCACAGGTAGAATGTTCCAGAGAAGGGCTTCTGGAGAGAGGACACCTAGGCTGAGGCCTGAAGGATGAGAAGCGACCAGGGATGAAAAGAGCAGACAGAAGAGCATTTCAGGCAGAGGGAGCAGAATGAGGGGAGGCAGTGAGGTGGGGGAATAGCTCAGCATGTTTCAAGGGACTGAAAGAAGCCATCGTGGCTCGGCTGGGTAGGTGAGGGAAAGAGTGAAATGGAATGAAAGGGAAGGGGACAGAAGCCACATCATGTAGGTGGTTGAAGGCCATAATAAAAAGTTGGGTTTTATTTTAAGTGCAATGGCAAGACATTGGAGGGAGGGATGGAGGTATAAAGGATTCTTTGAGCTATTGTGCCCAGAGGAAATTGGAGGGGGGCAGTAGTAGATGTCGGGAGGCCATTATAGTCAAATAAAGTGAAAAATGCTGGTGGTTTAGACTGAAGTGAATGTGGGGCAGAGCTGGCTGCCCACCATTTTTGGAGCACTCAGCGTGAGCCATCTGTGCCCAAGAATGCTGTTGGAGGATTCTGCTAGGCAGCTACCATCAACCTGCCCCTCCTTCGGTTGTTGGGAGTCAGGTGATCAGCACCAGGTACTGTGTCCTGCTCTCACGTAGCAATTGCTCAATGGCATTTCATAAGTGATGGTATAGTAGGCTGCATAATGAGGGACCATTCGTCTCTAAGGGTGTCTAGGCCCTAGTCTCTGGGACCTACAAACAAGATGCTGCCTATGGAAAAAGGAACTTTGCTGATGTGGTTAAGAATCCTCAGATGGGGGGTTATCCTGGATTATCCAGATGAGCCTGATGCAATGGCAAAGGTCCTTATAAGTCAAAGGCAGGAGCAGGAGACCTGATGATGGGAGAAGAGGTTGGACAGGTGCTATGAGGGGCCATGAGACAAAGTATGCAGGCAGCCTCTAGAGGCTGAGAAAAGGGAGGAAACAGACTCCTCTAGAACCTGCAGGAAGAACCAGCCTTGCAGCACCTTGACCTTAGCATAAGAAGACTGCTTTGGTCCTCGGCATTTCAGAGCTGTAAGGTCATAGATTTATGTTGTTTAAGGCCACTACGTCTGTGGTGATCTGTTACAGCAGCGATAGGAAACTAACATAGACAGCAATGCTGAATACATTGCGGAGGCTCAAGGCCCACTTCACTGGCAAGATCTTTCTCTTCACCTCCAAGCCTCCATGTTCTAGACCCACTGGGAGCTGGAGACCGGCTCCCATTCTTATGCATCCCTGGCTCTTTCCCTTCTGCAGAGCAGCCATTGAGGGAATTCAAGCCTTGGGCATCTGGAACTGGGTGGGCTCAGGAGACATAACCAAGAAAAGCAAACAAAACATGCATTTGTTTTATTTCTTTTTCATTTTTTATAAAAGTCCATTTTAGTCAGTCTAGGGAACAATGGTGAGAGTGTCATGTCTTTAGAACCAGCATTTGTTGGTAAATGCGTGGTCTGGTTCTCCTCCATGATGTAATGCCTCCTCTGCTTCATGCCGACCACACTCTGGAGCTTCCCACCCATTCTCTAGCCTTGGCCTTTCTCCCTTGCCCTGTCATCTCTTTCTCCAGTCTCTCTTCATCCCGAGCAGATGGAGTGTGTACCCTTAGACCTGGAGTCCAGCACGCAGGCCCCTGCGGGTGTGAGATGGGCTGGAAGCTTGAAGAGAATTTGACCTGGAGGGAGAAGCATGCCATCTTATTAACTGCAACTTTACTTCAAGAAATCATGCATTTGCCCTGAGATCAGTATGTCCTGTATCTGGCTGCAACCTGCCTCCTACCCTGGAGCCTAGGGAATGGCTGACTCTCATGCTTCCTGCCCTGGATGACCAAAGGCCCTTGGCTAATATTTTTTCTGTGAAGCGACAGGGTTCACCTGTGCAAGAGAGGACAGAGGCTTCTAAGATTTCCAATCCCGCCTGCACATGGCCCTTCTCCTGCCTGGAGGCCAGTGTGCAGCCCTGCCTGGGGGGAGAGGAGGCATCGGAGGGATGCTGAAGGTTCCTTTGGATCCTTTGACCTTTTCCCACACAGACTCTTTTTTTGATACCAAGACTAATGATCTGGTAACCCTCCAGAAAGGCATCCGGGAACAGGGGCTTAATTAGGACTCATTTATAGGAAGCTACTGCATATGCAGTTCCAGCCGGCTTCCCTAAGGGCCCACGGAGGAGATGATGGGGAGGTGACATGGGTCAAGATTTAGACTCTCCCTTTCTCAGAACTGTCTCCTATATCCTACCTGGTTCATGCTTCCCATGCTCCACCTCAAATTTTAAACAAAGCAACTGCTGACTAACCTACATATCTTTATTAAGGACTACCCACCTTAGCCTAGGGAGATGCATATTTAGCATTGTGATTATTTGGGGTTAGCTATTTTCTTCTCCTTATGAATACACATGAGGATTTTCCTTTTCCTCGTAACTTTGTTATGGTGGTTGCCTTGCTAATAAGGGTTGTGCCTGTAAATGCATTTTACTTCCTTAATTACCGGGGTATTCACATGCTCTCTGGAGATATTAACTGTTCCGATGTCCTGTAAGTAGGCAGTGGTCAGGAACACAAGCCCGTGAAGAATCCGTGGATGGAATAACACTGAGAGTTTGCAAGTTCAAATCTGAGCCCTGCATTTTGTCCGCAACGTAGTTAACTTGATGTAGGCATCCTGTCTACTTTGCCTGATGGAGGAAGGGAAGGGGTGTGGTTTATTTTGTCTGAGCACAGGAGAGCTCAGGATTCTGACAGGCTGTTGCAGGGATAGCTGGGACATCTGAGAACAGTCACATTTGAATGTTTCGGAATATTTCAGAACTTGATGCCTGGCCAACTTCAATCTGCTGCCTGCCTTCTTCCTCCTCTGCCAGATTCTCCATCACACCCTCGCCGGGGTCTGAATGTTTATCTCCTCCCCACAAGGTTTCCCACCTTCAGTCTGATTATCAGAATATTACCACTGGAACCAGGTGCTTGGAAGTCAGTGTTACATTGAGAAATGTATGTCACATACCTGAGTCTTTAAGGGAGCCATTAGTTTTTGATCAGGCACAAATTAAGTAGAAAATCAGAAGCGGCAAAGTCCTTCTGGAATCTGCTCTGTGACATGTTTCTTGGGCAAATCTCAGAATTCCCCAAATTAACAAGCATCTTTCAAAGTAAATTGGGCCATCCTCCCCGCTCCAAATCATACAGAACCTGAGCACTTCTAGACAGCTATCTGGGCAGGAAATTGTATGAGAGCACTTTTCCCTCTCCCGCCCTTCCAAGGAATGTATACCAGTATAAATCAAGACGTCAGCATGCAGGAAGTCATTGCAGATGGCTAATTTTACTCCTTCCTCCTACACTTCAAATCCACTTGCTTATTTGATGCATTTTACATGTGAGATTTATTTTTCCTTCTAAATTTTAAATAGTTGTTGAATATTGAAGGAATCATCAGCTTAAGATCAGGGACTATATATCTTCCTGCTCTTGTTTCTACTTTGTAACCATGAGGGAAGTAGTCTGCAAACAGAAAATAATCAATAACAAGATCTACTTTTGCTGAGCATTTATTATGTGCCAGGAATTGTATTAGACGCCCTACATCTTTGCTACACAAAGTGTGGTGCCAGGACTATCAGCATTTTCATCACATGGGAGCTTTTTAGAAAGGCAGACTCTCAGGCCCCATCTCAAAGTTGAACAAGATTCAACATTTGAACAAGATCCTTAGATTATACATATGCATATTATAGCTTCAAAGGTACTGCTTTGCATCCTTTCACTTATTACTTAGAGTAACTCTAGGATGTAGGACCTATTGCACCTCTTTATAGATGAGAAAACTGAGGCTCTGGAAAATTAAACAAGTTGCCTAAGATCTCACTAACTAAATGTCTGATAGGGGATTTAAATTCAATTTTCTTTTTCTCCATATTACATGCCTTTCTAGTTATGCTATGATGAGTTAGAGGAGAATCCACTCATAGTAAAGATTCAGCACCCCCAAACATCTGGGTTCTCTAAGTTTTGAAGTTTTCTAGAATAAGGCTGATGTCATTAAAATGTTTAAAGGTGTGGACCTGTAGGACCTCTACTAGTGTGTGTAGTTCATTTATTCATTCACGCAAAATGTGTTGTTGTTGCTGAGCTTCTTTCTATTGGCAAGTGGTGGCATGATAGGTGCTTCCAGGGGTACAAAGCCGACTAAAGGGCTTGGTGCTTGCCTGGAAAGATGTTTGTTGCTGACAGTCGTGAAAAGGCTAGCAGCCCTGAGACCATGAGCACTTTCTGATGTCAACTCAGAATCCACAAAAGTGGCAGGCTGCCTGGAGGTCAACAAATCCAAACTGACTTGCAGGTAATAAAGTATCTGGTTCTGTCTGCATTGTTGGTCAGGGTGCAGCACCTTCCATCTCTTATCTAGGAAGGGAATTGTAGACAGCAATTCCAGTTCCTCCAGTGACATCAGCAGCCAGACTCTGCATTCCAGCACACGTTTCTCATAAGTAGGGTGTTTCCATTTCCCCGAGCCTTCTTTAGGAGGAGGCTACAAGCGGTGCCCACCTGACCAGCTGGTTAGGGAGGTAACCCTGTGCATTTAACTTCCACTTCACACTCCCTCCTGAGTGGAGAATGAGCTTAAAGCTGCCACGCAAATGAACTCTAATGGCTTTCTTCTTGCATTTACATTATTAGGTGTTTCTTTGACTGATGTTATGATGAGAAATGAAAAATGCCTTGCACCATTACATCAAGCACTAATGCAGAATAGGAAGAATTTCTGCTCCTCACTTTTTTTAGGGAAAGAAAGGAAAAAAAAGAAAGAAAACAGCAGATGGGAAATCAATTGGATCCCTACGTCCTGCTAAGGTATTTGCATACAGGCTTGAGTAGAGGCTGCCAGGAGCTCAGTGCCACTCACACTGCACTGGAGACAGGGTCTGTGTCTTGCCTCTTCTGTACTGCAAAGGCTACGCCAGCTGAATTTCAGTTTCTCAGGGATGTACGAACCACTTAGACCCATTTGACAGGCAGGCAAACTGAGTTATGCACCTTCCTTAAGTTATTTCAGATAAATGCCTGGAGGATCTGATTGACCTGTGAAACAGCATGTTTATCTCAGCAGGAACATGCTGAGAAGTTACTGTCTAGTTTGCAATTGCTTAGTTGTTTTTTATTTCTTTTCTTTTTCTTTTTTTTGAAGTCTCGCTCTGTTGCCCAGGCTGGAGTGGAGTGGCGCAATCTTGGCTCACTGCAAGCTCCGCCTCCTGGGTTCACGCCATTCTCCTGCCTCAGCCTCAGGGCTAGTCCCAGCGGTTCTTTCCCCTCTGGAAAGTCCTTCATAAAGTATGATGCAGTCTCATGAGCCAGCACTTAAATGGGACTGATTGTATTGACACTACTATATAGTAGATTGATTTAGGTAACTTACAAAGTCCCTACTCAGTGTAAGGTTCTATCATTTTAGAGTTAGTATTCCTTGCATTTTACTGAAAACAGTTTTCAAATTCTTTTTTTTTTCTTTTTTTTTGAGGCAGAGTCTCGCTCTGTCACCCAGGTTGGAATGCAGTGGCTCGATCTTGGCTCACTGAAACCTCCGCCTCCTGGGTTCAAGCAATTCTCCTGCACCAGCCTCTCAAGTAGCTGGGATTACAGGCACCTGCCACCATGCCTGGCTAATCCTTTTGTATTTTTAGCAGAGATAGGGTTTCATCATGTTGGCCAGGCTGGTTTTGAACACCTGACCTCCAGTGATCCACCTGCCTTGGCCTCCCAAAGTGCTGAGATTACAGGTGTTAGCCACTGCGCCTGGCTAGCTGTCTCCTTTTAATGTGATATTTGATACCTCTTGGAGTGTTCGTTTTTGGTTTAGGGGGGCTGAGAAATAATTTAAATGAAATAACTTATGTGCAAGGTTCTGTGCAACCTCAGGCCATAGCTTCCCAAAAACGCCCTGTAGTTCCTGCTGAGAGTTACATACCCTCACGCCTAAGCAGTTTGGCTTCAGGTGCCTCAATCAATAGCAGCTTTTGATGTTAAGGCTCAAAGACACTAAAGCAAATAATATACACATTAAAAGCCCAACAACATGATAAGGGGAACTTAGAACTCTGAGAGAGGAAAGAGTCCAAAGGCTTCCCTGAAGCCAGGGTCGAATATTGGCTATCCTCCACAATCACTAAAACAACGTGTTGATAAGACACAGCCAAGTTCATGGTTTCTGGCACTAAGGAAAGCCCCACACCTGCATAGTGTCAGTAGTGCCTTTGAAGGAGAAGGGCAAAGCAGGACCACTTAGGAGATTTTGAAGCCTGGTTTAAGGAAAGTCTCTCAGTGAAGGAGCTAGGGAGGGGGCTGATCAGCATCTATAGGAATCATGATGTAAGTGCAGGAGCTAGGGAGGGGGCTGATCAGCATCTACAGGAATCATGATGTAATCATGTAGGATCGCTGGATATAAAGAGTCTGGGGGTAGAAACTGTCCTTTAATTTTTTTTCTTTGTTGGTAGCTTAATGGGTCTTTCAGTAAGTTCTTGGGAGGAACATTAAAGTTATTTGCAACTGTTATCTTCCTGGGCAGTAGCAGAGTTGTGTTGAGGAAGAGAGTAAAATAGTCAAGACTTGTTAATGTAGCTGGTAATGTGTGCAGAAAGCTTGGACTCTCACCAGGCGAGACATGAGGCTCATAGTGGTGGAGATGCTTTCTGGAGGTGGTGACCAATGGCCACGCCTGCTGGGAGGTGGCCGGCCAGTGTCCCACTTTGGGAGGCATCACTGAAGGCTGGGGGGTCTTCGAGGCCTATGCTTCAAGCTCCTTGTCCTCATTAGGCCAAGAGGTCATCTTTCCCTTCAGAGTCTTCTCAACCTTGCTGAAGACTCCTGGTGGCCATAATCTGGGTATCAGGATGAAGTCTGGGAACTGAGAATGCACATCCCTGATTCCATACACATATTTCTTTGTGGACCCCTTGAGTGAGGAGGACAGAAATCCTGCTCCAGGACAGTGGTGGGAAGGGCGGCTGCGCAGGGGTTGAGAGCCATGGGAAGCCAGTGCATCCCCACAAGGGCATGACCCTGAGCTCCTCCGCACACCCGAGGAGCCCTGCTTTTAGCTCAAAGGAGCCCCGTATGCTGTGGAGAATTCCTCTGCTACCAGCCTCTAAGAAGTTGTACTGAGCAACTGTGAATAAAAAACAATTAAATTTGCTAAAGGTCTGCGAAATCAGATCTAATCTCTTTGGGGACTTGGAAAAAACAAGCAAACAAAAGAGCTGAGTTATCGATTGCTGCATTTCAGCGGCTCTTAATCTGAAATGAAATCAGGACCCAAAGGCCAGAGACCCTGATATCCATTCTGCTCTTGTCAGAAGGCCCACCTGTCAGAGCCCGAACTTCTGCTCAACGGCTAAATTAGTAGGCAAGTGGCAGGTTGCAGAGAGCTGCGGCCATTGGGCTTTCTTGGGGCACAAAAGTGGAAGAAGAGCTGGCATATTTTCTTAAGTGTAAAGCAGTGGAGTAAATTGAGTTCACCGGGTCAACATTCCTCCTCCCCTATCCACAGAAGCACTTCACCCAATCAGCAGACTTTCTCTCCAGCCTTAGATCTCCCTTTTATGAGATGCTGTCACTCTATTATCCTCCCCCAAGTTGGTCTTTACCCCTTTGACCTTCAGAGGTGGAGAGGGCAGGAGGGCAATGGTTCTGGTGGTCAGGGGCTTGCCAGGGAGGAAAAAGATGCTGACCTTGAATAAACTACATATGTAGCTTTCCTGAGTTAGGTTGCATCTGGGATGCAGTGAGAGGTAGCAGCAGTCTCGCTGTGGCTGTCCAGTCCAGAAGCAGAAGACCAGCAGCTGAGATATCAAGGTATCCAGTTTGGGGATGCTTTTTCTGTGGGTGTGTAGAATTGCAGGAAAGACCATAGCATATTCCCTGAAGTAAACCCAAATAAGGTCTGGGGTAAAAAATTTGAATCTTTAGGCATTAACTGTGAAAACATCTAGTCAGAATGTCTTTAAAATGACAGCTTCTCTTATTTGTGCTGAGAGAAAAAAAATAAGTATAGCTTCTCAGTTTACCTTCTCTGATCCAGGGACAAGAAAGAAGAAAATGACCAATACCTCTTCTTAATAAGACCCCTTGGACTCTATACTCTCCGGAAAACCACAACAGGATTTATCGCACAGGGTGGACAAATCTGAAAACATTCTAAATAAAAGTTTAAAATTCCCATTTCGCAGTAAATGTGGTTGGGCTTCCCTTAATGCCTCCTGTCCCTCGGTGTTCTACCTGCACTTCCCACTTCGCCTGCTGTCTCAGCTAAACTTCTTGAAAGTGGGTCTGTATGTCTTCGGTTATCATGTATTACACAGTTCATTGCAAATCAACTTCCATCAGGACACGTGTCAAGGTCAACCACGACCTTACCATTGACTCATCTTTTCATTTCTTCAACGCAGTTATTTTGAAGTGTCGGCATGATGGGCCTCCATCCTTGAAGTGCTTTGCAGTCTTGACCCCCAGGTCGCTGCATTCCTCTACTCCTCCTTCTGCCTCCGTGAAACCCCATGTTTGCTTTTCTTCTCTTCTCTGAGCTAATATCGATATTTGTTGAGGTTTCATCCTTGTCTCTCTTTTACATGTCTATATGCCATCTGGGTGATCTCTTTGTTACATGACTTCTACTCTCAATTTCGCAAAGATGACTCTGAAATTTATATCTTTCACCAGATCTCTCCCCTGGGATTGAGGTTCATATTTCCACCTACCCATTAAACATGTGGACTTGAATATGCAAGAGACCTCTCAAACTCAGTATGTAGAAAACCTTATTCTCAAACCTTCTCCTCCCCTTCATGTTATTATTGGGATCAATAGCATCTCAACCACCAGGTGGCCCAAGCTGAAACTGTTGGTACACCTGTCACTCTTCTCTCTGCCCACCTCCTTATTCAGTGTAAGTTCACACTTCTTAGCTGAGCATGTGAACATCACTGTAAGTTGGCCCAAACTGCCTTTCCAGGCTGCACTTGCATCCAACCTGGGCCAGTTTTCTACACTTGAATATTTCCTCCTTACTTCTTGATTTATCTATACATATCGACTATGTGTGGCCTCTTTCCTCTTCCATGCCCTCAGTGCCTTATCCTATGGGACCTGCTTTGGGTGGCAGCCCTCTTGCATGCCCTCTCTATTCTCCTCAATGGACCTGGCCACCTCCTCATGGTCACTCCCACATGACATGCTTCCCTCTCTTTGTGTCACACTGTGTGTGACACATCTGTCTTCATCCACTGGACTTGAGGAAAGAACAGGAAGAAATTAATACTTTAATCTTTGTATCATTTCAACCTCTTAGCACTATTTCTGACATATAGTAGAGCCTCAAAAAATCCTGGCCTGATAATTGAATAAATGCTTGGATTAGAAATAAATTCTGGGGTGATGGCTTACGCCTGTAATCCCAGCACTTTGGGAGGCTGAGGCGGGTGGAACACTTGAGGTAAGGAGTTTGAGACCAGCAAGGCCCACATTGTGAAACCCCATCTCTACTAAAAATACACACACACACACAAAATTAGCCAGGCGTGGTGGTGGGCACCTGTAATGCCAGCTACTTGGGAGCCTGAAGCAGAAGAATTGTTCGAACCCAGGAGGTGGAGGTTGCAGTAAGCTGAGATCGCGCAGCTGCACTCCAGCCTG
Organism: Hylobates moloch; assembly: GCF_009828535.3. Taxonomy (NCBI): domain Eukaryota; kingdom Metazoa; phylum Chordata; class Mammalia; order Primates; family Hylobatidae; genus Hylobates; species Hylobates moloch. Next base: position 104,148,783 of record NW_026652286.1, read on the forward strand.
GGTGACAGAGTGAGACTCTGACTCAAAATAAATAAAGAAATTCTGCTCCAGCCTAGGTGAGTCATAAAGGTATACGTGGTTCTACCACAGAGCCCTCACCTGAGAACTGGAAGGTGGTGATGCTTTGCGTCTGATTTTTAAGGGATTGAAGGATGTTGACAAGAAAAACTGAAAATGAACGTTGTGATTCCCTAAGCCTCTAGGGAGACAGATGCCAAGGGAGGGGGTAGCTGCCTTGTAAAAGAGTTCAAAGAGCATAGGAAAAATGGGGAGAACACCTGGGTTCTCCCTTCCTTCACAGTGTGAGCAAGGACCCCCCGCCCAGCCTCAGGGTTCTATTTGTAAACAGGGTCAAGATACCCACTCTACAAGGTTGTTGCGAGAGCTCAGTGAGTGCCCTAAATGTTTTCACAGTCATTTAGGAACCCGGATTTGAGTGTCATTACTTTTTAGAGTAATCATCTGTGATGCTAATGATAATGATGCTTGTGAAAAAAATACGAATAATAAAGACAAAAAGTGACACACAAATAAATAGCTGTATATCTCACATGGGAGTGTGGAAACAAATGAAAATATTGGAGAACACCAGAGCCACTCAAATTGACAACTCTGGTGTTTCCATATATGCTATTTGAACACATCCAACTGGGGGTCTCTCGTGCAAATAAATGGTCAAGAATGCATTTTTGTCTTGTCTCCATATCACCAGGGTTTTCTGCTCACACAGTATTGCGCTAATGTGCATATTCAGTAGGATTTATAATGCAATTATGAATTCATACCATAAACCTTTCCTGGTCTCCTGAAATAGCTTGCATTTCCTTAAGATGTGTCCCAAGGCACTCTGAGCTTACCCTTATTATGGCACTGATATTGTAATTGTTGGTTCACTTCTCAGTCTGTCCCAAATATTATTGGAGCTTTAGGACAGGCACTGTGTCTTGTTCAGTATACTCCTGTTACCTAGTGTAGAATGAAGCACTTAAGTTGTGCTCCAAAGCTATTTGCTGGCCTTTACTCATTCATTAAATACCTGTTTGTGGAGTGCCTGTCACTGTGCTGGGTGCTGGGATGTGGCAGCATCAACCACGTTCACTCACAGAGACTATAGCCAGGCAGGGATTGGCCATACAGAATTATTTAATGAACACTGTAATAATTGCAATAAAACAAAAATACAGCACGCTTAAGGAATGTACAAGGGTCCCAACCATGTGTAAAGGCATAGGTAGTTCTTTGAGAAAATTATATTTTTAAACTATGAGGAAGAGTTATCCATACAAACAGTTCCAGGGATGGGGGTGATGCTAGGTGGGTGAAAGGAAGAATCCAGAATGACTGAAGAGCAGAGAGTCTAGGATGGGAAGGTGTATGGACTGCTGTGATGGCCACACACCTGAAATCCAGGGGGGTACGAGGACTTGCTTTCTCCAGGTTCCAAGTCCATTAATAGCCGAATAAGGACTGGAATGCACAGCTTCTTCTCCTGGGCCACACTGTCAAACATACAGCTGTGGTTAGGAAAATGAGAGGAAGCCTTGAGCGATGAGAGAGTGACAGTGGGCAAAGATCCAGACCGATTACACAAAGGGAAGAGGCAAGTTCACCCTGAAAGTTGCCTCATGTTCAGGGGCACTTCATGCTTCTTCCCGAGCCCTGGCGCTTGTCCTGTACCTTATCACAGTGCTCCAGCAGGGCTGACAGGTCCTCTGCCCCTCACCACGAGCCGTGCCTGTTTTCCTCTGTTGGAGGGTCTCCCTCCACGCTACAGCAGCCAAGACCTTTCTGGGCCACACAGTCTGAATGACCTGCTTTTCCCGAATGCTCTCTCCTGGCAGCGTCCTGCGGGCTGCAGCCCTAATAGCCCGTCTCCCCATAGGCCCTAAACGTGTTGCTGGATCATAGTTAGTATCTTCCCCACCCACCAGGCTGTCTCCCGAGGGACTGCAGTCTCCTGCAAGCTGTAGGGAGATATGCTATGGTGATTCATATTAGCTTGATTTGCAGCCGTTCCACACAGTGTTGCAGAGATCTGCAAAATCCCCACAGTCTTGATTAGGTTTGCCTTTTGCTGTTTATCAGTGGTACCTGTCTATTTTTATAGCCACCCTTCAGCCAAATTCAGGATTGCAGCTTTCACGGCAGGAATCATTCCCTGGTCATGTGCATCTCTCATTTGGGTGTCTTGTGGGCAGTGGGAGAGGAGAGGAAAGCAGAAAGGACGCCCAAAGGGAACGTATTTGGCATTGTGAGGGCTGCTTTTCTGGTGAGGGCACCGGTTCTTGGTATTCTCTTTCTGGCCAAAACATCTCCCTCCGTAGACCCCTCACATACTTAAACTTCGTTGAGTTGGTGGGTGGACAAGATGACAGGCAGATGATGAGATAAAAAGATGCCATTAAGCACATTCCCCAAATGCCAGAATCACTAGGTAGAACGCCAAGTTGTCCTCTCACCCAGCGCCCACCTCTGCAACTCAGGAAAAGAGAGTAGCCCAGGCCAGTGATCTGCTTACCTGCATCCCTCCACAAGGAAGAAGCTCTGGGCAGCAGAGACTCTCGTGCTCATGAACCATCCACCGCCTCCTGTGTGGCTGGCCCAACATCACTCATGATTGCAGTAAATATTTACCATCTCATCTGTTGCTCACAACCACCCCGATCTGGATAAAGTCATTTTGGCTTCTATGCCCATTTCACAGATGGAGAGGTGACCCTCTCAAGGTTACACAGAGCCTGGAGCCAAGCGTGCATCTCCTAATGTCGCAGCCACTGGGTGAGGGTCTCCTTGTTACCCCAACCCAGCTCCCAGGAGTTTCCACACAGTCCAGCAAAGAATCCCACTCCCTACGCCTCCCCATCAGACACTCCCCCACACCCAACCACCACCCAAACTTCCCTGTTTGGAGTGGTAGAGGGAGGGATGATAAAAGGTATAAGGGAATGAAACTTTCTTATGTTTGATGATTCCTATTTGATGAATCAAAACAATGTTTAATGAGTGCAGGAGGTTTTGAACCTACCTAAAATGGAGGGAAGATTTCGCCCTCTGCATTTCCAAGGCCTCATCTTTGTCCTGTGTGAATTCTTACCATTAATAGCAAAATCGCAGACAGGGGGAGTGTTACATTCCTCCCTGAGAAGAGAATGCCATTGTTGACATGGGAAGATGGTTCTTGAGAAGGGGTTGGAGGTAGGCAAGCTCATTCATTCTTTATTCCCTGCCAGTCCCTGAGGAAATAATGTCAGACAACAAGGCCTATCCCTTCATGGGCTCTATAGTTTAGTGAGGGAAAAGGATATTAAGTAAATAATTATCTCATTACAAATCGTGATGATGCTCAGTAGCACAAGTTTCTGTGTGAGAAACTGACAGAGGATCTTGTTTATGTTGGAGGATGTCGGGGAAGACACCTTTGAGGAAGTGACAGTTAACCTGAGATGACAAAGATCAACCCTTCCTGGTTAAGTGTGGTTAATGAATTGTTCAAGACCACATGGTTAGGACAACTGAGACACAGTACAGTGGGGCTGGGGGACTAGGGGTCAGAGGTCCTCAAGTCTGAAACTTAAAAATTCACGTATTTTTTGTGAAAATAATTAAATATCAATAGTACTACAAGTGTAGTTTTCAAAAGAAAATTGACTTTACTCTCCTCATCCAAGAATTCCATTCTCCAAAGGCAACCATTTTCAGCTCTCACCTGTTTATTTGGATATTTACCTCCAGATTTCTCAGTAACAGGTTTATAGAGTTCCTTCACAAATTCTAGACATTCATCTATTACAAAAGATGAAGATTTAGCATTCTTAAACCTCTCTCATCACATTTACTTCTTCCATTTTCCTAAAACATAATTTTACATGACAATTATTCTTTGAATCAATTGTCAGTATTCAAATTATAAATATTAATGCAAATAAAACCAAGTAAATTATGATTACATTGACTTTCCTATACAACATTCTGTTTTTCCTGGAGTTACGTATTTTCTGTGTGAGTATGTCTATTTTCTCCCCCCAGTTTTCCCATTTTCCTGCTGTCATCTGGAGCTCCCATCACCATTATTCACGCCTCTCTCCTATTTTGGAATCCCAGCCTCCAGGGCCTCATGACTTTTTATTTATTTATTATTACTATTTTTAAATTCCTCTTGTGTTTTGGAAGAGTGCACTTTTCAGTTACTACCTGAGGAAAGGGTAAGCAACTTGCTTCACACATGACTGTTAGTTTGGTTGGGTATAGAATTTTCACCTAAGAGGAGTTTTCCTTCAGAATGTCCTCTATTCTCTAACTTCCATGGTGGCTCTTTAGAAATGTGCCACTCTGATTCCTACATTTTTGGATGTGTTCTAGATAATTTTTTTTTCTTAGGAAGATTTTAGGCCACTCTTTTTATCCCTGCTATTTTGGAGTTTCCTTAGGTATACAAGGTGGTGATATAGACTTCTTTTTAAATTATACTTTAAGTTCTAGGGTACATGTGCACAACGTGCAGGTTTGTTACATAGGTATACATGTGCCATGTTGGTTTGCTGCACCCATTAACTCGTCATTTACATTAGGTATTTCTCCTATTGCTATCCCTCTCCCTACCACCAACTCCACAACAGGCCCCAGGATGGGATGTTCCCTGCCCTGTGTCCAAATGTTTTCATTGTTCAGTTCCCACCTATGAGTGGGAACACACGGTGTTTGGTTTTCTGTCCTTGTGATACTTTGCTCAGAATGATGGTTTCCAGCTGCATCTATGTCCCTACAAAGGACATGAACTCATCCTTTTTATGGCTGCATAATATTCCATAGTGTATATGTGCCACATGTTCTTTATCCAGTCTATCATTGATGGACATTTGTGTTGGTTCCAAGTCTTTGCTATTGTGCATAGTGCCGCAATAAACATACATGTGCATGTGTCTTTATACTAGCATGATTTATAATCCTTTGGGTATATACCCAGTAATGGGATTGCTGGGTCAAATGGTATTTCTAGTTGTAGATCCTTGAGGAATTGCCAAACTGTCTTCCACAATGGTTGAATGAATTTACACTCCACCAACAGTGTAAAAGCATTCCTATTTCTCCACATCCTCTCCAGCATCTGTTATTTCCTGACTTTTTAATGATTGCAATTCTAACTGGTGTGAGATGGTATCTCATTGTGGTTTTGACTTGCATTTCTCTGATGACCAGTGATGATGAGCATTTTTTCATGTGTCTGTTGGCTGCATAAATGACTTCTTTTGAGAAGTGTCTGTTCATATCCTTTGCCCACTTTTTGATGAGGTTGTTTGTTTTTTTCTTGTAAATTTGTTTAAGTTCTTTGTAGATTCTGGATATTAGCCCTTTGTCAGATGGGTAGATTGCAAAAATTTTCTCCCATTGTGTAGGTTGCCTGTTCACTCTGATGGTAGTTTATTTCACTGTGCAGAAGCTCTTTAGTTTAATTAGATCCTGTTTGTCAATTTTGGCTTTTGTTGCCATTGCTTTTGGTGTTTAAGTCATGAAGTCCTTGCCCATGCCTATGTCCTGAATGGTATTGCCTAGGATTTCTTCTACGGTTTTTATGGTTTTAGGATTTCTTCTATGGTTTTTATGGTTTTAGGTCTAACATTTAAGTCTTTAATCCATCTTGAATTAATTTTTGTATAAGGTGTAAGGAAGGGATGCAGTTTCAGCTTTCTACATATGGCTAGCCAGTTTTCCCAGCACCATGTATTAAATAGGGAATCCTTTCTCCATTTCTTGTTTTTGTCAGGTTTGTTAAAGAGTGGATGGTTTTAGATGTGTGGTGTTATTTCTGAGGCCTCTGTTTTGTTACATTTGTCTATATATCTATTTTGGTACAGGTACCATGCTGTTTTGGTTACTGTAGCCTTGTAGTGTAGTTTGAAGTCAGGTAGCATGATGCCTCTAGCTTTGTTCTTTTTGCTTAGGATTGTCTTAGCATTGCGGGCTCTTTTTTGGTTCCATATGAACCTTAAAGTAGTTTTTTCCAATTCTGTGAAGAAAGTCATTGGTAGATTGATGGGGATGGAATTGAATCTATAAATTACCTTGTGCAGTATGGCTATTTTCATGATGTTGATTCTTCCTATCCATGAGCATGGAATGTTCTTCCATTTGTTTGTATCCTCTTTTATTTTGTTGAGCAGTGGTTTGTAGTTCTCCTTGAAGAGGTCCTTCACATCCCTTGTAAGTTGGTTTCCTAGGTATTTGATTCTCTTTGAAGTAATTCTGAATGGGAGTTCACTCATGATTTGACTCTCCCTCTGTTATTGGTGTATAGGAATGCTTGTGATTTTTGCACATTGATTTTGTATCCTGAGACTTTGCTGAAGTTGCTTATCAGCTTAAGGAGATTTTGGGCTGAGACGATGGGGTTTTCTAAATATACAATCATGTCATCTGCAAACAGGGACAATTTGACTTCTTCTTTTCCTAATTGAATACCCTTTATTTCTTTCTCTTGCCTGATTGCCCTGGCCAGAATTTCCAACACTATGTTGAATAGGAGTGGTGAAAGAGGGCATCCCTGTCTTGTGCCAGTTTTCAAAGGGAATGCTTCTAGTTTTTGCCCATTCAGTATGATATTGGCTGTAGGTTTGTCATAAATAGCTTTTATTATTTTGAGATACATTCCATCAGTACCCACATTATTGAGAGTTTTTAGCGTGAAGGGAAGTTCAATTTTGCTGAAGGCTTTTTCTGCATCTATTGAGATAATCATGTGGTTTTTTATCATTGGATCTGTTTATGTGATGGATTATGTTTATTGATTTGCATATGTTCAACCAGACTTGCATCCCAGGGATGAAGCCGAATTGATTGTGGTGGATAAGCTTTTTGATGTGCTGCTGGATTCGGTTTGCCAGTATTTTATTGAGGATTTTCGCATTGATGTTCATCAGGGATATTGGTCTAAAATTCTCTTTTTTTGTTGTGTCTCTGCCAGGCTTTGCCATCAGGGTGATGCTGGCCTTTTATGAGGCAGGGAGGAGTCCCTGTTTTTCTACTGATTGGAATAGTTTCAGAAGGAATGGTACTAGCTCCTCTTTGTACCTCTGGTAGGATTCGACTATGAATCCATCTTGTCCAGGACTTTTTTTGGTTGGTAGGCTATTAATTATTGCCTCAATTTCAGAGCCTGTTATTGGTCTATTCAGGGATTCAACATCTTCCAGGTTTAGTCTTGGGAGGGTGTATGTGTCCAGGAATTTATCTGTTTCTTCTAGATTTTCTAGTTTATTTGCATAGAGATGTTTATAGTATTCTCTGATGGTAGTTTGTATTTTTGTGGGATCAGTGGTGATATCTTCTTTATCATTTTTTATTGCATCTATTTGATTCTTCTCTCTTTTCTTCTTTATTAGTCTTACTAGCAGTCTATCAGTTTTGTTTTATTTTCAAAAAACCAGCTCCTGGATTCATTGATTTTTTTGAAGGGATTGTGTGTTTCTATCTCCTTCAGTTCTGCTCTGATCTTAGTTATTTTTTGCCTTCTGCTGGCTTTTGAATTTGTTTGCTCTTGCTTCTCCAGTTCTTTTAATTGTGATGTTAGGGTGTCGATTTTAGATCTTTCCTGCTTTCTTTTGTGGGCATTTAGTGGTATAAATTTCCCTCTATGCACTGCTTTAAATGTGTCCCAGAGATTCAGGTACGTTGTGTCTTTGTTCTCATTGGTTTCAAATAACATCTTTATTTCTGCCTTTATTTCATTATTTTACACAGTAGTCATTCAGGAGAAGGTTGTTCAGTTTCCATGTAGTTGTGTAGTTTTGAGTGAGTTTCTTAATCCTGAGTTCTAATTTGATTGCACTGTGGTCTGAGAGACAGTTTGTTGTGATTTCCGTTCTTTTACATTTGCTGAGGAGTGGTTTACTTCCAACTATGTGGTCAATTTTGGAATAAGTGCGATGTGGTGCTGAGAAGAATGTATATTCTGTTGATTTGGAGTGGAGAGTTCTGTAGATGTCTATTAGGTCTTCTTGGTGCAGAGCTTAGTTCAAGTCCTGGATATCCTTGTTAATCTTCTGTCTCATTGATCTGTCTAATATTGACAGTGGGGTGTTAAAGTCTCCTATTATTATTGTATGGGAGTCTAAGTCTCTTTGTAGGTCTATAAGGACTTGCTAAATTTATGAATCTGGGTGCTCCTGTGTTGGGTGCATTTATATTTAGGATAGTTAGCTCTTCTTGTTGAATTGATCCCTTTATCATTATGTAATGGCCTTCTTTGTCTCTTTTGATCTTTGTTGGTTTAAAGTCTGTTTTATTAGAGACTAGGATTGCAACCCCTGCTTTTTATTTGCTTTCCGTTTGCTTGGCAGATCTTCTTCCATCCCTTAATTTTGAGCCTATGTGTGTCTCTGCATGTGAGATGGGTCTCCTGAATACAGCACACTGATGGGTCTTGACTCTTTATCCAATTTGCCAGTCTGTGTCTTTTAATTGGGGCATTTAGCCCATTTACATTTAAGGTTAATATTGTTATGTGTGAATTTGATCCTGTCATTATGTCAGCTGGTTATTTTGCCCGTTAGTTGATGCAGTTTCTTCCTACCATTGATAGTCTTTACAATTTGGCATGTTTTTGCAGTGGCTGGTACCAGTTTTTTCTTTCCATGTTTAGTGTTCATTCAGGAGCACTTGTAAGGCAAGCCTGGTGGCGACAAAATCTCTCAGCATTTGCTGTCTGTAAAGGATTTTATTTCTCCTTCACTTATGAAGCTTAGTTTGGCTGGATATGAAATTCCGGGTTGAAAATTCTTTTCTTTAAGAATGTTGAATATTACCCCCCAGTCTCTTCTGACTTGTAGAGTTTCTGCTGAGTGATCCTCTGTTAGTCTGATGGGCTTCCATTTGTAGGTAACCCGACCTTTCTCTCTGGCTGCCATTAAAATTTTTTCCTTCATTTCAGCCTTGTTGAATCTGACAATTATGTGTCTTGGGGTTGCTCTTCTTGAGGAGTATCTTTGTGGTTTCTCTGTATTTCCTGAATTTGAATGTTGGCCTGCCTTGCTAGGTTGGGGAAGTTCTTCTGGATAATGTCCTGAAGAGTGTTTTCCAACTTGGTTCCATTCTCCCTGTCACTTTCAGGCACACCAATCAGACGCAGATTTGGTCTTTTCACATAGTCCCATATTTCTTGGAGACTTTGCTCATTTCTTTTTACTCTTTTTTTCTCTAAACTTCTCTTCTCACTGTATTTCATTAATTTGACCTTCAATCACTGATACCCTTTCTTCCACTTCATCAAATCGGCTATTGAAGTTTGTGCATGCGTCACGTAGTTCTCATGCCATGGTTTTCAGCCCCATTGGGTCATTTAAGGTCTTCTCTACACTGTTTATTCTAGTTAGCCATTCATCTAATCTTTTTTCAAGGTTTTTAGCTTCCCTGCGATGAGTTTGAACATCCTCCTTTAGCTCAGAGAAGTTTGTTATTACCGACTTTCTGAAGCCTACTTCTGTCAGCTCATCAAAGTCATTCTCCATCCAGCTTTGTTCCATTGCTGGTGAGGAACTGCAATCCTTTGGAAGAGAAGAGATGCTCTGGTTTTTAGATTTTTTAGCTTTTCTGCTCTGGTTTCTCCTCATCTTTGTGGTTCTTATCTACCTTTAGTCTTTGATGATGGTGACCTATAGATGGGGTTTTGGTATGGATGTCCTTTTTGTTGATGCTGATGCTATTCCTTTCTGTTTGTTAGTTTTCCTTCTAACAGTCAGGTCCCTCAGCTGCAGGTCTGTTGGAGTTTGCTGGAAGTCCACTCCAGACCCTGTCTGCCTGGATATCACCAACAGAGGCTGCAGAACGGCAGATATTGCAGAACAGCAAATATTGCTTCCTGATCCTTCTTCTGGAAGCTTCGTCCCAGAGGGTCACCTTCCTGTATAAGGTGTCAGTCGGCCCCTACTGGGAGGTGTCTCCCAGTTAGGCTACACGGGGATCAGGGACCCACTTGAGGAGGCAGTCTGTCTGTTCTCCAAGCTCAAACACCATGCTGGGAGAACCATTGCTCTCTTCAGAGCTGTCAGTCAGAGTTGTTTAAGTCTGCAGAAGTTTCTGCTGCCTTTTGTTCAGCTGTGCCCTACCTACAGAGGTGGAGACTACAGAGGCAGCCAGCCTTGCTGAGCTGTGGTGGGCTCCACCCAGTTTGAGCTGCCCAGGCTGCTTTGTTTACCTACTCAAGCCTCAGCAATGGTGGATGCCCCTCCCCCTGCCAGGCTGCTGCCTTGCAGGTTGATCTCAGACTGCTATACTAGCAGTGAGCAAGGCTCTGTGGGCGTGGGACCTGCTGAGTCAGGAGCGGGATATAATCTCCTGGTGTGCCGTTTGCTAGGACCATTGGAAAAGTGCAGTATTTGGGCAGGAGTGTCCCGTTTTTCCAGGTACCATCTGTCATGGCTTCCCTTGGCTAGGAAAGGAAAATCCCCTGACCCCTTGCGCTTCTCAGGTGAGGTGATGCCCTGCCCTGTTTTGGCTCACCCTCTGTGGGCTGCACCCACTGTCCAACCAGTCCCAGTGAGATGAACCAAGCACCTCAGTTGGAAATGCAGAAATCACCCATCTTCTGCATTGATCACGCTGGGTGCTGCAGACCGGAGCTGTTCCTATTTGGCCATCTTTGGCTTTTTTCTTTTTTTAACTACTCTCCTGTGTACTTAATACCTTTCTCTTCTATCAGTTTTGAAAATGGTATCTTGTTTTAGTATTCATTTGTTAATTTTCTCCTCTTGTTTTCTCTTTTTCTTTCTGGAAGTTTTTTAAACAGATGTTTTATTATTTTCTGTCATTTATATTTTCTATATTTTTTGTTTTGATTTCTAGGAGAGTTCTCCAACTTTATCCTCCTATATTTAAAATTAACTTTTCTTAGAAAAATTTAACCTATAATTTCTTTTAATTTCTAGGAGTTCTTTATTATTCTCTGCTTATTGTTATTTATTTGTTTTTCTGTTGAGAGGTGGGTGATAAAAGCCCTTTGGAAACTCTATACGTGAGATTGTTGACTCAAGGGCTTCTCTCCAGGTTAATTAGGAGCTACACATTTTGGTGAAGATCCCTCAAGTATCAGTAATTTTTTCTGTATTCTTGTGGTTGGCTTTTTCAGAGAAAACTCTTCCAATCTGCTTAAGTTCCTCCTTCTCTGCCTCTACCATGCTTTGTTACCAAGTGGTTCTCAAACATAGGCCTGCATCAGAATCCCTGGGGAGCCTGGGACAACACAGCCTGCTGGGACCCTGCCCCTTCACAGTTTCTGATTCTGTAGGTCCAGGATGGCCCCTGAAAGTGCATCTCTAACAAGTTCCTGGGTGATGATGATGATGCTGGTTTGGGAACTACATTTTTGAAAACCACTACTCTAGAGAATAAGGTCTCCATCTCTTCCCAGGAAAGCAGTTTAGCTCTCAGTTTCCACAGATGAGTGACAGAATGTAACGCTTCCTCATAGAGACTTTCAATAGTCATCTTGCTTTTTGTGCCACCCCTCACCACAGCCTCCATGAAAAAAAAAAAATTTATGCCCATGTCTGGAGGTTTGCAGCCTGAATCAGCTTGCTTCTCCTCCCCAGGCATTTCAGTTTTTGCTTTCCCTGCTCTGCTGAATCAGTTACCATTCATTCATCTGCTTTCCATCCTATACAATTTTGCCAACGTGTTTCATCTGCTGATGTTTTCTCTCATTTTATTTGTCTATATAGATTGTTTAAACCGTTGTTTTAAAGGGGTATTGGGAGGAAGTAGAAGTTAATCCAGTTCTTCAGGCCACTGTAATTAGTCATGTCAGGAATTATTTTGATTGCAAGGCATTGTCTTTCTTTCCTATATTAAGCACAGCTCTTTTTGGTCATGCAGTTAGAATGAGCTGATGCGTCTCCAACCAAAGCCCAGAGACCATGAATGTGCCATTATCCTAATCATGCAAAGCACTCTCATTTCTATTCTTGCTGAGGGAGGAATGCTTCCCAGAACTAAATTCCTAACTACAGAAAGAAGAAAAGGCAGTTTGAGAATTTCTTGACTGTTTGGAAATTTTTCTAGCACAACAAGCTGTTTATCCTTTACTCTGATTCTTATTGAATTAAGGAAGGAGAAAAGAAATCAATTCATTCTCCATATGCCGCACAGCAAAAACCACCACTCACAACACTATGGAATATGTAGGGAAGGGGAAAAAAAGATAAATCCATCAACTAACAAGATAAGTGCCTTGTTCCTCCATCTGTTACTGCTGTGTCCTTATCTAGGATTAGAGCATGGCAGCTCCGATATATCTCTTGTCAGGTATTATATTCCAAACCCATATGAATGAATTTTCATGCTAGTAACCATCCATGATCTAGCCCAGCCACAGCTAAATTTGTCCTAAGGCACCAACTGTCTTTTTGCATTTGGAAGTCCATTGAATTCACAGACGGGAATAGGGTTGTCTGCTGCTGCCAGAGGATGGTATCTCTCCATAGCTTTTCCAGCAAGGCTGTCTCTGTTGTGCTAGAGCTGGTGCTGATGACTTACTTGATTCACTCCTGAGGAAGTGCTGATGTTCTTCCAGGAGATAGGGAAAACATTGGAGGCCTGGAGAAAATGTCTATAGAAGGCCCATAGATGGGTATATCTACAAGAGATTGAATCATTATTGAGGTGATTGATTACATGCACCAATCCTCAGATCACAGGGTAAAAATTCAGAAGAGTGTTCAATTGGAATGATATCTCACGCTCTTCAGCAGCCCCAATTATGCGATGATGATTTTCTCATTCACAAACAGAGTTTATTTTCAGGACTGAGCCTTAACTGAGCATCCAGGTGCAGAAGCGGAGATGATGACATGTGGCATGGGAACCCGTGATTGTGGCATTTCTGACAAGGGCTGAAAGTCGCAGTAGACAGATAAAACTTGTTTGCATCCGTGATTGAGACTGAGACTCACATTTTATTATAGCAATTGTGTGATCCATCTATGCTAACATCATGGTCTTCATCATCATCCTCATCGATGACAGCAATAGCAGCAGCAGCAGCAGCAGCAGCACTACAACAGAGAGGACATAACAGCTTTCAGTGTGTGGTCAAATTCTTTTTATTTTATTTTAGACTGGGGGTGTACCCATGCAGGTTTGTGTCATGGGTATATTACATAATGACAGGGATTGGGCTTCTAGTGTACCCATCAACCAAATAGTGAACATTGTACCCAATAGTTAAGTTTTCAACCCTCATCCCTTTCCCATCTTCCCCCATTTTGGAGTCCCAAGTCTCTGTTAGTTCTGTCTTTATGTCCATGTTTACCCACTGCTTAGCTCCCACTTATAAGTGAGAACATGCAGCATTTGACTTTCTGTTTCCGAGTTGTTTCACTTAGGATAATGGCCTCCAGGTCCATCCATGTCACTACAAAGGACATAATTTCATCGTTTTATGGCTTGATAGTATTCTGTTTTATATATATATATATATATGTATATTATATATACGTGTGTGTATATACACACACACACCACATTTTCTTTATGCAATCAATCATTGGTGGACACCTAGGTTGATTCTGTGCCTTTACTATTGTGAGTAGTGCTGTGATAAACACACACGTGCAGGTATCTTTTCTATATATAATGATTTCTTTTCCTTTGGTAGATGCCCAGTAGTGGGAAGGCTGGGTTGAATGGTAGTTCTATTTTTAGTTCTTTGAGAAATATCCATACCATTTTCCATAGAAAGAGATATTCTTACCTGTTTCCATCTCCGTCTTCAGAACTTGAGGGCATCTAATACACAGTACGTGTGGTGAGTTGAACAGGGTAAGCTAGATTTGCTGCAGTGTTTCAAGAGAGACGCAATGAGTAACTCAACTTTATAAGTGGTAGAGCACTGGAAAGAAGGGAAATGGGTTGAAAATATTTAGTAACAAAATTCAACAATGAAGACTGGCCATATTGTAACAATAAAGAAGAGGGAAAGAAGAAGCTTGTCTTTTCCATTTCAAGCTAGAATGCCTGGGTGTATGGTTGTATCACATTTGGAGAATAAGAGAAAAGTCAGTCATATTGCAGAAGAAAATATATTTCCTTGGAATATACTGAGATTGAGGTGCCTGTGAATCATCCAGAGAAGCCTGTCCTGCAAGTAGTGAGTACATGAGTCAAACTCAAGGGAGATGCCCAAGGCTGGAAATACATGCATCGAGCCATCATGCACAGGTGGTGTGGTAGGTCGCCTCTAAGATAGTCCCCAGTGATCCCTATTGACTGATCTCCATGCCTTGTGTTATTCCCTTCCCTAACTGTGGGCTGGACTTATTTATTCAATTTTAATGAGTAGACTACAGAAGCAGCTATGGGAACTCACTTCCAAGGTTATGTTATAAAAGGAGAGTGACTTCCATCTTAAGATGTCTTTATCTGTCCTTCTTGAATCACTTGCCTTGGTGAAAGCCAACTTCCATGGCATGAGGTGTCACTGTGCAGAGACCCACCCACCTGCCAAGGAACCAAGGCCTGTAAGAAGCATGTGAATGAGCCTGGAGGAAGATACCTCCATACCTACACTTGAGTCTTCAGATAAAACTATAGTTCCAGCTGATACTTTTGCTGCAACCTCATAAGAGATCTTGACCAGAGACACTCAGCTAAGCTTCATTCTGCTTCCTGACTACAGAATCTGTGAGATAGAAAATGTTTGCATTATTAAATTGCAAGTTTTAGGGTGATCCATTACAAAGTAATAGATAACTTACATAGTTAGTTAAAAGAATGAGAATAGTTGAGAGCTGAGCTCATTTAAGAAAAGGTGGTAGAGAAAGGGAAGTCAAACCCCGATGCTCAACAGTGGTTACAGGTTAGAACCAAAAAAAAAAAAAAAAAAAAAAAAAGAAGCCAATATGGGGGACAGAAAGAAGAAATGGAAGAAACAATAAGAATTAAATGAGAAAAAGCAGGGGCAACTTGACGTTATAAAAGTCCAAGGAGTGCATCTTATGGAAAGAGAGAGAAAAGGGATCAGATTGCTCATATCAAATGCTGCAGATGGCTCGAGTAATACAAGGTTTGAAATGACCTACAAGTTTTGCAGTTAGGAGGTCTTGGGTGATCTGACTAAAAGCAGTTTCAATAGAATAGGGAGGATAGAAACTAGAGAGTTGGGGCTTGAGAAATAGAAAGGGAAAGAGATCATGGACTATGTTTTGAGAAGAATTAATTGAGGAAGGAAGGAGAAAGATTTGATGGTAAAGAAGGTCATGGCATAAATTGAGGGCTTTGCATGGAAGGTTCTTGAATGTGTTTATGACTATACTAGAGCCTTAAGAAGCGGGGTTGTGGGGGGGTGTGGCACAGAACGTTTAGGTTAGGTTAAAGATGACCAACAGAAGAAAGCCATGACACAGGAAGAGTGGAGAAGTTGGGGTCAAGGATACAAGTGGAATCAGTTGATCTAATAGGGCTTTCTGTTGGCTAAGACTGGAGAGAAGATGTAAGAGAAGGTTATATGTGGGTACAAATGTGTTTCCTGGAAGGATGATGAGAAATAGTGAGATTATATTAGACCTTGATTTTCTCATAAAATCAGGAAAGGGGTATGTATCAAATCAGTGCTTCTCAAACTTTTCCATAAGTAAATATCTTAATGAGAGAGAAAAGTAAGTGCATATCCATAGCAACCTGAAGTCATAGTATAATACCAAGAAGTCAGCAGCAGTATTGGAATTTCACATCAATTATTAATCTATCCTATTTGTATGATGATCCTTATTATTGCCATTTTTAATATAAAACATTTTGAATTAGTGATAATATTTAACTTTCCTCCCAAATGATTAGAGCACACTGTATGCTTCTGAGAGCTGCATTGTATTTCTCCTGTGGCGTGTGTATCTCTGTACATTGCCCTGTATCCCTAAGGGTATGTATACAGCCATGCAGAGACCCAGCTTTACACTATTAACACCCACTGACACATTTGCACATTCAGATTTGAGATTCATTTAGTTCTCATTGGTCACCTTAGGAAGCACAGTGCACCATCTGAATGCATGAATGAGAAAAAGAAAATTCACTTTTAGTTGAAGAGATGAGGTGAGAAAGCAGATAGGCAAAGAAGGCAAGACCTGGCAATCACTGTCTAAACTGGGTAGACCTGTTTGGCATACCAGAGATAGGGCTGTGACCTTGTGGGGTGTGACAGATGAGCTAACCAACTTTGAGGTCAGAGATGGCTTGTGGTAATCAGTCCCAGAGTGTGGGAGCAGGAGAGAGAGAGACATGGAAGTGTTTAGAGGTGTACTAGTGTAAGTGACCAGAACACATGTGACTTGCTTGTTTTTCCAAATGATGAGCCTGGCAAGCATTCACAATTCCTGCAAGATGAGATTTATCCAGTACCATCCAACCACCTTCGCTTTTGGGGTGCACTCTATAAATTATTATGAGCCAAATTATTTTTTTCTTTGAGGTCAAGGGTTAGCAAACTCAGCAAAACCCACTGGTCAAGTGCAGCCTGCCACTTATTAGTTTCTACTGGAACATACCCGTGCTCATTAATTGACATACTGTCTATGGCTGCTTCTTCCCTGCAAGGATAGATCTGAGTAATCGTGACAAAGACTTGATGGCCTCCGACGGCTAACATAGTTACTATCCAGCTATTTGTAGAAATCAATTGCCCACCCCATTATAGTTTGACGTATCTCAGCAACTAAAACTTCCAGATAATTTCTGCAGAGTTTTCAAATATCCAACGTAAGACATCACATATCTTAAGTCCAACCCAATTCCTCAAGCCTGTTGGAGGAAAGGCTATCTTATAGATCAGAGATTTCCCAGCCTTCTTCTGAGCCCCACTTCAGTTTGGTGCTGTGAGGCTATGGAAATGTTCTGTGCTAAAATACAATTTGCGTTCTGGACAACTGTTGCTATTACTGTCCCTAGGAGAGAACTTCCCAGGCCCAGCTCAGCCTCAGGGTGGTTTCCCAAATTCACCAGCCTGCAGATAGAAACCGCCTGTGCGTTGTCTCCATTCACCCTTCCCAGCTGTTCTCCTCCCAAATTTCCCTTTTCTTTCCTTTTAGAATTTCCAAACGAGCACACTCAGAGTTTTAGACAAACTCTGTTCTCTCTCTCTTCTGTGATGCTCAGTAGAGATGATAAACAGGACTAGTTAGAACATTAAATAAAACATGAATTCTTCATATACAAGGGTTTACTCCATCCATCCCACCTAGGCACGCATTCGCCTTCCTCTGCCTCCCCTTTAAAATCCAGAGCTTCCCGGATCCAAATGAAGTAAGAGCTCATGGCCTCACTCACAGCACTTGGATCCCATGTAGAAGTCATAAGTGCTTCTCTGACTCAAGGCTTGGGATCAAGTCAACTCTAAGTACACTTATGTAAGGCCATTGCTGACTACATGTGATTCACGAGGGTTAATGCAGTTTGTAAGACCCAGATGACTTATAATGCTCAACATACTTGGAGGCCTCCATCCTTACTGTTATCTAGAGTATTTCTAGGACACGTGTCATCATTTGAATAGGTCCCAGCTAAAAGTTGGCTGTGCTCCTTCACAGCGACCAGTGGAGAGGCTGCTGGAGAGCAAATACTTTTAACTGTTAGCCTAACTGAAAAGAATGTCAGAAAGGAAAGATAGAAATGGAATATGCATATGACTGTGTAAGACACACCAAAGCTGGAAATAATTATTTTTGCTTTGATAGTCTCCTAATTTATATGACCCAAGCTAAGGCTGCTGCTTATTAGCATGGGTCATTGAGCTGTCTGTATTTGCAGGGAGATGAATATTCTCCTTTAGAGCGACTTCCAGGCTTTCAGGAATTGTATATGGGGATAGTACCACATGGTTTTGGGATGGCCAAGAGGGCTGGTTGGAGTGCCCCGGATGTGATTTTGGACCCCCCAAGGTTAGGGGAGTTACCTCCTCTCTGACTTTTTCCTAGGCCGCTGCTTCTGTTTATCATTTTATCTTTTCAGAGTTCACGTGCTAACCATGAAATAAAGAGACGCCCCTTCCCTTTGCTTCCCACTTGGGCCCTGATGAATTTTGGTTGCCTCTTCAGAGGCTCCGAAATCCCTGCTCTAATTTCAATTAGAGTGCTCTCTGTGGCCGTGCAGGCTGGGGCTGCAGAATCGATTCCTAATCCCCACATTAGCGCTGATTCATCCCTTTCCTGAGCTCTAGCACCGGCAGCTCTCGGGAGAGGGAGGGAGTGAGAATTGAGCAATCTTTCAGAAGAATAAATATGGTTTGTTTGTATTTGTATTTGTTTCCACGCTGCATTCTGATTGCATCCTGTGCCTTGACACCACAATTATTATTAATTTTCCCGTCTGCTCTTCGATTCTTGCTGCCACAAAGACGAGATGATGGATAATGTTAGATGTGGTAATTGGATGAGTTGGGGGAAGGGAGAGGAGAGGGGAGACAGATGTTTCATTATGAGATTTTGCATCTCCATTTGGGCCTCCAGCACAGAGGCCTGAACCGCAGCCACCATCATGCACCACAGATGAGGGCTCCCGTTTGGGGCAGGTCTGGCCTAGTTCTGCATCTCTGCTCCACTTCCTCGCCTTGTACTTCTGCGTCTTGGGCAGTCGGGTTTCACATCCATTTCTGGTGAATGCTGAAAAGTCAGTAAGATGAAACTTAGAAAGCTGGACCTGGTGGCTTGGAGGGTTGCACCCCCACCCTGCCCCGCTGTCAGACCATGTCTGCCCTATGCCACCTCTCAGCACGTGTGCTTCCACGTGTGGGTGTGGTAGCCCCAGGTGAGTGCCCACTCTCAGAGATGAAGAGGCTGGGCTACACCAGGAAGGAGCTCAGCAGAATGTCCTGCGCTGAAGCCGCTGCCTTTGTCCTCACCTTGCCCTGAGTGAGGGGTTGGAGCAGCCATCACAGCTGCACCATCTTCTTCTCTGCATGGCATCCAGCCTCTCTGTTCAATAATCTGTCATCCCCACCGATAATTTTTCTGCCCCCATGGACTCATCCCCAGGGGGTTCAGTGTCCCTGCCCCACACATGCCAGCCTCCTGTCCAACATGATGCAGGCTGGCGGGAGCAGCCCTGGCTCTTGAATACACACCTGAGCATGCAGCCTGGCCCTTCCAAGGAGGCCAGGTGGAGTATTTCCTAGGATGAGATGGTAGACCTGTGGCCCAGGAAGACCTTATGGGTGCTCATGGAACTCCTATTCATGAGAAAACCAGCAGAGGCTGCTGCACTTCCAATTTCTTCTTCTCTGAACAGTTCTCAGTCCATCAGTGCAGAGCACATGGAAGGAAGAGGCTACCTCAGGCCAGAGAGGCCGACCCTGTCCTTGAGGCACTCCTCCAGGTTGCAGGAGAGAAGGCTGCAGGCTGGAGAAGGCCTCGAAGTCCAGCCTCTCTGTCCAGGGCTGATGCTCCCTGTGGTGGCCCCAACCAACAGGCCAGTGATGTTGGTGGCCCGGAAGTCATGACAAGCCTGCTGCATTCCAGTGGCTTTCAGCTTCAGCTGGACTGTAATAGAGTGGCAGGAATGGTGGCCTAAGTCATTTTAGGGAGTTTTGCAGGGGGCATCTCTAAAGCCCCTGCTTCTGCTTGGAAGGAAGCTTTTGTCCATCCACTGAGAACCCTCTAGGAGACAGCAGCAATGGCCTACAATAGGCACATTCAAAGAGCAGGGGCAAAATGTGGTGGCAAAGAAGAATTTGGAAAACAAAGTCCTGTGTGCTCCCAGGGAAGGGGAAGAAGGGAGGGTCTCTGGTGCTTCTGAGCTATAAATTGGCTCAGTCAGATTAGGTGCTTACATTTATTTTTTTCTCATCAGCACGGACACCGTGGCTGGTAATGGAGCTGCCGTGCAGTAACTCATGCATGAGATTAGCAACACAGAAGGACAGTCGGGGACTGCTGGTTGTAGGCGGGCATGAGTGAGAGGAATTGGAGGGTGACCAGGTGTGGCTGCTCACTCAGGTGGACTCCCACAGGGTCATGGAGGTGGGGCTTACATTCTGAATTTCTAGGCAAGGAAGGGACCCTGGAGATCGTTACAGTCCAGCTTCCTCGTTGTGCAGATAAGGAGCAGAGGTCCAGTTTGAGGAAGGGACTTGCCCGGGGGTGCACGGCAGGCTGGTGGCAGAGTGTGGGCTAGGCCTGAGTCCTGTCATCTTGCCTGCAGAGGGATTATGGTGTAGGGAGGAGAGTGCCTGCGATGGCTGCACAGCCAGATGGTGATTCCAGCACCGGCCAGATCTGTGATGCCTTCATCTCTCATCAAACCCTCTCTTCTAATTCCTCCATGCTCTCTCTGTTCTTGTGGTAATTTCCACCAGCTGGCCCTTCAGAGAAGCATGTGTGTGTCCAGAAGTATGGAGGCCGCAGGTGTACTAGCTGATCCTGTCCTCCCCATGCAGGACTGGAGGGGCCTTGGAAGCCCAGCTCGTGTCCCACCTGTACACTGCCTGTGCAGAAGCCTGTCCCTACAAACAGGCTCCACTGTCAACCCACTCTGCTTGCCAGATGAAAACCGGGTGAGTCAAGAAAAGGCGGCTTCTACCTGCTCACTCCGCTTGTTCGTTCCAGGCAACGTCCCCATGTTTACTCATGCACACATTGGATTAGGAGACCTGGAATCTGAGAAGTCCCAGCAAGCTTTAGCTAAGGTCATGGTTACCTCCATGAAACTGCTGCTGTAAGGGCCGCAGCTGGAGTTATAACGACTTCTCTCCTTTCCTGCAGGTCCCTGCAGGCAGGCTGCTTTCTTTTGTCTCTGAAGTCACTGCCACTTACTTTGTCCTGCAAAATAACTTCCCAAAGACTACACTCCCATGCGGGCCAGTCTTCCCAGGTCCCACCTTCCCTCCTTGTAGTTGCTAACTCCTCTCTTGGTCCTCGGCTTCATTGCTATTCATCCAGTAGATGAGGAAGAAAGACAATGTTTATGCATGCGGCGAGGAAGTGGGGAAGTCATAACCTGAAGTGGCTCATGGCTTCCACCCACCATCTATTGGCCAGAACTCAGTCAAAGAAGAGCTGCTATTGCCCTTGACAGTCCCTTGCTGCTGTCACTTCTCCCTGGGCCCATTCCGCCTGGGACCCTCCTCCCTTTTTTATTTGATGAATCCGCACTCTGACAGCTTCCAAGTCAGGTCTTGGTTTGACCCCAGGGAAGCCTCCCTTGAGTCCTTGTCCCGGGCTGCTTGGCCAACCATGTGCACGTAAACGCTAGACTGCCCTTGGCACCTTCACACTCTTGTGCACGCTCCTCATCCATTTTTCTGATTAGACCACCGGCTTCTCTAGGTCAAGGTCTCAGTTACATCTTTTATTATTTTTTAATTTTAGTTTTTAACACAGCACTTCATATAATAGATCAGTGGTTCTTAATAGAGATTATAACTTACAATCACTAGTAGGCCTTCTAAAATACCTGTGCTGGGCTCTACCTCCAAATAGTTAAATTGAAATCTGTGAATATAGGGTCTAGATTTTTTATAGCTCAAATATTCATTCAGGGTTAGGAACCGTCGTAGTAGATGCCTCAGAAATGTTTGATGAATAAATAAACCTTTATTTCTCCAGAATTTAGGAGTGCAAAGGAGACAGGACGGGGCAATGGGACTCTTGCTGGGGTCCTCAAACTCCCTTGGACAAGTTGTGCCCATTTCACATGGTCTATAGACATAAAAATTGATATTAGCCATTTAAAATCATCTTTCAAATTTGTTCTGGGTACTTTAAATGGAATAGGACAAAATTTCCTTCTTCTAATTTCAGAATTAGAAAAAAAGGTATACCTGCCGAGAAAGAAAAATAACTAACAAATATTTTATTATAAGCACCTGTGGACCACCAGCTCTATGCCTATATCCAAGTGGGACTCTGAGCAACATATGACATATGGAGGCTTAGATTTTTGAGCTTAGCCAGGAAACCAAGTATATGCACAAGAGAGAAATGTATAGATGAGTATTTTCTCTGGATATTTTAAAGATACATTACTTAGTACAGATAATTAGAAAAGAAGACAGCATACCATCAAGTGCTAATTATGCAGTGCAGAAAATAATGCAAAAGGAGTGAGAGGTGGGAGAAATTCCTCTGGGCTGATGTCTTAGAGAAGGCTTTGTGGAAGAGCGAGACTGTGGGTACAGCTGGAAGGGGGTCCCATGCAGGAACTGCTGTGGGCAGAGGGGAGCCTTCCCAGGCCAGAGGACTCTCGTGCAGATTCAGAAATGGGCATGGTCATCTGGACATTTTGTAAGAGATGGGTATGGCTGGAACAGGTGTTTAGAGGAAGGAACATGAAGTCCAAGTGTTTGTGGATGATAGACCAAATGACAGGGAGGCTCTAGCGGCAGAGGTGAGATCCTTGCTGGAGCCAAGAGAACTAGTGCTGGTGTGTGATCTGGGGATCCTGGGGTCCCCCAGGGCTTGGAGAGCTGACTCTGACAAGGGCATGCGTGAAGGAGGGATGTGAGGAGGAGCACACACAGTGGCCTGCAAGGAGACCGTTTGGGCTACCAGGGCATGAAGGCATCAGGCTCTGGCCCATGATGGCAGTGGAGGGAGGGGCATGAGGCTGTGAGAGCCTGGCCATCTCCAGTAGAATAGCTGGCAAAGCATGAGACACCCTCCCCCTCTCTGATGACCCTGGCTCCTCTGGGCTGCTGCCTCCTTCCTTGTACCCTGAGCACCCTCTCCTCACCTGGTCAGAGGCCATTTGGACCCTGGATTTGCACCTGGGGCAGAGCTTCCTCGAGAAGAGGTGGGGGGAGGGATTGATGCTATTTTATCACCATCAAGGACTTCTGAATGTGTGGAGTTTTCTGAGTTTAATGGGCTGAGAAATGGAGAGGCATTTGTTGGCAGTGGCTGGACTCTCAACCTGCTGTGCTGCTGAGCGCCCCGTGGCCTCCCCGCTGCAGGCCCCACTTTCTCTCTGAGCTTTGCTGTGGCACAGACACACTCTTTGCTCACCCACAGTCCATTGGTGGTCTCAGGCGAGGAGTCCGACTTTGAAGGCATCCTCTTTTTAAAGCTTGGGAAAAGACATTTCCCGTTTCCCGAGCTCAGCACCTCCACAGAGGGCTACTTCTTTTCAGTGTGTTCTGAATTAAAACAGGCCAGGAGGAAGCATTCTGAACCAAGTGACATGTGTGTGCTCATTTGTAGGAAGAAGTTAATGATCACTTTTTTTGCCATCTTGTAAAGCTATGTGGTGATATGGGAAAATGTCCTCTGCATGACAGGTGCTTCGTTTGGAGAGCACTATCGACATAGACATGTATTTTAGTCCCTATGAAGACACTGAGGCTGAAGGGCTTCTGGGCTTTCCCAAGATCCCACAACTATGGTTCTTGGTATGAGCCCAGCTTCTCTGAGATTCCTGAGAGCTCCCGCACCCTTCTCCTGCAGCGCAGACAATACTTAGAATCAGGCCACAGAGGTTCTGGTACTTTGTGGGGTGGGATTTTTATCACGCAGATGACTGAGGCTGCTACTTTATTTAATAAACTTTCAGCAGGTGTGCAGGGCTGGGGGCAAGGGAATAGCCATCTTCATGGCTTGGCAGCCCTTTGGGACTGTGGAATTGTCAGTGTCCTGGGTGATAAAAGCATGCACGACTCTGGTTTCTCTTTCTCTGGGGCCAATTCTCCCAAAGCTGTATTTCCAATGGCTCCAGCTCAGCAGAGCTGTCTGTCCAAAAAGCAGAGATATTTCAGGGCCATTGATGCTTCCTGAATCTCTGAGTCCTCCGTTCTTGCTCACACTATCATCTCAGGACCAATGGTTGAGGACAGGGATCCAGATCATCAGCCCTCAACTATCATAGGCAGAGGAGAATCCCCCAAATTTATGACAGTAGGAGCTCCTCTCAGAGATGGGAGGTTAGGACACAGGAGAAGAAGAAAGAAATGTCTTCTGTAGCAAACTCAACCTCTGCAACTTCCCCATATGCACCTTCAAAGAGAGGAGAACTCTTGTAATGATAATGAGTAACAGTGAGTAGTCTGAATTTTTTCGTTTTTAGGAGGCTTGGGGAACAGTAACTACTTGGTACCAACAACCCTACTATGAATTAGGCCACAAGTATTTTTTCGTGCGTGAAGAATAGATACTACTTTTCTCTAGAGGTGGGAAAAGAAAGAGACTACAAAGAGACATGTACAAGGGAAAGACTTTCATTAAAAAAAAACAAGCAAACAAGAGTTTATCCAGGAATTAGCAAGCCCACAAGGAGCCTTCTGGAATACCCACCTTCCTGGCGTATTGATATATTGTATGTTGGTATAAAATATGCAATCTAAATGAAAGGGAAGTGTCTAAAGTTCCCAAACCTCAGCTTCCACGTTCACATGGAAAGCAGGAGCCATTTGCCATCTCTAATGTTTGCTCAGCATTGGCTGCAAGTATCTGCCTGGGGAGGACGGTGTGATAATGTCCACATGTCCCTCCCTCACCGGCAGGCTCAGGGAAGGAGGGCTGAAGAGGCTTTAGGTGTGGGGTTCCCACAGGGACGAGCCTGCAGTCGTGGGCTGGGAAGTGCAAGCTGGGCTGAACCTGTCTCTTGTGCAACCTTCCAGCATCACTCATCATCTCCATCTGGGACCTTCTCATCAAACATTGCTCCCAGTCTCTAAGCATGTTTATTTCCCCAGTGTTTTGTAATCAGATAGAGCTCAGCTCACCTGTAAAAGGACTACCGCATCTCCCCTTATCTGCAGTTTTATTTTCCATAGTTTCAGTTACCTGCAGTACAGTATAATAAGATCTTTTGAGAGGGAGATCAAATTCACCTTTATTACAGAATATTGTTATAATCATTCTATTTTATTATGAGTTATTGTTGTTAATCTCTTACTATGCCTAATTTATAAATTAAGCTTTATCATAGGTATGTATGTATGTATAGGAAAAAACATATTAACTTATATGGGGTTCTGTACTAGCCACTGTTTCACGCACCCAGTGGAAGTTGTGGAACACATCCCCCTTGAATAAGGGGGGGACTACTGTATTCCCTTTTCTCTCAGAATATTTCCTTTCCTCTCTATCCTTGTCTCTGAAAGGCCAGGTGTGGCTATGGCAGGCATCCTCTAACACACCTTTACCCACTTTGAGTGGAGAGCAGAGTCCCTACACACTGCTGCTTCCTGCGCTTTACAGAGCTAGGAGAGCTAGGGCCATACTCAGGGATTTTGTCAGTCAAGGTAAGGGAGGCAGAGAGGCAGAGAGCTTATATCCATCCCACAAAGCACACATTTGCCGGCGCTATAAATTTAAGGAAGTTGTCTTCACAGGCAGTGTGTTTGCATGGAGTGATGGGGAGAGGGGCGGGGAGCAGCGGAGAAAGGGCTTGACTTAGAAATTAATGACAGCTGCATTGCATCCTGATTTGTGGACATCCTCCACACCCTGATTTGATATTATGCTGGGGCCACAGAGAGAAGAAAAATCACCTGAATATATAAAGCCTGTATTTGGCATAGTTTAAATAATTTTAAATGAAACTGTCAGGCTTAAGTCTTGAAATGTACCTCCAGCAAAAGATAAACACAGAGAGGAGAAGGGGGTTCTATAGGGATTGGGGAAGACATCACAATCTTTAATATTTTTAATCAGTCTGTCCTCTCCAAACAGTACACATTGTTGCAGATACCCTTGTAGACTGTACATTTTCTGATTTTGTGTGCATGCTGTTCAATGCAAGCATGATAGTTCCATTTCAGAGGCTCAGCAAGACTTAAAATCTGCTTGGCCGCAGCTGGGCCAGTAAAAGCATCAGGTGCTGTCAGTGGGTGACTCAGTAATCGACCTGAAATCTGCAACTGTAATGCGACAGCTGCAGCCAGCCCCGTGGGTTCATAAGGCCTGGCCACAGGTTTAGATGCAGGAGGTGCTACGAGTAGACAGCCTAAGGGGAGGCTCACCCCAGAGGCTGTGCTGCTCTCTGAAGGCTGCAGCCCCACCTCCGCATGATCAGGCTGCTGCTGGCATTCCCACTGTCAGACCACTGAGCTCAAGTTCTGCCTTCAAGTGCTAAAACCATCCTGAGGGCCTGACCACAAAGGAGTAGAACCATGAATCGGTAAGTTCTATCATTCTCTCAAAGGAACTGTTCCATAGAAGAAAGTGAGTCCGCTGAGGTAGGGGAAGAGGCTGAGAAGAATGGAAGGAGGGTCTCAAAAAGCTTAGGGAGAAAGGTTTAGCAACGGTATTCAAAGTCAAATAGGGCTTTGCTAAAGTCCAGGCTCAAATAGAGGTCTGAGCCCAGGGCTGGACAGGGGAATTGTATTATACAAGGGGTCTGGATGTGACCCAACAGGCCTTTGCTTTTCTGAAGCAAAGCAGCTCAAGGCTGGTGGATGTGCTGGAAGTGGTGGGGCCTTGACAAGGAGGACTGTCAGCAAGGCAGCGGGCATACCTCAACTTGCCACGTCACCTCCGTTGAAGTCAAATCGAGATGAATGTCTAAGTTTGAAACAT
The DNA here is from genome assembly GCF_009828535.3 of Hylobates moloch. Taxonomy (NCBI): domain Eukaryota; kingdom Metazoa; phylum Chordata; class Mammalia; order Primates; family Hylobatidae; genus Hylobates; species Hylobates moloch. The sequence goes on from NW_026652286.1 coordinate 104,175,269, forward strand.
TTTATCTGGGAAACAAGAATTGCGTTTTGAGGTCGACGCAGTCTGGATGGTCTTTGAACAAAGAGAAAGTCGGAGGTTTTATAAAAAGGAGAAATGTTATTGTTCTGAAAGAAAGTTCATTGGCGCTAGTTAAGTCTTAACCCATTTGTGCCTAGGTTGCAAATTTTGTGTGTGCGTATGAAAAATAAGACCTTGGCAATGACCTTGAGCAGTAGGATATAAACAACGACTACAAGCTTAGCGTTCCAATAGTGGAACACTAGGCGTAAGTTGATTAAGGAGCCGGCAAGCTCTGACTGGTGAGTGACGATGGTAGGTAAAACTGGTCTCAGTTTGTTTCAGTAGCAGAAGATTGTTTCAGTTGCTATTAGATAAAACTGGTTTTCAATTACACTAGGCAGTTCCAGAAGCCAGGCTAGCAGAGAATTATATTCTTGAAGCAATGTTATGTGCCCTGAGTGCTTTTTCCCTTGGCCTCTTGATTCTGTTTTGGTTGAGTATGACAGGAATGACCCAATTTATATAATCAACGTTCATACCTTCCCTGCTTCAGAACTGAGCTGGGACTGCCCTCCCTCCTTGGTTCTCATCAAGCCTGCTAAAGCCGAGTGCCCCAGCATGGCTCCCAAAACAGACAGGCCCAGAAGGCCAGTGTGGCTCTTTGCCTCAGGGAGGGGTGCTGCAGGGTAAACAGCTTGAAAAGTTGGGGATTCAGCTCAGCTCTAAGAGAAATGGGACTGAGAAGGGAAAGGGGAGCCCAAAAGGAAACCTTGATATCATGAATAACGTTAATTTGGAGCCAAAGAACCTCCTTGCCGATAGAGAAAATCCTGTCTGCTCATAAGGGCTTGTGCATGCCTGCATTTTGAGTTGGGGCTAGAGTTGATGACACTAGCATGTTCCTTTGAGGTTTACAATTCTATTTTTTCTCTTATACGGACGGATCTCTGCTTCAGCTAAATTGGATTATTTGCTGGACCTAAGCTGCCTGTGCTTTCCTATCTCCATGATTTTCATGCTCTTCTGACTCTTGAAATGTCTCCTCAGTTCATGCAACACCATGTGTGAGGTCCTATGCTGGATGACGGAGGTCCAGCATCATATAAGATGCTTCAGTGGTGCTCAAGGGGTGGAATGTTTATTTCAGGGAAATGGACTTGTAACATATTATAAATCAATAATTCAATGAATATCGAGCATCCTTCCTGTGCCAGGAGCTGTACTTGGTGCTAGGGATATGGTGGTGGACAATGAGAGAGTTGCTGTCCTCCAGGATCCCAGTGACAACAGAAGGCAAAACAAACTAGCAAACATGTAACATGAAGTAAAACAAAGAAGACTAAGTCCAAGAGAGTGTGTCCTCTATCTTTAGATAGGGTGTATGGGAGGAGCTTCTCAGATGCAGTGCCATTTAAGCAGAGACATGAAATGAGAGCACACAGATGGCCAGAAAGGAGGCCCACTGCATGCAGTAGAGAGGTGAGCACAAGCTGAGAGGCCACAGGAACACAAAACGGGTGGGGGAAGGGAGGAGAGCAGCAGGTCAGAGCGAGACTGGCAGAGAGAGACTTCGGCCAGCCACGAAGAAGCATTTGCATCTTCCTCTGAGGAAGATGGGAAGCCACTGGGGGTTATTCCGTTTCCTGAAAGGAAGATGATTAAGGGAAGAGGAAGTAATGCCAGAAATGATACTGGGGCATGGTAAGTTCACAGTGCCTGTGAGGTAGCAAAACGGGTACATTAAGTAGGTGTTTGTGAAATCTGGAGTTCAGGAAGAGATTGGGACCAAAAATTTTGGAATCATATGTGCAATGCACTAAATGTTTTTGTCCTCCCCTCCCAAATTTATGTGTTAAAATTTTAACTCATAATTTGATGGTATTACAAGGTAGTGCCTTTGAGCAGTGATAGGTTATGAAGATGGAGGCCTCATGGATGGGGCCACTGTCTTTATAAAGGTGGCCCCAGAGAGCTCTCTTTTTGTGCCAACGAGAAGGCAGTGATCTGCAACCCAGAAGAGAGCCCTCACAGAACCCAGCCATGCTGACACCATCAGCTCTGACTTCCAGCCTCCAGAACTGTGAGAAATGCATTTCTGTTGTTTATAAGCCACTCACTCCACAGCATTCTGTTATAGAAGCCCAAATGGACTGAGGGTATGCAATGTATGCATTTGAGACTGGATCACTAGGGGATGAGTGTGAGTAGAGAGGGAAGACGTTTGATTACTGAGCCTGGAGTTACTCCAATACTCAGCAGAGAAGGAAGAGCCTGGAGGCGGGAGGATGAAAAGGAGAGAGTGGGTTCTTGGTTTACAGGTGCCTTATGCAGGAGAGCAATCAACAGTCCAAGTGCTGCTGGCAGGTGGAGTGAGCTGAGAACTAGGAAGAGACTGCTGGGTTTGGCTGTGCCGAGATCACCCGTGACCTGACAAAAGCCTTTCTGATGCAGTGATGGAGACACACAGATGTGCACATTTGGAGGGGAAACCCCATAGTAGAAGCATTTATAGGGCACAGAGGAGAGTGGTCAAGAAGACCTGCGGAGCTCCTTCCCCAGACTCTGCCTAGCAAAATCTCACCATCACAAAATTCATCTGTTCTCACTTACCTTCCCTACCCAACAGGACTGATTTTCTTTCTCCTTCTAACACCCAGCAGGATTTTCATGACATGTGTTACTGTCTGTCACTTAGGATAGGGGCTCTGGGTGATGTGTTACTCACATTTGTATCTTATCTCTAGCACCTAGCACAAGGCGTTCGGCAGAATAAACACTACAGAAAACATTTGCTGAATTAAATTTTGAGAGGAGTTACCAATCTCAGGCCACCCATTCCCAGGGCTGTCTAAATTGGGTTGTCAAATGCTGGAGCAATGATTTGCAAACTTAGTTCACATCAAGTCACCTGGAGGGCTTATTCAAACACAGTTTTCTGGGTTCCACTCAAGAGCTTCTGTTTCAGTAGGTTTGTAGTCCAAGCATTTACATTTCTAACAAGGTCCTAATTGATACTGAGACTTCTAGTTCAGGAGTTGCAGTTGGATACCCACTGCCCTAGGGCAAAAACATGATTTCATTCAAGCTTGTCCATTACTTGGCTTCCCTGGAGAAGCTAGCTCTTGTTTCTTTGTGCATAAAGGCATCTGGCCAGATTGCACAGGAGAATGTGAATACCACCTCCCCATGCAGTTAAAATGCCTTCATGGATCTGTGCATGCGCCTCCCACATGGGGGTGCAGACATCTACGCCGCTCTCAGAAAGTAGATCAGACAGCTGCCATTCAGGACCTACTGCGTCAAGGGGCCACAGGCCTCTTGCTCTCACCAGCAAGGTGCTGAATAAACAGGTGCACATTGTCCTCACCTGCTTCTCTACAGTTGTATCACCCAGGTTCAGAAAGGGCTTGGTGTCTTCCAAAAATATTTTTAAACTATCTTATAGATGTGTTCATTTCACATCACTGAAAGGCTAAATTCTATGTTCATCTGTAGGATTGATGAGAATAAGAAGTAAGTACTATGATAGTACAGTAGTATCAGTATTTATTATGAATGTTCAGAATTTCAACTGTTACACATTGCCAGCTTTCAGAAAGACTATAGAAAAAAAGAATTAATAGGATGATTATGAGTGCTTAGAAAGGAAAACTGCATTCCCTGGAAACAAGCATTAATTCACTATGAGTAAGTCCTGTTAACCTAACTCATTTCCTTTTTCTACCTAGTTACTTGTGAAGAAATTTAGTAAATTTCATGTTTTAAATCTAAGCATGGTCCTGGGTGGTGGGTGAATTTGTACCTAGTTGAATGACATTCCTGATAGTGTTGAGTAGTGGGTCTGTGTCAACCTGGAGGAAGGCCTTAGTCTTCAATTCCGTCCTGTTTAACCTTTTTATCAGCACGAGATAGAGCTACTGAAGACACGCAGACTACACTTTCACCTGATTCAAGGCTGGGGTGGATTAGTTATTAGCATGACAGAATCGGATTTGAAAGGATCTTGACAAGCTTAGGAAGTGGGCCAGGTTTTGTATTTTTTTAAAAAATAACACAATTGTCTCAAAGCAGTAAGAGAAAATAAGGCTCAGTGGCAGAACTTAAAAAAAAAAAATGCTTAGGAATTTTAGTTGCCAGAAAGTATGATGTGTCGTTAGTGTGTGTAATTTCCCCAAAAGCTGAGATATGGGACTGTATTGACAGACCGACAGTGTCCAGAACAAACTTTGTTTCCAGCATTATAAGCAGTCGGGGATTGATAGACGGAGTAATGTCCTTCATGGTCCAGATGATGGATAGACTAGGTAATGTCTTCTGATGAGGAGTAGAAGGAAGAGAGGGAGCCTAGCCTGCAGTCTGGAGAGAAGAAGGAAGATTTCAAATATTTGAAATCTCTCACTTGCTTCTCACTCATTTTGAATGGCCCCAAAGGCGAAAAGTAAGATCAATAAATGAAATAATAGGATTACAGATTTTGGCTTAGTATACAAGTAACATTTTTAGTATTCAGAATTATCTGTAGATGACATAATGACAACAATAATGATGATGATGAAGATAGCAAAATCTGTAGCAACTCATGCAGTTTCATAAAGTACTTCTTAATCCAAACACTATGCTCCATTCATCGCGCCATCACACCAGGACAGGGCTTTCTTTCTTTTTTCTTTTTTTTCCTTCTGAGATGGAGTCTCGCTCTGTCGCCCAGACTGGAGTGCAGTGGCACGATCTCAGCTCACTGCAACCTCTGCCTCCCGGGTTCAAGCGATTCTCCTGCCTCAGCCTCCTGAGTAGCTGGGATTACAGGCACCCACCACCACGCCCGGCTAATTTTTTGTATTTTTAATAGAGATGGGGTTTCACCATGTTGGCCACACTGGTCTCAAACTCCTGACCTCAAATGATCTGCCCGCTTGGGCCTCCCAAAGTGCTGGAATTACAGGTGTGAACCACCGTGCCCTGCCAAGAGAGTGCTTTGATGTCACTGGGGAAATTCAGCCCTTGGCTGAGCAACAGTGTTGCAGAGGACGTTCAAGTATTGATAGAAAGTTGAACAAGATGACCTTATGTTACGAAAATACTGTGATTCTGAGCTTTCTTAAGTTTGTGCACAGTCAGAACTATTAGTACAAAATATTTGTATTCTTCAAATAGTTTAGATCATTTTCTCTGGATGTTTTCAAGTATAAGGGAAATTGTGAAGATGAGGGTATTGGTTGCAAAAGCTACCTTTCCCTACGTCTGAGAGAGGGATTGCCTGTGAACCAGAATCTGTGGGTGTGCCTGTGGGCAATCACTGTTACTTTACAGCCAATCTTCTGCCAATAAGACTTGGGTTGGCCAGTGCATTATAATCACAACTCCCTTACTGTTGCAAAGTAGAATGTCTACTACTCAATCAGCAGATTGGGTGCCTTAGAGATATAGAAATCTCAGAAAAGCATCTCATGAATTCTTGTATCTTCCATGTCTGTCTAGTGACTGATACTTACCCATATTTAACAATTTTGAGTTGGTGAAAAGAAAATTAAAAAAAAGCTAAAGTGTCTGTGGAAATGACATTAAGAGATGGGAAAGACCTACGAACATGCAGAAGCTAAAAAAGTTGAACTCAGAGAAAAGAGAAGGGTGTATACCAGGGGTAGGGGGGTGGAAGAAATGGGGCGATGATGGGCAAAGGATATAAACTTGTAGCTATAAGAGGAATAAGTTATGAAGACAAATGCAGAGAACAGTAATTATGGTTAATAATAATGCATTGTATATTTGACATTTTTGAGGAGAGCAGATCTTAAGTATTTTCACCACAAAAAAAAAGAGATAACTGAGGCAATGGGTATATTATCTACCTTGAATATGATAATAATTTTACAATGTGTATGTATACCAAAATGTCACATTGTATGCTTTGAATACATATAATTTTTCTTTGTCAATTATACCTCAATAAAGCTGAAAAAAGATGTGGGAGATAAAAAGCAGAGACATTCAAATTAAACATGCCTTTATCTTACATCCCAGCAAGACCAAGAGAAACAAAAAACAGGTTTATGCACACACAAAACTGCATGCAAATTTTTGCAACAGCTTTATTCATACTTTTCAAAAACTGGAAACAACCCAAATGTCTCTCAACTAGTGAGTAGGTAAAAAAACTGAAGAACACCACACAGCAAAATACTACTCAGCAATAAAGAGGGAGCTGCTGATATTGTTACATGTTTTGTGGCTGAGCCTTAAATGCAGATCCAAGAGGCTGAATACTGTATGATTCCATTCACAGAACATTCTGGAAAAGGTAAAACTATAGTGGCAGAAAACAGATCAGGTCTGGGGTTGTGGGATGAATTGACTACAAATGGGCACAAGAGAATTTTTTGGATGACAGAAATGTCTTATATCTTGATGATGGAGGTGACTACGTAACTGTATGTTTGTTCAAACACATAAAACTATGTACTCAAAATGGTGAATTTTACTGAATGTCAATCATACGTCAGTTTTAAAAAACAAACAGTGATGCAACATTTAAAAACACAATAATGACAAAATAAAGAGGCTAGTGAGGACTGGGGTCAGCCTTATAAGAAGGAAGGATGCAAATGGCACGTTGAAGTTAGTGAATTCGGTTCAGCCGAGAAGAAAGGTTGAAGATTGTCAGCTAAACGCTGCTTTTCTTTGTCCCGAGTCCCCTCTTCCTTGGTCGAGAGTGGCCACTGTTTCAGTTGAGGGGATCTGATTGTTTCAGTGGTTTCCTTTTGTCCTGCATGGATCCTGGCAAACTCCAAGCGTGTCCTGCCCTCTCCCTAGCACTGGACAATAACTTCCAGGAAGGGCCTGGCAGCAAAACTGCCTTCTCCCTAGAGCAGGCCCACCTAAGGTGGTCCACCACGGCTTGTGCCTCCCAGCTGAAAGGTGACAAACAAAAAGCTAACCTGGAACTAGGAAGGGTCACTTATCTACTCATGGAAAAAAAAAAAAAAAAGATATAGGTAAGAATAGGTTATTTGGAAGATTCAAATACAACTTTTCCACATCTTCTTTGCATGCAGTCTGGCAATTGCCAGCCCTTTAGAGAGCTGACCTCTGGCCCAGGTCTGCCCTGAGGTCAGTGACTTTACCTCTTGGACCTTCAGCTTTCTCTTCTGGGAAAAGATATAAAAAGGTTACAGGAGCAACATTCCATTCTATTGCCCTCCTGTCTCACGGCGGAGAAAGCAGCCAGAGATTGTAGGATCTGAGCACAAGACTTGCTCTCCATCCACAGCTCCTGGAGCTGCCTTAAATGACAGCAGCAGGTGCACATGGCAGGATCCTGGAAGCAGGGGCACGTGCATCACCAGGAGGTCCTAGACCACAGCAGAGAGGCATGGGTGAGGGTAGCACCCGGCTCTGCCCCTCAGTGTGTGACCTGGGCACAGCTGCGCCAAACGCTTGACTGCCATTTTCACAGCTGAGAGGTGCAGCTTGTCATCTGTACCTTGCTGGGTGGCCGCTGGGGCCCCAGGCTTGGGGATTAGCATATCAGCCAGGCACATGGTGAATATTTAGTCAATGACAGCTGCTAGTATTATTATTTAATGTATTTGTATTAAATATCCTATTACATACTTATTAATACATTTATCAAAAATAAATCTATTGGATTTATTATGCATTATTATTACTGTTATCGTGAACTAGCTTTACATTGTCCTACCTTTATAAACCTGGCCCCTGCAAATACTCTGCTTCCTGACGCTTCTTCATTGCTGAAATCGTCCATGTAGAATCCACGCTGGGGCATCGGCGCCTCTCAGCCTCAGCCCGAAGCCACAGTGCCAGGCTGCATGCTAATCAGGCGGTGGCTCCAGGAGAACGGGCCCAGGAAGGAGAGAGGATAGGGCCTGGAGGCGGCAGCCTGCCCTGGCAGCTTCTGGCTCCCAGAGATTGATTTATCACCAGGTTTCTGATGAATGTGTGAGAAACAGGACTGGCGATAAAGCAGCACGAGCCATAATTAAAGTAACAGCTCTTGTTTTTTAAACCCTGTTTATGTGGTGCTTGGTTTCTAGGCAGTTTCCCCGTCTCCCACTTGAGGACCGTGAGTTTCCTCCCTCTGGAGACTGTGGATGAGGGGCTGCTGAGGGAGGAGGGTGCAGAGGGGCCAGCAGGAAGAGCGGTGGACGCGGCTCCAGGAAGCTGGCCCCTTGGTCCTTCATGAAAGTGTCAGACAAAGCAAGTCCTTGGAGACCAAGCACCATATGGAAACATTCTGGGAATGCCGCAGGGAGTTGCAAACACACCAGGGAGCCCTGGAACTTTAGAAGACCAGAGAATGATCTGTCAGGACACCTGGCCCCACCCTCACTACACCCTCAGCAACGCAGGGAAAGCTGGTGGGGGGGGGGGGGGGCAGCAACAAGGGAAAGGGGGCCCCGTCACGAGTTCATGACTGAACTGCTCTCTGGCAGCCGTCTCTAACCTGGGTGGTACATTTCACAGGTTATAAATTAACGGAGGCGCCACAGCAGATTTGCCTCCCTAACAGGAGTCCCACCCTCTCTCAGTTGCCTTCTCTCTTCCTGGCTCCCTCCTCTTCCTTTTCACTCTCCTTTTCCTTACTGCCCCCTCCCCAACTCCCAATTTGGCAAATATTCTACAGTCTCAGGCAGTCTGACACCTCGAACAAGCTCACAAATCAGAGCTGTCTTCCGCCCCAGTCCTGGGAACCAGCAGTGCCCCGAGAGGCCAGGACGCCCTTCTGCCGGCTGAGAACCACATTCTGTGGAATTCTGGCTGATTTCCATCTGTCAGTGCCCAAGGGGGCTGCGAGGGATCTAGGAGAGCCACAAGCAATGCTTAGAAAGTTGGTCAAATCCTCCAGGTACTTTTCCTAAAATCCCCAAGCCTCTGAATGTGCCGGGCTGGGTTGATAGCTCTCCTGGACAAGACCCCCTGTTTTCATTTTGACTCCATGTTTCCAGAACTGTGATTTAGGAGTGGAGGCCGTTAAAGCCTTCGGAAAAATCACACATGTAAACACACACGTTATACACATATACACATGTATACTGCACTGAGTTTAGCTGTTTCCCAATTCTCCCCAGTGATGGATAAATTCCAAGAATGGATGACCCCAGAATGATTTATATTTGGCTTTGCTGTATGTTAGGCAATTAATGCACAGGGGCATGACCCTCCCATTTGGGCTTTGCTGGTGACAAATGAGTTTGCATTTCTTGAATACTAACCAGCTGGGTGGCAAGGCGGAGCTGCTTAGGGATAAGCTTTGGACAGATGAGCCTCCCCATAGGTGACCTGTGGGTGCCTCTGTCCTCCAGGATGGTTGGCCCCACACACGTACCATCGCCCATTGCTTCTCTGCAGCCCAGACTGGAAAAGGGAGCTGTAAACTGAATTAGACTACGATCTGAGAAAAATCCAGCTTTCTGTTTTTTTTTTTTTTTTTAATTTATTTATTTTTTAT